>NW_024543083.1:7870000-8470000 GCF_018167655.1 Microtus oregoni | reverse complement strand
AATGTCAAAATCGAGTGATAACCGCATCACCGATGTGAGGTGCAAAGGGGTGGAATGATGTCGTGCATCGTCTCTGCCTGTGCCACTCAGCCCAGTTGCCAGAGTACATAGAGCAGCCCCTAAGGCGTATAAAAACAAACCTGTGCTTTCTCAACAAATATCTCTTACCCAACATATTTTACCAAGATAAAAATGGCCGGGACTACAGCTCACTGGTAAAGTGCTTAATTAGCTCAGGACTCAGGCAGTGGATTGTAGCTGGCCAAGACTGGCAGCAGATGATACCATTCCTTTGAGGGTGTTGCAGGCCGAGCTAATCTCCCCTCATGCAGTGTCTCTGGTAGCTCTCAAGCTGCTTGCGATCCCTACATCTACACTGCAGCCTAGATCCGTCTCCCAACGCTCTGTGGGCTGTGTCCACCGCTGACCTTGTTGTCCCCCCACCCCTTTTTCCCCAGCACATCTCCTCTTCGGGGCTCCCACTCTATCGTGGAGACACAACCTATTATCACTCATATCACAAACCAGGGTGACTCAGTTCCTCCCTCCCCTGACCTCAGAATCAGCCAAGCCCTATGAACCGTCCTTTCCTGACTCCGCCCTGGCACAAGCCGCCAGCGCCTCTTACCTGCGCTCCTACAGCTGATTCCTGCATGATCTTTCTCTCTTCCCATCCATTCTCCACACAGCAGATAGGATCTTCCTTCTTTAACGAAATGTTCCAAAAGAAAACATAAGTAAGATTAGGACCATCTATTCAGTGTTTTGTCAATTTACAGTTGTCCTAATATATTCCATTTTTTTAAAAAAAATAACATTTTTTGGGGGGAGTGGTGGTATATTGGGGATCCCGCCCAGGCTCTTGCACAGCATGTGATCCTCCACCAAGCCTGACCTTTGTGAAAGAAATGAAATATTACATATAGAACTGGAGTACCTTCGATGCCCTCTCTGTCCCCAGCCGCCACTAGGCTCACGGTTATTCTCTGGGATTCTCCAGCTGGGAACCTGGGGACTTGGGAAGAAAAGTCATTTCTTAGGCGCTCACTTCAGACCTACTGATCAGAAACAAAATCCACTTTTAAAGTTCTCCAGGTGGTCTGGATGAATGCTAAAATCCGAGGCCCTCTGGTGGACACAGTTAAACCGTGTCCTCCGTGGTCACAAGTCCCTGCCCATAAGCAGCTTCTCAGGCACTGTGTCACTTCTGGTATACTGGAGAGCCACTCTGTAGCTAACGGCTTTGAAGTTCAGATTGATCTTCTTGTTTTAATTTCTTACATTTTATCTCTTTGACCATGAGGGGAGGACACCTGCCAAGGCATGCATGAAGGAGGTCAGAGCACAATGTACAGGAATCAGGTCTCTCCTTCCACTATGGATCCTGAGTGTTGAACTCAGCAAGCCCCCATCGCAACGAAGCCAGCTCGCCAGCCCATCACAGTATGCTTTAGAGATTCATCCACTCCGCTTTGCTACTCTCAGTTGACGAGAGCATCATCAGTGAAATAATTCCCCCCACTCCAGACAGTTTCATTGTGTAGACAAACCAACCAGACCATCTTCTTGTCTAAGTCTTCCATGGGCATTTACAACCAGCCTGGTGTGAAACAAAATTTATACGTATTTCCCTATGTGTATGTGGAAGAATTCCTGCTTGACATAGAGGGTGATCCTTCCAAATGACAGATCAAATCCTGCCTATAATACAAACATTCAATAGTCCCACAATGCCTTGAGTGGCTGGGATGTAGATGGTGGGAGAGTCAATGCTTAGCACATGCCAAGACAATGCCCTGGGTCTGACTTCTGCACCAAGGGGAAGGTAAACCCCAGGAAAGTAAACTACAGAGTCCCCCAGTGTTCTATACTCCAGCCCCCGAACATTCCTTGGTGCCCAAAGAAACCCTTTAGGAGATCTGTGAGCCCTTAGATTGTGCTCCGAGATGTTTGTGACCTGTTCTGTTTGGTTCCCTAACATCTGCAGTGCCTGGCACAGAGTAGGGACCAAGGCACACTGAATGGACAGTCACACTGCACTTCTCTGTGTTCATGGGCATCTGGCAGGCATTGCTGTCTTCCTGTGTTTCCACAAGCCCAGGAATCTGTTCTTCAGTTTTCTGTGGGTCCTGCCCTCTAGCGCCTCCCATCCGCCATTTCTTCTCTCATCCATTTTCACCAGCACCACCATTACATCTTCCAAGTGTTAAATCTTTTTCACCCCAACCTCCCCCTCATCCGACGTTTCTATTGGGTGAATGCAAGTTTCATGGCACCTAGAGCTTATAGTTTTAGGAAGGAAAGGGCGCTCCCTAAGAAAAGAACACACACAGACTGGGCAGATGGCTCAGTGGGTAAGGTGTGCAGACCCAAGCTGAAATCCCCAGGGTCCAAGCTAAAATCCCCAGAACCCAAGAGAAGCCAGACACACCTGTGATCCCATTGGTCCTATGGTGATATGGGTGAACAGAATCCGTGGAAGCCGCTGGGCCAGTCAGTCTGACCCACGGCACACCAGAGTGATTCTGGCTCACAAAGGGAGAGGGCCAAGACCAGCATCCGTGTTGTACCCTTTCCTCCGCATGCGTGCCATGTCACGTGTGAAACACACACATAGGCACACACCCTTTCCAGTGCACAGATTTTGGAGCATAAAATTGTCAGCCCCTTTCCTGGGTTTTACAAGAGACTTGTGGCAGGGCAGCAGTGAGCTATTAGGGAATTGAACCTGGGTCCTCTGCAAAAACAAGTGCTCTTAACCACTGAGCAATCTCTCCAGGCCTTAGAATTCATATTTTCAAATGAAAATACGGCCCTCATTAGTTGGCAAGCCCTTGCGGCATTTATGGACTGTATTTTGTGCCTTTTAGCTATAATCCTCGCATTCTGACTCTCCCTAGGAAAACAGTAACCATCCTTAAACTCAACTGTTCACACAGTATCACACAATATCAAACTCAAAACAATTCTGAGGTATGTAATTTCCCAGAGAAGGGAACGGACTCAAAGGTGAATGCGCTCATCCAAGATCGACACCATGTGCTTGGAAGGGCTGCCTCAAATCCACGTTCTTCCTCAGGGTCTTGCAAAGCTCAGGGATTAGGCAGACTTGAACCCAGTGTGGTCACTGGAAGGGGCTGCTTAGACAAAATAAATAAGGCAACTAAATGAACTGCCAATATGAAGACTATTTTACATGATTCGAGATGTTGGTGTCACCTCACTTTCCAATAACTATTTTAAATAATCTGGATATTATTTCGTTAGTACAGGCAGAGTGGGGACGTCAAAATTCCTAAACGTCTATATATTGCTTTTTAATAGAGAAGGAGGGAAGTGGGGAGAGAAGTGGGTAGGGAGGGGGTAAGAAAGAGAGAGCACCGAGGACAGTCTCCGTTCACACAGTTGAGTGGCAGCGCCCAGAGCACAGAGAGACCCAGAGGGGGGTGCGCGGAGAGCACACGTAGGGGCTGTACGGTGAAAAACCGGAGGGGTGCACGGTGATCACCCAGAGTGGGGCGGTGCACGGTGATCACCGGGGGTGGGGTGCGCGATGAGCACCCGGAGGGACGGAGGGTGCACGGTAAGCATCTGGAGGGCATCACCTGCTCCAAGGAAAGGCCCAGCTGAGCCCCGGGAGAGCAGCGTCATCCCACCCTGGGGCTGGGTTGGGGAGGTGGTCCAGGCTCGGAAAGGCCCCGCAGAGCCCCAGCCTGCTCCACCATTCCCCGGAGCCTACCTGATATCCACCAAATCCAGCTCGCGGCCCACAATGCCTGCGCGGCCGGAAGCGGCCCGAGACGAGCGCGAGGCGGCCCCCTGGTGGCCGCCTCTCGCCGCACCATGGACGCCCGCGGCAGCGCAGGCGCTCTCACCCAGCCCCTGGTTAGGCTGGTGAGAGCCAGGACGCAGCAAAAAGGTTGAGCCTGGGCCTGGGAATCTCAGAGGGTTGCTTCGTGATCTACACTCTTTGCAAAGCGGTAGTTGCCAAAGGGTGGGCCCCAGAACAGCAGCCTGAGCAAATGTCCGAAATTCTCAGCCCCACCGCCGACCGCTGCCTGGCCCATTCTGACTCTTACACAGTTCCAAATAGCTTTGCTGACCAGCAGCCCCAAAACAATGTTGGCCACTGATGGCAATTTCTGAGAATAAATGCTCTTATATATTCTAGTTTCTTTTTTGGGGGGTTTTTCGAGACAGGGTTTCTCTGTGGTTTTGGACCCTGTCCTGGAACTAGCTCTTGTAGACCAGGCTGGTCTCGGGTCTCGAACTCACAGAGATCCGCCTGCCTCTGCCTCCCGAGTGCTGGGATTAAAGGCGTGCGCCACCACCGCCCGGCTATGTTCTAGTTTCTTATACTGTATAAGAACTCTTATACAGTCTAGAATTTCTCTAGGCTGGCTTTTTTTTTTTTTTGGTGGGGGGAGCGAGGACAAAGTCTTGCTATGTGGCCTGGTTGGCTTGGCACTCAATATGGAGACCAGGCTGGCCTTGAACTCATAGAGATCTGCCTGCCTCTGCCTCCTAAATACTGGCAGTAAAGGCACGAGCCACCACAACTGACATCTAGGCTGTGTTTTGTTGTTTTTACAATGATGCTACTGAAAAATGCAAAGAACGTATTTTGAGATTTGGAAGATCTACACATCACAAATACTGTATAAAATGTAAGAAAAATACAACGATAATACCAATTCAATGTATTTTCTGTATGGAACATTATTTCCCAGTTTATGTGGAGAAAGCTCTTCGCAGCACTGAACTGAGCTGTGGTTTGGTTGGTGTTCTAGCCCTAAACACGCTGTATGGCTACAACCTGTAGTCAAGCCGCTCCAATGCCGTTGCAGCAGGTGCAGCCAAGGGCAGAGACACAATCGAAGAAGCGTGTTTTCAGAGCCTTCAAAGTTCATTTCTACCTAGAACGCAAGTTCTTCCCACTCAAGTGTTAACTGAGCCTTTGGTTTGCTGTCACACAGCAGGTGTGCATCGTACAAGGTGGCACAGTCCTGGGGATGGCACGCAGCTCTGCGGTTTCTCATTCCTCCCACAGCCGTTTCCCAGTTCCGGTTCCGGTAGCAGCAACTGAGGCTATTGTATAGCACGGGTTTGGGATAGACTTCTAGATGAGGCCGGGACTGCGGGCTATGCTGAATAAATCCATGGTTTAAATTATCTTGAGTAGATTGCTTACAGTGCAAAATGGACCAAGTTCCATTTTAACAAGGTCACATTTCCCTCCTCACAATCACAAATTTTATAGCAGTATTTTCTTCCTCAGTTTCTTTCTTTTTGTTATTTTTCTTCCTTTTTTGAGGGCCATACCAGGCATGGTAGCACATGCCTTTAATTCCAGCACTGGGGAGGCAGAGGCAGGCGGATCTCAGTGAGTTCGAGGCCAACCTGGTCTACAAAGTGAGTTCCAGGACAGTCAGAACTGTTTCACAGAGAAACCATCTTGAAAAAGAAAAAAAAAGAAAACAAAACAGAAAAAGGGGGAGGGCCACTCTATGTTTTGATTTGGCCTGAACCTCTCTATGTAGCCCAGGCTGGCCTCAAACTTAGAGCAATCCTCCTGTCTCAGCCTCCAAAGCACTAGGATCCTTGTTGGTTCTAAGCTGATATGAAACCCTGTCTCGAAAATCAAAAAAAAAAACCAAAAAACAAAAAAAACCAAACCAAAGACTGTAGCATTGTTTATGGATACATGTGATTTTATTACAAACCCTTTCTTTTGGCATTAGTTGGTTACAGTGAGTGTGGCCCCGCAGCTCTGCCCGGCAGCCGCAGTCCCTGCTCACCTCCACCACCACGCACAGCCTCGCACACACCTGTCCCGAGGAGCGGATTCTGCGGGGCTGGGTTAAATGTTGGCAGACTACAAAAGCAGCAGTTCCTTTATGGGAAGACTTGACCCTCCCCTCCAGTGACCTTGCTTTAGAAGAACTGATTTCTTAGAGCTAGTCTGAACAGCATCAGCACACAGGAGTATCATACTTAGTTCTTGTTAAAAACAGCACCTGGGCAACAACTTTAGCGCACAGGCAAGGGATGGCCGCTCTAGGTTTACACTCCTGCGCTAGAGGCCTTTAGAGAGAAAGCAGCGTCCACTCCGTCCACACGCTCTCGCTGCTATACACTCGTTGGCATGTCACTTTCTCGGCTGTGTTTACTCTGAAGGGATCTTCCAATATATCTCCAATATTCCTTTCTTATAGTGTCCTTTTCTTTAGCTAGGATCTCACATAACTGAAAATGAAAAATAAAAATGATTCAAGTAAATGTTTAGCTCAACCTCAAGGGCATATGGCAATTTAACGTATTCAGGTCACATGCAAAAACCGCACAAGGGTTACATTACCAACGCGGTACTGCCCCAAACAGAACAACCCAAGAAACTATATAAAAAGTGGCACCAAGAGCAGTGGCAATGGGCAAAGCCCATTCTAGGACACTGTTGCGTACACTCACCTCTAAGGCTTTATTAAGAATGTCCTCCTTGTTGTCACACTGGTTTTCCAGCATGTCTTCATAGATGTCCACAAGAAAGGCGATCAGGTAGGGGGAACTGTGACTTGGTTGTAAATCAAGCAATTGATTTAAAAGATTAGGGTATCTGGAAAGACCACGATCCTGCAAAATCCTAAAACAAAACAAAACTCCATGATGAGAGAGCACACACAAATAGGAAAAAAGAAAGAAAGCCCTGAGACAAAAGAAGACGACTTGTCAGGAACAAATGAGGCTGGAAAAAGAAAGAATTGTGAGCTATGTGGGCCTTGTCAATGGTGATTTAAAGTTGAGTAAAATTAATTTCAAATCCAATGAAGTGGGACTGGGGAGGGAGTTCAGTTGGCAGAGGCTTGCCTAGCATGCACGGCCCTGAGCTCAATCCCAGCAATAAATAATCGAGGCATGGTGATGCATGCCTGCAATCTCAGCATTTGGAAAGTGGAGGGAGAGAACATGAAGTTCAAGGTCGCCTTCACTTTATAGTCTCAGTCTGAGAACAGCCTGGTAGACATGAGATCATTTTTAAAAGATTTAAAGCAATCATTTATAACTTAAACTACTTGACACACACAATTAAAGTAGAAAAGAACTCTTTCGTAAAGTTAAAAAGAAAGGAAAGAGCAGGAGAGATGTCCCTACTTCTTTTTGAGATGGTTCTTCAAACCTTTGGCTATTTAGGGGTCACAAGTCCTGGCGCATCTCCAAGTGTACCTGGGCGCCGTGCCATGCTCTCTGGCCATGTGAAGGGCCAGGCCTGGGAAACCTTCTTATTTTAAGAGTAAGACTTGTCACTGGACACTGGTAGTAGAAAGACTGGCCACACATGTAAGTAACTTGTCAAGTTTATTCTGCCCTGCAGGAATATACAAGAGTGTGTATTCCATCCTGTGACATAAACTCTAGAGGCTTCAGCAAAACACTAGCAGAGTTATAAATACTATTACAACACATCAGCATTGCTGGGTACTGCTCTAAAAACTGTTGATGTGTGCCCAGAGATGAAAAGGGGAAAGCAGAGGGCACAATGCCAAGGGACCGTGAGCATGCTTTGCTCCTACTAGTAGATGTACCAACCCAGGAAATTCCTTGGCATTCTTATGGAGGACATTCCATGATGTTGCTCATAAGCAGCCTGGTGGTTCTCTTACGAAAAACCAGCAAAAACAGCCTCTTACCCTTTCAAGTAGTTCCACGCACTTTCATTGTGTGGTACTAATTTGATCATTTCCAGAGTATACCTGTAAGGAAAAAAATATTATTTTAAATATTTAAAGGAATATTTTTTTTTTTTTTTTTGGTTTTTCGAGACAGGGTTTCTCTGTGGTTTTGGAGCCTGTCCTGGAACTAGCTCTTGTAGACCAGGCTGGTCTCGAACTCACAGAGATCCGCCTGCCTCTGCCTCCCGAGTGCTGGGATTAAAGGCGTGCGCCACCACCGCCCGGCTTAAAAGAATATTTTAAAACCAAGCAGACACGGTTTTAGAAACACGGGGTGGACCTGACATCTTCTCTTGAGCCCACTACTTATTTGGGCCAAGATCAGATTCTTGAGTGTGGTGGTGCTCACCCGGAATCCCAGCACTCAAGAAGCTGAGGCAGGAAACTCTCAAGTTCAAGACCAGCCTGGGCTACAAAGCAAGGCCCATTCTAAGAAGCAGTTGGGGAGCATTGCCTCAGAGGTGAAGAGTACTTGCTACTCTTGCAGAGGATCAGTGCCTCACAACCTCCCAGGACTCAGGTTCCAGGGGATCTGCTGCCTTCTTCTGACCTCCATGGGCACCAGGTATCCATCATACAGAGACATACATTTGGACAAAACACTCACACACATACAATAAAATAAATAAATCTAAAAAAAATGTTAAAAACCAAAACTAAAACAAACACCAACTATGCATGCTCAGAGCGTGAAACAGACACTGAAACAAAATGAACAAGTAAGGGTGTGAGGGCAGAGACTACTACTGTTTACCGACATAAAACTCTCTCCAGCTGCACGTGCCTACTTCTTACAGCTTTGCATACAGCAGCTCTTGTATATGCTTGCCTGCTTGCCTGCCTGTGTGATTTTACCACAAAAGCTAGGAGCGTCATTCAACACCTATAGTCAATGGACAGAGCTACTCCACACTTGGCCAGCCAAAAACACAACATGGAGTAACATGGCATTTGGTTAGTAACGACTAACTAAAATTCAAGAATTTAGTGAAGGGGGCTGGAGAGATGGCTCAGAGGTTAAGAGCATTGCCTGCTCTTCCAAAGGTCTTGAGTTCAATTCCCAGCAACCACATGGTGGCTCACAACCATCTGCAATGGGGTCTGGTGCCCTCTTCTGGACTGCAGACATACACACAGACAGAATTTTGTATACATAATAAATAAATATTAAAAAAAAAAGAATTTAGTGAAAATAGATCCAAATGAAATTTCCTGGCATTATGAAACTGGACTTCATAATCTCTAGAACCAACGAGTCAAGAAATTGAAGGGGCTGCAACACAGAGATGTACCGCATTACATGCAAATTTATCCCTGAGTGCTGCTTCCCAAATCTGCCCCATTTGAGCTCCATGAGGGCAGGACTGGGCAAGTCTTGACTCTGCAGCATCTGAGTGCCTGAGACGTGACCGGCACACACATTTTTAATAATGAAGGAATAAGTGAAGGCAGATACTAACTGGACTTCTCTTTCCAACACAGCACGATCACTGTAGCCAGTGGTATTAGAAATGACGAAATGTCTTTGGTTCCAGACAGAGTTATTTCTCACATCCTCTTTGAGAAGCTGGTCTACATACTGTAGCTCATTATCCCAAAGTCGAAATTCCTAAAAGTTAAAAAAAAATCCACTCATAAATGTCCTATCATTTATAACCACATGAACAAACAAAAACAAGCAACACGTCAGCAAAGTTAAATAGCTAAGCCTGGAGACAAGGGGACCCCAGGATTCAGAGAGTGGAGGCAGGAGGATTAGAAATTCAAGCTCATTCTCAGCTATGTAAGTTCAAGGCCACCCGGGCCACGTGTAAGACACTGTCTTGAAAACAAAAGAAAAAAAACTGAGCACAGATCCCACAAAGTCACAATCTAAATAAACAGAAGTCATCAAAATTTAGATGGGAAAACAAGCAAAAAATAATAATAACCAAACTAGTAAAAGACTGAGTAACTTTACAAGCACACAAATGAATGCAATTTGGTATTAATACACAACACTGAATAGAAAGCAGCATTATAAAATGCATACGTAAGCAGGGGTGGGGGCACAGACCTGTTATCCCAGTATTCAGGAGGCTCAGGCAGGAGGATCAAGAATTTGGGGCTAGGGCGGTGGTGGCGCACGCCTTTAATCCCAGCACTCGGGAGGCAGAGGCAGGCAGATCTCTGGGAGTTTGAGGCCAGCCTGGTCTACAAGAGCTAGTTCCGGGACGGGCACCAAAGCTACAGAGAAACCCTGTCTCGAAAAACCAAAAAAAAAAAAAAAAGAGCAGGCTAAGGTATTTGGGCTGGAGAGATGGCTCAGAGGTTAAGAGCATTGTCTGCTCTTCCAAGGGTTCTGAGTTCAATTCCCAGCAACCACATGGTGGCTTACAACCATCTGTAATGAGGTCTGGTGCCCTCTTCCGGCCTGCAGGCATACACACAGACAGACTATTGTATACATAATAAATAAATATTTAAAAAAAAAAAGAATTTGGGGCTACCTTGGGCTACAGATTGAATCCTTGTCTCAAAAACAAAATATGTAAGCAAATTTTTAAAAGCAAATGCATGATAAAATTACCTTAAAATACATGTAGAGAAATACACAGAATGGTATGGAAGTTTCACTTTATGATTAGGGCATTTTTATTTCTTATTGGACAATAGCAAGAGTAAAAACTTCAGTAAGCTTGTTCCTGATTTTAAAAGTCACATTGAAAATAAGAAACTAAGGGAACATTTGGTGACGAATTCTGTGCTGATGAACGATGGAAGTGAGCACTATTTGTGTGGGCCATAAACAGTGAGCACGCCTAAGTCCTGCCGACTGTCCCCAAGCACCATTGCTTGAGAAACACTGGCTTATAGGTTTTCCTTTACTTTTAATCTTATGTGTATGAGTGTTTTTATTGCATCCATGTCTGCGTATCATTATGTATGAAGGCCAGAAAAGGGCATTAGATCTCCTGGGACTGGAGTGGAGTTACAGACCAGTTGTGGACTGAAGCTGGCAATCAAATTTAGGTGTTTGCAAGGGCAGCAAGAGCGCCAAACCACTGAGCCTTCTCTGCAGCCACCGTCTCACAGACTTCCACGGGTGTGTATGTCTCACTTTCAAACTGAAGACATGGTCTTCTTTTTCTTTTTGAGATAGGATCTTACATAGCCCAGGCTGACCTTGAGTTCTTGATCCTCCTGCTCCCATTTCCTATGCGCTGGGAGTATAGGCATGTGACATCACACCTGACAGGATATACCTCTTTCCATTTTATTTAGCATAAAAAATGTACAGATTTTCTCCAGTTCTCAGACTTCACTTGTCTCTTATTATAGTTGAAACTAATCTTGCCTTCTAAAAATTGGGTTGAAAACATGAAACCACACATATTGAATGTAAAAATAGAAGAAACATGAAACCACACATATTGAATGTAAAAAGAGAAGAAACTTTATAATAGTTATAGGAACTTAAAAGCGACAATGTAACTCAAGGGTCTCTTGTACTCCTGTCATTCGGAACCTCTGAGAAATCAGTAAAAAACATAGAGCATAAGGTAGCTTTTCAAAGACACTCGTAATACTGTATTTAAGTTGTTGTGGTAGGTAGGGGACATGGGTGTGTGTGTATTTGTGTGTAACACACAGTTTTATGTAATTACAATTTTCTTTTCTATTTGCTTTTGTTTTTGACACAGGGTCACACTATGTCTCCCAGTGTGGCACAAAATTTGCTATGTAGACCAGGGTGGCCTAAAACTCAGAGATCTGCCTGCCTCTGCCTCCTTAAGTGCTAGGATTATAAATATGAAACCATCATACTTAGCTGATTACAGTTTTCAATAAAAATAAAAAATACTAGGGCTTGGGGTATACCAAGCTCATAGACTGCCTGGCATGCATGAAGCACTGGGTTCAATTCCACTAGCACATAAAATTGAATGTAGTAGAATCCCAGCACTTGGGAAGCAAAGGTAGGAAGGTCAAAAAGTCAAGATCACCATTCAGACGCATACTTAGACCCTAAGGAAGGCAGTACCTGAATGACCCACTGTCGATGCTGCCATGCATGGTAATTCTTCGCATCCTGATTAAGAATATCGGCAATGAACTCCAGCTCTTGAGAGGGGTCTTTTAGCCACTCCACTAAGACTCTCCGATGGTGCCTAAGAAAGAAGGGGGAAAGCTTAGATTAGCCCCAATGGCACGTCAGCTACAGGCTGCATGAGGTGGTGCACTGGGCGTTCAAGAAGCACAAATTCTCAACACTGCCAGAAAGAGATTAAGTGACAGAGAATGCCAGCACACTGGGAGCCAAGAGGCACAGTGACAGATGTGCACAAGCAGGTATGACTTCTCTCCAACCAGACCTGCAAGGACAGTAAGCTTTCAAAGCCTAGGACTTTTGTGCAGGATTCTGAAGCACTGCACATAGATAACGAGAGATGTGAAACTAGCCCACCCAGTTTAATGACTCTATTGCAAACTAGTCAGCTATCACTATGTTCAAATGTCACCTACAGGAGACTTCCCTCTACCAGTCTGGCAGAACTTACTTACCTCTGCCCCAGAAAATACATAACTAGAACAAGTTACAACTTTGTCACAAGACAGTTTCTGTGTTAGAAAAATACTTGTGTTTTATACCGGGTTCCATTTTCAGTTTTGCTTGCTCTAAAGTTACACACACCTAAGACTCTAAGATGCACTGGGAGGCTTGGTAGCTGGCTCAACACTAGAGCATCTGCCTATGTGTGGCTCTGGGTTTCATCCTCACATGACTAGGAAAAAAACAGAATCACAGTGGAAACACATACCTGTGAATAGTCTAGAAAGATCTCTGGTTTATACACTACAAATTGCATGTGTGTGACATGTACTGGAATAATACCAATCTTTAAAAAAACATTATAGTATTTATTATACTAATGAGGAGTGCCATGAAAAAGGAAAGTTCAATGCCCAATTAATAACCTACACTACATGGGTAAAAAAACCTAAAAAATTCATCTCACATATATGAAAATGGGAAGATACGATCAATAAAAAAAATCCTAGATAGTGGGAACAACCTAAATGCCCTCAACTAAAGAACGGATAGGAAAATGTGGTACATTTATACAATGGAGTACTATACAACAGAGAAAAAGAATTACATCTTGAAATTTGCAGACAAATGGAGCTAGAAAACATCAAACTGAGCGAGGTAACCCAGACCCAGAAAGGCATATTATCATATGTACTCACTCATAAATGGTTTTTAAACATAAAGCAAAAAAAAAAAACCAGCCTAGAAATCACAATCCTAGACAATAAAGAGAACCCTAAGAGAGACATACATAGATCTAATCTACATGGGATGTAGAAAAAGACAAGATCTCCTGAGTAAATTGGGAGCATGGGGACCTTAGGAGAGCGTTGTAGGGGAGGGGAGAGGCAGGGAGGGAACCAGAGAAAAATGTAGAGCTGATAAAATCAATATTTAAAAAAAAAAAAGGGAAAGAAAAAGAACATCCTGGGTAGAAAGACTTCTAGATTTATTATTAAAACTCTCCCAGGGGGCTGGAGAGATGGCTCAGTGGTTAAGAGCATTGCCTGCTCTTCCAAAGGTCCTGAGTTCAATTCCCAGCAACCATATGGTGGCTCACAACCATTCGTAGTGGGGTCTGGAGCCCTCTTCTGGCCTGCAGACAGAACACTGTATACATAATAAATAAATAGATAGATAGATAGATAGATAGATAAATAAATAAATAAAATATTAAAAAAAAACTCTCCCAGTCACTGACTATTAATAACAGTTTCTTATCCCAGGGTTCTGTAAGTTTTACAAAACTGACTTCTCAGAACAAAACAATACAGTATTTCCTTAATATTCTGTGATCTAAAGAGGAATAGTTTACATCAGAGTTTCGCAATAAGAACTTAATAAAAGAAGAAACTGAGTAGGGTGGCCTTTAATCTCAGCACTCAGGAAGCAGAAGCACGTGGACCTTTGCGTTCAAGGCCAGCCTAGTCTACAAAGTGAGTTCCAGGACAGCCAGAGCTGTTACACAGAGAAACCCTGCTTTGAAAAACCAAAAAACAAAAGAAAAACACAGAAAAACAATACAAAACAGGACCTGCTATAGAATATGATTTTAAGATGTGTTACATTTGTCTATGCTGTGGAACATTTGTTTTAAGGATGCAAAGATGTGTTGTTGCATTCTTTCATGTTGCACTTGTTTTAACTCTGTAAAGCTGTGTTACTCTGCCTGTCTGAAACACCTGATGGTCTGAAAGAGAGCTGAATGGCCAATAGTGAGGGCTGGCAGGCAGAGTATGACTAGAAGAAGAAGAGAGAAGAGAGATCAAGGAGTGAAAAAAGAAGGGGCCAGCCACCCAGTCACACAGCCACCCAGTCACACAGCCAGCCACGGAGTAAGAATGAAAGTAAGGTTACAGAGGTAAGAAGAGGAAAGAGCCCAGAGGCAAAAGGTAAACAGGATAACTTAAGCAAAGCTGGCTAGAAACAAGCCAAGCTAAGGCAGGCATTCACAAGTAAGAAAAAAGCCTCTGCGTGTGTTTATCTGGGAACTGCGTGGCAGACCCCCAAAAGAGTAAAACAACCAACAACATTTTGGCATTCCAACGTGGGGTCAGAGTAAAAATTCCCCAACTACAGCACCAATTAGTTAGGGTACAGGACTTGCATTCTCATCTTATGTAGTATGAAAGCCAGCAATGTGGACAATTTCAAATGTATCCCAACACTGCTGGGCGCTCAGCAGCGGCTGGCTGGATCTGTGCTCTGGTTCTGCTAACACTGGGTGACGGATGTTACAGCGTCTGCAGTATCCAGACAAGAACCTACTTCTCTTTAGTGAAAACTAAATGTACTTAACACAATACCTGAAATACTTGTATTGTATTACTTTTGATTTTTATATAAAAGCATCTTAACAGAGTATCTTTACAACAAGGTCTAAAGCAGAAATCTCCAACCTCCCATGATAGCTACGAATGGAGCCCAACACATCTGTAACGACCACACCATGCTGGAATGTCGAAAGGGTGGACACTGGGTCTAAAATTTCTAGCTAATCTCTTTTCTGGCTTAAAAGAATCTTTTGAATTGTTCCTTCCTCCTTCTGATTGTTCTTGTTTTGCTTTTTCAGACAGTCTCACTGTACCCACTGGCCTGTAGCTACCTCTTCTGGCTTGACCCCAGAACACTGGGGTTACAATCATGTATCACCATGCCTGGCTTAACAATTATTTTATAACACAGATTTCTAAGGCATGCAACTGTCTGGTTTCACAGGGTACAGTGGTAAAGTCGCTTGTCTCAGCTTTTCTACAAAAGGAAATGTCTATAGCAACTCCCAGTTGCATGATTTGGAAAATCTTGTTGCATTATTTACTGTTAGATCGTTTATGTTTCAATTCTTTGAAAATTTTACATTTATGTCAGTTACATATTAGTTCATGATAAAATTGAATTACAAAAAAAATTACCCAGCTGAGCCAGATAGCAGCTCATGCTTGCTACCTCCTACATTTGCAATGAAGAGTTTCTCCTACAGCTAACCTGTGCCCAAGACTGCTCCCCATTCCAATCTTTATCCCAACTTTTATCCAAGCTCTCAGCTTCTTTCTTGGTACTAATCCTTCCCTCTCCATAAACACGTACTGGAGCCTGAACCCAGGGCGCTAGGATGCGAAGCACATGCTCTACCTCTGGCTTCCACCATCAGCTTCTACCCGTCTCTTGATCTTGATTCATCGGTGCTCTGCCCATCTGCTCCTTTCATTCTCCCTGAACGCCCTCATCCACAGCCATGGTTTCACTTCCAGGAAGCAGACAGTGCCCCATATCTATCAGTCACTCATACTGGCCCCACCCCAAAACCCTTTACCTCCTTTTAGTTTTCCTTAAGCTGACCAAACCCGGCTTGTGCAACACTGACCCCGCCCTTCTTCACCTCCCGTGACAGCGCCACTCTTCACCACGCAGCAGTCAAGCAGCAGACACAGACAGTCTTTCTGTGACTTGCTACGTTAGTTTTTCCTGTTGCTGTGACAGAACACCCATGACCAAGGCAGCTTATAGAAGGGAAAACCGGTTTATGTGGTCCTATGGCAGCAGAGAAATGAGAGCCCACCACCATCACGGTGGGGAAGCACAGCAACAGGCCTGGCGGCGAGAGCAGTAAGCCAAGAGCTTGAGCACAAAGCAGAGCACGCTGGAAATGCTGTGAATCTTTACCTCTCAGAGTCCACCCAGAGACATCCTTCCTCCAACACCACATCTCCTAAACCTTCCCAAACAGTGCCACCAAATGGGGAACAAGAGCTCTGTTCAAACACATAAGCCTACAGGGGACATTCTTATTCAAACCACCACACTCCCGTAAACGTCAAAACAGGCTACTTTTCTAACTTTCTCCCCAAGTTTATCATCCTTTCTCCCTACAGCTGGACCACATCTGATGGCCTGGCCTGAGCCTCCAAGACTGTAAACTTGGTACAGGCCACCCTCCACCCTGCTGTCACCATAAACCTGTGGTAGTTTGGATCTTGAATATTCCCCAAATGCCTGTGTGAGGAAGGCTTTGCCTCGGCCTGTTGAGCTCCTGGGAGATGGTGGCACCTTTAGGAGGCAAGACTTGGTGAAAGGAAGTGAGGTCACTGGGAGTGTGTCCTTGCAGGGCATGTCTGAACACAGGCTCCTTTGTCTCTCTGCTTCAGGTGCGATAGCAAGCAGCTTCCTTCTCCACAGATGCCCACCCCCACCATAATGTAGGCAGGCCTTAAGATCAGCCCAACAGCAACAGGCCAGCCAACCACAGTTTGGAAATCATGGGCCAAGCGAAAGCTTTTTTTCCTTACAAACTGATTACCTAAGTGTTACAGGCATAGAAAGCTGACTAACACAGCTTACAAGGCACAAACTTGATCACATCATTTCCTTAATTAAAATGCATCACCAGGTGTAGTGGTACATACCTATCTATAATCTCATGAGCATCACAAGTTCAAGGCCGGCCTGGTCCACTTACCCAGTTTCAGGTCAGCCATGGTTATACAACAAGGACCTATCTCAACCCCCACAACCCCTACTCCCCGATGAAAGTCAGGTCTCTGGGAGTGTGCCCTTGCAGGGGTGTCTGCACAGCAGCTCCTCTCTCCTCTCTGCTGCTGTTCTCTGCTCTCCCACAAGAATTCACATGGGATATACTGCTACAGAACGCACCCATGAAAACCCCGACCATCGTGTTTTTCACGATGCTCCTGAAAATAACTGGTTTTGTTATTCGCTCCCACTTTTAGACTGTTTCTAGTTTCTCTGTATCCACAAAACTAATAAACATTTTTAGATAAAAGAATAAAGCATCAAATATAAAAGTTATTTTATACTGACTAGAAAACAATTTTCATAATTTTCCCACTCTAGCAGTGCTGCTCCTAAGGTTGAAACTTATAATCCTACGAGGCAGGTTACAGTATGAATGTAAATAAGATGATAAAGAAATCTCAGCTCCCAGTGTCAAATGCCATTAGCAGAGTGACATACATCCTTCCTGCTTTCCTCTTACCAAACTTGATAGTTTTTGGGCTGTTCCTCAATTATTGCAGTGATGTAGTTCATTTCCTCTTGCAAATCCTTCTGAAGTGACCTCAAGAGAACTCTCCGAAAATGCCTATAGCAAAACAGCAAGCATTCACTCTGGTTACTCCTCTGGCTCTACAGCTCAATATATAGTGTATTTGCCTACCATGCATGAAACTGGGCATGGATGCATGTAGCTGGAATTTCAGCACCTGAGAGTAGATACAGTAGATCACAAATCATCCCCAGCTACCTACTGAGCTCATGGCCAACCTGCACTATACTAGATCCTTGTCTTAAAAAACAAAAACAGCTGGTGTCACCAAGCCTGATGACCTGAGATCAATCCCTGAGACCCACACAGTGGAAAGAACTGACTCCCAAAGGGCACTGTGATGTGTCTGTGCACTGTACACACAGACACAAATGTAAGTTAAAAAATTAAAAATACCCCTTTCAGCAATGTATTAAAGGACATGCAATTGTACTACAAAACATGGAGAGCACGAAGTATAACTCATTTGTTGTAGAAAGAAGTACAGCTAACTCTGCAACTTTTAGAGGAAGAATTATGTTGACAATGCAAAACCAAACAGTAGCACAGTGTTATATTGTACACAGAAGTTAATTCAAGAAAATGGAAAGGGACTCTGGTGGCACAAAAGAATGGGGCAGATTGCTATTTTTCATTCAACAGACTTTAAGACAAATATGTGAATTATTATTTTGATGAAAATTAAAATTCAGTTAAAAATGGAGTCATGGACTCAAACCTGAGTCCTGCTAGCAATAAATATTAATGACGTCTATTACTTACCACACTGTATAGTTGGCTGCGTTTAACTCAATAGCATCCCGGGTGAGCTTAAAGGCTCGTTCGCTTCTCTCATCGCGCTGCAGAACAGCTCGGAAGTAATCGTAAACATCTCTAACTGGAGACAGGACACACAAGGACCACGGTTTAAACCACTGTACTTACACACATGGATTATCTGCATGTGCATCATTTATTCCAGGAAGCAAACACAGTCAAACAGTTGGGAGGCTGGGCTGTTTTAATATTATATTATTAATTTTTTGAGATAGTGTCTCATGTATACCAGGCTAGATTAAACTTGCTATATAACTAAGGCCGGCTTTGACTCCTAATCTTCCTGCTTCCCAGGAGCTAGGGTTACAGCTGTGTACCATGTCAGCAGAGGCAAATGACCGTGAGTGCCACTCGGACAATACTCAATGTCACAGACACAATACATGCGCTCCAGAAGACTAATCATGCTTACCACATGTATTATAGGCTAATGCCAAACTAAATCTCTCAAATACCTTATGTAAAATTCATGTTATAACCGATCTAAGTCTTCTTAATGGTTATATGGTTCAAGCTTTATTTTTAATCTATTTATCTCTGGGATACACAGGTGGTTTCCTTGATCTTGATGATTCAAAATGGGTGCATATTTTAACAACTGATATTCTTGGTGCTGACTATGAGCCAAACACTGTCGTGTGTCTGTAAGAAATTCACTCTCTGGATCACTTGCTTTCACTGTCCTCATTTACATTTCTCTATGGGTGTCGACGACAGAGAGGTTAAATGGTGTTCATGGACAGAGATCCAGTAAAATGAACATGCCAGAATTTAAGCCAGGTAGTTGAGCTCCAAAGTCTCTGCTGTTAATCCTTGGCACATAACTTTTTTTAAAAAAGACTTATTTTTATTTTCATTTAGTATGATTGTGTACTCAGGTATCCATGGGTGCCAGAGTCCCTGGAACTGGAGCTACAGGTGGTTATGAGCGCTGAGGAAGAATTCAGGTCCTTCCTTTGCTCTTGTCTGCATGGCATCTCCTTAGCACCTCCCTTACGTCATATGCTAGACCGAGGCCAGAACACATATTAAAAGTGGCACTCAGGAGGCTGAAGCCTCAGCTCAGCAGTTAAGAGTTCCTGCTGCTCCCACAGAGGACTTGGGTTTGGCTCCCAGCACCCACATGATAGCTCACAACCTGCAATTCCAGTTCTAGGGATTTCTATGCCATCTTCTGGCCTCCATGAACACTTGCATGCATATGGTGCACAGACACACATGCAGACAAAATAGTCATCTGTATAAAAGTAAATCTTAAAAGAAAAACAGCTTTAGTATCAGTTATAAGACTTGACTACTTTCTAATTTTTACAGCTCTATCACACTGCTTTCCAAACATGTCAGCCATCTGAGAACTACTATGTGCCTTTAAAATGGATGGAGCTAAGACAGCTTCAACTTTAGACACCACTTTATTCCTAGGTCTAATAGGCAATTATTTATTTTTCATATCTTTGGTCCTTAATAATAATAGATTTTATTTAATGGCTAATGGATTTTCATTTTCTGTAACTGTTCAGTTCATATTTTTTAATGTTGTCTCTTCATTCTTGTCTAAGAGTTCCTTATCCAATTCTGATTAGCAGTCCTGCTTTCTATAACGTATCTTTTCCCATAATGTTACTTGCTTTTTAACTCTGGTTCTGCAACTCTGGAAGTTTTACACTTTGGTATATTTACCCTCCAATTTTTGATAGGTTTAATTTATTGTCAACTTGAAACACCTAGGAAGCAGGAACTTCAACTGAGAAAATACCTCTGCCCAGTACTCAGGAGGCAGAGGAAGGTGGATCTCTGTGAATTCAAGGCCTGATCTTCACAGTGAGTTCTAGGCCAGTCAGTGCTAACGTGAGACTCGGTCTCCCTCCTGTCCCCAAGAAACCTTACAAAGCTGAAAATGTTGGAGGTTTACATTTCTCATCACTAGTGAGGGAGACATTTTTGTGTATTTCTATTTCTTCTAAAAATATGGGAGATATTTCAGAAAACATTTGCATATAATTATATACTCTGAAATTTTCCTTAATGTCGAGTATTTTATATCTAATCTCATAATGCTTACATCACAATAAGATGTATGTAGCATTTTCTTTGCTTATCCTGTTTACAGAGGGTTGACAATGTCTCCTGCTGTCTTCTGGGGATCAAATCCAGGACCCTGCATATACCAGGCAATGTTCTACAGAGCTACACTCTCACCCAAGCTGACTCTCTTACACTTGCATAGAGCTTATTTTTGTCTCAGAACATTAATTCATCTTTATTTACATGTTCATTAAGATATGAGAAGTGATATAATTATGCTTCTATCTTAATGCATAGCCAACAGGATCAAGCCGTTGATGAAAGCATGAAACACGCTTCTCAATCACACAGTAAGGCCTCCTATATACTGATGACTTACTTCTGATTTCTATACCAGTACGGCATGTTAACTGTTTGGTACTACATTTTCATACTTGATATTCGGCAACCCCCATACATTGTTCTTCCTTTTCAAACATTTCTTACCATAACTTGATAATCAGTAAGTAAATAAATACATGCTTTTTGCAAAAATTAATGATCTTAGAAAACAAAGTATTAACTGAAGGAAAAAATGCATACACATCTGAACATAAAAACACATAAAATTCTAAAAACAGCATTTCATTTCATCTATTTACGCTTTCCTAGAAGAACAATTAACATTTGCATGACCTCCCACTTACAAAACAGGTCATATTCGTGGTAAGAAAAGGCTACTTTGTCAAAGAAAAGGTCAGCACATGCATGTCAACTGAGGCCAACACCACACAGCTAAAATACATCGTAAAATGCTGGTACTTGAACAACTACAGCTTATTTTAAATAAAACAGTAACTTATTTGTTAAGCTCTAAATGCAAATTAAAAGCACAACCATACAATAGCTATTATGTATTATAATGTAACATTCATTACTTAGAATATTTCTATTCCTTCAACAAAGTATTAATACAAATGACAGAAAATAACATTAACTCACCAAAAGTAATTCAGATTCTCATTAAATAAAAATCTCTCTCTTTTCTTGCTATATGGTTGTAAATTTCAACTTTGTTAGAAGTTTAATTTACAGAGATTTTCCTAATAAACACAAACTTACATTTCTCACTGTAGATGATCTGGACCACTGGATTAGGGCCGTCATTCTGTGGTACTGGGTCTATATCAGCCCATTCTGCCCTGTCCCTGAAAACAGACATGTTCCCCATAATTATACTCAAACGTGTTAGAAGAAAAGCAATTCTAGTCTTGTTGTATTTTTAATGGCAGCAATCACTCATTCAAGCTAGTAACTTACTATAATGACTGGATTCTTCCAGGCCCACCTCTGCCACTTTGTTTTACAAAATTTTAAACTTTTAAATACAAAATGGAAGCGATCTTTGAATTAAGGGGGAAAAGGGGGGTAAGAGGTAGGAGAGATGGCTCAGCAAATAAAATCACCTGTTGCTTTTGCAGAGAGCCTGAGTTCGGTTCGAAGCACCCACATGAAGACTTGAAATTATAATTCTAGTTCCAGGAAATCTGATGCCCTTCTTTGACCTTCAAGGGCTCTTGCAGGCACAGGAGCACAGACATACACCCAGGCATACAGATAAAACAAAATATGTACTTTTTACAAGAATTAACGAATCAATAATTTCAAATGTATGGTGTGGCAAAATGGTGTCTTCTAAAAAGTACCCCAAGTTTTAACTTAACAACCAGTCTCACGCATTCATTTAGTAAGATTCTGGAGTTAGTATTTTTAAAAATTCGAATTTGACTAGGACATTTTAAACTCAAAGTAGGGCTGTGGATATATCTCAGGAGGTAGAATTCATGTGCAAAGTCCTAGGTGTGATGTCCCAACACACACACATCAAACTAAGTACCACTAGTTATCTGTATCCCAGAGGGGGGGCTCCAGTGGACACTGGCAGAGAGAGGACCCGGAGTAACGGGAAGGTGGCTGCCTAGCACGCGAGGTCTGCGAAGGCTCTGGAATCTGAAAACTGCCTAAGTTTCAGTATTAGCTTTACAACTTCCTGTGTGACATTAAGGACTTATTTCATCTCTCCGGATGTCCGTTTCTTAATATATAAAATGAAAGTACCAGTCAATATCTGAAGGTTATTTTGAAGCTGACTAAAGCATGCTGTGAGCATTCAACAACAGACACTCACGGAGATGTCCATGAACTGCCCAGTGTGACCACCCTTTACTTTCACCCCCCCCCCTTTTTTTTTTACTCTTACACTCTTTTCTGCTTCCCTGTACTAAACAGCTACTGACAGAAGAGATTTGGGGCACACGGTTAACCTTGAAATCGTATTTCTTATGTAAGAATACAGGAAAATGAGTGACCGGCTATATGAAACCTATAGCCTGGAAAGGGGCATGGAAAACACCACCGTTTAGTGCTTCAGATACCAGACAGTCACCTGAAGAACATAATTCCCAAATCAGAGAAAAGTTCCGAGAGCCATGGAACCCCACAACCAGTTTGAAGTCGCTCAGCTGCACAAACCTCTGCATCATGCCTTTCACTCATTCATAAAAGCGTGGCCAATGAGTCATCGAAAGGGCTGAGGTAGAACTACAGAAGACAGTAAGTACTTTTTCACAAGGATCTAGGGCACAGAGTCAGGAAAGAACGGGAGACATCGACACAGGCAGTGGCAAAGACGAGGGAAAGGCAAGAAAGTTCTCTCCTGCCAGCAGAAGCCATGGGAAGCCCTGACAGCGTTTCCCAAGAGCCAACCTAGCCTTTCCATTCAAATTATTCCGCAGCGGCGATCAGAAGTGCACCTTTCCGATGAGGGACGCCTATGGCATCCGGACGGCACTGCGGGATCACGGAAGGGTCACCGCACCCGAGCTTCAGGGGAGCGACGCCGCAGCCTGCCCGCACCCGGAGGGCGCCCCCGTCCGCCCGGCTGCAGCATCGCGCGCATCTCAGCCCCGGCGATGCAGCTGAGCCCGGGCCCCCAGCGCCGCGGCCCGCGGGAGGGCGTTACCTGTACAAGACATAGGTGGGCGAGTCCAGGCTCAGAAACCCGTCGTCCATAGGAGACGCCGCCGCCTCCTCGGCCTCGGCCGCCATCTCCTCTTCCTGCGGCTGTTGCGCTGGCGGCGGAGGAGGCGGGGGCGGCGGCTGCTCTGACTGCCCGGTCTCGCCGCCCGGCCCGGATTCTCCGACCCCCTCGGTGGCCGCCATCTCGCCTCCGTCCGCAGCAGCAGAGGTGGTGGAGGCCCCGCCCACTCCGTGCCCGCCCCGTCCCCGGCGTGGCCTACTTCCGGTTCCTAGGGGCTTACCATAGAGGCGTGGGGTAGAGGGCCCGGCCGGGAGGCCTGGCCTGGCCAGTCTATCTACTGTACTCGCTGCCCGGGTTCCAGGGTCCCTTCCCGACTGCAAGTCTTCACTGAGACCTTTAGGTGGCTTTTAAGAATTAGCTGCTTTTTTTTTTCCTTCTTCGGATAACTTTTCTTTAATTCTTCTCTTTTGTTTCTTTGCAACACACGGGATGGAACCCAAAGACTTGCACATGCCAGGCATGTGCTCTACCACCGAGCTACTTCTCCAGTCCCCGCCGCTCCCTTCTTTAGACCCTGCAAACGGTCCACAGACAGCCCCGTCCCCTCCCTTCAGGCTTCCACTTTAACCTTGAAAGGACCTTTATATTCTTTCACGCATTAAACCTTTTCCTATGCTAGGAGTTTATATAAATCAGATTTTTATTGTATTTCTCCACTCAGACTGCGTTCCTTCCCTCTCACTCGCCAGAAGGGAGAGAAGAACGATCATCGATGGCCAGAGGCAGCTGCAGAGAAACAATCCCTAAAGCCAGCTTCGTGCTCAGGAGGGAAAGCGGAATTGTACTAACCCAGGGGTTTTGTCTTTAGAAATTAAGTTTGGGTTCAGTGCGAGTAATACTCATGTATGTTAGCGTGTGCGGGGCAAGAGAAGCACCTTTGTAAATGCCATAGAGAATAGTTACATTCAGTAACAAATATTTACTACCAATTAGGTACAAGGTTCACTGGCAGCAATGCAAAAATCCAGTGCCTGACCACAGTCTAGTCCAGGGAGGGTTCTTAAATCAGGATTGGTCGAGGCAAAGCAGAAAGAAAAGAAAGAAAACAACGTCTTTAGAAGCAGATTGTCCTTTAACTAGAAAAATGAAGGGTTGCAGTGGGGCCTTGGAGGTTTTATAGAACAGAAAAGGGAACTTTAGGAATGGAAGATTCCATCTGCGGGTCTGTACACAGACACACACACATACACACACACCCTGTGGGTCTAAAAGTGGTAGGTCCCAATAGAAGTTGGTATGTGATCGAAGCCATGGGTATTACTAGTCAAATCAACTTTCCTGTCCTGAGTTTCTCAGCCCAACTGAGGTTTTTGGACTATTAGGCCTTCACTGTAGGCATTGAGTATAGAGGTGGATCTGCTCCACCTTGCTATTCCTGCTCCTTCAAAGGAGATTGGCAGGAGGTTCTAGGAAGTAGCTATGTGCAGGATGAAGTTGTTGCCTCCCCTTTCCCATTTTGGAGTGAAGTATAGAAGCATGTGAAAAATAAATTCAGGGAGATCAGTATTCACTGAATTTCCCTCCTGGTGCTGTTCTGGGTTTCTGTCTTTTATTTCTCTCATATCTCACTTAATACTTCTGATCCTCATGCTCCTACCCTGGAATGTATGAATTTCATTAAGGCTGGACATCTGGATGTCACCCCAACATGTGGCTTACGACAAATGACTACATTGTTCCAAATTAGAGGAAAACTATACACTTTGAATCTGAATGAACTTAACTATAATAAAAAATGTTAAATGGAAATCAATAGCTACAAACCAGTGATAAAGAGAAACTCTATCCATCAGTGAGAACAGAATGGCACCTCTGGCACAGGGCAGACATAAAGACGTCAGCAAGCTTGCTCTCGAAGCTGCAACAGGCAGCCTTAAAGAGTGCTCCTGAGAGTCCTGCCTCTTGGTCTTCAGATCCTCATGTACTCACTGTGACTGGAGTATGGGCTGGATCCTGTGACCAGTCAGATAGAGCACAAGGCATGGGATGTCACATCCAAGTCGACAAGCCTGTGTTTCATCATGTTTTCCCTTGTGCCCTACCAAGCATATCTCTTACAGCCTCATTATGAGGGAAATAAACTCATTTTGTGAGTTGCACTGTGGAAAGGCTACACAGCAAGGACTTGATGAATCCAGTAACACTAAGGGCCCGAAGCCATGTGAGCAGACCTGGAAATAGATCTCCAGTCCAGCTCTGAAAGGCAGCCTTGAGAAACACCACACACCAGAGAACTGTGAGCTAAGAAATGTGTTTGTGTTGTGTGTGGGCGAGTTTGGTGGTAACTTATGATGCAGCAATGGATTGCCAATATTTTCATCTTGTATTCCTTTATACACTGAAAACTAGGAGGCACTACAGAAACTCTTATAACTTATATTAGCCCGTTATTCAAGTATATGTTAGCCACATGGCTCGGTACCTCTTTCAGCGGGGCAGGTCACATCTTCCTTCTTCGATGTCTGGACAGGACTAGGGAGAAATGGGCTTCCTCCTTCCCAGAATTCTCCTGTTCTCCTTTCCCGCCTCTACTTCTTGTCTGGTTGTCCCACCTATACTTCCTGCCTGGCTACTGGAGTTGTAAGTGGTTGCTATTACCTATCTGACATGGGTGATGGGAACCAAACTCACGTCCTCTGCAAGAGGACTCCATGCTCTTCACTCCTGGACCACTTCTCCAGCTCCCTCATCTGCACTTTTTAAAGTTAATTTTTAATGTATGAGTGCTCTGTTTGCATGTACATCTGCATGTCAGAAGAGTTCATCAGATTCCATTACGGATGGTTATGAGCCATCATGTGGTAGCTGGGAATTAAACTCTTAACCACTAAGGCATCTCTCCAGTACTTACTCCCCATCCTTTTGACACAGCCCAAGCTAAGTTTTACTAGGAAACACATGTTCCCTTTTGTGAGTTCTTAGTTTTGTTGATAAAAGAATTTTAAGATTCAGAAAGCTGGAGAGCATTTTGCAAGTGTGAGAGAAAAACAACAGGGCAGGCAAGCTATAAATGTGAGCAGCTGCTGGGAGAAAGGGGATGGTTGAGAGGAAGGAGGTCATGCCTCCTGGGCTGGGTCCAAGGCAAGCAGGCTCTCAGCAGTGGACATCTGCAATCAGACACAGGGGTGGGACTGAAAGGAGTCTTCTGAGAAGGTGACAGTGTTTACTGTCAGGGAAAGTGCACTGGGGACCTTGGCCAGTATCTGGAAAAAGAGGAAAAGGAAAACTTCTGAGTTAGAACAGAATAGGTAGCAGGCCTAGCGTGAAGATCTGGAAGAAAATGTTCGCGGGGGGGGGGGGGGCTGGAGAGATGGCTCAGAGGTTAAAAGCACTGGCTGTTCTTCCAGAAGTCCTGAGTTCAATTCCCAGCAACCACAGGATGGCTAACAACCATCTGTAATGAGATCTAGTGCCCTCTTCTGCATGCAGGCAGAACATTGTATACATGATAATAAATAAATAAAAATAATAAAAAAAATGTTCGAGGGACAGCCTTCTGGGGTGAAATTTAAGTATATCCTTTCATTAAGGAAACATTTGTCTTTCCATTGCTGTAAAGATTGCAGCCACATAAGGCTGATACTTCCGGGGTCTAGGGGTCATGCAGGTGTAGACAAGCCCTCAGGCAGAAGTGTCTAATGGCCCCTGGGGGATGTTGAAGGCCCCTGCATGTCTTACGTGCGGTGAGGATTATATCATCCACGTATGACTCAGATAAGCCCTTGAGCACATACGTGAGCCCTGTCATCTGTGTATGATATAGTCACGTCAACCCCCTCCGCGCATGCGCTAGGCAGCTTTTATTTTATTTTTTATGTTTGTTTTCTAAGTTTAATGAGATAACTTTATTATAACTTGTATTTTATTTATTTATATATTTATTTATTTATTTATTAAGGATTTCTGCCTCCTCCCCGCAACCGCTTCCCATTTCCCTCCCCTTCCCCCCATCAAGTCCCCCTCCCTCATCTGCTCGAAGAGCAATCAGGGTTCCCTGCCCTGTGGGAAGCCCAAGGACCGCCCACCTCTATCCAGGTCTAGTAAGGTGAGCATCCAAACTGCCTAGGCTCCCCCAAAGCCAGTACGTGCAGTAGGATCAAAAACCCACTGCGATTGTTCTTGAGTTCTCAGTATTCCTCATTGTCCGCTATGTTCAGCTAGTCCGGATTTATCCCATGCTTTTTCAGACCTAGGCCCATCAAAATCCCATCAAAATTCTTCACAGATCTGGAGAAGACAATAATCAACTTTATATGGAAAAACAAAAAACCCAGGATAGCCAAAACAATCTTATACAATAAAGGATTGTCTGGAGGCATTACCATCCCTGACTTCAAACTCTATTACAGAGCTACAGTATTGAAAACAGCTTGGTATTGGCATAAAAACAGAGAAGTCGACCAATGGAATCGAATAAAAGACCCTGACTTTAACCCACAAACCTAGGCAGCTTTTAAAAGCTGGATGTACCATCTTCGTCTCTCTCCCTGCACACTGACTTTCCAGGTCTGTATATACCCCCTCTAATAAACTCCTAAGTGGGTTTGTTGCGTGTTCCGTTTCCTTCTCACTTGCGCCAGGCAATTTCAATTGCTTTAACATGTTTTCAGGTGTATATTGGGTGGTCTCATGGCCAAATGATTGATGAGCCCACTTGGATTAACTCTTTTTGTTTGCTTTTTTTTTTTTTTTTTTTTTCGAGACAGGGACTTACTATGTAGATCTGGTTGTCCTGGAATCTCACAGAGATCTGCCTGTTTCTGCATCAGAGTGCTGAGATTAGTTATGTGCCACCATGCCTGGCTTGGATTAACCCTTAAATGTGTGTGTGTGTGGGGGGGGGGGGGGGTGTATCGCAATTTTAGGGGCGGGGCAGAAGGCAGCTCCCATTCTTCTGAGTAGGAGGAGATAGTTTTCCCTTAAGTCCTGATACCTCCTATTTTCCTCTTTCATGTAAAATCTTAGGAAAGGTGTTAATTGTGGTGCTTCCCTTTGCTTCAGTGCTGCCTGGAATGTGGGCTAAGACTGATTTGAGGAAGGACTCACCCTCCATGGCTTCCAAGACTTTAATGTCCGGCTGCCCCTTAACACTACCAAGTGCACAATCAAGTGTAAAAATCAGACAGCTGTTAAATGCCTGTAACAGAGCATAAAAAACAAGATCTGAGCTGGATTTTTATACAAGTCTTTATTTACAACTTGTTTAACAACTGTACACTTTTTGCAGCCTTGAAAACATTTTTTGTACTTGAATGGGAAAATATAGTTTGACCAAATCTTAACTTTTTCATATACATATACTATATGCATATATAAACACTCATATATAACAAGTTGGCAGTCATTAAAATCAAAACGAACCAAAAGGAAATGTAAGATTAAAAACCCTTCTCATGGTTTCTCAGAACTTTGTTGTTGTGACTTTAATTAGAATTTCTAACTGGAGGAGACAGCTCTAAAAAGTCATTTACAACAATGGGGAAACGTGCCAGTTGTAAGACAAAGTACGAAACTGGCAAACTGGGTAAACAGGAGGAAAAATGCTTGAAGACCGTAATAAAATGTTGTTAGAAATGACTTGAAGTGAGAAATGCAGAGCTTAAAGTGGACATCATTTTTGGATTATGTTTCAAAGAATAAAACTACCACAAATTCAATAGTCTTCCAGAGTGGGAAGATAACTTATAATACCTTTAGAATGGTTAGGATGCAAGGTGGGAAATACCCACTGTGTCAAACATGAAGCTGGCAACAATGTAAGGAGCAGTCAGCAATACTTGAGACTTGAGAACAAGGCCTTAGACATGGGGCCATGGTCGGCACAACTCCAGCTTCAATATACTTAGGTGTTTTCCAGCTCATCCGAAAAAGAAAAAAAAAACCCATAGGGAAACAAATATCTTTCTATCTTTATATTTTTGGTATTTTCAATTTCTTAGTCTAAATAAGGCAAATTATTAAGCATGTTTGAATTTTGCTACCCATGACAAAATAAAATAGTAAAAAATGGTAGGCAGCTCTCAAAGAGAACTCCAACAAATCTCGAAATTATTTTTCAGAGTACAAAATAGTACGAATTACAGAATCTATAAATGACAGTAGGGATGTCATTAGGGATGACAGTATTTTAGTGGATTTGAATTGTGAGTAACTAAAGCTATTTTAAAAAGTAATGAAAATGAGGTGCCAGACCACTGCTCAGCATCCGGGTGCAGTCATTTCCTATATTTGCACTAAACCGTTACTTAGAGCATACTGAAAAATTATCCGTAACCCATGAGTCTTTGTAGAACTCAACAAAACAAACACACACACACATCACGTGCTCATCTGTACTTGGATCACAGTAATAATTTCATAAGTTGTTTAGAAATTGGCAATACTGTTGTGATTCTGTTGCCTGGTTATCAAAGTTTTAAAACACGAGGTGAGCACTGTGACCTTTTAGCAGGAAAGGTGTCACTAAGTGTGAGTCTGACTCAGAAGAATTGCAACTGATGTCAGGGGTTGTGGAGCACACACCTTTAATCCCAGCAACTCAGGAGGCGAGGCAGGTGGATCTCCGTGAGTTCCAGGCCAGCCAAGGCAAAAAAGGGAGAACCTGTCTCAAATCTCATCTGCAAGGTCTTAGGTTGGATCTCCATTATCGCTAACTCCAGAAATCAAAAATGGTAACAACAAACCAACACAGACACATACATTTAAAAGAAGTCCTTTAGTTTGATTAGAAAATTTCCGATAAATCGGCATAATCCTTTAAGTTAGATAAGTACTTTAGTACAGTGCAGGAGAAGCAGTACATACTCCCAGCGTTTCCATCGCCTAGTCACAGTCTGGAAAAGCAAATGTTTGCTTCAGAAAGAAAAAATTGGTCACATTCATCTTCCAAGCAAATTAAGAGCAGGGAACCATGAAGAAAACCAAATTCTTTGGTCCTAACTCTATCTTTGAAGTGAAAGACAGTCAAACATGACTTTAAAGCTACAAGGCAGAAACAAAAGGTGACCTTCATGAGATACTGAGATATAAGTAGATTTAAATAATATAAGGCTATGATGTTTACTAATTTTGTTTGAGAATAAGTTAGGCATTTATTATCAGTTTCTGTTTGATGATAATCAATTTAAAAAGTATAAAAGGGAGAAATGCCTGAAGATATTAAATGATTTATAAAATGATTTAGTTAACCAGTTGACAAAGCACTGACCATTTGCGTTGGGAAGAGTATATCAAAAGCTCACAATATGGAGTTTTGATTTTTCCAAGGCCAAAAATGATGACACAAAACTTTTCACCTGTTAAACCCTTTAGCCGCTGCTCCTTAGCTGACTTAGTTGACTTGTAAGCTGACTGCCTGTTTTCTGGCGGTTTTCTTCATTTTCTACACCTGTGCTGTGCATCGCCGTGTGTGAGTACTGCAGCGCTGAAACACCCGACAGAATCTCCCCGTGTAGCCACGGATGGTCTGATCCTTGCGCTAAGTCCTCTTAGCCCAGCCTTCCCCGTGCTAGAATTACAGGTGTGAGTTACCTTCAAGTTAAAACTGCCACACACGGCAGGTGGTACTGACTTGGTCTACAATCTACTTTATGCACATTACAAGAAGCTAGGAGATGTTAGGACACTTAGAAATTCACTCATTAAACACTTACATAGAACATATTTAAAACACTGTATATTTTTTGTACTCATGAATTTTTTTTTTTTGAGACAGACAGGCTTTGAATTTTCTATGTTGCCTCATCTGATGTAAAACTTGTAGTCCTGCTGTCTCAGCCTGGTGTTGGGATTATGGGTGTGTGATACTATCCTGGCTTTCTGATTTTTTTACTCAGGAAAGAAAAAAAAAGGTACCTATTTCCTTACAGTTGAATGCAGGCTTCTCTATTTCAGTGTTGCTTTCTTCTGATTGACGTAAGCAAGCAAATGTCATCAGTAGAAACTTGTGCGCATGTGTGTGTGTGTTAAAGAGAGAGACAGACAGCGAGAGACACAGACTGACTCACCCTGAACTTAAGCCAGGCAGGGTCTTTTGTAATTTAGTCACCTGTTCTGCTACTGGAGCTAGGTTCTCTGGCCCCAAATGCACAAACTTTTTACACTATTAAAACATGTATATCCTTTGAAACAAGGCAAAACCAAAAACAGCACACGCTTTTATGAGTCGATTCTCTGGCAGTAATCAGGGTTAGCAGTCAACAAGCCTCAGCACTTTTGGTCTCCAACATGATTACTAAATTCATGTTGCAGATGGGAGAGTTCCGGGTGTAAACTCACCAGCACAAGAAGAAACCTTTACAAGGCAAATTTAAGAAAAAAAAAAAAAGTCAAGATTAAAAAAAAAAAAACTCACAGTACAATTAATATTACTGCAGCATCCAGCATCTCTAGAGCCTCCCTTTTCTAAAAATCACCTTTCCCCACTGTCTTTTAGATGCCTCTGACTTCTCAGTTTCTGGAGAGGGAGGGAGGGGGAGAGAGAGAGAGCGTGTGAGTGCCAGAGAGAGCACCCCCTTCTCTTCTTTTTGGGTATTTGCAATGGTGGGAAAAACTAGGAGCAATCTACAGGTTTTTGTTTTAAGAGACAACCCCTCAAAGGGTAAGACAATCTCATTAAACAGGAAAGTGTTTAATTTTATTAACGAGAACATAGTTTCAAACATGTTTGTATTCAAGATGTCTTGATTTGCTGGCATGGAGTTCAATGGTAGAGCACTTGCCCTGGAGTGCATGAGGCCCTAAGCTCAATTCCCAGCACAAAAACCAAAAGCCAGCTTCAGTGTTGTTGGCCGACCTAGGAATAAGCTATTTCCAGATTTTGACTCATGACACTGGTATGCCAACAGGAAATGCTCGAGTGCAGCGTAAGAGGAAAGGAAGAGTTATTTAATATCAAAACGCTGGAAATTTTGTAGTGGATATAAACAACCTAGACTGATGAGGAGGGCAGACAACATTAAGATGCCTGTCTCTAATAGAACAGACTACAGACAGAAGACACAGTACAAGAACAAAAGTAGGTTTCTCGCCACTGCTTTGACAACACAGCTGCTGAGCTCACCACTGTCAGTTCAGTCTGAGCAGACATCCCTGTGCTCATGTCCTCAGCATGTATTAAGGTTGTCTTTTACTCACTAGTTTGTTCTCACAATATTTAATTAAGTTCCAAGTAGATACAATTCAGGTTTTAATAGCCCTATAGGTGAGATATTTGAGACAATGGACACCTACAATTTCATCTTCGGACCTAAACATCTGCCTGTGAGCCTGTGGTAAAGCCTCAGATACATAAAGGCGTACTTTGAATGGTTTTAAAAGTTCGCTTTTGTCTTCATTCGGACATTTTGTGGTGGTACAATTATAATTCAGAAGGATATTAAGACAATGGTTTGTAAACTATATAATGTATGATACAGATACTTGTTGGGAAGCTGGTGATCATTTTTAGCCATCATAATTTTCTTTCTCATCTCATCAAACCAAAGTTTAACATCCTAAATTCACATGTCAGACTTAGTAATAACTTCTTAATAATTATAAAAAGAAATGCTTTCCCTCCAAATAACATACAGATTATATGCTTAGTTAATACCCATCAAAAGTCAATTAGAAATTAGTTTTGGCCTAGTCTTTTATCAGATAAATGTGTAATAATGACGTAGTATTTGTTGACTATAACATTTAATAAGATATTCTCTGAGTATGTCTCTTGGCCTAAATATTTGTTAATTAGGCTCCTTTGTGCTCCAATACTCACTCTACTCTTTACAATGGGTTTACTTGTCTTAATTGCCATTTACTTTTTCAATTTCTATTTTCTTTTACATACTACATTCAGACTTAACCTTGCAGTACATTACTAAAATTATAACAGAAAAATACTGAAGAGACACAAAAAGCAAATATTGCTATGTCTAGTTTTAAGTATGTGTATATATACTATATATATATATATATACACACGGAGTGAGAAATATACACATATACATATTTAAATTTATATACACATATAAGTCATAAGCATTTACAGACACCCCCCCCTTTTTCAAACTTCATATACAAGCCATAATTAGGTTCAGGGCTCTCATTTCTCAAACCAAGGTCCCTGTTCTATTACTTTAGTGTAACTGGAAGAATCTACCTATATTCATATTTTATAACATTAAATAGAGAATTTAGGGTTCTGTTTTTTTTTTTTTTACTCAAAATGGTAACATAAATCAGACTGATGAAAAGTTGTCTTTTTCCTGTTTTTTTTTGAAGACAGGTTTCTTTGTGTAATTCTCGCTGTCCTGAAACTCACTCTGGAGACCAGGCTGGCCCAGAACTCACAGAGATTTGCCTGCTTCTGCCTCCCAAGTGTGGGGAGTAAAGGTGTGCACCACTACACCTGGCTTGAAAAGATGTTTTAAAGTAACCAGTATACTTTCCACAGCATAACTAATGACTTAAAAGGAAAGATGTTTGGAACGTTTGGGTTCTTTCGTTTTATAAACAGGACACTAAACATAGGACTGATAATTCTAAGTGACAGGAAGGGAAGAAGCTAGTTGTGTTATCAGCAAGTGAGTTAGTTCTGAGCAAATTATTTCATGTTTTCTAGGTTTCTCAGAGCTGTACAGTATTAAAAAACTTAGAACATTATTGTGTCAAAGTTGGACAAATATTCAATGAAAAGCATACATCAATCACTTAAATATTACAAAAGTAAAAAATTATGTGAGATGTGTTGAGAGTAGCCTTCCTCCTACCAAAAGAGAAAATGGGGAAAAGGATCACAGGATATTCAAATCAGATTAAAAGAGTAAGTTCTGAAACCTCTTTCTAAATAAACATAATAAAATTGGGTTGACCAAAAAAAATAAAGAAAGAAAGAAAAAAAAAACGCGCCAGGCACAATGGTGCATACTTTTAATCCCAGCACCCAGGAGGCGGAGGCAGGCAGATTTCTGTGAGTTCAAGGACGGCCTGGTTTACAATAGTGAGTTCCAGGGTTTCAGGACACACAGTGCTATGGAGAAAGACACTGTCTCAAAAACCAAAAAAAAAAAAAAAAAAAAAAAAAGGGTTGGATCGCTTTTAATTCTGACAGCACTGTAATTAACAAAGTCAATTTTATTGGATAGAAAACCCCTTAATTTATAAAAAGGAAAACAGAACATAATAAAATAATTTTTATAGATTGAGATATCCCACTTTATTTATGCATTTATGTATTCATTCATTCATTCATTCACCCGTACTAGGGACTGAATGTAGTCTTGAGTATGCTAGATAACAGCCTGGCTTCCCATTCTACTTTGTTTGGCATACGCTTGTTTTGTTTTTTGAAACAAGGTTGCATTGTATAGCCCAGGATAGCTTCCAACTTATATTTTTTCCAGTCTCAGGATCCCATTTTCTGGGATATCACATATGTTTCACTGTTAAATACAAAGCTGAATCAGGTTGATTGCTATCTAAAGGTTAAAAAAAAAAAAAAAAAACCTCTTCACAATATGAGTCCAGATACTTGGGGCTGAAGAGGAAAGCTGGCTACTCTTGCAGAGAACCCAAGTTCCACACAGGGCAGCTCTAACTCCATCCGCGGGGGACCTGATGCTTTCTTCTGGCCTCCACTGGCTCTTGCACACATCTTTCCCAAGTCACCCTCCCCCAATTAAAAATATTAATCTAAAACAACAAAGGTCCAATTATTCTTACATGGTTTAATGAACAGAAAACCGAAGACATGTGGTACTCATGTGATTCCACCTTAGCAGAAAAGATACTACACATGTCCCTCTCACTGTGGGGCCGAATTATGTTATTAACTCGAGCAAATGGAAATTAGCTAGATTTCTTTAGGATATGGACTGTGGATGTTCAGGCACAACATTTCCCAACTGTTACAACATTTGTGTACTAAGAGATCTGAACAAATGAAAATTAAATTTGGAGAGTAAAGAAGGTATTTTAAAATTTATGTTTTTGATTAATGATAACTCATAATGAATTATTTCAAAGCTTAAAATATGGTTATTGTTAGTGCAATAGATCAATGCTTATATGGGAGCAAGATTTTACAAAAGAACTATATACATTTCTTTCTTTTTGAAGGTAGAATCTCATGTGACCCAAACTGGCCTCAAACTCTCTATAGGTGTACAACCATCTCCTATAGAGAGGGACTGAACCCAGTACTTCATGTATCCTAAGCAAACACTACACCAACTAAGCACATCCTAGCCCTCTTACTGACAAGACTAAGAGAACTGCTATTGAAAAGATGGATAACACTGCTCATTGACTGTATCTTTCCTTCCACTAAGACCTAACTTATTTTAGAATTAACCCCTATCTGGATCTGTAACAATTAAAGAAATTAGACTGGAAGGTCTGACAGATAACATTTAGCTTGACTTGCCAGGCAGTGGTGGCACATGCCTTTAATCTTAGCACTCAGGAGGCAGAGGTTATGTGGATCTCTTGAGTTCGAGGCCAGCCTGGTCTACAGAGTGAGTTCTAGGACAGCCCAGGCTACACAGCGAAACCCTGTCTCGAAAAACAAAATAAAAGAACCATTTACCTTGATTTTGTAGCTGGGATCAAATTACATTAACCAAACAACTTCAAAATAATTGGACAATATCATCCATATAATTTAATCATCACATTAAGCTAATTTTACCTAGATGACAGAAATAGTTCAATCCGGATTAAGTTTCAATATGGATCAATTATTTAGGGACTTATTTTTGTTTTTAAGTAATCAGACAAAAGAAAACTATGACCCAGTTTAAATTTTCTTTTTATAGCTTTATTTTGTGTATGAGTGCTTGCCTTCATGCATGCATGTACACATGCATGTGCCTGGTGATTGTGGAGGTCAGAAGAGGGTATAAGATTCCTTGGAACTGCAGTTACAGAAGGTTGGTTATTATGACCTTTCATTTCAGTTCTGGGAACTGAACCTGTGTTCTTGGGAAGAACCATAAATGCCCTTAAATACTGAGACAACTCTCTAGTCCCAGTTTTTAAAATTAAATTAAAATATGTGCAACTATATTAGTTATTTTCATTTCCGATGCAAGAAACTAAATTACATTTACTGGACTGTTTTCCTGTTCTAATCTTAAATGTATAATGTGGGACATAAATGGTCATTTTTTTAAGTAGTTTTCTTTGGCTTTTTTTTTTTTTTAACCCTGGATAGATGGCACAAAAAATAAGCTTGTTACAAGAATTCAGATGCTGGCAACAGCTTCTCTCAACCTGATACAAGGACACTGACCCACTGTCCTCATTCTCTTGTATTGCCAGGACAAACTAGGAGGCTTCAGAAAACAAGCTAGGAGGCTTCAGGGAAGTACCGTAAAAGCAGCCTGTGAAGACACAGCCCAGCATCACTGACCTCTTAACTTCTAGGGAGACCACACATCATCATCAGAGTACCCGCAACATTCCTGATGACGGACGGAGAAACTGTAGTCCCCTAAGTCCTGACCTAAACCACGCAATGGAAAAGCTGCCACTGCTTTATTTAGGCTTATTCTTGGCTTTATGATGCCTAAAGTATATGTTCGGATGCTGTTTCTTATGAAAGTATACTTTATTTTATTCTGAAATACCACAAGATATTTCTTCCATTTACTGAGTGAAATCCACCAAACATTAAAGATACAGACAACAAACAAAGCGAAGGTTATAAACACTGAAATTAGCACACAGCAGATGCTGATGAAAATCAGAAGCTAAATTTCCTTCTGAAAGCTTGAGGCATTTCCAAAACATCTAGAGAAAATATCTGGGTAAGTGGGTGTGCACATAGAGAGGGCAAGTAAACAGAAAATCAAAACGTTGAGATGTTTTTACCTCACAGGTAAACCTAGCTGAAAAGTGGCTTCCAGAGTCTCCTGCTTTCACATCCTCTTTGTTCTACAAGCATAACTTCTCAAAAAGTAGTATTTTATTAAGAGTATGGATCATAGACTAATTTGTTTCTTTAAAAGTGCTTGAGTTTTAGATATTCTGTGAACTAAAGATGAAGTAAGAGTATTTTAAACTAGTTTTAATCTTTTAACACATATTTATGTGTGTGTACCTAAACTTGTGTGAGTCTGGAGGTCAGAGGACAATCCTTGGGAGTAGCTTGTTCCCTCAGCACCTGGACCCCAGGAATCTCACGAGCTGAGGTCGTCAGGCTTGGCGGCAAGTATTCTTCCAGCGGAGCCATTTTGCTGGCCCCAATTTTAATCTTTTATTTTCAAACCTGACATATCATGTAGGCATGACAGCACATACCTTAATTTCAGCCTCTTGGAAGGCACAGGCAGGAGGATGGCTTTCAGTCAAAGGATCTGAGGCAAGTCTGGATAATACAGCTAGATTGTCTTGAAATAAACAAAACCAGACCTAAAAGATGAGGTCTGTTTGCCCTGCACCCACAGTGCACTGTCCTCACACGGCTCTCTCCACTATTTCCAAGTCTCGCTGCTTTATGTTCTGCCTAGGCGGATGCCTCATACTGTGCTCAGACATGCGCAGTGAATATCTTTAAAGAAATGCTGCACGATGCGGTGTCGTTTCTCTGTGTTCTAATACCTTTCCTCAAGAACGGTTCTAAGAGCTGAGTATGGAGGTTCCCATCTATAATCCAGAGGATCATGTGTTCACGACAGCCTGGGTTACACAAAGACTCTGTCTGACAAAAACAAAACAAAACATGCAGGACAAATTTCTAGGTCAATTTTCTTATAAAAGAGGAGGAAGTTAAAATGAAGCACTTGCATATAGTTTCTGAAAAGTCTTAATCACATTAAACTGGAATTAAAGTTATTTGTCTTTTATACAGACCTAAGTAACATCAGCACTTTGAATAGCAAGTACATAAAATAACATCCTCCACTAGATGACATACCTAAACACAAACAAAATAACCCTCTGACCAGATTCCAGATTTCTTTTTTCTTTTGAAAAATGTGGTTTGGAACAAGAAAAAGGCTGGAAGAAACCATAAATACTACCTGGGATCAAATACATAAATCAATATGGAGAAAGACAAAAGGTATATCATTTTCAAGTGAATGATAGTTTAAAATTATATGATACCTTATATAGACAAAGTGCTTCCCAGCGACTGCTTAGCAGGCATTCATCTATGTAAATAAATGTGGCATATAATGTAAGCAATTTCAACAACCAAATACCCCAAAATCTCTCCAGTTACCAACTCTTGGACTCATAGGTAGAGTTAGGGAACACTGTAAAGAGATCTATCATAATATTACACACAAAAGGCATGTACTGATCTTAATTAATGGTATTAAGATGTTAGCTATCAAGATTGAGAAAAGGGAAGGCTTACAGAATATATAAAACATATAAGGTATAAGTCAAAGAACTGCCCCAAAGAGAAGGCTACCTATATGAAAAATAAATCTTTTACATGTGGAAAGCAATTAAAAGTGTGTGGCTAGAATCTGATTCTTAACTACTAAAATATTTCAAAAGAAGAAAAAAAAGCCTGCCAATTTTTTTTTATCCTCTGTAATGTCTACCCAAACCTCTTCACCAATTCCACTTCTGCCAGCAAACATGACAGCAGGAAGTAGTTATGTTCTGAAAATAAACTCCAAATCTTAGAGTAAGTTTAATTTCTAGTAAAACAACATGAAAACTTCTTTCTTCCCTCCCAGCGACCCTGCCAGGTGCCGTACGATCTGACTACGGCCTCTGCACAAGTGCTCTCGACACCACTCTGGATAGTACAGTAAGTATTGAAGTTATCTGAAGTGCATTTGAAAAACAACTGAAAACACAGATTAATACACCATAAAAAGATTAATTCCCTTTAAACAAAGACATTCTTATAAAGTATGGTAACACAGTAGGCACGATAAAGAATATAAATTGTGTATCAATTATTGGCAGAAAATCTGATTCTTTACAAAGCCCACACAAATGGGGAAGAAGACATTTTCATACAAAGAAAAGTATTACACTATTATACAACGTTTTTAATTGTACATTTACAAATTTTTGGCACATTAAAAGAAACTGAAAAGACCATAAAGGACAAAGAAACTAAAAGATGCAAGAGAGATCCTCACGTGAGAAACACTAAATATCAACACAGGAGAGAACAAACGAAGCCGGCTGGATTTCCTGAAATGTTATATGTAACAGAAGTATGCCTTTTAAAAATCCCTAATGGCGAGACCTCTCTACCTTGCTGTGGCTGGCTGGACATGGCCTGGATAGGATCTTCTTGTGTTGGTTGCTTGCCTTTGCCTTGCTAGAAATGACTGCCCTGAACCTGTGCTAGCTAGTCTATCTTCAGCCGCCTTTTTATGTAGAGTCATTCCCTGTAACATTAAAACAGAAACATAAGCAGTCAGTGAAAACATGGGATATCCTTAAAAAATAAATGTCATCATGCAGAATTTACTATATCAAATAGCAAAGTACAATTAATTAGGAATATTTATTCTACTCATTCATGACTTAAAATTTTATGAAATCATTTCATTTCAATAATTAAGTACAAATCTTCCTTTGGAAAAATTAAGGTTTAATTTTATGAATTTACAACAATCAAAACGAGATAGTGGAGGACGATTTTTAGAAGATGCCACCTATTTTGTCTTTTCAAATCAAACTGATTTTCCAAGAAAAGTGCAAATGATTGGCAGCAGCAGATTCACACAGATTGTGGAAATCACAGAACTAATCAGGAAGAGAAACATAGATGCACTTGGTTTTTATGATGGAAAGTCATACTAGGTACTATACATACCACAGTGCTGTTTTTCTTCACTTCAGGGATGACTTGTATTCTCAAAGAAACTAAGAAAAGTTTCTGACAACCCATAACAGAAGATACAACCAAGAAGGGGGATCTCCCCTTGAAAGCAGAAAAACCACTTACTACCTTTGAAGAGGGGCAAAAGTCACCAAGCTACCCCTAGACAGGAGAAGGAAGCAGGGGTACTTCAGCATGTGGAGAAACAGTGAGCGACAGCAACAGCAAACCACCTTGCTAAAGTCAGACGACTAACCAAGAGCCTGGGCATGGGCCAGTCTTAAGTGTTCTTTTAATAAGACGGCTTCTGGTTAATCACACCAGTAACAGAGAACAGGTAAACTGATGTGTAGAAGTGGAAGATGACAAAGAGAAACACAGCACAGAAAACAGGAGACTGGAAAGTCAAGCTTCCTATTACTTATAAGCTTCTAGGAAAACACTGGCCATAGCTTTGCATTCTGAATATAACTTCATCCATTCATATGCACCTAAGAACACAACCCATTTTATTCAATGGGAAATCTTAGAACACATTTCTTTTCTGTGTGTTTTAGACAAGGTTTCTCTGTGTAACAGTCCTGGCTGTCCTGGAACTCTCTTTGTAGACCATACTTGAACTCACAGAGATCTGCCTGCCTCTGCCTCTGTCGTATTTTAAGGCAGAGTCTTATGATGTAGCCCCGCTAGCCTAGGACTAGGTCAAACCAGCAGAACTTGAACCGGGATTGCTGTCTTAATTCACTATGCCTTAGGATATGTCCCTAGGGGGTGGGGTGGTAGCATATGTACAGTTATTACATGTGTGCATACACGATGTATACAGATAGGATGCCTGTATCACAGTTTATGTGGAGGTCAGAGGACAACTTCATGGAGTTGGTGCTCTTCCATTTTACACAGGTTCTAGTTATTGAATTCAGGGTGCCAGGTTTGAGTAGCAAGCATAATTACCTGCTAAGTCATTCTGCCAACCCCCAGAATATACTTTTTAGCTCGGCTTTAACTTAAAAAATATATTTGAAGGTTTGAATAACACTTGCAAATATCTACTGAAATGTTTTACTACATTTATTTATAATTCTAATTTTCCAGGCAGTTGACTGTGCTCTGTATTCTAGAGCGCTACCACTGTGCTACACTTTTTACTCCCTTCTAAGATGTCAGAGGCCAATACAAAGCTATTTGTTGAGAAACTTATACCTTGTCCAGTAGTCACCGTTTTGACTCCTATTTAAGTTGTCTGAGATGCAAAACATTCTGAGTATAAGCATGATGCTCTATTGATTATTTTTTGTGAGTAACCTGCATGTATCTATTTGAAATTACCCCTTCATTCTGAAAAGTTAAAAATTAGCACTATCCTTTAGTTCCATGTCACAAAATAAATAAATCCAGTTCCATAAGAAGCAATATGTGAAATTGCTAACAGGGACTAAGGTACAGGTCTGTGAGACTGGGAACACAGCTTCCAGGAAGATAGAACAGTAGGGTTAGGGTTAATGTCCACAGAAAATTTCTTAATAAAATTTATTTTATTTTTAAATTTAATTTTCAAGAAAATTTTATTTGTTAATAACATTCTCGAGCTGAGCAGTGGTAGCGCATGCCTCTAATCCCAGCACTCAGGAGACAGAGGCAGGTGGATCTCTGTGAGTTTGAGGCTAGCCTGGTCTACAAGAGCTAGTTTCAGGACAGGCTCAAAGTTACAGAGAAATCCTGTCTTGAAAAACCAAAACCAACCAAACAAAACAAAAACAAGAACAACAACAAAAAAACCCAAAATAATATTTTCTTTCAAAATTATTTCCCTTTTAAAAGAAAAATTACAGTAAGATCTTAAACACACTGGTGTACTGTAGACACATGTCATGAAGCAAATTTTTAGTAAAGCTCAAATCACATTTTAAGGTTGGAGAGCTAACCTTTAAGAGCGGGTACCAACAGTAGTAATACTAAAACAAAAACAATATTTATGCCAACAGGAGAGCAATAGGACAAAAGGGAAAAACTGAAAGGACAGCCCAACTTCCTGTTTCAAAACACTAGCATTTGGCTGGTGAGACGGCTCTGTGAGTAAGGCAAGCCTAGCGACTTTGTCCAGCCCTTGGAACCCTCAGCTGCCATAGGTGTCCACAGCACCAGCTCCCCTCATGCACACACATGCACAATGAATAATGTAGAAAACCCTAACACTTCAAAGCGGCAGAAATGGTTTCATTAAAAAGAGCACAAAGAAAAGGAAGACAAAGGTCCTAGAAGGGGCCCCATCCTGTAAAATTCACAACTGGGCATGAGCCAATGAGCAGTTATCTCCTTCCCTTACACATATTTAGTTTCTTTGCACATGTACTAGAACACTCACTCCATTTCAAAACCTTCAGTGGTCAAAGTCTGAAACTGAATATTTCCATATCCCATGAGACAGTTACGCTACCTGTAAAGAAAATCTCATCTTGCAAATGTACTGAAACAACCAACAAAGCCAGAGTTACTGCATCTGTTCAGGCATGACCATGTCTACTTTCCCCACAACAAATGGCTCCAAAGAGTAAGACTAAACTGGTCTTTTCTATCCTCTGGGTATGATTGTTTCACAACGCCTTAGCCTGGGTGTGGTACTTCTCAGTTTAAAGGTCAACATAAAGGCTTTGTTAGTACATGTTAGGAGAGAAATTACTATCAGATTCTTTTGGTAGAATTACTTCTACAGTAAAGGCAATATAATGACATACAACTTTGTGTTACATTCTGAATATTCTGGAATACTCTTCTCTTACCATATTGTACCAGGCACTAACAATGTATTTCTCCTCCATGTCTCTTTGACTCTTCGTCTTCTCGTATTCTTTCTGAAGCACAACCACATGTAAAGATACAAATGAATTCAACATAAGGAAGATACTTACAATTAACCGCCTAACCCAAGGTTACAATATATAATATAGCAAGGGTCTCTGAAAAAGCTAAAAACCTCAGTATTTTATTGCACGGTGTACTAACTGACCTCTAATGAGTGGAACAGTCGATCCCGTTCCTGCAGTTGGTTTTTAAGAGCTTGTATTTCTGGTGCTGCTCCTTGATTCTGTTTAGGGTCTAATGTACGAATAACCTGCAAATATAAAAGAAAAACTTAAGTACACATATAAGTTCACATATATAACCTAAACAACAAATCCCCCAAAACTCAAACTTCAACTCCTCAAATTTACAGAATGTAGCATTTAAGAAAGCAGTCTTAAAAATGAAAATCAGGCAAAGGATACAACCCAGTGATACAGGTGATACAGTACATACTTAACACGCATGGGTCCCTAGGTCCCGTCCCCAGAACTGTGGGTAGGGGTCAGGGAATCTAATGGCTAGAGCTATAGCTCTAATCTAATCTAGAGCTATAGCTATCACTATCTTAGCATGCATGAAGTTCTGTGTTTGATTCTTATCCCTACCCCAATCAAACAAACCAGAAAAGGAAAATAACACTCAAAGGCTATTAAGGACACTTATAAAAGGTAAGTGTATGAAATAAAATTGCCTAACTTTTCAATGATACAGATGGAAGAATCAATTCTGAATTACTGAGCACTGCTAGAGAGATGCTATCCACAGCTCTTTTCTATTTTATTTTGGCTAGTCCTGGACATGTAAACAGAAAGACACGCAAGGGTGAATCCTAAGCAGGCCCGTCTCTTCTGTCAGTAATATGGTGGAGGCATGAACACTGAATGTAATTCTATCTGATTTATTACAGGATTTTTGGAGAAGAGGTAGTTTTGTTCTCCACCAATAGTTTTACTACCAAAATGTTCAAACACATAGACCTCTAAATAGTTCAAACCCATTTATTATTTTTAACCTGGATTCAACAGTTGCTACTCTGTCATACCTGATCTCCCCTAACACTCTTAGGTGCTAGAAATAATTCACAGTCCCAGTGAATACAACCCTTAAGTACTTCAGTGTGCCTATCCCTAGGCTTTTTTTTTTTTTAACTTAATGATCACAATGCTACCTTCACCTATAAGAAAATAATAATTCTGTAAAATGGCCGGAATTTAGTCTATGTCTACATCTCCCACCTTTACAAGCAGGAGGGATTGGGGTCTTAGCTTTGTGCATGCTAGGAAAGCACTCTATCTATGAGGCATGTATCCCTAGATCTTATTATACCTTTTATTCTGAGACACGTGTCTCAGTAAATTGTTCAGGATGGTTTTGAACTTTCAACCCACCTGCTTTGGTCTTAAGAAGTAGCTGACATTACTTGGCCAAAGCATCTCTTAAAAGTGATTCTCTGTCCTCAATTCAGGACTCAAAGACTTATGCATTCCACCTGGCAAGCCGGATTCCTTTTAATGCAGTACAGCTTCCTACTTACTTCTTTATTCTACTCCCCCGCTTTTTTTTTTAGTATAATACTGACCTAAGAACTCAGAGACCAATTGGCCCAAAGCTAGTGCCCATATGGACCACGTGAAAGAGGAATAGAAGAGTTTCCCCAGGGGATATCCAAGCATGGGTGTGTATAAATGATTGATCAGTGTGTGCAAAGACTAGCAACTATGGCTTCCTCTTTCCAGATACTTACAGCCTGAGACTGCACAACTATAGAGATCTCCTTCCAAGACTAGCTAACCCTTCTCCTGGGCTTAATAAAAACAATGAGGTTCTGGGTTGCAGCAGATAGAAATTCCCACCTGATCTCAACTTTGCTGTGTGTGTGTCTGTGATTCTCTTGTCAATCCTAGACAGGGTTCCAGGACCTCAGCACAGGATGACATGTGGCAGTCAGGGGCCACTGTTGGGGGCCTTTGATCATGCTCCACCTTAGTTTTTGAGAGAGTGCCTCTTACTGAATCTGGAGTTTACCATGTTGGCTAGACTGACTGGCTGCTAAGTCTGAGATGGTCCTGTGGTCTCACTTCTCAGAGCCGAGGTTATCCATGTGTGCACCCATGCCCAGCTTTATGTGACTCCTGGGATCTGAAATGACATCTCCATTCCATGCTTGTACACCGAGCACCTGATCCACTGAGCCATCTGCTTAGCTCTCATAATACTGACTTTTAACCCCAATTTTGGATTATCTGACAGTTTCCTAAAGGTGTTACTTATTTACTTTTAAAAAGAATTATTTTCTGTATATAGGTGTTTTGTTTACATGTAGGTAGACATATCAGAAAAGGAAATCAGATCCAATGGGACTGCAGATATAGACAGCTGCTGCTGAGCCATCCCTCCAGTCCCACCTAAAGGTGCTAGTTAACTTGTTCAAACAGCTTCATGGTGTGAAGAAAGATCTAAAAGACACTTTGATTCAGGTTAATCACTGATGACAGTGATATTCCATCAGGAAGCACCAAATCTTGGCTGTAGCACTGTACATTGTTAATACTTTTTATTCAAGTATTTTTTTTTTTGTAAAAATGATTTATTTTAGCCAGGTGTGGTAATGTATGCCTTTTATCCCAGCACTTGGGAAGCTGATGCAGGTGGATCTCTGTGAGGCTGAGGCTAACCTGGTCTCCACAGTGAGTTCCAGGACAGCCAGAGCTGTAACACAGAGAAACCCTGTCTTTAAAAACAAAAACAAATTTCTTTATTTTGAGGGGTTTGATTCTCAGCAGGCATACATGGCTATCATGTGACTATATGTACCATGTGACTATGGAGATGAAGAGAAGGTATCTGGAATCTGGAGTTACAGACAACTGTGAGTCCACCATGGGGGTGCTGGAAACTAAACCTGGGCTCCCTGCAATACCAAGTTCTCTGAACCACTCAGCCATCTCTCTAGCCCTTTAAATTTTTAGTAAAACTAAAGATTTATTCATTTATATGAGTTTGAGGGTCTCTCCAACATGTATGCATGTGTATCACCTGCATGCCTGGTGTCCACTGGAGCTATCGGAGCCCCTGGAACTGGAGTAACTGACAGCTGTAATCTGCTTTGTGGGTGTTGGGAACTGAACCTGGGGCTGCACAAGTAGCAAATGCTCTCAATTGCTGAGTCATCTCTCTAACCTTAACTCTTAAAGTCAACCTATAACTTAATAGGGTCTTTTTTATTATGGCATTTTCACACATTTATGTCATTCATTAGCCTTCGCTCTTGGCTGAGGGAGATGCTAAATGCCAGGCCTGATGAGTGCCACTCCTGGAACCCAAACGACAAAAAGAACCGACTCTTGTACCTTGTCCATATTGGTTCCTGTCTGCTCATAGAGACATCTCATTCAGCTTTGTTCTTCTTCTTTTATGTGTTGTTAACTCTACGTACTGGCTACAGTTGTGGCTGTCAGCTATTTCTTACATAGGTGCATTGTCCTCTTGCTATTCAATTTGTGGAGCGATCTATTTTGATCACTACTTACTTGGAATCTTTTTCTGCTTAGATTTCTTTGATTATTCTTTGTGTAAGAACATGATTTTAACTGGACACTACACTTCCAGGCTAGAGAAAACCCTCTCTGGAATGTACAGTGGGAGAGTTACAAGTTCATACTCACACTTTTGGCTTTCTCCAAGTACTTTTTATAGCGCTCTTCCATTTGCTTCATTTCTTCTTCTTTCTTCCGTAAAGCTTCTTGCAATTCTTCAATTCTTAAGGCTGAAAAAAGATGTCCGTAAAAAATTAGATTTTAGTAACATTATATTTAATTATTTATTAACAAAATGGCACCTACAGAATGGGAAAAGATCTTCACCAACCCCACATCAGACAGAGGTCTGATCTCCAAAATATATAAAGAACTCAAGAAATTGGTCATCAAAAGAACAAATAATCCAATAAAAAAGTAGAGACCTAAAGAGAGAACTCTCAACACAGGAATCTAAAATGGATGAAAGACACTTAAGGAAATGCTCAACATCCTTAGCTGTCAGAGAAATGCAAATCAAAACAACTCTGAGATTTCATCTTACACCTGTAAGAATGGCCAAGATCAAAACAGTGACGACAACTTATGCTGGAGAGGTTGTGGGGAAAAGGGAACACTCCTCCATTGCTGGTGAGTGCAAGCTGGTACAGCCCCTTTGGATGTCAGTGTCACGATTTCTCAGAAAAGTAGGAAACAACCTTCCTCAAGATCCAGCAATACCACTTTTGGGTATATATCCAAAGGATGCTCAATAGTGCCACAAGGACATGTGCTCAACTGTGTTCATAGCAGCTTTGTTTGTCATAGCCCAAACCTGGAAATAACCTAAATGCCCCTCAACCGAAGGATGGATAAGGAAAATGTGGTACATTTACACAATGGAGAACTACACAGCAGAAAAAAAATGACATCTTGAATTTTGCAGGAAAATGAATAGAGCTAGAAAACATCATACTGAGTGAGGTAACCCAGACCCAGAAAAACACATCATCTTCTCCAGGCATAGGGGAAATTCTTAATTGCTAGAATAACTAAAAGGCGTATTTAAAAAAGAAACAAGTTACATAAATTCATTCTATAGAATGCTGCATGGCTAATGATGCTATTAGGAAAAACTCACAGCTGTTATTAAATCTTGGCTCGAGATCTTCAATTATGGCTCTCTTTTTCTGTAATTCATTGTTGGCTTCATGCAGCTTCTCTCTGCAACAAGATATATGATCATATCGTCACTTCTGTTTTTCTTTCCTGTGCTGGGGATCCAATTTAGTGCCTCGTACATGCTATGCAAATTCTCCACCTCTAAGTACATGCTCAACCCTTGTTTCTATATTCTTTTTTCATCGGAACTAAAAATTCATTACTTTCGAATACACTTGCATTGCACACAAGCACTATGAAACGAAGGTAAACAGACTAAAGTTTAATGCAAAACAAAGGAAGTCAGGAGTTTATCAATACAGCATTGAAACTAACAAAAGATGAAGATTAGAGAGATGTACTCAATCAACTGGGAAGAAGAAAGATGAATTCTATTAAATGTTGACTCGGGTTATCTATATGGAGGCAAATATTCACAACCTATGTTTAGAAACTTAGGATATGTATATTACTATATAAAAGTTATATTCCAATATAAAAAAGAATAAATAGAAATTTTTTTCTCTTGTGAAAGTGTTATAATAATGTGATGTATAATTCTTCCATTAAATTATTCAGTGTGGCATTATGTAATATGTATAAGACAGATGGCTAAAACAATAACCAATAATATCAGCATTTTGTTATGTCTACTTTTGATTTTTTTTCAAAGCATAAATACTGCAATAAATTTCTCCTTGCCTTTTTGGATACAGGGTCTTACTGTGCAACTCTGACTGAACTGAAATTCACTCTGTAGACTAAACCGGCCTTGAACCCAGAGACTTACCTACCTTTGCCTCCCAAGTGCTGGGAATAAAGGCTACTACTCCTGGATCCTTTCCTTTTTCAGTAAATAATTTTTGAAGGTCTAACTATCATACATATATAGATCATATATGTTATATATATCTAAAATATCTATTTATATATGAATAAACCAAAAATCATCCCCAAACCTTAGAAATCACACATCTTCCTAGGGGTGATCAATGTACAAATTTTTAAGTGTTCTGATTTATATGATGGTTGCTGCTTCTGTCTTATTCCTAAGCAATACATTATTTATGTCTAGCATTTTACTTATTACATTAATCATTAAATATAGGTCTTCTAAATGTTCCCTATTATACATGGACATTATTATCTCTGGAAATTTCAGGTATACACAGTAAAGCAAATATATTATAGAGTATGTACTTTCTTCGATATGAAGAGGTTACTGAGAAATACTACCAGAAGTCAATGAGAATTATTATTGCTTAAAAACTTTAGTAATAATTTAGTAATAATTGTCATTACTGATTTAATTTTTAAACCCAATTTGTTATGTTTTTAAATCTGTGTGTGGCTGAGATGAGGTCCTGTGTGAGCTGAAGTGTTATCCAAAAGGAAAGGTCTTATCTCTAGTACTGGGATGGAGACACTATTTAGAAACTGGATGTTTGTAGACACAGCAGGAGGTTGTACTACTGGACCAGGGTACATGCTGAGCCCACTACTACTGTCTTCAAAGGGAGACCCACATTCCTCCTATGGTGGCTTTGTTTCCCATGGGTCCAGTTGCTCATCTCAACTGGAATCAAACCATTACATTAAAACCCTAAAAGAAGCTAACTTTTGAGACATACAATGTACCAAGTTGTGTGATAAACTTTCATGTGGTCTTGTTGGGTCCTGCCTGACATGTGAATGATCCCTCATTCTGTGTATCTAGACTGTGTAGTTATCTACACTTGTCACTTAGTAACCAGTTGGTTACCAGAATAACTGCCTTAAGATAGTGTTATAATTTCTCTATTTTATTATTAAACTATTATCAGAGGAATTTATCTATAGAAAAAACCCCAGAAAATGTGGAGTTCAGAACTATGAGTGATTTCAGGCATTCATTGAGCATCTTGGAAGAAATCCCTTGAGCATGAGGGAAGCACTGTACAGAAAGAGTGTCAACTGGAGACAGGCTACCAAAGGAACACCAAAGATTGTCAATGACTACCACAACTAGGAGATGTATGGAATATGTTGCTGCTCATTCTCTAAGAGACTAGTCTGTGGACAACTGACCCTCAAACTCTTTGACTCTGTAACTGTGAGAAAATAATTGCTCTCTTCTCTTAGCCCCTTTATTTTGTGCTTTTTTTTTTTTTTTTTACAACAGACACAAGAACAGGGGCCATCTTCACTAAAGACCCTATCTGATGAAGATTTTTAGCATGTAAACAACTGAACACATAACAATGGTTAAAGAGTAGAATTATGATCTGAAGTATTCTATCTGTTTTTGTTAGAGATTAATGGAAAATACAATAGTTTTTATTCCGAGTAGCCTTACAAAGGCTGGAGAGTAGCATTGTTCTAGATCACTACAAGTTTGTCTATTATTAGATTTTCTAGACATTTCAGTGGCCAGGAGTCTATCCCATCCAACATATTAAAAAAACTGGATAACACATATCAAACTTTCAGAAACATGAGTATCTTCCTGCAGTTACTAATTCATAGCCACCCCACACTTAATGCCTGCAAGCAGTTTTGCTGAAAAATGATAAATTAAGGTTGTTACTGGGCATGAAAAAAATTATTAAATATCCCTAACACAGCTAACTTCAGCTAAAGATGAAGATTTCTTCAGGAGAAATCAAAGTTAGTATTTGAAGTTTTTATTTCATCTTTTAAGTTAAAAAGCTGTGCTTAAGATGACTGTGATTCATCTACTTTAAAATGTTAACTTGATATAGCTATAATACATATACCGAAGGCTCAGGGAACATGGAGAAATGGGGGTGGAAAGATTGTACGAGTCAGCACCAGGCCAAGCTCCGGGAATCCAGGTGAAGAGAGGAAGGAGGAAATATATGACAAGGGAGGTCAGATCATGATGGAGACATCTACAGGGACAGCTGAACCATGCTCGTGGGAACTAGCGAACGCTAGACCGACAGCTGTGGAGCCCCCATATGGGAGACAGTTGTGAAGCTTGGCCTATTTGAGGGGACCCCCTGGCAGTGGGACCAGGATCTCTCCCTGGTGCATGAGCTAGTTTGTTGGAACGATGTCATGCTCAGCATTAATGCAGGGGGGAGGGGCTTGGTCCGGCTCTAATTTAGTGCATTAGACTTTGTTGACTCCCCATGGGGGATGTGGGGCAGGAGGAGGGGTGGGAAGGAAAACTGGTTGAAATATAAAATTAAAAAAAAAAAAAAACAACTGTAAGAGCCAGAGGCCCAGGACATCTGATAATCAACCAACCAGCAAATAAACAAAAAACTAAAAACCAACAAAAAAGACAGGAAGTAGAGTGGGGTAGGAGAAGGGTTAGGGGAAGGTGTGGGGGCGTGGAGATGATCAAAAAACATTGTATAAAATTCTCAAAGAACTAGTAAAATTATATTTTTAAAAAAGTTTACTTATAGAAGAACCAATGCCTGGCAAGCTGCAGTCTATCGGGGCAGTTAGAGGGGTGCCTGTTCCCGTATGTGAAGTTCTACTGCAGCACAGTTCTAACTAGTTTTAATATTGTCTACAGCTGCTTTGGAGCTGAGTGGCTGTAACAGAGGCCAGGACTCATACAGCCTCAAATAATTACTATCTGGCCTGTCACAGATAAAGGCTCCTTTCTAAGAAGGAGTCTCACACTGTTGCCCAAGTTGGCCTGAAACCAGGAGTAATTCTCCTGCCTTGGTTTCTGCATTGCAGGTATGAGTCACCATGCCCAGCTCACAGTCACTGAATTGATGTGCAGGATTTGGGTGGAAATGGTCCTGTAGACACTACTAACAAGTGGTACTTCCCTGTATCTTCAAGGATCTTATGCCACTGTCTACACAGTTTGTACCCACAACACAAAAAGCTTTTGTTCTGTAATGTGAAGAACCTCAACAAATTTTCTACTTACAGATGTTCTTCAAGCTTCTTTTTTAGAAGAACTGACTGAAAGTGGAAAATAAAAAATTAGCTCATTATTTAACATTTTAACTAACAAATTACTTTGTAAAAATCAAAGTATATACAGTAAATAACTTGGAGTAAGCTATCAGTAATCTCTTTGGTAAAAGAGCTCAAAACCCAATGTACCTCAATTTACAGTCCTCTTCAAGAAGAGAACAGCCCAGAAGTGAGAGCAGCCACAGTAAGAAACACACAGATATAAATTCCCAATTTATATAGAGACCCAGACATTCCTGGACTCAGTATCCAAATAGTCCCCTAATGTAACACACTTTTTACGCCGCTTTCTTGGCATTACGGCAGTCTCAGGTTCACTGCCACAATTAACTGCGGACAAGTAATGTAGTTCATGGCACGGGAAATATAAAGGTAAGATGTTAGGATACTGAGGTTGAAGTTTTGACTGGGTAACTTTTTTTTTTTTTAAAGTTTTAACTTCCTGAAAAGCAAGAAGTTAAAACTTAGATACATGATACCTCTAATAAGATATCTTATTAAAAGGTTTATAAAAGGAGATATCTTATTTAAAGATAATAATCTTCTAATCTTTGTTTTAAAATAATTGTTCTCTTTGTGCTGAGAGGATGAAATGGAAATACTCAAAGTTCTTAATTTTGTTTTGATTAGATCTTAACAAATTACTTTGAATTCTCTACATATTATATAGTAAAACAACTAAATACAAGTTAATAAGCCAGATAACTCACAATAGTAATATTAACCCTGTTGTACAACTGAGGAAGCTGAGGGCCAGCAATTTAGTACCTTAAGTAACACACTGAAAACTAAAGTCCAGTACAGCAGAGACCCAAACCCTCTGAATACCTCCCTTTCCTTGTGTTCTATGTTGCAGTGCCTCTCCAAACTGAAGACTATAACTATCAACATGTGTGGTTGGAGGAGACTAGATTATAAAAGGAAGCTTGTATTAAGGTCAGTTATTATCCACGAACTAATTATAAGGGGTAGAGCAGAAGTGAGCAAAGGGAGAGGACTTCTCCACTAAGGTTTGGATGTACTTTCAGAATTTTAATTGTAAGGAGCATATACTTAGAAAGCAAGTATTAGAATGTTCATTTTTCACGAATCCTACTTTGAAATTTCAGTATCATTACCTATAATATCAGATAAAAGTATACAATCTAAAAACTGCTAAGTATATGGAAATGAATAGGAAGCCATACTTACAATAGCCTTGAGCAGAAACCATGCCAAGAGACAGAGAGCACATATTAGTATGAAGCAAACACAGCAGCCAAGAGAAGGAACGATTTAGTAATTCATGAACAGAAGTAAAAGATATGCATTTTTTTCAGAATTGTACATTTTTCTTTCTTCTCTGGTCTCCTCAGCCTGTCTTGTTCTCTGAAGTTTTATATACTGTGGCTAGCTCAAATTATCCATATGACTGGATATAACAATGCATTTCTGCTTCCATGCTAAAAACAAATGACATAAAATAATAATAAAAATGTGCAAACCAGCATGCTCTGACCTAAGGTTATAAGAAAAGACTGTTTTGATAAGAGAAAAAGCAGCAATTATGTGTTCTTCTTCAGAGGGGATGAATCCAGTCTAGAGGCTGCTCTATGCATCACACTCCTGAGATACAACACTACGGATCATTGGGGAGAAAAATAAAGAGAAAAACATAAAAAATCTGATGGGGTCAAAAGAACTACATGCCCTGAATTAAACCATTTATTTCTCTAAGGAATCTGGAGTCTTCAAAACAGAACAATTTCCACCTGAGTCTTGTCGGCAGAGAAGAACATGGAAGGGAATTTTTCTTAGCTTAGAGGGAGACATCTCATTACTACTTAGGTAGTTAAAAGGTGACCACTTTATGCAAATATCTGACAGGGAAGGCATCTTACCACTGAAATATAATCCCCTACAGCAATTGCCCATAATATATTTAAGTAGATTTACCACAGCGATAAATAACTAGGTTGCCCCAAGCCACTTAAAAAACAACTCCTTAATGTTTTAATTTAAGCAAAAGAACCACACACATGGTCCTTACTACACGATGACATTCAGTCAGGCCACTCACCGTGCTTACACGCGGTGTGCCACCCTCTCTTCCCCTTTCTACCAAAACAAATCCACAAAAGTAACCTTAAAGTTTCCAAACCCAAATGAACTTTTATTTATTTTGTTTAAACGAATCCAGAAACCATAGAAAGAAAGAAATACTACATCCTATGGCTGGCTACCTCTAAAACACTGTTAAGTAGGCTTTATTATTTCAGTGCACTAATTCCAGTTCTTGGAGATTTATCATTTAAACATGTTTTGTTTGATGGGTTGTTTTTAAATCATGGAACTGGGTCAGGGGTATGGCTCAGTGGTAGAACACCTGTTTGAATCTCAGACCCACACTTTGTTTGTTTGTTTGTTTTTTGAGACAGGGTTTCTCTGTCAAATAGTTCTGGAACTCACTTTGGATAAAGAACAAAAGAAATACTTGGCATTTTTATCTAGTCCCATTTTCATAAAGGTGTATGGTTGTTAAAAATGACAGCAGTTGTGAACTGATCTAGGCAACTAAAACAATTACCAACTTATTAAGAAATAAACTAAATTGCCAAGTGGTGGTAGCACACACCTTTAATCCCAGAACTCAGGAGGCAGAGGCAGGTGGATCTCTGTGAGTTCGAGGCCAGCCTGATCTACAGGCTCCAAAGCTCAGAGAAACCTTGTGTGGAAAAGCCAAAGCAAACAAACAAAAAACAACAATAACAACACAACAACAACAAAAAACCCAAACCTCCCAAAAATACAGGGCACACTGGCAACCTAAATAAGATACATGTGTAGAGAAACTTAGAAAACTAAGTTTGAGGCCTCAAGGGCTTTTATATTTAATATTCCCAAACTTTAAAAGTAATTCATTTAACTCTTTCCTTTCCTTTTCCTATGTTAATAAGGCTGGAGATTTCTCCAGCTGGCTGCATCAATGAAGCAACCCAGAAAGTATGAAATCCAATGTCTGAGATCATAGGGAACTGCACTGACAACAGAGAAACAAGACTGATTGAGTAATATTTAATTTCCCTATATTTTACACTGTTCTTTTTTGTGCTTTACTTTTTATTGTGTATGTTTTATTCAATATAAAGAATCTGCCAATTACAACTTGTTTACTGTTGTCAGAGATGTCTACTAGGCATCCTAGCACTGTGAAGGGTGGTTAGTGGACAGAGATGATGTAAGCACAGGTACCATATTCCAGTGAGAACAGGAGAGCTAAGACAGAGATATGCAGAAAATGCTAAAACAATATATATATGCATAAAGAGTGGATTCAGAAACTCAGAGGTGATTAAATATCAGTTTATATTAAAAATTTCTTCTTGGGCATATCTTTACAATTCTTTTTTTTGGCCTGAGGGAGTAACCTTTCATTTCACTATGAATTGAGCACATTTAAGATGTAGAGCTTCGATGTTTATCTTGCCTGATAAACACAAGTAAACTTAGCAGAGTCAATTAAAACAGGACTTTTAAATAAGGAATGCCAGCGAAAAGGAACACAGTACTTCTTCCCCATAACCAGTATAATGCCAAATTATTAGATATCAAACAAAACACTGAAGGTGAGCCTGAGAGATGGTGCAATGGTAAAGACCACTGTCAGCAGGTGTAATGACCTGTTCCTGGGACTCCACACAAGCACATGCCTCCACAACTCATACCCATAAATTTGTTTGAGAAAGTATCAAAATCATAAGTTTTCTTAGCTGTGAAACTTTTGAAGCGTGGTCGGCACATATCAAAACTTACATCTTCTGCTTTTGAGCCTTGATCCTGCAAAGATTTCTGCAGTTCTTCTACTTGTGACTGTACTTCTAGAAGTCTCTGATTCACCAGCCTGCAAAGCAAACACTTATCAATCCTCTACATATACTTTTTCCCGTTGGGCTGTCATAATGATTTCACTGAAAGCATCACTGGCAAACTCAGAACTCAGGATGCAGTAGCATTGCATAACTGCAATAGGACACTCACAGTTTCATAAGTAAAGATTACTTTCCATATTATTTTTTATATTTAAAATTTCACTTTTTGGCTGGAGATATAGCTCAGTTGGTAGAGCGCTTGCCTAGATGCATAAGGCCCTGGGCTCCATCCCCAGTACTATATAGCCAGGCATAGTGGCAAATGTCTGTGGTTCCCAACACTTGGGGGTAGAGGCAGGAAAGTCAGAAGTTAGATAGACACACAGTGAACTTGAGGCCAGCCTGGTATACATTGTGAGCCTGTGTCAGAAAACAAAACAAAGCAAAGTAACACCACCTCACTTTCGCTTTCTCTTTCCTGCTTTTTTTTTTTTAAATCTATGATGCCACTGTAGACTTTTGTCAGTTAAGAAACATTTCCCAAGATGGGTGTGGTGGCATGTACCTTTAATCCCAGCACTTGGGAGACAGAGGCAGGAGGATATCTGGGTTTGAGGTCAGCCTGGTTTACGGATCAAGTTCCTGGACAGTCAGAGCTACATAGAAAAATACTGTCTTGAAAAACCAAACAAACAAAAAGCAACAACAACATACTAATTTTATAGTAACTGACTCTGAAACACTGTGTAACACTGAGATATGGAAAACTTAGAGCAAAAATGCAATTTTTTGTTAATCTAACATAGTTTAAATTTTCAAAATAAGTGAATTGCACTTGGGAGAAAAAAATTTCCTTTTATGGTCATAACAAAAAATAAATGAGGGAAAAAATACTTTATTAACTGAACTCCATACCAGCAGATCCTTTCAAACACTAGTTTGTTGTAAAGAGTTCATGAACTGAGCTGGGCAGTGGGCGCACACTTTTAATCCCAGCACTAGAGAGGCAGAGGCAGCTCTGTAACCTCTGTGAGCTCGAGGTCAGCCTCGTCTAAAAACTGAGTTCCAGGACAGCCAGGACTGTGACACAGAGAAACCCTATGTTGGAAAACAAAACAAAACAAAAAAGAGTTCATGAACTACAATTGCTGTAAAAAAGTGCAAATGTATCAGATATATTTTTTAAAAAAATTATCTGATTTTTATTCAATGTGCATTGGTGTTTGACCTGCATGTATGTCTGTGTGACTGTTATGGATCCTCTGGAACTGGACCTACAAACAGCTTTGAGCCACCATGGCTGAAGAGAACTGAACTCAGGTTCTCCAGAAGAGCAGTCAGTGCTCTTAACCACTGAGCCCTCTCTCCAGGCCTGCATCAGATATTTCTTAATCCTCTGTATATATGTTACCAGGGATGGTAACACAGGCTTTAATACTAGTACAGGCAGGTAGCTCTCTGAGTTCCAGGCCAGCCAGGACTACATAGTGAGACCTGATGTGGGATATCTCTCTGTATACTATGAATATCTTTTATTACCACTGGTTAATAAAAAAGTTGATTTGGCCAATAGCCAGGCAGAATAGTCAGGTGGGAAATTCAAAAAAAGATACAGGAAGCAAAAGGATGGAGTCAGGGAGATGCTAGCAGCCACCTGGAAGAGTAAGATGCCAGAACAGTATCTGTAAGCTGCAGGGCATGTGGCAATACACTGATTATTAGAAATGGGTTAATATGTAGAGCTAGTCAGTAAGAAGCCTGAGCCAACGGCCAAACAATTATAATTAACATTAAGCCTCTCAACATTGTTTGACAAGTGGCTGCGGGGGAACAGGCAAGACAAAGAAAAGTCACCAGCTACAGAGACCCTATGTCAAACAGATTAAATAAACTTAAAAAGAAATATGGATGAACAAAGACAACACCAATGGACATGCCAAAGTGAATGGGGAAAAGCCCATGGGGGCCTCAACTTTACACAAAATACTGCAGGCAACTAAGTAAAGCTGGGAGTGGGAGGTGGCCCTTCAGGGAAGAGCATATGACTGGCTGCTGTACAGTGACAAATGTTCAGCCCTGAAAACCAACACACAAGTAACATTACACATGCTGAGCAGCTTATATTTAGGGATATATATGTACAAACATACATATACACACATGCAGTAACAAGTAGTGAAAAAAGAGGCCATGAGAAGAGGAGCTTGGGGAGGAGAGGATTTAGAGAGATGAAAAAGAAGAAATGTTTAATTATAATTAAAACAAAAGCAAGAAAAATACTAGCATATAATCATTTTTTCAAATGAATCATAAGCCTTTCTTTAGAAATCCCAAAATGAAGGCTCCAAGAGAGAAGCTGTGACTGACTCTACCTGTTCTCTGTCTCCAGTTCATTCTTGCGTAGGTTTGCATCATCTAAAAGGCTCTGCAATAAGGCAATTTTCTCATTGTCTGAGCCCTCTTGATTGATTTTTAACATCTTATTCTCATGCTGTAGACGAATAAGTTTCTCCCTGAATGAGAAAAACAAAAGCTGATTATCTAGTTCATTAAGATGCTGTATGAATCATGATCTGGATATATAAAGCTGGAGTATCAATACACAGGATACAAATGAAAAACTAATACCACCTTTAATGAACTAAACTCCTTCTAGAATGTACAGCCTGAAGAAACAGTTTCTGTGTTTCACGACAAAGGACAAAGAAAATTCCAAATCCTATTTCCCTTCTTCTTTAAATATTTAAACTATGAACATGACTCTTTAACTATATAGTGCAAAATATGACTGTTGCTGAAATTCAACCTTCTAATTCTGTGTGTATATATATATATACAGACAGGTATTTATTTCTCAAAAACACATTTTGTACTGGCGCTTGCTAGTTACACTTAGAATTCCACAATCTTTTAATATTATATCTTGAAAATTTAAATAACACAGCACTAAAAGATATAAATCAACCATTACTTATTTAGATGATACATTTCATGCTTTTAGTATTTTAATAATGAGTGGCCTTATAAAATACCTTTGTGTATATTGTTGACTATTTCCTTAAGATTATTTACCAGAAAAGCAAATTTTCAGTTAAAAGATGGGGACATTTCTACTATAAGACACGTTCTTCAATTTGCTCTAAAGACATTTTTCCCCATTTCTAGTTCCTCCAAAACCCTAACATGAGTGAAAAATGTTAAATGCTAACTCACTGTCTACGGTATATGTTGTAAAGTTTTCATCACTGTTGATATCATTTTCTTATTAGCTCTTTAGGATATAGAGCAGATTTAAGTTATCCCCAATCACATGCAGAAGAACCACAGCCGTGAGTTATCATTGCTCCTTTTTAGCTTAACAAACCTTTACTAACAGGCTTCCTTAACTGCTTTTGGAGTAAAGGATATGGCCATTCATTTATAAATACTTACAAAGAATAAGTATGCCTTCATTCAACTAATTTCATTTGTTCCCAGATGATGAAAAGTAAAAGGTACATAAGGGGCAGGGGATATGGCTGACAGCCAAGTCTGATTCCAGGATTCCAAGGTGGAGAGAGAGAACCAACTCCCAAGATGTCCTCTAGCCTCTAAACATGAGCTATGGCTGGAGTGAGCACGCACGTGCGCACACACAGAATACACAAAACGCACAGCGTTAAGATGGGACCTGATGGACAACATATGATAAAGTCATGACAAACCGGTTCAAAAGTAAAGCAGTGTTCAGAATTAATCATTACCTTATGCACACTTGTTCCCCTCCTCTAATTTTTCAGTCATATTCATAATGCTGAGAAATAAACTGAAGGAGACGAAGTCTCTGAGCTATGTCTAGATGACAGGTGAGGAACACTGAGGGAAGAGTTCCTCTATCTGCACCTTGTGGTTGATAGATAAATCTTAGTAATTAGCTGTTTATTAGGGGGATAGCTAAGTACAACCTTTGTCTTGAGTACTTTCACGCTGTCTGCTGAGGTTCCAAAATGGGATATGTGAGTTTTGCTTTTGTAGTGTGAAAGACTGCCTCATTCAAGTAAAAATAATTCGTTCTCCTGACAATTTAAAAAGCTTCTAAAGTACTGAAAACATGGAAATTTAATACTGAGTTCAGACTGAAATGTCCATCAAAAAGAGGAGCTAGTTCTTTTTCCACCAGAGAGTAAGTTCTCTACAAGGACACTGTGTGGAAGGACTGACTGTCACTGTCACCCTCTTTACCTGATTTCGGGTGTAATAATCTCTGCTGCGAGGCTGTCTGAAGATTCCTGGCTTCCCAGAGGCATTAACCCTATAAATACACAGAGAAGTATACAGTTAAGGAAGCACGGCTACCTCCTTTGCTTAAGAGATACAGTTTTTGCAGGAGAGCACAACCTTTACTCTGAATTTTAACAGCTAAAGAATTCAAAGGTTTTTTAAATTTTATTTAGATTGTTGTTGTTTTATGGTATTAATACTTGAATCTGGCTCTGTGGATGCGAGGCAAAAATCACCAATTTTCTCAAGTAAAAGTTAAAGTAGACTTACAAAATTAACTTATCATTAAAACAACTGTAATGGTCCAACTACATACCATTAAGTACATTTCAATGTTGTCTAGCCATTACTATTATCTGTTTCCAACTATTTAATAACTCAGTCAGAAACTCTATAACAATTAAATTATTCCAATCGTCCTGCCCGAAATTCCTTGGTAAACTCAATTCTATCCTTTCTTCTTTCTTTCTCTCTCTCTCTCTCTCTCTCTCTCTCTCTCTCTTTCTTTCTTTCTTTTCTGAAGCTGAGGACCGAACCCAGGGCCTTGCGCTTGCTAGGCAAGCGCTCTACCACTGAGCTAAATCCCCACCCCCCTCAATTCTATTTTTAGTCTGTCTGTGTTAATGTGTTGCCTACCTAGACATGTAAGCAGATCATGTATTGATCTTTTTTATTCAGTTAGCACAATACTTTGATGACTTGTCCACATTACAGCACTTTGCAGAACTCTCTTGCTTTTGCTGTTCAATAATATTCCACTGTGTGCATTTACTGTATCTAAGCTCAGACATTGCGCATCATTTCTAGTCTGAGGTGACTGTGAATAAGGCTATGTGTATGTAATTGCATAATGTGTATACACAGTAATGCTGTATGTGTACAATTATCTGGCCTCATGCACTTCAGTTCCATTAGTGATGTACTTACACGTGGATCTGATGAATCACATTATTTTATGCTTACACATTTTTAAAAGCTATCAATTTTATTTCCACAGCATTACTCCATCCCACCAGTGATGCATAATGGTTCAATTACTCCCAACCAATTCTAACCAACATTTATTTTTCTTTCCTTGGGGTCATGGTGGTAGTGGGAAAAACATTAGCCTCACTAATTAGTTTGTGGTAACTCATTGATTGCTTTGCCTTTATCTAGTGATAACTGAATGATATCACTATTTCATGTGTTTACTGGCCATCTATCTTCCTTAGAGATATATAGTTCTTTCTATTCAAATCCTTTGTTCATGTGTGCAATAGTTTTTATTTTTATTATTGTTCGATTTTTATAAATTCTTCAGATAGCCTGGATATTCTCTGTGCACATCATATATATTCATGTACATGTATGAGATTATATGCAGAAGACACTCTGTATTTGTGTACCATGTGTGTTCTGAGCATCCGGAGTAGCCAGAAGAGGGCATGGGATCCTCTGGAACTGAGTTTCAGATGGTTAAGAACAGCCTTGTGGTTGATGGAAAATGAACCCAGGTCCTCTTAAAGAGCAGCCTATGCTTTTAACCACTGAGCCATCTCTCCAACCCACTGGTTTATATTTTGAGGCAGAGCTTCTCACTGAGTAGCAAGTCAACTCAAGGAACTCCTACCTCCACAGCAAGCACTTTCCCACGGAGCCACCTCCCCAGCCCCTGGATATTAATTCACGCAGATATCTGCAAATGCAAATACTTTCTTCCACTCTGTAGATCCTCTGCCCTACTCTACTCAAGTGTTTTGGTACATTAACATTTTCAGTATTGATAGAGCCCTCTTCATTCATTTTTTTTTTTTTTTGGTTGTTGCCTATGCCTTTGGCACCAATTGCAGGGGCTTATTTTCAAATTCAATGTCATAAAAACATTCCCCTACAATAGCTCTTATATTTGGTCTTTGAGTCAGTTTCATTCTTCTGCATTTGGATGCAAAATATACAATCCATTTTCACCTTCCTCCCTACTCCCCTTTCCCTAATTGCTCTGGCTAGAAATTTTAATACTATCCTGAAGAAAAGTGGTGATAGCAAATATCTTTGTTTTTTCCCTGGTCTTAGAGGAAAAACTTTCATTCTTTCACCACTGAGGTTTTTCCAAATGTTTCTTTATCATGTTGAGGAAATCTATTCCTGGCATATTGAGTTTTTTAAAATTATGAGTAGGTGTTGGAATTTGTCAAATGCCCTTTTCTGTACAAACTGAAACGATGCTGTTTTTCCCTTCATTTTGTTCATGTGGCTGACAATGAGCTCTCCATCTGCCCCTGAAGGAGTTCTACAGTAATGTTATCAACAGGAAAGGTGTATACCTTTCCTACTCTTGTTCACTACTCTGTTCACACTACAGCAGGTCTTAGCCAGTGCAGTAAGACTCAAGAAGGAAATAAAAGGGATACACATAGGAAGGGAATAAGTTCAAATTAAAATTACTTTGATATTCTAGCTCACACCAATCAGACTAAGCTACAAAGTGAGTTTCAAGACAGACAGAGCTAAAACAGTGAAACCCTGTCTCAAAAAACCATAAAAGAAAAAGAAATGACAAAAAAAGGTTGGACATGGGAGAGGGGAAACCTTATTCACTGTTGGAGCAAGTGCACACTGGTACAGCCACTATAGAAACCTTATTCACTGTTGGAGCAAGTGCACACTGGTACAGCCACTATAGAAACCTTATTCACTGTTGGTGCAAGTGCACACTGGTACAGCCACTATGGAAATCAGTGTGAAGATTCCTCAAACACTAAAATCAGAAGTAACATGTGAGTCCAGCTTTATCATTCCTGGGCATATACGCAAGGAAGTCTCTATGCTACCACAAAGATGCGTGCACACCTCTGTTTAGAGCTGCTCTGTTGACAATAGCATCATCTCAACTGATGGACCGTGAGAGCATGCTACATTTGAACTTTAAATCAGCTGTTAAGAAAACTGAGCGGCTTTAAGGGAGAGAGGGTAACAGAACACTTATGAAATGAATGCTGGGGATGGGCAAAGGAAAGAGATGCAGGCAGTGAGACTGAGGGAGGGGGACTAGAACAAAGTTTGCATGAAAAAGCCACTAGGAAATCTGCTACTTTGTAAGTTTATTAAAAATAAATAAAACAAGGGATGGAGAGACGGTCCACTGCAAAGTTTGAGTGCTGGAACCAACACGACAAGGTGGTTGTCCTATGCATGTCTCTAACTGCAGTTCTGAGGGATCTGGCATCCTCTCTTGGCTTTCATGTGTCCATAATTATGCATATTCTTACAAACATATATATATATATATAAATACATATATCTTACATGTAAGAAACTTAAAAAAAAAGTTCCAGCACAAAACCTTACCTATAAAGTATTTGTCAGCGAGACCCAAGACCCTTAAAACAGTACATGTTTTTATTGGTTGCTCACCAGAACTCCATTAATGGTAAGATTCTTTTGGTGAAGACACCATATGTTTTGGATACAGAACATACAACAATCAAGCTATAACTGAGCTGGAAGTGTTTTCTCTACGTAGCTGCACTCACAGCTGGTGTAGGAGGGTCATCTGTCAATGTGTTACTTTCATTGGTTAATAAAGAAACTATCTTGGCCTTTTGATAGGACAGCAGCTTAGATAAGCGGAGTAGACCAAACAGAATGCTGGGAGAAAGAAAGCAGAGTAAGGCAGACACCACAAAGCTCCCGCCCCAGATGGACGTAGGTTAGAATCTTCCCGGTAAGCCACCACCTCATGGTGCTACACAGATTATTAGAAATGGGTTAATCAAGATGTGGGAATTAGCCAATAAGAGGCTGGAACTAATGGGCCAGGCAGTGTCTAAATGAATACAGTTTCCATGTAATTATTTCGGGTGTATGCTAGCCAGGCGGAACAGAACAAGGAGTCCGCACCTCATTACTACAGGGATAAAAGGTCTGCCCACTACACCCAGCATATTACACTTCCTCCCTTACTCTTTAGTAACTTAGTTTACTGGTGAACCAAAATGTCACAATTATATTGCTAAACATTCAGGTAGTTCTGCAATTTTATTCTTAGAAACTATTCTTTAATCATTTGGGTACAGTTCTAGAGGAAAAACCTCACAAAAACATTCAACCATGTAGATTTTTATATAGCAAATAATAAACTTGAGCTTAAAAGAGACAGGCTGTTTTTTCTTGACAACATGGGAACTGAGAGTAAAGAGGATAAGGTTCAAGTTAGATTCTAAAAATTCTGAAAAAACTTAATGGAGAGCTGATGAGAAAAAAAGTTAAATTATTGCAGGGGTACAAAGAAGAACCAATTATATTAAGAAATACTGTACATTTGGTGAGGATAACCAGGAATGTATGTATGTATGTATGTATGTATGTATGCATGTACGTTCATGTTTCTGGATATATTTCTTCCTCTCTCCTTCAGCTAGCACTGGTCATCTGAACTCTATGTTGAGAGGACCATGGCTCTCTGAACTAGGGTCTGGAAACAGGCCAGGAGAGAGAAGAAAGAGGTATGACAGCAAGGCCACAGTGGCTGATGTTTACACGAGTGGAGTCAGAGCAGAGGGGACTGACAGACAACTGAGGAGTGAGATAAAGTTAAGTCGATAGAGAAGTTCTTTGTGGGAACAAGGAGAGGAAAACCAAGGGTAGTCATGGAAAACTGTTTCAAGTAACTAAAAAGTCAGGGTTTGCTTAAGAGTGAAGCTTGAAGCAGGAATTGCCAGTCACCTACTGTGAGTAAAGAGGGGAAGAGTGCTGTAGGAAGTCTTACAGCCAGTGGTTCCCCGCCCACTGGGCGTGGCATCTTATAAGACATGAACTGATGTAGAGCATGCGTCCTCCCTTTCTGGTTGCTGGATTCGGTTTCTGTTCTCTGTTTAAGCAGAGGATTCTGATTTGTGAGTTTACCCCTAAATAAATAACAATCTATTTCTCAATTCTGAGCTAGTGTGGGATTTCTTTTAAGCGTCCTTCCACAGAGGAGGGCAAATCCTGAGCCAAGCATTAATCCCTTTGTTTGAGAAAGAAGATATATATGTGGCTTTTGCTTTTCTTAAAAGCTTTTAAGAATTCCTAAATCTTTTTTTAAAGATTTATTTTTGTACTTTATGTGTATGAGTGGTTTGCTTTCACATATTTTCAGTGTACCATGTGCTTGTAGTGCTGCAGAAGACAGAAGAGGATGATGGATTCCCTGGGACTGGAGTTACATAGTCTGCCATGTGGGTACTGGGAGCTGAACCCAGGTCCTCTGCAAGAACAGCCAGCGCTCTGCCCACACACAAGTTATTGATTTACTTATTTAATTTTTAGTTTTTTCGAGACAGGGTCTCTCTGCAGCTTTGTACTACTAGTTCTTGTAGACCTGGCTGACCTCAAACTCAGAGATCTGCCTGCCTCTGCCTCCCAAGGCTCCCAAGAGCTGGGATTAAAGGTGTGCACCACCACCATCACCTGGCTAGATACAAATTTCTTAATGACTTAAAATCCATTCCACTTTTTGCAGGAATCACCAACTTGGAAAGTTTGATATACTTCTAAAGCAGTCATGAGAGATTTTTCAGAATAAGAGTGTCACGTTAAATGATTGTGACTTGTAAACTCAAGAGATTACACAATTTCTTTAAAGTTGCTAAGTAAACCCAAAGCCCCAACCATAGCCTGCCAAGATCTTGGTTAACAGTTCAAAAATTTCATTCCTTTTCTTTTGTTGGGCCATCTGTCTGTGCAATCATCTTAAAGTGAAGCCAACACCTTTGTTGACTTTCCGAGCCAGACTCCTGAAGTTACAGGGGCTTTTTTACCTTGAGTGGTGAGCTGCCCCTCCTGAGCCTGGACACAACGGAGCTCTTCAATGGTTTCCTTCAGAGAATCCCTTTCTGTTCTTAGCCTCTAAAGTAACATAAAGCAAAGGTTAGCTCTACAGATTTACTAAGCAGTCATCGAGGCCTTATCCAGGAAGAAGATAAACAGTGGACATGGACTTATTTTTAGTTTTGATCTTTTATGGAGATCATGGGAGTAGAAACGGATGAAAATGATTATCTTTTTTATCTTCTATCTTTACAATACCAAGTATCTATTATTACACGGTAATACACATTCATGTTAAGCATGAGACACAAAGCTAATTAGTCCATCCTTAACTATGTTCTTAACATTCTTTTCATTCAATAAAGAGTCAGGATGAAGAATAAATACTCATAAACTGTGAAAAGCAGAAATAATGCTAAACAACAGTGCAGCAGTGTCCTCCATACTAGTCACACAGCAAACAGAAGGGCTATACATAGAGGAAGTCAACAGAAGAAGTAAAGAGAGACCAATGATACAAATATATGTATATTAGAGAAATGAGAATTGGAGTAAAACTAGTCCTAGCTTTTATTTATTTCTGAGAAAAAGAGAAAAATTGTGACTTAAAAGTAGAACAATTAAAAGAAGGAATTAATACAGTCAAAAATTAAATTTCAGTCTTAATGTTAGCACTTCTGAAAAACAAAATGCCCATTACATACTCACATCTTTTTCTTTCTGAAGACCATCAACTTTTTCTTTTAGCCGCTTATATTCAAAATCTAATTTATCTGCTTTCTTTGATTCATCGGATAATCTATTTTGCAGCTCTACAACCTGATACAAAATACATAAATTATATAAAAATGTTAATTTTTATAATTTGAAACATTAGAAATGATCACAAGGTGGTAGAATATAGTTCAATGGTAGAACACATGCTCATTAGCGTGCACAAAGCCTTAAATTCAATCCCCAGCATGCCCTCCCCCAACTAAACAAAATTAAAAAAAAAACATTATTTTCTTCTACAGGTTTATGAAAACTCTATTCCTACCATACTTGACTAAACGTTATACAATCCATCAGTCTAATAGAAGGGAGAGAACTAGGAACTAAAATCTGCATAGGTAAGAGAGGCTCCTAAACTAGAGTCATCTAGAACAAAGGTATCAATTATCAGAGGGCCTTCATTTCTAGCAAAAACACTGAGAAGCAAAGAAGTAGGAAGGAAAGATAGGAGGAAATGCTCAATTACATAGCTAATATTATAAGAGGCTAAAACCCCTGTGGGAAGTTCATGCAGATAATATGGATAATGAGAGGTGCCAATGCCAATAACAGGAACCTAGAGCTTTGAGTATAACAGGAATCAAGTGGTCATTAAATAGTCCTGGTTGTAAAGAGTAAGGAGAAAAAAAGATCAGTCTGGGTATGGAGGCAGCGTTAGGCAGATCTCTGTAAACTCCTGACACGCCAGGGCTACGTGTGTCTCAGGGGGAAGGGAGGGATAGATGGAGGGAAGAAGAAAGGAAGATCCATCAGCAGGCAAGAAAAATGAGTGCTCTGGAGTTAAAAGGTATTGTAACCCTGGCCAGCTGATATTTAGATGTGTGTTTTCACTACTTGTTTGTCTGAGGAATGCAAACACAGGCAAGAGAAGTGGTTCTGCATGCTAATGCTGGAAAACATGGCTCGAGGAAACAAACACTGACTGGAGAAAAACTGCAATTCAGAGCCATCACAGTTCCTCAAAGAACCAATGAAAAAGCAAGACTGAAATTATGCAGAAGATGAGAAAAAGCTGCAATTAATCAAGGTCTATTACCAACAATTACAGTTTTATAAGTTCATCAAAGATTTCAGGTTGAAACTGTCAAATATAACACATCCACTAGATTTACAGGAGTGGATGTCTGGGATCCCAGCACTCATCAGGCCTTGGCACAGGCTGTGTGGCAGGGCAAGTCTAGTTAAGGTACACAGGCAGACCCTGTCTCAAAAATACCGGAGGTGAAGGATATTGTTCAGTAGGAGAACGCTTGCCCAGCACACACATGGTCCTGGGGTTCTTCCTTAGACAGGAGACGCAGAGGAAGAAGTACACATTTTATGAACATGAGACTGTGAGGGCCAGCCATGATAATCTAAGTCTGGGCAGAAAGGAAGTTCTTTACTTCCTTCAACCATCATCACCTGGGACTCTGGCCATCCATGAATTTAAATGGAGTCTGGAGTCTCAATAGTTTACCCTGAGACAATGCCTGGCAGGCCCAGATTACCGATTCCCACCCAAGAGCTGACCATTCAAAGGAAATTCCTGGCATTCCAAGCACTGTAGATAGAAACACCTGCCAGCACTTCACCAGGACACCCCTAGACAGATGTCAGCCAATCAGGGGTCCTGAACCTCAGAGACTCCTCACCCCCACCTTTACTACTATAAAAACCCAATTCTAATTGAGCTCGGGGCTCTCCAGATATTCCAATATGTTGGTCTTGCGGAGAGACCGAGTTTGCAAACTTGATTAAAATAAAGGCTCTTTGCTTTTACATATGGGACTTGGTCTCCTTTGTTTGCTTTTGTGGGGACCCACGGATTTGGGCATAACAAGACCATGACCAGAGCAACCACACACAGAGAACTTGCAGAAAGAAAAATATCATTAAAAAAGTATTAATAATATGATTGTGAATAGGCACAGAAAATTGGTATTCTATGCAGTTTGTTATAATATTTCTAGATATATATTTTCTCTTAATTCTAAATTAGATATGCTTTATTAGTTCCAAAAATGTTAAGTGTTTTTCCCTTCAAATAATATTCTACATTTCTTTCTACTTTCTCCTCTAGATATATTGCTGCTCATTTCATATTGGATATGTTTTAAGAACAAGTATTTTTTTGGCTATACTTTTGAGTAATTTCAATCCACATTAAAATTCAGTATTTCAGGAAGTTCCTTAAGTTTGCCATATAATTGAAACTTTTATAATAGAGCACTGAGAAGAAAATATATCAACCAAGGAAATTTGGTAACCACTCATGATGTACGGGTTTAAGGCTTTTGCTCAATAGTCTGATGATCTGAGTTCGTTACCCAGAACCCACATGGTGAGAGAGCAGATTCCTGCAGGTTGTCCTAGGACCTCCATATGTATGTTAAGTCACACCTATGTCCCCAGCAATCAAATAAATAAAGTGTAATAAAAAGAAAATAAATATAAAAACAGTAAAGAATCATGCGGTGGTTAAGTAAGAATGACCTCTACCAGCTCACACATTTGAATGCTTAGTCACCAGGAGTGGAATTCTTGAAAGATTAGAAGGAATTAGCAGGTGGCCTTGTAGGAGTAGGTGTGGACTTGTTAGAGAAAGTGTGTCACCAGGGGTGGGGGTGGGGTGGGGTAGGCTGTGGGGTTTCAGAAGCTCAAGCCAGGCCCAGTGGCTCCCTATCTGTTCCCGCTGCCTGCAGATCAGGATGCAGAACTCTCAGCTACTTCTCCAGCACCATGTCTGCCTGTAAGCCACCATGCTCCCCACCACGATGATAATGGGCTAAACCTCAGGAACTGCAAGCCCCTAATTAAATGCTTTTTTTTTTTTTTTTTTAGGAGTTGCCTGGTAATAGCGTCTCTTCACAGTGACTAAAACAAATCACAAAAATAAAACTTGGCTTTCACTCGATTTTGGCCAAAAACCCTGGAAGTGACAAAGTTTTCAAAAGCTGTGTGTTGTGGAGTCGCCCAGAATAATTCCGCTTGTGTTCTCTTACCTGCCTCTTGTATGTCTCAAGCTGACCTCGGGCTGCATTAGCCTTTCTTAATTCTTCCTCTAGACTGACAGTGTTCTGCATGTATATAGTATTCTTTTCTTCTAAGAGTTTAACCTGCCGCCTCAAATCCCCAAGGTCTTCCAGCTTCTTCTTATAAGATTCGACTTGACCTTCTAGTTTGGACACTTTATCAGAAGAGTGTCTGAAAGGAGACGGGAAATTCGTCAGAAATAGTCCACAGCTATAAAGCTGTTTCAGACAAAGTTCAAACAGGAGACAATATCAGGACTTAACATGTATTAAATCATAAAATCTAAAGTGAATCTAGGTTTTTTTTTATGTTAAGAAAAACAATTATAACCTAAATTATGAAAAATATGTCACTAAGAATGTCTAAAATGTAAATAAAGTCATCAGGAGGGTAACCAGCAAAATCACACTTAGCAGAAAATTAAAATAAATTGTGGAATGTTCAAATGATTTGGCAATTACTATGCTACCAATGAACCCCAGTTAAGATTTCAGTAGAGAAATGGAGATAGAGAATGGCAAATTTTAGGGGCTTGAGGAAACTGTAAATTTAACATATGTAGTCTTTGGGTGTGACTGCAAGGAGGCCCGGAGAGTCAACCATGTGCAGGTGCTTTCCTCTTGGTGGCAGGACTCAAGCCATCTAGCAATGGGGTGTGGTGGGCAGCAGACAAATGGGAAAGCGTCATAAAAACATTTAACAACTATGAGAGAAGAGGGAGACAGGGCTATATACTATGAGGGGTGGGCCAGGGGTAAGTGAAAAAGATCCCTAATACGTAATAGGACTACATTATAGAACTAGGTAATTTTCTCTGTACATGTCAGTATTCTAAAAACAAAAAGGGATCCCAAAGAGGATGAGGCTGTGAAAGAAATAGAATGGCGAACAGTGAGGTACTATACAGAGAATACTTGACAGTATTTAAGACAAAGACTAAGGGCCTGGAGGGCTCAGAATCAAAGAAGAGTAGCAAGAAGTAAAAGTTAGTGCTGGGTAAGTGAAGTGATGGCCACAAGTGCATAGCATTTACCTGATATCTGTCCTCAACTCAAGTGTTAATAGAGCCTCTTAGATATTCACCAAAACTTTAAATACATGTGTGCTCACAGATGCCAGCGTTTGTAACATCTGCAATGGAGCTCTTCTGGATGGCAGTGGATCTGATATTCCTGAAGGGAAACCGTTTACCTGAGAACGTCTATTTCATCCTTTAGAGACTGAGCTTCATCTGCCAAGGTGGTTAGCTCATCATTCTGCTGCCGAAGCTCAGAGATTTCCTTTTCTAACTCTTCACAGCGTATCCGATAATCATCTTTTGCTGCTTCTAGTCTGTAACCAAAACAAGATAAACACTATTCAGTGCCTCGTAATTCTACTTAGAAGAAGACAAAGCATGTGGACACTCTTCTTGACTCGTCTTTCTCCTCTGCAGTCACGACCACTCACGTCACATCTGTCATGTGACTCACATGTGCTGGGATTAAAGGTGTAAGCAACCACCACCTGGTTCTGTTTCTCTTTGCAACTGGATCAATCTAGAGTAGCCCAAGGTGGCCTTGAACTCACTGAGGTCCTTTGCCTCTGTCTCTGTGCTGGGATTAAAGGTGTGACCGCTGTCTGGCCTCTATGGCTAACTAGTGGCTTAAGCACTCTGATCTTCAGACACATTTTATCTGTTAGAGTACAAACAAAATATCCTGGCTCCCTCTATTAGCTTTAAAAGACTGTTTAAAATTTAAAAAATAGGTTGTAATGAGTGGTCTTTTACCGGAATGTTTCCTCTTGCAGCTGCTCTAACTGAGTCTGAAGTTGCAAATGTCTTCTTCCTGCTGGACTGTTGGGATCTTCTATAGAATCTGATTGATTGAGTCGTTCCATTAATATCTGATTTTCTGCCAATAAACTACTTTTCTCCTCCTGCAGTGCTGCAACCTGTTGGAATAAGAACAATGGTTATTCAATTCAGACTCTTGTGAATTACCATTATGAATTAAAGCATCTGTCTGATTATTTATTTTTGAGATAGCCCTTACGGATCTAGAACTCACTATGCAGACCAGGCTGGCCTCTGTCTGTTGTAGATTTGTCTGCTGAGTGCTACCTCACTTGGACAATTAATCTCTATTGTAAACATCTACATTATTTTGAATGTTATTCATACAAAGTAATATATAAGAGTAAAATTTTTCAAAGTTAATTTCTATTTATTTTGAGATAGAATCTTGCTACATTGTTCAGGTACTTCCAATTCTTGGACTCAAGTGATCCTCCTGCATCAGCCTCCCAAGCGGCTGGGATTACAGGTCTAGGCCATCATACCTGGCTTTACTACACCAATGATATACAGATGGTAAATAAGCACACAGAAAGATAATCATCAATAGTCGCCAAGTAAATGCAAATTGAAGTCACAAAATATCAATTCAACTCTCATGACGATGGATGAAATTTAAAAAAGATTGAACCAACTATTGGCAAAGATGAAAATAAAGTCTCAGATACTTGTGGTAAGAATACAAACTACAAGTCCAGCCTGGTCTACAGAGTGTGTTCCAGGATAGCCAGTGCTACACAAAGAATACAAACATTTCAAATACTTTGGACGACATCGATCCTCTGGACTCACAGAAAAAGCCAGATGCTGCCATGCATGCTTACAGTCCCATGAGGGACTGTGACAGGTAGATCCTGGAGCTTGCTGCCCAGCCAGCCTAGCAAAACTGTGGGCGTCAAGTTTGTGGAGAGACCCTGTCTCAAGTGAATATGGTGGGCAGTAAGAGAGCAGAACAGCAAGACATTCAACATTTCCCTCTACCTTCTCAGGCACAGGTAAAATATCCCAGTGCCCTGCAACACACACAAACAGAAAGACTCCCACCCATACGGAAAGTGTGAAAGCGAGTTCACTGGCACAATATTATTTCTTCTGGAATTTAACATTCAGTTATGAGTTTAATTAAATTCCAGAAAAGACCGGTAACATCTTTATACAGCATACTCTTCTAAATCAGAACCCTACTTGCTTGTTTGTCTTTTTTGTCTTATAGGTTATACTGCAGTGAAGCTGACCATGTGACAGTCCCCAGCACATTTGGTAGTATGTGTGGTGCACACACAGAACTTCTCACCTGCATATCCAATTCATGGCACCTTTGAGCAATTTCTTCCTTTGCTGACAAAGCTTCGTTTAGTTCCTCTGTAGTTTTCTTCAACTAGTTAGAAACAAACAAAATTTCACTTTAAAGTAAAGTTACATAGGTGTAACACAGAATTAAAACATTTTTATTTCTGGGGAGGTAGTGTAGGAAAATCAAGAACCTCTTGGTAAAGATGGAAAATAAGTCACTTATTTTTCTTTTGTTTTTGGGTTTTGCTAAGACAAGATCTCACTATACAGCTCAGACAGTCTGAAATTCCCTACATATACCAGAAAGAATGGCCTCAAACTCAGAGTTTGGCCTCATGAGTGCAGGGATTGGTAAGTATGCCATTACATCTGGATTATTCTGATTCTTAACATCAAACATTTCCACGTATATTCCCTTATTATAATAAATTCTAAGTTAGCAAATTATAAAAACACTGATTAAAATAAAATTTTGTGTCTTTATTTCATATATATAAACTTCTGTCTAATAAAGATACCCAAAAATGTACCCGCAATAGCAAAGAAACAATACCACAAATAGAAAGGCAAATTTTAACTTAGGTTAAAATTATATCATATCCAAAGACTTTCTTATATAACACTGAGAAACCCTGAGCCAAAAATAAGAGAAAGTAAAAGATACAAAGTTCTGCTCATGCAGAATACTGTAAACTAAAAATTGACTACAACAACATTTCATGCTTAAAAATACATAGCAAAGTTCTTTTCAAATACAGTTGTACCTAGCCAAGTGTGGCAGCACACTCCTTTAATCCCAACACTTAGGAGTCAGAGACAGGTTGATCTCTGTGAGTTTGAGGCCAGCCTGGTCTATGCGGCAAGAATAAGAATAATATAAAAAGAAAATAATGACTAGAAAAGAGGGACTATCACAAATTAAATTTGTTTTAAAGTGGGCTATGCAATACTACCATATTTTTTCTGTACCACATTAATTCATTTCTCTGGGTGTGTGCATGTGTGTACACACATGCTCACCAGAGTGTGCATACCAAAGTCAGGACAATAACGTACTGTGTCCTCTCCTTTTACCAACTGGTTCCTGGGGAAAGAACTTAGTTCATCATACTTGCCAGCAAGTGTCCTTCCTTGCTGAGCCACCTCACTGGTTCATGCAGTACTACTTTTACTACAAAGTCTAAGCTTAATTATAATGTATACTATCAATTAGCTTAAGTTCTTAAATTTAGGCAAAATATGAAGTATTTTATCAATGTATTCCCTAAGCAATTTCAGCTGCGTTCTTCTCACTAATACTTGAAATTCACCTGTCTCAACTGTTTCATAAATAAAGACAATTATATACCTGGCGATCCAGATCAGCATAGGCATCATTTCCAGCAGAGACAGGAGACTCTTTACTCATTAGCTGAAATTAAGATTTAAACCATTATGAGGCAAAAGACATTCTTGGCAATACAACAAAATGAGCACCCAGAAACTACTAAAGCAATAAGAAATTAAAGCACATAAGCAAGCAACTGTTTTCTGTAATTAATTTTTCTGTTTTTCACTCTAAGTGATGTCTACACTTAAAATTAAACATGTAAAATCTGGTGCTCATTTTCTCTGAGAGCTCTAGTTGTAAGAATCAAGCATAACTTATTCTTAACACTGTGTTAGGAGCATGGCTAGACATTTAAAAACAGGGACTTTTCAATAATAAGAGCGACACCAAGTACTTCTTTCATTCTAAATAATCAGTGTGGAAAGGGGGGGTCATGTTCTCCTGTGGTGTGCTCCACCTGCACTCCGGCAAGCAATCCTAATTAACAGTGGGTCACAAAACAGCTGCAGCAACAAAACCCCCGAAGTTATGAAAACAGGAAAGGGATTTGCTGGGAAAGGGTTCAGTGAGGGAAGAATCAGAGAGTGTAATCGGGGTACGGAGTGTCAAAGGATCAAAATGTATTCATGTATAAAACCATCAAAGGATAATTATATAGCAATATATAAAATCTGTACAGTGTTCAGAGAGAATATATCTAACTCAAAGGTGGGGAGGAGACATATAGTTTTCTCTTCTTCTCCTGTCTTCATCCTTATCACAACACAGCAGCTACTGCTCTAGGAAAAGCTAGACATCCGTTCTAAATGCACCTTCTCTCATCTCAGAGGCATTTTATCTGATTTTATGCAGACCCATTCCTCAGTTTCACTGAGCTCCCAGTGCGATCTTGCTTTACTATTGCCAGCTTTCTTGCTTATTATTCTTAGACTTTATAGTTTACAGTTTAATTCTCTTTCTTTTGCTAACATCTTCTTTGGGGACTTTCTCCCCTTACATTAGGACTCCAAAGCTCTAGCTTTTGTGAATGTGCTTGTTTCCTCCTCTTCTTGTTAAGACATGGTTTCTTTCTTTTTTTTTTTAATGAACATTATTCATTTATTTTGTTAAGGTAGAGCCTACACTCACAAAAGCCTTACCAATTGGAATTTTCCACGAGGTGGTTTGTATTAATAAATACATGAAATATATCTTATTTTGTTTATTCTATGTTTGATAAACCAAACATTAAGACATGGTTTCTTATGAACCAGACTGGCTTTGAATTCCCCACGTAGCTGAGAATGACTTGAGCTTCTTCTTCTTCTTTTTTTGAGCTTCTTTTTTAAAAGAATTATTTTGTTTATTTAAAAAATGAAAGACTACGTGATGTACATGAGTGTTTGTCTGTGCATCACATGCATTCCTGTTACTTATGGAGGCCAGAAGAAGGCAGTTGGATCCCCCTAGGACTACAGTTTCAGACAGTTTTGAGCCATCACAGGACTGCTGGGAATCAAACCCAGGTCCTGCAGAAGAGCAGTCAGTGCTCTTAACCATGTAGCCATCTCTTCAGCCCCCTTTCAATCCTTTTCTAATTCTCATCCTGCTTAACTCCTTGATTCTATAAAATCCCACTCCCAGGTGAGATTTTTTTTTTCCTATGGCCCAATCTACAAAACCAGTAGCACTTCTTCCCCTTTTTCTTCATAGGAAATTCTTCCTATCCAAAGCCACTATGGCTACCTAGGCTCTTCATGTAGTCTCTTACAAGCTCCCCCAAAGCCCTGTTCAATGTATTACCAGTCTTCTTGCTTATAAAACCTTCAGTCAGGTGGTGATGGTGCACACCTTTAATCCCAACACATGAAAGAGGTAGGAAGATCTCTGAGTTTGAGGCTAGTCTGGTCTACAGAGTGAGTTCTAGGACAGCCAATGCTACACAAAGAAACCCTGTCTCATAAAAGAACAAAAAACAAAACCCAAAAGCCTTAACCTTGATCTCTTTTTCTTGTGTGCTCTTCCTATCAACATCTAATTAGTAAAAAAGACTCCTTGAATAGCTATTCTTGGGCTGAGACATAGCTCCCTAGTAGAGCATACTTGAGGACCTGGGTTTGATCTCTAGTACCATCTGCTACCCCAGGCCCCCGAATTACTAAACTTCAAGTGATACTTCTCTAAAACATAGAACAGCAATGGCCAACAAAGGCATAAAAGGATGCTTATTATTACCAGTCACTATGGAAATACAAAACAAGCAAACAAACACAGTAAATACAAAGTACTACTTATACTTACCAGGAAAGCAATCCCATAATTCCATTTCTGGATACTGAGGCTCTTTCAGATCACAATGAGGTAATATACTCAATACCTAGTTTCCTAAGTTAAAATGCATTGAACACATCTAACCTACTGGATAAACAGATTCATAACATGCCACTCTCTTAAATATTGCTAACCTTTATGACTAAGTAGCTAGATTCCAGAAAATGTAGCACACTGCTGCTGCTACATCATGTAGGTCTTTTTCCTTTCCCTGGACTTTCTCCCCTCTCTGCAGGGTCTCACTTAGGCTGACCTTGAATTGGCAGGTCCTTGATTTCTCCCTCCTGAGTGCTAAAATGACAGACTTTCACCAGACCAGCATGGCCAGCAGGTCTTGCTTTCCGTTTGCTTGTTGGACTCATCTCTCTTCTTACTGCCCCTCATCCTTCCAAGTCCAGTCTCACCCCTCTGAGTGGCCTTATGTAATGTCCCTCCAAAGCTGTTCCCTGTTCTATATTCTTCCCCCACTCCACGGTACTTTTAAAACAATATGAATTCTTTGTGACCGTTTTCTCTCTGAGACTCTCAGAGGGAGACACACTATCAGAGAGCATATCTTAGTATTCTTAGTAGCTGCCTCAGTCTCTAGTGAACATAAGGTTTGAACTGTTTGCTAAATGAATAAATTCAATATCCACACAAAAGACACAATATACTTAAAACTTAATTAGAATACAGGTTATACATAATAAAAAGAGATTTGTTTTGTTTTTTCAAAACAGGGCTTCTCTTTGTAACAACCCTGTCTATTCTGGAACTCAATCTGTAGACCAGGCTAGGCTCGAACTCACAGAGATCCATGTGCTTCTGCCTTCCAAGTGCTGGGATTAAAGTTGTGCACCACCACTGCCCAACAAAAATAGAATTATTTCTTAAAACCATTATCTCTCTTGCCTGAGCTCTTCTTTTCTCCTTTAATTCGTCACGAATGAGTGCAGAGCTCTCATCAACGTACCTCTTGAATGGCTGTCATGACAACATGCTGAACAGACTCCTCCATCATCATAATGGCTTGAATGTACTCTGAAAACAAGAATAACCTGGAATGTCACTGTTCAAGTTAAAAGATGGTCAAGACTTGAAGTTTAATACTCTATAAACCCTTGCAAGCAGTTTTCTGTGTTTGGATTCTTCCTCAGAATCCCCTGTTCATGGCTACTCTGCCCCAAATGTGTGCCACAGGTGAGCAAAGTCTGAACACTGAACAGCACTAGCTGTTTCCCAAAAGACATTCTGTTCTTGCTTCACATGTGTTCATTTGGTTGAGACTGGGTCTTGTAGCTGCCCTCCACTCACTTTGAATCCTAGGGTAGCCTTGAACTTGTGATCTTCCTGCCTTATCTCTCAGAGCACTTGGATTATGGAGATCTATGGTCTCACTTGACTCCTCTCACCTTTTCCTGCAAAGCTGATGCTGTAGGCAAAGGTCGGGGAACAGAGCTTCGGCATGAGTACAAATCAGAGTAAGTCAGGCCCAAAGTCAGGGCAAAAAAGGACCACATCACCTTTTCTACACTCTGAAGGTTGACGTTTTCTTTGTGACAATGTAAAAATACTCTGGTCTTCTGTGACATCAAAGCACTAAGTTATATAAATTCTCAAGTTTGTTTACTATAGAAAGAAATAACTATAACAAATTTAAGACAGACACTGAACCCGTAATTGAGCTACTATATGCTCCTGGGCTTTAAACTACTATCCTGCATCTTTATATGAAAAGAAGAACCACATTATTCTCAATTTCATCCAGGCCCAAACCAGGAGGGTCTCGGTGAAGTCACTCTAGAAGTAATAACTTTTTCCTCTGACACAGCCCTGTTAATAGTTCTCATTATTTCCAGATCCAAAAATGGATGACAGAAGTATTACATCAATGGACATGACAGGCACCCTAAAGTTATAGTACAGAGGCTCTTACGTATGAAATGTACGACATTACCATTAGACCTATCTACTGGAATGCTGAACATAAGCCTCTCCCCAGCAGATAACCTGGTTTTTGTTTTAAGTATTTTAACAACACCACTGTGATACATGACATCAAACACAAGAACTAGCAAGTCTAGGATGATTGTCAGGTCCTCAATATCAAAGACTATGAATGAGCATGGAAGAGAAGACACCATGGCACTGGTATGGGGAAGGCAGGCTTAATGGCAACTACTGGGAATGAGGTGAGCAACAGTAAAAAGAGGTCAGGACATTAGTAGGTATGAGAGGGGAAGCGTTAGTTAAGAAGCGGTGTTGCCACGTCAAGGCCCTTCCCCGCGAACACCGTAAAGTACTAAATGATAAGATGGTGATGACAGCTAAATTAATATGCACTACTTTAAACCTTAAAGTTAAAAATATAATTATGTATGATTATTTGGTACATACCCATGAGGCATTGCTAGAGAATGAGGCATACAATGTAAGGAGGCTTACATTCAATTTTATTTGTTCCAAGTTTTTTTTAGTATGATTTAACACAAAGAATTGAAGGCTTAAAGGCTGAAGAAATATGTTTTCCCACCCTATATCTAGCCCATTCATTACAACTAAGAAATTTGACAAATTCTGTAATATTTATAAGTCCTAAGCTTCTAATCTATAAAGGTATTTTTGTTCTGTTATTGTTTAGTAGAGGAGCAGACTGAAGGCAGACGCCATGGCTGGTGGATGGCTCAATAAGTAAAGGTGCTTGCCAAGCATGTCGGGGGACTGCACTTTGACCCCAGGATCCAGAGTGGAAAGAACGAGCTGACTGTCACAAAATGCCCACTGACCTCCACATGCACTCCGTGGCACAGGTTGTGCTCCCCATAAATAAATGTTAAAAAAAAAAAAACAAAAAACAAACTCAGGCATGCCTTTAATCCCAGCACTCAGAAGGCAGAGGCATATGGATCTCTGTGAGTTCAAGGCCAGCCTGGTCTACAGAGCCAGTTCTAGGACAGCCAAAGCTGATGCTTCACAGAGAAACCCTGTCTCAGAAAACCAAAAAGAAAAAAATGTTAAAGAAAAATCCTACCAACCCCTAACAAACCCAAAACACACAGTTGATGTTATTATCAGTGTGCCTTCTACTATTTTTTAATGATTTCTCATTTTATTTTTTAAAGAAAACAAACTATCTTTTTTCATTTTATATACTAATCGCAGTTTCCACTCCCTCCCATCCTCCTATTCCCTCTGCCTACCTCCACCCCAGCCCCATCCACTCCTCAGAGACGGTATAAGGCACATTGCTGTGGGGAAGGTCCAAGGCCCTCCCTACTATATCTAAGCCGAGCAAGGAATCATCCAAAGAGAATAGGTTCCCAAAAAGCCAGTACATGCAGTATGGATAAATCCTGGTGCCACTGCCAGTGGCCCTGCAGTCTACCCCAGCCATACAACTGTCACTCACACTCTAGTTTGGACCTATGCTGGTTCCTTCTCTGTCTGGCTGGAGCTGCAACTCCCATTAGCTCCAGCCCCATCAGGGATCTGACCTCTTTGCTAATATTCTCACTCCTCCCACTCTTCAGCTGGACTTTGGGAGCTCAGCCCAGTGCTCCGCTCCGGTGTGCCTTCTACCATTAATCTGTCTTAAAATTTACCACTATTTTATTTGCCCCAATTAGAGGTCAAAAAAGACAAACAAATACATATAGTCAAGCTCTCAACTACTGTTTTAAAATTTTCCAAATGAAAACAATGGCTAAATACAAAGCAAATGTGGACACAGTTTCATTCAGTCTTCATAACTAAGAGATTTTGGAGATAAGGACAAAGGCAGAGACCATCTCATCCACAGGTAGATAGTCGATTACTGAAGCACACTTCTGAGAGCCCCTACTCTGTACCAGAGGATATTTTTTACTTATAAAGATTGTGGGCGTGCTCCCAGCCGCCCCTTCTGCTTTCCTGTTCTCCGTGGGAACCTGTGGTTCTGTAAGTCTATTTCCCCATTAAAGCTGTATATATTATTACAATCTGTCTGCATTCATTTATGCTGCTACACTACTCTATCTACCTACACAATGCATTCACAATGACAATTAATGATTAACAATTAAGAGGCTCACTTACATGATTCTTAGCTCTCCACTGTATTCCTGACCCCAGAGAATACTGCAAATCTGGGTGAGAGATTAAGAATCCTGTTCAACTGGAACCTTCTTCCTTCCTTCCTGTCTAACTTTTATAATACTGGAACGTGCTTTACAGAGCTGTTTTAAACAGCTGTGAACTCTGCTAATAATATCACCTTGCCAGACAAGATGTGATCACTAGAGCAATAGTGGCCTGAGTGTTATGAGAGTAATCACCACTTTTTATCTGAATTTTAGCCCTGCTCCACAGTAGGAAATCATATTTGGTAATGTAATTCTGGTTAAAAGTCCATGGCTGGGGAGGTTATAGTCCCTGGATGGGGTGATCTCACTACTGTTATTTTGTTATATGAAAATGATGTCATACAGTCATCTGAATATTTACGATTATACATCAACATTAGTGCTGTTCTCACTCTTGGTCAGAAAAGCTTCTGTTTTCAGTGATTAATACAGAGACTCGCAACTGGGTAAGTGGCTGAGAGTGCTCAGTCCTAAAATGAGACCTCTGTATCATCCCTCTAGGGCTCCAGGAACAGTAAGCACTAGAGGACAGGAAAGAGTGCTGTGAGGTGCTGTCTTCCGGACACAACACAGCTGGTGAACCCACACCAATAGTGGCTATCTGGTTTAGATGGGGGCTATCAATGTGCCATCGCTTAAAAATATTTTTGTAACCAGCCTGGTCTACAGAGCTAGTTCCAGGACAGGTTCCAAAGCCACAGAGAAACCCTGTCTTGAAAAACCAAAAAAAAAAAAAAAAAAAAAAAAAAATATATATATATATATATATATATATATATATATATATATTTGTAAAAGAAATCCAGTTTAGCCGGGCGGTGGTGGCACACGTCTTTAATCCCAGCACTAGGGAGGCAGAGGCAGGCGGATCTCTGTGAGTTCGAGGCCAGCCTTGTCTACAAAGGGAGTTCCAGGACAGGCTCCAAAGCTACAGAGAAACCCTGTCTTGAAAAACCAAAAAAAAAAAAAAAGAGATCCAGTTTAAGTAAAGCAATTCTAAAAATGGGAGTCGGTTAGTGAGGTGAAGGGAAAGCCCTAAAGCCTATACTTGACTATTAAACTTATTCACTACTAGAATATGAAAAAAGTATAAAAAACAAGTAAATAGAAACTTGTTATTGTGTTATCAAGTGTGAAGGAGAAAAGAATGAATGGGAAAGAGAAGCTTTGAACTAAAAAACAAAAATCAAATCAAAACAAAAAACTTAATACAATTACAAAATACTGTTTATCATTTTGAATAGCTCCCAGCCCCCTGTTCTCCAGCAATACTTCTCGAAATTCTTTATTGACTATACAACTATAGTTCTGTGGGATTTTTAAGGCACTGAAAGATAACTTAAGTATTTCTTACTTTGAGCTATTCTTAACCAGCTGTCCTTCAGCTAACCCATGTCTAGACTCGTTATATCCTTCCTTCACAGCATTTATGGCTACTCTGTAAAAACTTGCGCTATGATTTATTTTTCCTCCACTCAAGCTCTATGCTTGAGGCTTTGTGTCTCTTTTGGTTGGTACTGTATAGCCCTCTTCCATAATATCAGTTCAAGAAGCATTTGTGACATAAATCAAACCTATGTTAGGAAGATGGCCCAGTGAGTAGGAGTGTTGTGTCAGCATTAGGACCCAAGTTAAAATCTCTAGTGCCCAAATAAAAGATGGGGACAGCAGTGCATGCCAGTGACCCCAAAGTTGAGAGCAGACAGGCAGGGTTTAGCAACTCTAGCCAGCCAGCCTGGCCAAAACAGAGAACTTCAAGTTTGTAGGACACCCTGTCATAAAGAATAAAGTGGAAAATGATAGAAGATGAAATCCAATGTCCTTCTCTGGCCTCTGCATGCAAACCCATGAGAGAGACCTACCATGAGCATGCAGCAGAACACATATATCGACGGAAACACACCTCCCAAAAGGCAAAAGTAATGCTTTTACTTTACATATAGTAAATTTGAATGTATTTTAAATAAGTGATCCCCATACAAATTAAGTCACATTTTCCAAAGGGATTAAAAAAAACTCTAAAAATAAAAATATACATTATTACCCATGTATCAAAGGTGGTCTTCAAGTAATTTTAACAATGCCACAAATTGGAGTTGCTATACACATAAAAACACTGCACTTTTTCCAATATCTGCAATCTGAATTTAACTTACTAAGAACTTACTAACTTCTCTAAGTCTAATTAGTGGTTTTACTAATTTACCATCCATATATGGTAAATTATGACTTGAGGATGACTTATCCCATAAATGCCACCTAATAAGTGACATTTTTAAAATTTGCTAGCAATGGAAAATTAGTTTTCTATTTTCTGGGTATATTAAACCACACTGAAGGATAGGTTCTATGCCAAGCACCATATGGCCACTACAAAATGAACTCAACGTATTGTTGTAGACTTTTTGTAATTTGTAAGGCACTGAAAGATAACTTGAGTATTTCTTATTCTTTTGTTTGATTGGGCAAAATACTTTTTCTCACTCATCTTTTGACTATACATTATGGTTGATCATCTTGTGTTGTTTTTTTTTTTAAATATTTTTTATGGTTTATTTAACTTTATTTTATGTGCACTGGTGTGAAGGTGTCAGATCCCCTGCAACTGGATCTTCAGAGAGTTGTGAGCTGTCATGTGGGTGCTGGGAATTGAACCCGGGTCCTCTGGAAGAGCAGTCAGTGCTCTTAACCACTGAGCCATTTCTCCAGCCTTCATCTTGTGTTTTTATTCTTTTAAGGAGAGAGAAAAAGGAGGAGACGGGAAAGGTATGAGAGGAGTTGGCAGAGGGGAAATCTTGATCAGAATATATTGTATGAAAAAGGTTTTCAATAAAATAAATTGTGGCTGTGGCAGGTATGGTGGCAGATGCCTACAATGCCAGGATACAGAGGCAGGCAGATCTCTGTGGATATGACGCCAACATGGCTTACAGAGCCAGTTCCAGGCCAACCAGGGCTACATAGTGAGACACTCAAAAAAATAAAATTGTGGCTATAAGAACTTGTAATATGAGCTGGGCGGTGGTGGCGCATGCCTTTAATCCCAGCACTTGGGAAGCAGAGGCAGGTGGATCTCTGTGAGCTCGAAGCCAACCTGATCTACAAGAACTAGGTTCCAAAGCTACAGAGAAACCCTGTCTCAAAAAACCAAAAAAAAAAAAAAAAAAAAAAACCAAAAACACCCCCAAGAACTTGTAATATATAAGTAAAAAGGAATTACTGTCTCAAAACTATCTACATCTGCATATATATTTTAAAAAAATATTAAAGTCACATTTCCATGAAATTAACATTGTTTGAAACATTATTATGTACAAGATATTGGAATTATTTACATGTCTTGTTACTTAGACCCCCTAATAATCTTGTGAGGTAGGTATTAAATGTTCATTTACTAAGAATATGAAATAAAGGTTAGATTTGCACACTATCTCTCCATAGACTTTAAGTATGCAACTATATCTTATTCTGAAGCACAAAAATATTTCCTAAGTTATCATTTTGCAAACTGAATTAATATTTTATCAATAAAATAAATATCACTATTTGTAGTTAAAATGCATTAAAAACAATGTATTGAAGTTGGGGATATAGTTCAATAGTGAAGTACATACTTAGTATGAACAAAGTCACCGGGTTCCACAGCCAACATAAAAAAGAACAACAATATAAAAACTATTCAGTTATATATAGTTATATAGTCTTAGAGAAAGGGATGGAATATGACCATAATCAAAATTATTGACTACCTTTTGGAACTCATTTAAACATGAAGACAAAGCTGTAGAAGATGGGTAGCCATAGAAAGATGCCATTTATCCTAGTGCTTGCCATACAAAGTATCAATATATATTACTTTCATTAGTTACCTTGCTTCTGTTCACAATTCACAGCACAGCCGAGAATGAGCTGGAGCATCCTTCCGAGCTCTGCTGCATCAGAATGCTCCCCAATAAGGTTCACATCAGGAAGGGTAAAATCATTAATCTGCTGTCCTAAAATCTGAATGGAGACAAAGAGATTATAATTACACTCATATTTATAGCACCAAATAAAATGTTGAATAGAAATAGATTTGTTATCACTAGAAATTCACTGTCAAGGCCAGAGTTGTTCTGCCAACCTCACTCCCAATTTCTCTTCTTATTTTCTACACCTAAATTACAACTATCACGCATCCTGGCAACTTAGTCCCTAATCTGGTACGTGGTATGTACACTGAACAAAAATCCATATACTATTGATCCTCCTTCTGTTCTAAGAAAGCTTGGATGTTTGATCTATAATGAATTATAACCAGAGTGGGCTAAACTAAAAAACAACCAAAACATTGGTATTAAAGAAAAATTCACACTACCAACAGTGAGATTCCCCTTTGCTACCTTCATTTTGTCTCTAAAAATGTTTGTAGTAAGATACTCTTAACAGGAATGAGAATGGCAGATCCCTTTAATGGAGAATATGGTCCCAAATGAAGTAACATATGCAAAGAAAAGGGAATCTCTGTCGGGTAACCTGTCAGTGAAAGCCCCTGGGAGGTAGAGCAGTTGTTGGTTAAGCAGCCACTTCCATCCTTAGCACCACATAAACTAGGTATGGTGGTCCATGGGTATAACCCCAGCAATCAGAAGGGCAGAGGAACAGAAGTTCAAGGTTACCCTTAGTTATAAAGAAATATACCATCAACTCAATTAAATTTAATTCCTCTCCTGCGTAGGTAAATCACTCTCCAGCAGTAATTAAAAACAGGAAAAAGGAACTGTTCTGGAGACCTCAAAAACAGCAGTTCAGTTTCTTGTCCTTGAGTCAGAGATGTACTTGGTTCCATCACAATTCTGTCCTCAATAGAGGCCTGAAACACCAAAAAGGTTCAGAGGCACTGGTTTGTGTTCTGGTTTCTGGTTATCATTCTTCTAGGTTTACATAGCAACCTAATGAGCACACTGCCTGGAAGCTAAGCATGATCAGGTGCTTCTCTGATCCTTGAAGCTGTGCCAAAATTCCAGTCTAGCCACTAGGATGCGAAGGTGTTAATGAATACCTTGTGTGTGGACAACTGGCCTGACAAGCTTACCTCCCAAGCCTCAACCCAGTGAGGCCTGATTAACTCCTAAACAGGGACTGTCAGTGGCAACCCTTTCTTGCTTCCTTTCTCTTAAGCTATCTTCTATAATAAAACTCCTTTCTAAAACTTCATCTTCTGTTGTTTGTGAAATTAATATTTGAGTTCACAACACAAAGGACAAAGAAGTCACTAACCTGGAGTAGCTTTAGTGGTGAGGGACCCTAGTCCCCTAAGTAATGTCACCTCAGTGAGAAAGGCCTCTTATATTTAAGGGTCTCCCCTCCCCTGCTTTTCTCCATTTCAAAAGGATATGCATCTTTTAAATATAATGGAAATGTCTACTGGGAAAAAAATGAACAGAAGGGTTGGAAAATGAATAAAATAAAGATGTGTTCATGGGAATAAAAAATATACTAGGATGTTGCAATGGCTAAGCAAGAAAGGTATGCAGTTATCTCAGGAGTAGATAAAACACACAAGCAGTAAAAAGAAAATTGGATTGAGTAATCAAAGAAATTTGAGTAATTAAAGGGTCAGCCCAGGAAGTTTAAAGGTTCACTGAGAGTTCTATGGAATAAAAATAATAAAAAAAAAGTAGAAAAATTTCCTAAGACTAAAACTTCTTATTATTATTATTATTCGGTTTTTAAGGATTTGCTAAATGCTGGCCAAGCGTAATAAAGCAAAATCCATGCTCAAAATGCACTTTTTGCATCAAAGCACATTTTCATGAACCTCTCCCTGCAACATACGAGTCCGTGGAGAAAATGTGAGAAAAGAGGATGAGGAGTTCCCAGACAGAATACGAGAGGTAAAGACAGAACATAGCTTATTTACTTTCTCGTTGATTCTAATTAAAAATGAAAACGCTTATGCTTTATTGCAGGAATCTCAATATTCCACTCCCTCTGGAAGCATTCACAAAATAGAGGATATAGGTAACACTTTACTTTTCTAGTCCTGAAAAAAAACCCTGAATTTTAAAATGGACAACATCTAAAGGATTTGAGTCAGACTATGAACCTTCATAAATGTTTCTGTAGGTACATTTATATAGATGTCTACAAAATTGCTACCATATTTATACAGCACTAATAAAAACATTTTTATGGTTGAATACTATTTGCCTAATAAATATTTCAAAATTTCCTTGTTCCAAGACATGTGGCTAATTTTCAGTTTTACATCCTATAAAATAACATGGAGGTGGACAGCTCTTCAGTAGTTTTATTTTATTCTGCTTTTTTGAGACATGAGTCACTAAGTTGCCCAGGTTGGCTTCAAATCCCTAGGATCAAGAAATTCTTTTACTTTACCCTCCTGAGAAGCTACACAGTTTATAAAAATTCTGAAAATAAAGTTACTGTGTCAGGGTTGGAGTGGCTCTGCCTCAGGAGGTAGAATCAGGAAGATGAGAAGTTCAATGTCATCCTTGGCTACATACAGAGGTAGAGGCCAGTCTATCTACAGGAGATTCTGTTTTTTATTTTAATACTGTTTCAAAAGATGTATATTTTACAAAACTTTCAAGATAAACAAGGATTCTACCTTCATGAAATATATGAAGCAAGGAAAAGACATATAAAACAAAGTAACTTAGAAAAATACATGATTACAAATAACACTGAATGATGAGGCTAAAAGGGGAGCTTGGCAGTGAATCATGCAGTAGAGACTCATGAAGTAACGCTGCAAAGCAAACATCAATGCTCAACACCTCAGCCCTTCTCATCAGCACTTGGTAGATAACCTGGTATATATAAGAGCACACCAAGAAAGCTCCAAAGGTGCCTGTCACCTGCAGGGACACGAGACTTACCTCCTCTCTGGGCACAATAAGCATAGCTGGGTCATGCTAACTGGGACATAGAATGATGCTGCAGACTCAAAGTCCAAAGCATTGCCAAGGAAGGTTTTGTGGAGTACGGTGGGGTAAGAGGGTGAGAAAAACAGAGAAAGTGAGGAGGTATCAGAGCCTGGGTTTCTCACTGTGAAGTACTGATGGCAGCACCCATCTGGTCAGAGTGCAGCATCAAACTACAGTGACATGTAGAGAAATAGTTCCTAAAATATCACCATCATCTTTTCTGACTTAAATTTTCTATTTCCTTTCCACTGTGGTATTTTTTTGAGAAAATTATAATTTTTAATTTTCAAGATAAGCAAATATGGTGCTTAGGGCAAAATGATTACTTCTCATAATCCCCAAAGATCTAGCAAATATTACTTCTTAATATCCTTACAGGTAACTTCTGGCCAATGAACAAGAAAGTCCCAAACAGTTATGGTGTTTTGCTCACTTGTTCAAGATGTTCAAGTGTTCATTTATATATTTTAAATATCACAATTTTCTTGAAAATTAATGCTGATTTTTTTAAATTATTTGAGATGATTGCAAAATTAACTGTCCACTACAATATAGCATTGCAGGGGGTTGGAATTGAACAATGACTGCGTCAGGTCTGGCCCCAACCTTGTTTCATAACTAATACTATAAAGGGATGGGCACCGAAATAAATCTGCGTAAGACAAGACTGTAGACTGATCCTGTAAGAGTGAACCACACAAGTTGAGTCTGGTGCTACAGGCCTTCAATGCCAGCTGCTTGAGAGACTGGTGCAGAAGTATATCAAGTTCAAAGCCTGCCTGGGCTAAAGGTCAAGGCAACCGAGGACAAATTAACAAAACCCTCTTATCCAAAAAACAAAACAAAATAAAAAACCAGAGGGCTGGGGGTATAGCCCAGTGTGAGCACATCTGCCTAGCAGAACAGCACAAACAACCCAAAGAAACATGGAAGACTTAAAATGGAAATTAATGTAATCTCTGCTTTTCTCCTTTTACAATTGTCCTGACTAGACAGAACTACACAACAGTGAAAAGTAAAATTGCTCACCAGTTAGTATTTTAGCAGTCTAAGGACAAACTAAGCACAACTTAGTTATGTGTGGTCACAGAAGAGCTGAAGAAAGCTCCATTTTGAAGGTCTAATTGATTTTGCTGATGATGATATTAAAGGACATCCCAGTACTCGGAAGATGGAGGCAGAAATATCAAAAGTTCAAGGTCAACCTCAGCTACATATTGAGCTTGAGGCTAGCCTGGCCTATGTGAAACTCTGTCTTGAAAACAAACAAGTCATCAGGCAGGACATGGTGGCTCATACCTAGTATACCAGCATAAGAGAAGTGGGGCAGGAGAACTGTCCATGCGTTGGAGGCTAGCCTGGGTGAAGTGAGGGAGTGTCCCCTGAGCCAAGAGCATCCAGCTGCACCTTCATGCAGAAAAGATCATCCAGCTGAGTTTGTTGATGACTGAGACCCCAGAATAAGGGCATGAGAAGGCAAAAGAGTCTCACATGAGTAGCCAGCTATTTCCTACCACCTACTGTACGCAACTCTACCTTAACTGCACATGATGTCAGAGAGGGGTAGTATATATAGGGCAAGGAAGACTGTATTCATCTATGTGGCTATGGCAAAGCCCCCTCCCTGCTGGGTAAAGGATTTTCAGGTGTGGCATTTTTTAGCAGCAGGAAGAGAAGCACCCACATCCCTTTAGTAATCCTTTACCTATGTTCTCTGCAAGGAAGCACAATAAACCCATTGGTTTCTAAAGAGTGAACTTTGGTGGAATTGTGTCTCCGTTTGTCATTGGGACTTTAAGAAAAGGGGTAGATGTTGCTTACATCTCTCCCTGGAAGGAATTTTAGTAACGCTGGGGTATAAATGAGTTTCTGGACAACCTGTATTACAGAGTAAGCCTTTCTGAAAACCCATGGAAAGGACTACAGAATGATACCAAAGTTTGAGACTTGCATTCTAGGCTGGATGTGATGGAATGGTGATTCTCAGCCTTCTTGAAGCTGTGACCCTTACATACAGTTCCTCATATTGTGGTGACGACCCCCAATCATAAAATTATTTAATTGCTATTTCATATCTGTAATTTTGTTATGAACTGTAATGTAATGTAATGCAGGATTATCTGATATGTGACTCCTCTGGAGTCGAGACTCACAAGCTGAGAACCACTGTGATAAAGTCCCTCACTAAGATGGAGAAGATAGATACTACAGACATAAATATGGGTATCTTGCGTACAGGGAAAAAAATGCCAAGAAAATAATACATATTTCTGGGGAATGTTATGTCCTATTGACATCTGTGATGATGAAATGAATTAGTTCCGCTGTGTGAGTATCTCCCCAGCAATGCCTATGTTCTGATATATCTGAAGGATGAGGTGAGATCAACTAGAGTTCAGGAGGTAGCTGCTGAATAAAAGACAAGTAGCAGGGCCAATCACAATGCTCCAAATGAGCTCTAAACTACCTTGACAAGTACAGGAAGAAAAGATGGTGCAGCATAAGACAAAATTTAACATATTTTACTAACCACGTACAAGCTACTCCTAGCAATGAAAACTATTGATATGTTTACCACCTAAGAGATAACTGGTTATTTGAACCAGCATCCTCAAAGCTGCAAAAGGGGAGAGAGAAACTATTAATGTTGACATGTTTTTTTCTTAAGCTTGAAACTATGAAAAATTTAAACCACTGTAATATTTCCAAGTAGAGGGGCTGGAGAGATGGCTCAGAGGTTAAGAACACTGGCTGCTTTTCCAGAGGTCCTGAGTTCAATTCCCAGCAACCACATGATGTCTCACAACCATCTACAATGAGATCTGGTGCCCTCTTCTGGCATGCAGGCATACATGGAGGCAGAACACTATACATAATAATAAAAAAAAATTTCCAAGTAGAATGAGAAAAAAGATCTTACCTCATGATTGTAATCCAAGATTCCTTTTAAAATTTTCTTTAAATTACTTATCTGTTTAGAGAGAGAGAGAAAAAATGGGTGAAAGGCAAGCACAGATCAGAGTACAGAGTAACATAAAAACTCAAGTGAATCACAGAGCAAGTGCAAGCTAAGTATTCCAGACCACAACTCTGAAGTCTCAAGTGGGCCAAACTCCAAAAACTTTTCAACAGCATGTTGGTACTTTAAACCATTTGGAGTTTGGAGCATTTCAGATTTCAGATCTTGAGATTAGGAATGTTCAACTGGTCAAGTTTATGCAACTTCTCTAAACAAACAAACAAACTCTAAATTTCCCCCAAAAATTTCTTCTGAAATCTGAAACACTTCTGGCTCAATTCCCATAATGGATATTTAAACTGTATGAAAAATAAAACTTAATAGGATATTTGAAGTAACAACATCAGAAAAAGACTATTGCTTAGTGATAACACTATGGGGAAATAAATAACCTAACAGATTATACAGACTATTGATAAACAAACGAAATAAATGTATTATTCTTAAAGACCTGACCTTAAATTTGTGCTATTTTCTCTAACTTAAGAGTATTAAACAGAAACTACTGCCAAAATTATCCTTGGAATTCTTTTTAAAAAATTAAAAATTAATTTGCACATATGCGTGTTTTGCTTGTATGTATGTTGGCTCCCCTGGAACTGGAGTTACACAGAGTTGTAATCTGCTGTGGAAGTCTGGGGATTGAACCTGGTCCTCTGGAAGAACAGCAGTGCTCTTCTTAACTGCTGCGCCATCTCCCCAGTCCCTTGTGGTCTTAATCAAGGAAATAATCTCCAAATTCTTCCATTGTCAAGAAAAGGCTGGTTTTTTGTTTGTTTGTTTGTTTGAGCTAAATACCAAACAAAGTAAATAATTATGACCCTGGCAGCACACGCCTTTAATCCCAGCACTCTGGAGGCAGAGGCAGGCAGGGATGTTCAAGGTCAGCCTGGTCTACAAAGTGAGTTCCAAGACAGCCTGGGGTAAACATAGAAACCCTGTCTCAACCCCCTCCCACAAAAAATTACTAGTGTATCCTGAAATACTAAAACAGACTAATATTAAGTATTGCAAAACACACCAGTGCTTTAAGGAGGACCACAGGTAAGATAAGAGGAAGAATTTCACGGTGTCTTAGGGTATTAACTCACTCCAGAACTTAAGTTCACAAGCTATTTTTATCTGAATAAAATGACAGGCAGATTAACTGCATTATTTGATTTAAAAACTCTTAAGTTCTCAGCTGCTTTTGACACTCCTCATACAGTTAAATTTGCATTGGATTAAATGTGCCATATCCTGTCAATCATCCTTGTGATCTGGTTGAATTTGTTCAATGTTAGTACTTAGTACATTAGTTACACCTCTTCCTTATATGAACTGTTTTGGATTTAGGATTGATGATGCTCAACCTGTAGCTGGGTACGTCCTAGAACAATACATCCTAGAACAAAAAGACAATACAGTTTGAGGCTAACAAATGAAAGAAGCTAAAATACTTAGTTGCAACCTCTGGTTTAAAACATTTTTACAAAGATTTCTTTTATGTGTATGAGTGTTCTGCTTACATGTAAATATGTATGAGCACCATGTGTGTGCCTGGTGTTCTCCAAAGTCAAAAAAGGTTACGGGATCTTCAGAATGGGAGTTACAGATGGCTTTGAGCTACATGTGAACTGCTGGTTCTGTAACCTAGGTCCTTGCAAGAGTAACAAGTGTAACAAGTGCTCCCCTACTAACTGCTGAGCAATCTCTGCGGCCCCTGAAAACACTTATTTTTTAAGAAAGAAATAAACTGAAAATTTGCTTATTTTTTAAAAACAATAAAACAAGCATGGTGTGCTTGCTTATATGCCTGCTAATCCTAGAGGTAAAGGCAGGAAACTGTGAACTCAAGGCAGATTCAGGCTGTACAGCAAACTATCCAAAAATAAAACAAAGCCAAAAAAAGACAGTATCATAAATAAACATTTTGTATTTCTGAAAAAATATATTTGGAAATGTATCATTTATTTCCTATTTGCTCTTCTAAGCTGTTAATTTGTCATACTTCCAACACCTGAAAGTGGAACACCTTAAAACTGATACAGTCATTTAAAATAGTGGTTTTCCCCATGGCAAAAAGTTACATTATTTTATTTTAACCAATGGCATATACAGTTGAAGAAGTGATTCTTAGAAAGGTTCTTGCACTTGTCATAGAGAGTAACTGGTAGAGCTGCAGTGTGAATACAGGCTCCCTGACTCCAAAATCCTGCCACTAATAGGCTTTACTGACTTACAGTACAGCATATCCTGGCAGGCAGTGTGTCAAGTTACTACTAATCTTCAATTCCATATTATTTTGCTATAGGCTTCCTAAATAACCTTCTAATCTTACTGGAAATATTAGATAAAACAAACAAGTATTATAAATGTGGTGGTTTGAAAGAAACGACCCTAGGGAGTGGCACGGTGAGGAGGTGTAGCCTTGTTGGAGGAAATGTGTCACTGTAGTGGTGGATACTGAGGTCTCCTTTGCTCAAACTATGCTTAGAGTTGCTTCCTGCTACCTGTTGATCAAGATGAAGCTACCTCTCCAGCACCATGTCCACTGGCATGCTGTCCTGCTTTCCGACATGGACTATGCCTCTGAAACTGAAAGCCAGCACCAACTGAATGTTTTCCTTTATGAGAGTTGCTCTGGTCATGGTGTCTCTTTACATCAATAGAAAACCTAAGTGAGCAATAGTAAACACCAACACAATATTTAAAGATAACAACAAAAAGAAATACCTTTAACCTCCAATTGTCTCCTACTTCAGTTTTGATTCTGTTTAGCCAATTATCATCGAAATATGCAGGATCTCTGCAAATAAAGAAAAGATGGATTAAGATAGTGTAGCTGTCACACTTATGAAACACCCAATCCCATCTCATGTCATCATTTAAGTGAGCCATAAAATATGTATATATGTATATGCCATATGCCAGCATTAAATAATCCATGAGATCAGATGTAACACACATTTTCTAAAATCATTTTGAGAATTTTGATAATAAATTAGGTATATAAGATATATTACAACATGGATATTAAAAAAACTAAAATACACATTGTTAATATATAGTTAGTATAGTCTAAAAGTGAGTTATAGTTGCGTAAACAGAACTAGAATTGTTAATAGCATAAAACTATCCAAAGCCAGTCAAAACCAATAACATGCATTTTTTTCTTTTTTAATTAAGGATCTTTTAAATACACTCTTTTCTCATTTTTCATAGCTATCCCCATTCCCACTCCTTCCCCTCCTCCCACCTCAATCTTCCCCCCACCCCACTCCCCCTCCACTCCTCAGAAAGGGTGAGACTTCTTATGGGGAGTCAACAAAGTCTGACACTTCACTTTGAGGCAAGACCAAGGCCCCACCCTCCATATCTAGGCTGAATAAGGAATCCCTCCAAAGAGGGATATAAAAGTTATAAACTAGATCTATCAAAATCATTTTGAACTTATATTTAAATTAACTTGTCTATTCATCTTTTTAAAATTTATTTTTCTTATTTGATAATGGGTGTGTGTATGTGAATGAGTGTGCACAAAGAGGTAAGAAAGGGCAGTAAATCACTTCAAGCTAGAGTTATAGGCAACTGTGAACCATCTGATATGGTGCTGGGAATTGTAGTCGGTCCTCTGGAAGAGCAGGAAGCTGAGTCATCTCTCCAGGCTCCTAATTCATCTGCTTTTTCTTTTTTAAACAGGGTCTCACTGTAGCCTTGGCTAGCCTGGAACTCTGAATGCAGGCCAGGCTATCCTCTAACTTAGAGAGATCCACCTGCCTCTGCCTCTCGAGTGCTGGGATTAAAACCATGCACCACAACACCCGGCCATTTATCCACTTTTAAAAACTAGTCAAGAAACAGTTCACATATTATATATTTATTCATTTAGATTACATGAATCACTTCAGAATGCAATACCGACAGAATTGCACAATCATCACCATATGTTAAAGCTTCAGTGTCGTCATAGAAAAGGAAGCTTAGTGATGGAGATGGCTCAGTGGGTAAAAGTGTCTGCTGTACAGCAGTGATGGCCTGCGTTTGGATCCCCAGTTCCCACATAAAAGCCAGGAGCAGAGGCATGTGTCTAACCCAAGCATCTAGGGAGCAGGGTCCATGGGGGAAGGGGTTTGATGTGGTGGGAGGATGGAGACAGGTGAATCCCTTGATTGAAACGGTAAGCTTCAGAATAAAATATTATCAGACTCCCTGTCTCAAAAACCAAGGTATAAAAGTTATCAAGGTCTGACATCCAATGTCAACCTTTAGATGATATCTATCTGTACATTAAGAGAAAGAACGAAAAGGAGAAAATAAGATACACCTTTTACCTATTAGCTGTCTTTGTCATTTTTTTATTTTTCTACTTCTGGAATTACTAATTTCTTTGTTCTTTGCCCTGAACATTTTAATGAGCAAAACAGTAAACCATATGACCATTTATGTCCGACTTCTCTCAAGTATGAGTCTAAGGTTTTCCTGTAATGTAACATGTATCAAGATTTGACTTCTTTATGGATATACATACATACATACATGCATACATGCATACATGCATACATACATACACCTGGCTAAGCACCACATAATATGTCCATCCACAGTCAACTACAATATTGGTATGGTCTATTTTGTTTATACAGATGCATTTCTTACAAACCATCTCTATGATAAGTGACTACTACAGTGTGGTTGCCCACTCTTTTAAACTAAAAAAAGATAAATATTTGGATTGTGTTTACTCGGAGCTATGATCAATAATGATCCAGTCATGTTCCAGCTTTCCTATGGACATGGTTCATTTGGGGTGGAATTGCTGGGTCACATAACTCTGTTTAACATAAAGCTTGTCTGTGATGATTCATGACTTCTTTTCACTTTAAAAACTGTGTGTGTGTGTGTGTGTGTGTGTGTGTGTGCACATGCAGGTGTCCATGGAGACCAGAGGAGGGAACTGGATCCTCAGGTGCTGGATGCAGTTTTACACTGCAAACATGAGCTTTAGGAACTGAACCCTGGTCCTCCACAAGCACAGCAAGCACTGTTGACCAAGGAGCCATCCCGCTAGTCACCATTTCATTTTCTTTTTAAATTTATTTTTTATTATGGGGGGGTGTCCTCTTTCCCTCTCAGCACCATGAGCATGAATAGAGAGAGGCCTCCAGGAGACAGAATTCAGTGAATCAGCTCAACTTTATTCCAAAGTATAAGGAATATCTAGGATTGGGGAGCCTGGGGACAAATTTGCATTAAATGGCACGCTCCTATCACAAGGCTCCTAGCAAAAGTCTTAGTTATCATATGTGCACCAAGGGAGACTTTTAGCAGAGATCTATGTCAGGTTTCAAGCTAAAGATAAGTCAGGAATCTGGTGTAGAGACAGGCATCTGGTTTAGATAAGGTCAGTCCTTCATGTCCAGGGACAGTCTCTGGATAAGGTCAGGTAGAGGCAGGAAGTTCTGCTGGAGAGAGGGAGCCCTATGCTGCCAAGCTACTGAGACAAGCTGCCAGGCCAAGGGGAGACTGCAACCTTTACTAGTCAGCAGAAATCTTCCAGCATTTTATGGATATGAACATTTGCCTCAATTACGTAAGTGTACCATGAGGATACCTGGTGTCTTGAGAAGCTAGAAGATATTAAATCCCCTGGATCTGGGGTTACAGACGGCTTTGAGCCATCATGTAGGTTCTGGGAACTGAAACCCCCCAGGTACTCTGCAAGAGCAATGAACGCTCTTAATCCTTATGTCACTTCTCCAGCCCTTTCTTTTCACTTTCTTGATGGCATATTGTATATACAAAGGTTGTTAAGACTGATGGTGAAGTTCAATTTATCTAGCTTGTACTTATGACATTTTTTATCTAGGACATTTCTGCCAAGGTCACAAAGACTTATTCCTTTTTGTAGTTTTACCTCTTGTACCCGGGTCTCTGATCCACTTCTATAAAGCAGAAGAGAGCTAACTTCATTAACTGGAATGTGGACATTGACACTCCTCTGTTCTTCCTTTAAGTGTAAGTTAGTGTTAGTGTTTCTAGGCAAATTTTTCTACATCAAGAGAAAACAGTTTAGGTAATCTGATGTAAAAAAAAAAAAGAGGTGTGCATTAGTACTTAAAGGATGACTGGGCCTCACAAATACTGGACTAACAATCTAGACTGTTTTTCTTATACATTTTTTTCCATCTACACCATTTTATCTCTGTGAACCAGCCTCTTCCTGTTTCTCCCAATACAAAGCTGGAAATGACTATAGATATGTTTTAAGTCTTTATAATTTCTAATTAAGACTGGCTGTTACTGACTCATAAAAGCCCAGCAAGCTGCAGCCAAAGTCTATTTTCATCCTTGATCCTATTACATGTGGTTAAAAAGAGAAATGGCCGCAAGTAGGACATAAACATCACTGGAGAAAGCAGCATAGCACCTGTCAGAGAGAAGTGAGCTCTCAGAAAAGTAAACTTCCAAGAACTGGGTAGGCATGTCCCTGCTGCAAACATTCTCCAAGAACTGGGTAGGCATGTCCCTGCTGCAAGCATTCTCCAAGAACTGGGTAGGCATGTCCCTGCTGCAAGCATTCTCCAAGAACTGGGTAGGCATGTCCCTGCTGCAAGCATTCTCCAAGAACTGGGTAGGCATGTCCCTGCTGCAAGCATTCTCCAAGAACTGGGTAGACATGTCCCTGCTGCTAGCATTCTCTTTGCTTAAAATCTCTTAGAAAACAGACAATGCAAAGAAAATGGGGATTCTAGTATAAGAGCAAAAAATTATTATAAAGATCAATTCAGATGTTAGAAAAAAATTAAATATTATTTTTGACAGTTAAATCACCTGAAAGTTATGATTATTGGCAGTAAAGTATTAATCTTTCATAGTCTGATGCTACGTGGTTGACTGCTAAAAGTCATAGGCACCGAACCAGAAAGTCCCTTTTAAAATGCTTTAAAACACTGTCTGGTTTAAAGTAGTCTCCAAAAAGATTTGTGCGATGGCTTGGCCCCCAGTTTGTGGTACTATAAATAGGTAATTATATCATCAGGGTGCTGAATTTATCAATGAATTATGGAGTATGAGGAGGGACTGATAAAAGAATGCAGATCACTGGAGGCAAGTTTTTGAAGAGTACACTTCCTCTTTGGGTCTTTCTGCTTCCTGGCATGCTCACTGTGACATCAACATAAGATCACCCATATCCTCCTGCAGCCACAGTATTTTTCCTTACTGCAGGTTTATAGTAGGAATGAGCAGACCATGACTAAAAACCTCTGAAAATGTGAGTCAAAATAAAGTCTTCTTTTTATTTTACTTATTCATTCACTGATTGATTCAGGTTTTCTTTTTGAGACAAGGTCTCATGTAGCTCAGGATGGCTTCAAATTCATTTATTTTGGAGCTTGAGCCCAGCCTTGAACATCTGATCCTCCCATTTCTGCCTCCTAAATACTGCAACTGTGCTGGGATTAAATGCCCAACCCCCAACCCATGTTGGAAGTCAAACCCAGGACCTTGTGTATGCTAGGCAAGTACTTTACCACTGAACTCTATTATATATCAACCCCTCCTCCATTAAAATTGTTTCTCACAGCAACCAACAGAAACCTAACTTGAAAGTGTTACAGGTAAGAACCCAGAAACAATTTCCCCAAGTTCAGAAGCTGTTAAGTAGCAGAGTTAAAACACAAACTTTTTGTTAAAGCAAATAAGCAGAGCTCAACACAAATGATTCTAGCAAACACTAAACTTCAGTGGCTAATCATCTCACTAAACTGTTAGAAGTGGAAAAAAAGAAAAACATCATTCATGGTCCCTCTATTTAAATAGATCCTGGCACCTGTTATTCCACCCGATACTTTACGCACATCTGCCATAAGGAACTTCCCAATACATTTTAGCAAAGTAGTTAGCACATATGTAGTAAGCTTCTAATCTACTACCTCAGCAGAACAAACCAGGAATAGTAGTCTGAACATCAGGCATGGTGGCACAAAGCTATAATCCTAGCATTTAGGAGGCAGAGGCTGGGGCAGAAGGAAGGTGAGTTTGAGGCCAATCTGGGCTACATAGTAAATTCCAGGTAAATCTGAGCCATGCAGCAAGATCCTGTCTCAAAACAGAATACTCACTGCAACTTTCTTTTCTACTGTTTTTCACCCCAATGGGACTTATAAATAGCAATAAACTTTGACTCTAAATGCAGGCCTCTGTGAGCGCCAGAGTTATTTTAAGTTTTAATTTCTATGTCATTGAGATCCATTTAAAAAATGCCTCTGATCTACAAGCCCCTTGCCCAAGGACAGACAGTTCCTGAAATGCTAAAGGAAATGCTATCGTTTATGGAAGATAACAAACCACATGTCTTTCACTCCCCTAAACAAGCCTGCTTGACCCATCTGCACTGGATGTGCTTGATCACACGTGGGCAGGAGGTTCACAGGCAGGAAATACATCAGGAGGTACATGTGCCCAAATTGGATGTAGGCTGGAAGTACGTCAGGATGCATGCTTTCTTGCGACTGAGCCTTATGGGAAATACTCAAGCTGTTGTAAACACTGATTCGGGGCCATTTCCAGGGAATGTGGGTATAGACCTGGCCAGAGCCCAGCTACTTGGCCAGTATTTAATTAAGCCCTACTTCAAATTTGGCTTTAAACTGTGGTAGTGGTCTTATTTTCGATTGGTAAGATTAACACCTCTAGCTGTGAATTTTGCTTAAGCAGTGTGTAATTCCAAAAAATTTCTAAGTATTCCCTAATTAATGGTCTTGGGTAGGAACAAACAGCATAAAGGCAATTTTTTCACAACTCTTTTAAGGATTATGGGTTTATATTGCATGTAAATAACTAAATAATCTCACTGGGAATGTTTTTCACAAATAACAAATTATGCACCTATGCCTTGACAACTGTTAAAACCATCTCCTTAACCAGCAGTGGATTTATTTGCCTGTACTTACTCTTGTAACAGGCCAGATGAAGGAAAGGAACATTAGTTTTAATTCTTAACATAATTCCAAAAATATATTGTCTTCTTATATCCAAATGCTTTCAACTAACAACAACAAAAGAAATTAATTTAATTTCTATTGCTAGAAATATTTAAATAATGTAATATTCTTTACAAACCCATACACATTAATATGACTCCAACAGGAATCATATTTTGATTCTACTTCTTTAAAAAGATGGTTTGTTTCTTTGTTTGTTTAGGGCGAGTTCCAGGGTGGCCTTGAGTACTTGTACGGCTACAATTTCAGGACTGACCACTTTGGTAATAGATAACCAGTCAGGGACTCATCCTTAGGAAGACTATTTCTCCTGCTTGCAGCATTCTTTAGTTGGCTGTAGTTCTTTGTCTAGGGATTGAACTTTTTTTTTGTACATGATGTGATTCTACACACAATACACTAAAGATTCTAAGAGAAAAGTGATCTAATAAACACTTTCAGCAAAGTGGTAGACAATAAAATCAACACAAAAATTAGTAGCCTTCCTATTAGACACAGCAAACATGGTGAGAAAAAAGAAACGAATCTCCAACAGATATGACAATAAGCTAGAAGGAAATCAAGGTTGTTTTAAAAGAGACATTGGGGGCTGGTACACAAAAAAGGCTACATAAGTTTCCATGTAAGAAATTTCGTATGGTATTTTAAAAAAAAACCTTAGGGGCACCCCTCTGGAAACTCCTCCCACTTTGGGAGTCTTTCTAGCTTGTTGTTATACACATTTGCTCTGTTCCAGAGGAAGAAAGAAACAGTAAGAACCACAGCAGAGGCAGCAGCAGCTCAACTTGCTTAGGAGCTATGGAGCAGCAGCCTGCTCAGCAGCCTGGCAGGTGACCCACAGCTCATGAACTTAGCAGGCAGAAAGACAACGGTCAATTTTTTTCAGAAGATAAAATGGTAAAATAAATCCTACTGCTAAATAATCTGTCCCCATCAGAGTACTTTGTTCATGGTACTGGAAGAATAATCTCCACAAAAGCTCTAAACTGTGGGTTAAGAAAAATGCAAATATGTGTGTGTGTGTGTGTGTGTGTGTGTGTGTACAGTTCTGATTTCTTCAGATATGCTGAAATGCCAACATCTGACATGAATTTGGATGTATTTGTTACATTCGAAGATTTACTTAAGACACATTTCTTAGTGTTCTGGGACAGTGTTATGATAAGAGTTTTCAGTGACTATGAGAAATTATTTCATTTATAAAACGTGACAGAGCAAGAGTCACTGAAGCTTCTTGGTGGACATAAGACACAACTTCGTAATTAGATCTGATAAATAGATAAATAGATAATTAGATCTTCGTAATAAATCTGAGCACCTCAAGTCAATGACAACACTATAACACAAAAGTTATACTATCTAGCTTGAGACATTTTGTATTTTCAAAGTATTCATGGCCAACCTCAGTCTATCTTGGACATCCTTAAGACCCAAACCTCTCATCTAATTCTTTGGTAAATTTCAGAACAGGACCATGGACAAGTAGTTCTACAGGGTGGAAGAAAAAGACCTACTTAAATGGATCAGGAATTGGCGAGACCAGTGCAACAAAATACCCATATACAATGAACATCTACAAGCCTCAATCCAAACTCAGCCTTTATGGATAGTTATTTAACAGCAGGTGTTCTGTTTCCTGAAGGACATCACTGATGATCTGCTGAGCTGCTGAGCCAGTGGTTTTCCAGGCCAGGTCAGACTGCACACTAGAGCCCTCGCTGTGGCTTTCCCTGCTCTTTGCCTCATTTCAGAATCCAGAGACTCTACTAGCTTTAGAATTCTGAATGTAACTGTGTTCCTGAAGGCCAAGGGATGGATGAGAGTAATGTACAGAAGAGGGTATTGATCATAGCAGGCAACACCTAGATACACGTGGCCCTCTTTGGGGAAGACACCACACGATATGGCATGCAGCATACACCTAACATCTTAAAGAGATAGTGCTTGAGTTGGCTGAAGGAAATGGTGTGTATGGAACTCTGCTGGAAATCTGAGGGAAATTCTGTCCACGGTGTGAGCTTTCAAAGATAAAACCGATGTGAAAATTAATTTGATACTGAAACTTAGCAACTTCATCACAATGTGGTTTCACAAGGTCCTAAAGAAAATATGTATTTGCTTTTCACAGCTTTCTAGAACTTTTTGACATGTGATTTTCTTGAGATCTGTGAAACTGTATATGTTGAAGGGTATTTGTTAATTTTACTTTTTTTTCAAGACAGGATTAGTTTAAGGATACCCTGGGCTACATAAACTTGATCCAGTCTAAAAGAGAAACAGAGCTCACACAAAGGTGATCCCAGCACTTGGGATCCCCTGCCTTTAATCCCTGCACTATGGAGGTGGAGACAGGCTGATATGGCTGGGTGGAGAGAGGAATATAAGGTGGGAGGAGATAAAAGCTCAGTGCAATCTAAGGACAGGATAGCCCTTTTGGTCTGAGGACCAAAAGGTCTCTCTAGTGGCTGGCTGCACTGCTTCTCTGTTCTCTCAGTCTTCACCCCTAATATCTAATTCTAGGTTTTTATTATTAAGAACAATTAGAATTTGTGTTACATGTATCTATATAAAGTTATTAGAATAATATCTGACTATTTTGGTGACATGCAGATCACAAGTAATGACTCAGAGTATGCCAGCCAGTGTCAATTAAACATAGCAATTAAGACATCTATATAATTATTTTTGCTATATTATCTAACTAAATACTCATTGGCCAGTAAAACAAGCCTCCCAACAGATGGTTTAGCAAGACTTGAGGACCCCTTCAAGGAGCACAAGTCAGAAAACCTACTCTAAAAAACACAGACATATTTCATTTTGTTTACTTTAAATGAAGCCTAAAAATTTCTGTGAGGCTGTCTTTACTAGAACCTGTGTAAAATAACTCATGATTCTAATAGAAATAGAAAAATTACTCTGATCTTGAAATAATCCCTTAGGTAGGCTAGACAGAGCTAAGCATTCTGGAGTTTGTGGTCTAGTGCTGTGTGTTTGGATTTAGTGTGAAAACAGTTATTACAACGAAATGGAAGGAACGTCTCCTTGCCAAGCCAGTTCTTAGAATGTCAGACAACAAACAGTTTCCACCTTGGCAATCGTAGGGTGGCATTAAAGGCGTTCATCAGGAAGATGTGGGCGTGTGGGGTGCCAAAGAAAGCACTGCATGTTACTAATGTATGAGAGCTGAAGGCGGGTCTTGTCTTTAAACCTGGTTTGTCTTTAAACAAGCCACTGTAAACACCAAGTTCAACAGTTGCATTTTAAGTATGATCATTTAACACACTCAAATGGTTACGTTGGAAGTAGTTTCTTCTTGTTTTATAAATGCTGAATTTTACTTAAAACAGTTATCTGATTTTTTTTTTTAACACTTTAAAAGTAAAAAACGTGCGAGGGCCAATGAGCAGGCTCAGTGAATAAAGTGTTTGGTATAGAAGTCTGACAACCAGAGTTCAAGATAGGAGAGAACAGACTCCCCAAAACTGCCCTCTGACCTCTACATGTGCACTATGCTATATATGTGACACACTGCATATGCACACACACATACACACGCACAAAATGAATTATTAAAAACGTGAGAAGTATACAGTTGTTAATTTATTAATGTCATAGAAGGATCTTAATTCTCATAAGGAAAAATGAATTTATTAAAAAATCTAGCAGACTTTGTAATTTAAATTAAGATAAAATTTTGTTGAAAAAAATTTAAAAAGAACACTGACCTAGTGATATGATTCAGCAGTTCAGAATACTTACTGCTTTATCAGGGTTTGCATTCCAGCATCCCTATCAGGCAGATGTGGAGTTAAACCTATTTCTCCAGCTTCAAAGGACCTGATGCCTGCTTCTAGGTATCCGTATCCACCCCCCGCCCCCCCACAGGTGGGCATAAAGAAAATAAACCTTAAATAAAAAGAAAAATAACAAATGCTGGCAAAGATATGGACAAAAGGTAACCTTTACACATTGCTGGTGGGTAAACTAGTATAGTCACTATTAAAATCAGCACACAGGTTTCCCAAAAATCTAAAAATAGATCTCCCATATGACCAGACATAGTACCCTAGGGATTTACCCAAAGAACTCATATCAATACATCACAGAGATAATTTTATATCAATGCTTATTACAACACTACTCAAAATAGCTAAGTTATATAGAACCAACCTTGGTAAAAAAAAAAAATGTGCTATACATAAAATGGTTACCCAATCACAAAAGGACAGTCCTGAAAACATATACACAAGTACCATTATACAGACCGAGCAAGATGAATATAGATATGTGTGTATATGTGTGTATCTCTGTGTGTGAATGTAACAACATTAACGAAAAAGGCTATTTATTTGAAAAAGAACAAGGAGGCATTTATGGGAAGGTTTGGAGGTAGGATTTGAAAGAGAAAAGGATGTCATTATATTATGACCTAAAAAGTAAAAGAAAAAAATTAAACTTGCAATATCTAAAAAAAAAAAGAAAGTGTGGTGTATTTATACAGTGGAATTGTTTTTCAGCATAAAGATAACGGAGTCATATCCTTTATAGCAAATGGATGCAACTAGAGAAAATGAATTAAGTCAACACCAGAAAGACAAATAAATATATTTCTTTTCTTTGGTTCCTAAACTTTACATTGACACATAATAAAATCATGTACACGGTGTATGAAAGTACAAGTAAAACTGTCTATGGAATAATGGGAGCAGTATTGAGAACAGGACAAAAGGTATGAGGGTAGGAACACATTCAGTATGTATGTAACACTGCACTACACAAGGAAGGAATATGCGCAATGAAAATAAAATATAAATAAAAGGCAAAAGGAATTTAAATTCAGATCAGGGCAAAGTATTAACTGTTCCTAAGGATTTGAATGTAGGCACATCAAGAACCACAGGTTTTGCCAGGTATGGTGGCACAGTTTTTAATTCCAGCACCCAGGAAGGAGAGGCTGGCAGATCTCTGGAGTTCAAGGCCAGCCTGACCTGTAAATTCCAGGACTGCTGGGGCTATGTAAAGAAAAGATATCCTGTTTCAAACAAAACAAACGAGTAAACAAATCACAAGTTTCACAGAAGAAACCATCAAATTCTAATTTTTTATTTTTTTATTATTTTTGGTTTTTCAAGACAGGGTTTCTCTGTGTCACTGGAGCCTGTCCTGGAACTAGCTCTTGTAGACTATGCTGGCTTAGAACTCACGGAGATCCACATGTCTCTGCCTCCCGAGTGCTGGGATTAAAGGTGTGTGCCACCATCGCCAGCTCTTTTCTAATTCTTACTGCTATATTTTTGTAATAACTAGAAGCAGGGCTGTCCAGGTTTCAAAAGAACCATTCTGAATTCCATTAAAAAAAGAAAAGAAAAAAAAAGTGTTGTCTATGGCATGAAAAAAGATGTATGCATGCTAAATTATGGAGGAAAGTAAAAACTGTATTTTTCAAACATATGTACCCATTCTAAACACACAAAGAAGGTTTTCTGAAACATTTTAGCTACTTCTCACATGTACAAATCATTTTAATTACAGGAAGGTAGACATATCAAGCATGTATTTAAAGATTACACTGAGTTTCAACAGAACTAGAGAAAAATCCCACATAGTCATACATAAATCTTTTGTTATAAACGGACAGGTACTCAGAGCTTCAAAGTATAAAATCATCTAAAAATTATGCCAAACCCAATTCACACATAATATTCTAAATAAAAAAAAAATCCCAGGACCAGGCATGATGGGCCTATCTTTATTCCTAGCATTCAGGAAGCAGAATTCCAGGCAACCTAGTCAATATAGCAAGTTCCAGGTCAGCCAGGGTTACATAGCAAAACCTTGTCTTTAAAAAAAAAAAAATCCTAGATCAAAAAAGTTGATAGTGATTTTTCTATCATTGTGCTTTCAAAGTGAGCAGCAAAAAAGAACCAGATAAAAGTTGCACATACCTCAAATAAACATTTCATTCTTTCAGTCACAAGCACCCACAATAACAGATTGAATCTGAGAAAGTTACTGATATCTGATTCTTTGAAACTGATAAGAATGAGCCAGGCAGTGATGGTTCACACCTTTAATTCCAGCAATCGGGAGGCAGAGGCAGACAGATCTCTGGGTTCGGGGCCAGCCTGGTCTACAGAGCGAGTTCCAGGATAGCCAGGGCTATACAGAGAAATCTTGTCTCAAAAAGCAAAACAAAATAAACAAACAAAAGGAAACTGTAAAGAATGGTAAAGTTCATACGATTCAATAAAAAATTATGTATCTTAGTTGCTAGAATGCAAGAAAGAAAATAAGCTTCTGGCTCTTCATAGATTTTAACAAATGTAGATAGTGTGTTTCCAGGACAGAGGAGGTCATAATCAAATACACATAAGGTACTACATAGTTCAGAGTATAATAATACAGAAAGTATAGGGAACAAAAAATGTACGACAATTGCTATATCACACTGTTGGTCAGGGAAGAGCTCAGTGCTAAGATTAGAGTGGTATTCTACCAGAGACAGCATTCTCAAGTTGTCCTATAATGGCAAAACCTGGTTATCAACCTCTCATTGTTGCTTACAGTTGTCATTTCACATGCAACTCAAGTTTATATAATCTTTTTGTTATAGTTCAGAATTGAAATGATCCCCAAAGGTGCATGGTGGCTTGTGACTTGTACTGTTAAGATGGTGGATGCTTTATGAAGTAAGGCCTCTGTAAGAGGAAGCTAGATTACTGAAGGCTCACCCTTGAAGGAACTTCATAGGGCCTCTACGACATCCTGTCTTGTTTCTTCTTTTAAAATGTACTTTATCATCATACGTTTTGTTTGAATTTATGTATGTGTACTATATGCATGCCTGGTGCCCGGAGGCCAGAAGGGGCACTGGATCCCCTGGACCTGGAGTTACCAATGGCTGTGAGTCACCACGTGGGAGCTGGGAACCAAAGCTGAGTCCTCAGCAGAAACAAGTGCTTTTAAGCACTAAACCATTGCTCCAGCCCGATTTGCTTCTTGACTTCTGTGAGGGAAGCTGATTCTTCTGCCAATGCTCACAACATGGTATTGCCTTGTCAGAGGCCCAAGAGCAATGGCTGAAATACCCAAAACTATAAACCAAAAACAAACCTTTCATATGAATAGATCATCTTAGATAATCTGTCAAAGATAGAAAACCAAAAGAAAGAAAGACAGACAGACAGAAAACCAAATCTCACACTTTAACTTTTTTTTTTTACACTTTAACTTTTTTAATCCTTTTCAATTCAATAAAGGCTTATATGTAAGACCATAAAAAAAGACAAGCAATTTATTCTTACATCTTTTGAAGAACCTGGGACATCACCACCCCATTCGTTAAATCTTCCACGGTCTGACATGGTGTATCCACATTAAAGGTCTGGATCTGAAGGAAGAAAAGAGCCAATGGTTAACTATATTAAGATTTCTTAGGGTTTGTGTGTGTATGTGTCTGTGTTGTGCATGCACATGTGTGTATGATTATTTCATAATGAGATAAAAATTTTAATAATCATAATTTTCCCCATATAAGCAAAAGAGAAACTGTAGTAGATACTGGCCAATCCTCATCACACTACTCACAGATGTGATCAAGAAGATGATGGTGACTTCAGCCCCTCTAACAGTGATGACTGACTCAAGCCTAATAAGGGCCAAAACAGTATGGACCAATGTGCATGTGTGAGGGCAGGTGTGTGTCACAGTAAACATGTGGCAGGCAGAGCACAACTCGTGGGAGCTGGTTTTCTCCTTCTACCAGGTGGGTCCACAGACTGAACGCAGATCATGAGGCTTGGTAACAGACACCTTTATTGACTGAGCCATCTCATCACCCAGAAATAAGTCTTAAGGGTTATGTAATGGACAACAGAAGACAGAGAGGAAGGATTCAAAGAACTAAGTATTTGAGATAAATTTTGATAAATTTTAACCACTGAACTTAAAAATGTGAGATCTCCTATTATAAAGAATTTATCTTTTAAGCCTAGTCAGGTTGAGACTTCTGATACTCAAAGGCAAAAATATTTTTATATGGATACAGAATTCATATTTATCATCATTAGGTTGGATATTCAATTCATTCCAGTTTCAAATATATACTGAATCACAACTAACTTTGTACTGATTAAGAGAAATTTAAGAAATGAACCCAAGAAGGGCCTAAGGGCACACACCTGTAATTCTAGGACTTAGAAAGTAGAGGCAGAAATTCAGGGGATCAAGGCCACCTGAGACCAAAAAAGAAATACAACCAACAGTTATCAGCCACTGACAAACCCGGGTTTAAAAGGAAGTAAGTCAATGAGGATAAAAAGATGAAGGACATCCTGATACAGATCTTTTAATTTGGTGGAAATATTGTGGGGTGTATGAACACAGATTTCCATTGAGAAGATATGTTGTAGGAATGAAAAGAAGCCTGGTATAGATAGGTGGAAATTATGGGAAGAAAGGAAAAAAGGGTATATAAAACACGTGAAGAACTAAAGAAAGAAGGATCTTTAGGCAAGACTCGATAAGCCACATCTGTAATTATCTTAAGAGTAATGGTAGTTTGTAAGAAAATGATTTGAAGCAAGAAAGTGAGACCCAAACCAAACTGATGTAATACGAAGGAAATGCTGAAGGGAAAGAGGCAGGAAAGCCTGCTGTGGCATTCCTTTAACACTGATGAGGCTAAACTAGAGAGCAACAACAGAAATACTGAGATAACACCCAAGTGAGCACCCTTCTTTTTATTTATTGGGTTAGGAAAAAAATTGCCAAGTTAAATAAATATTCATTTTTAAATTTTTTAAAATACATATTGCTATATAAGCCATGAAGCAGTAAACTGCAACTAAAAATGGGTGTATCTGTCTGCTTCTCTGTACCATACTATCCATAGTGTCAGGGGCTCGTGTAGCCCAGGCTAACCTTCAATTCATTACGTATCAGGTCATGGTGACCTTGAGCTCCTGATTCTCCTGCCTCTACTCCCAAGTGCTGGGAGAACTATTAACAGTGCAGTAATAACTTCCTATTTTATATAGGGCAGGAGTCATTCAGATGAAGATGGTTATGGCAGCAGAAGCAGAGGGATTTGTCACTACTTATAGGAAGCAGTTTTTAGTCAGACATAATTTTGGGAGATAAGAAGGTCCTAACTTAAATACATACAGAGTTTGGATTTTAAAAAAGTTAGCAAATAAGCCAAGCATGGCAGCATACACTTTTAGTTCCAGTTACTGAGGAGGGTGACGCAAGAGGATTGATTCTAAGTTCAATGCCAGCCCTGAAATACAGTGAGGATCCGTGGGAGAGGATGATGATGAAAATGAGTAACAGGAACAAATGAACCAACATCTCAGGTCTGATTTTAAACTTTATTCCACCCGCAGCTGCCTCCACGCTGGTACATTAAAAAAAAAAATAGTACCCATTTTAATTTTCTAGGTGCTAAATTAATGGTCCATTTAAAAGCTATCTCTTTTTGTAGGTTTATACAAGGAAAAAAAAAGAGATGAAACAGTGACAATCACATATTACATCTTAATCGCTTGGTACAACATCTCAAAATAAGGGGCTTACTGATTAAGTTCAGTGAACACTGCTTGGAATGTCATGAATCAATTCCAATCCTTAATTTTACTACTAATTTATCATATAGCCTGGGATATTTTACCTAATCTCTTTTAATATCAGTTTTTTTCCATATAAAGATTGGGGGCGGGCAGTTCTGTATTCTGTCAATTATGTTTTAAATAAACGCTGATTGGTCAGTAGCCAGGCGGGACAACCAGACAGGAAGTAGAGGCAGGGCAAGGAGAACAGGAGTATTCTGGGAAGGAGGAAGCCCATTCCTCCACAGTCCTGTCCAGACACTGAAGAAGCAGTATGTGACCTGCCCCACTGAAAAAGGTACTGAGCCATGTGGCTAACATAGATAACAATAATGGGTTAATATAAGTTATAAGAGTTAACAAAAAGCCTGAGCAAATGTGCCAAGTAGTGTTTTAATGAATAGTTTCTGTGTGATTATTTCGGGGCTAAGCTAGCCAGGCGGCCAGGGCCACAAGCAGGCCCTTATGTTGGGGGGGGGGGATTTATATTAGCAGTTTCCAAGTCTAGCTGTACATGATAGTCATCTGTGTAGTAATATTTTATGTTTTAACAAATAAAGCTTGCCTGATGATCAGAGTGCAGAGCTAAGCCACTAGAGGCAGACAGTGGGTACACATACATTTAATCCCAGGACTTGGGATCTCTGTTAGTTTAAGGCCACGCTGGGCTACAAAAAATTCAATCTGTTTAAGAAAAACATAGTTCATGCAAAGGTGATCCCAGCACTTGGGAATCCCATGCTTTTAATCCCAGCACTAAGGAGGTGGAGACAGGAGTGATATGGCTGGGCTGAAAGAGGAATATAAAATGGGGGCGGGGCAGGAGGAGACAAGAGCTAGTGCAGTCTGAGGTTTGTTGGAGAAAGATGGAGTCTGGAGATGCAGTCTGAGGACAGGATCACTCCTTCGGTCTGAGCACTGGTAGAGGTAAAAGAACTCTCTAGTTCTGGCCTCTCTGCTTCTCTGATCTTTTCTATATCTTACTCTGTGTTTTATTATTAAAATCAACTAGAATCCGTGCTACACACCTGGGAAGTTTTCATTTTGGAAACACATTTCTTAGCTCCACCAAATGAATCCTGTATGATGTGTTTAGAAGGCTAGAATTTCTTCTCTCTTTTTCTGTCATTCCCCCACTGTGTGTGTGTGTGTGTGCGCGCGTGCGCGCACATGCACACAAATGTTGCTGGAGGATTGAACCTTGCATGCTAGGTATAGCTCTACTACTGAGCTATATCTCTACATCTTTTCAAATTCTGAGATTTCTCTCTTTTTTTATCTCTTTCTTTCTCTTTCTCTCTTTCCTTCTCCACCCCCACCTCTCTCTAGGAGTGTTTTGCACACTTGTAAGTCTACTGTGTGTATGCAGTGCCCTCAGAGGCCATCATATCTCCTAGAACTGGAATTATAGACAACTGTAAACCACCATGTAGGTGCTGGAAATTGAACCTAGGTCCTCTACGAGAACAGTCAGTGCTCCTAACTGCTGAACCATCTCTCCTATCCTCTTTTAAATGTCTGAAACAGAATCTTGCCAATAGCCTTGAACTAACTCTGTAGTTTCTACAAACTGTCAATTTGTAATCCTCCTGCCTCAGCCTCCTGAGGAGCTGAGATTACAGCTCTGTGCAAACAAGTTAATCTTTGTTAATCGATTTTAACAAATGCATCAAATAATCCTTATGTACCTAGGCACTAGTTTTAGCATCTGGAACCCTCTGAAGTACTACCAAGGTTAAGGAATGAATGTAAGCTCTTATCCATCCTACCCCAGGCTGGGAATGGAACTCAGAGTCTTGTCCATGCAAGGAAAGTGTTCTAGTACTGAGTTAACATTCCTACTCAGGGTTACAAAATCGCCCCTGGTCAATCAGAAGAAACAATTCAATAAAGCAAATAGGTTTTTTCTTTTTTAATTTTTATTTTTTTATTTATTTGAGACAGAGTTTCATGTATCTGAGGCTGGCCTGGAACTCACTATTGAAGACAACGATGACCTTAAACTCTCCAATCCTCCTGCCTCCGCTTCCTGATTGGGAGAATTAGAAGTGGACTGCTGAGATTAAGGGCGTGCACCACTGCCACATCTGGTTACACACTGCTAACCCCAGCTTTGTGCAAGTACTCCATAAACTGGGCTACATGCTCAGTCCAAAGGAAGGAATTCTAAAGAAAGAGTAATTTGACAGACTATGTGTACCCACCCCAGGACTCAGAGCTAAATTTTCACTTTGATTTTTTAAGATGGAGCTTCTAAATAATTGTTTTCTGTTTTAGCCCTTCAGGTACATAGGTACTTAGGAGAGCTTGAGAATGTTCCCCTCTGCTCTTAGAACTAACAGAGATCTCAACTAAGAAATAAACTTATAGTTGCGACATTTCAGGATAATAATACAGTAAAACTGAAAGATAACTGCATTGAACTGTGTTAAATCACAAATTCTATCTGAAGGGCCACAACCTTTCTTGTAATTTCAAGAAGCTCTGAGAACACATTCCACCCTCCTCCCTCAAAAGCATCGGAAGAGTAAAGCATGAGATCATGTGGAATCAGCAACTTTAGGCAGTGGTTCTCTCCAGGAGGGATTTTTTGCTCCCTAAGAGAGTCTGGAATGGTGACGTAAGTACTGTTATTTCATAATCAGCAATGCCTCTTATTAAATACCCTAAAATGCACACAACAGTGCCCCTAACAATTAGTCCAAAATATCAAACAGCTGTGAGCTTAAAACCTGCTCTAGCACAATGTTTCTCAAATGCTGTCTTGGGGTTCCTAACTACACATCACCCGGGACTGTAACAGAAATGCAAATTTCAGATCCTGTCTCAGACCTAGAAACTCTGGCCCCAGGGCCTAATAAACTGGTTTGATAAAGGTTCCAGGTGATGTTGATCAGTGATAATGTGGGAGAACCACCGCAGGAGCCAGCAACATGGTACTCAGACTTTTCCCCCAAGGGCTTTAAACCTTTGTACACCAGAAATGTCTTTATTCTCCCATTAGAGGATCAAATTTGTTGGTAGGATGGAGTTAGACAAAGGTGGGAAAACATAATGGGAGAGATTCTAAATGTTAGATGCATTTCATAGGCTCCCAAAAAAGTAATGCGAAGATAAGGACATCTAAAGACTGAGGCGTGTCACAGAAGTGAACCACAACTACGGTTCTTTTCCCATTAGTCTGATGTCATTATCTGATTGTATTCTAGATTCTTTCTCTTTAAATATGTTTTAAGACTAAGTATAAGTCTGCGACTGTTTTGCCTGAATGTATGTATGTGTACCACAAGCATGCCTGGTGCCTGTGGAGGTCAGAAGAGGATATCGCATCCCCTGAACCAGGGCTGTGGATGGTTGTGAACCCACTGTGTGGGTTCTAGGAAACAAATCAGGGTCCTCTGCCAGCACAACAAATGCTTGTAACTGTCGAGCTCTCTCTCCAATCCCTCTAGTTTCTTTCTTGCGTTCAGGTTTCTTGGGTAACTGACTGGAATTATATAACTCAGGTGTATAGAACACACACAAGGCCCCAGGTTTAAAATTCAGCACCATAAAACAAACAAACTAATTAAGACCAGGGAGAGTGCAATCTTTTCATCCTGATTCATGCAGAGTTCAAGAAGCTGGGCTTGGGCAGTATCAGATTTGGTCCCCCAATTTAAGCTGCTAGTCACAGGGAATCCCATGGGTCCATAAAACAATACAGGTTACTGTTACTGCCCTTGGTTACCCACCAGAACTTGGAAGTAAGACCCTATTGCTAGAGACACTACATTCTTGAGTCACAGGTTGTGGAGATATCAAACTGGTGTTGACCTTGAAGATTACTCCCTACTGGCAAGTTCTCAGAGTGCTGGATGGTGCTATACAGGCTGCTGGGAGAGAAATACAATCAATAGTCTTACCCAGCTGTGAACCCTGCAAGTTACAATGACAAACAGACTGGCAAAAATATACCCACTGGTGCAACAGTGGCATCAGTGTTAAGGGACTAAGCAATCGCTTACTGGTTTGACACAAGGGTCACTCCGCAAACCAGAATTCATGCTTTGTGCTGTTAACTGGGACAAGAACACGTGGTTGTGTAGGTCACAGACTCTAGGAGAGAACTTACTATTATTTTGCCAAACAGACATTGTATCTGCCTTCTAAACAATTATCTTTATACCCGTTGAATAGTGCAGCTCTTAACCCGCATCGGAGAAGCTTACTTCTGTAGCAGGGGGCAATTAATGTGGAAACTCACAACTAATCAAGAGTGCAGAGAATAGAAACTGGAGTGTTCGACCCTAAATGGCACATCTGTGTCACAGTCCCTCTCCTAAGACTCAAGAGATCATTGCGGGGGGAGGGGGCACAAAGACTCTAGATCAGAATTTGTGGAGAACTCCTGCAAAAAAAAAAAAAGTGCTTTCTGGATATGACAGGGATGGCACACTTAAGACTCTACAATGGCTATGCTGTGGCTGTATGCCCAAGATCTGCACAAGATCAAGTTGGCCAAAATTCTAAATGAATGAGAAGAGGTCATGTTTCTGAGAAGCTACTGGCAGTGCATAGCTGCTGGAGGAGGAAGGGTCAGCTGTTTCCTCAGGGTGCTGAGCCTAGGTTGTCACGCTCCAGTAGATGGCCCTATATCCATATATACATATATATATAACACTAAATGGATTCAATAGGTTAAAAAAGAAAAAAAACAGTATATGAGCTTGGGAGGGACAAGTGGTGGTGCAATACAGAGCTGGGGGGAGGAGTAAATCCGATCAAACCCAAATAATAAGAACTGACTCCTCTAAATTATTCAATGCCTTCCACGAAAGGGATATGATACATCTGTGTGCACACTCCCACACACAGAAATACTAAAAATTTAAAACATAAAATTATTACTGGTAAAAACAAGCAAAGGCTACTGAAATGGTTCAGTGGGTGAGGGTGCTTACCACAGCAGTCTTCTGACTTGCAACCTGAGTTTGTTGCTTGGAAAAACATGGAAGGGGACCAACTCCAAAAGTTGACTCCTGACCTCCATATGCATGTGGTGGCAACTGTGCCTATATTCACACATCACAATCACACACATGATAATATAGCTTCAGGTTCAGGGAGTAGGAGAAGGAGATAAGGAGTAAATTATATACTGACTGCGTATAAAACATTTTCCATCTTTTTCATGCCAGGAGGTGGTGGCACAGGCCTTTAATCCCAGTACTTGGGAGGCAGAGGCAGGTAGATCTTTGTGAGTTTGAGGACAGCCTGGTCTACAGTGCAAGTTCTAGGATAGCTAGGGCTACAAAATGAAACCCTGTCTTACACCAAACCAAACCAAACCAAACCCAAACACTTTCCATCTTTTCGATTCTTCCTGGTTTAAATAGTAACCTTAAAGTTGGCTGAGGCTTAGGTGAGTGTACAACCTATCACCATCCTGTACCTGGAGCACAGCAGTGACACTTATCTTCCTGTTTGAAGTTAGAACTTAGAGCATGTTAACTATGCGCTATGACAAACATCCTGAAATTGCAAGAATGCTCTAACACCAAACCAAATCGTAGAACTCTGCATTGTATAGTCTATGTTCCAAAGGACAAAACTGGATTCATGACATACCCAGACTATAAAAAACTCCAAGCTGGGTGTAGTGACGCAGGCTTATAATCCTAGTACTCAGGAGACTGAGGCAGGAAGATTGCTGCAAATTCAAGATCATATAGTTCAAGGCCAAAACGGGCTACCCTGCAAGATCCTACCTCAAACACATGCACATCTTTAGGCTCTCCCTTAATTACATTTATGACAACCAACCTAAGTCAACAGTTCCCAAACTCCTCAGTAGTGTCCCTGCACAAAATGGGACAGCTGACTTCCAGAGATGGGACCCTCTAACCCATGACACTGTTCAACAGAATTTCTTTCGATATTTGCACTTTACCTTTAAAATGAATAAATGCGGAGGTGAAGAGCACAGTACTAGAGCCTTCACTTAGCACGCAGGAGGGCCAATCACCACCAGCTCCCCCGGTTAAGCAAACAAAATTAACACTCGCCATAGTAACCTCTGTCAATAGATCTGTGTTCTTCTAAAAAGGACAGTTAATCTGGCTTAGCCATAAGTAACACGAATGTTCTCAGTGGGATACTTGGTTTATCCCATGGCTCTGCATATGCCCGTACCTACCACTTCCAACCAGTTTACGCAAAACAGAAACAAACACGGGTTAACCGCCCAGCTATTGAAAAGGGCCGCTTAAGCCATGACTGACTATTGACATTAAAATCCAAAGTATTTACTTTGAGATTCCATAACCTTAACCCTTATCAATTCCAAATTAGAATCTCACGTTGCTTTTAAAAAATGTGTTTCAGTCCCATTACTAATCCCTAAGTCTCCTCCCCCGGCTTAAAATTGTTTATCCTCGATCCCTTTTATAAGTAGCATCACATCGTTTACTTTCTAACAGTCAAAAATGCATCTCGCATTCCAAATGTTCTGCCTCTGGGTGATTCTTCATGTTCTGTCTACCCACCCTCTAATGTACTATTTTCCAACGGGCAGGGCTTCATCCCCCAAGGGGCTGTGCTCTATCCTGGCTGAACGCTACAACAAAGGCGAGCAGCATCACAACCAGGGGTCCCGAGTGCCTCTACCGGGCGCCCAGGCAGAACCGACGCTTTGGATCACTGGGAGCTCGAGAGCGAAGAGCCAGCGTCTCAGCACGGCAAACAGTCCTAATTACAGTGTCGCCTGCACCCCATCATTAGCCCCCACCGGGCAGGTTTCCTCTCGGACAGCAGCCAACAGCTCGGGCCGGACAAGTTCCTCCTGGACCCTGGGCCCAGTTTGCCCGAGCCCGGCCGCTCCCTGCTGACCCTGACCCGGCCGCGGCTGTAGACGCGGCCCGCACCGGCTCCTCAGCTCCGCCCGTCCCAAACCCCGGATGTGACGGCAGGTCGCCCTGGGAGCTCGCCCCTCGGGACGAGCACCGGTGTCCGTGGGGGGGAAAGGTTGCGGAGTTTTCCCACCGGCCCGCTGGCCCCGGCACGTACCCAAGTGAGCAGGCTCTCGCACAGCTCCACCCGCTCCACGGACTCCACGTTAAACATCTTCCTGAGGTGGCCGCAGCGCCTCCCCGACCAACCAGAAGCCGCGGCCGTTCAGCTCGGCTTTGAGTCCGAAAGGTCGGGCAGCCGACCGGCGTCTGGCGAACCTTCTCTTCCGTCCGGCCGCTCCCGAGGCGCGGACACTGGCAGGAGCTCCGCACTGTCACCGGCCCCTCCTTCCCGTGCTCGGGGACGCGCGCGCGCTCCCTGCGCGCCCCCGGCGCCGGCCGCCCACGCCCTCCTGCGCGAGCGCCGCCTCGCGGGAGCCGAAGCCCGAGCGCCACTGCGCACGCTCGCTCCGCCCCGCCGCGTGGGGCGCGCTCCCGACACCCGCTCCCCCTGCGCGTGGGCGCGCGCCCCAGCCGGGCCCTGCGACGGCGGCCGGTGGCGTTGCTCTCCAGCCGCCTGGGGCGGCTCTTCTGGGAGCTCCGCACTGCGCGTGCGCCGACGCCGGCGCTCTGGCTTCAGGAGAGGCTGGCCTGGTGGCTGCCCGAGAGGAGTAGCTAGGCAGTCCCGGAAATGAACTCTGTTCGGTCACACGGACTGGGGCGGTAGTTCCTCAGCCGCGAAGAGGTACGCGCACCCCCCAGTCCTCCCCCGGCCAGGAGCGTGTGCCGAGGCCACGCCCACGCAGAGGCCCGCCGGGGGCGCGCACGGCGGGGACTCGGCGCGGTGGGGCTGCGGGGCCGCGCGCCTCGGCGCGAGGGTGGGCTCCGCGCGCCGCCTTCCCCCGGAAGCCTGCGATCAGCCTGAATCGCCCGAGCCGGCCCCGAGTCGCAGGGCGAAGGTGGAGCCGCTGACGTGGGCGCGCCTCGGTGGCTGGGGGCGGGTTTGGCCTGGCTGAGGAGAGCTGGCAGTTCCTCCCCGGAGCCCCCTCTCCTCCAAAAACTTTACTTGAAGTGAGAGAGGGTGGACGCCAGTTCACCAGTGCGTAAGGATCCCGACAGTTCCTAAGGCCTGTTTCCTGGTCGTGTTGGGAATTGACTCCACTGAGGTGCATCCTTGTCCGACTTTTGTTTTTTTAGGCAGGCATTGTAGGGTTTCATATACGTTTTTAGGTCGTGTGCAGAACAGTGCGTAGGACGTACATGTTTGAGGGATCTTAATAAAATGAATTGCCAGGTTCTCAAGAGTTCTTCCGCCCATTACCATCTCTAGCCTGATTTTTGTGACAGCCACTGTATTGCTTTACCGAATGAGTATGCATGTAGTGTAGTTTTCCTTTGAGTTTGAACTTTTATGAATGGACCCATATTGTGGGGTTTTGGCTTTTAAATATTATTATATTATCTGCAAATTCACATGATTGTCTAGTATTCCATTGTGTGGCTACAGCCTTATATCCATTCTGCTGTTGACTTGCACTTTATTCCAGTGTAGGGCGTCTCAGAACAATGCTATGATAAACGTTCTTCTACCTGGATCTTAATGCAAAGGTGTTGGCGTTTTCAAGACTCCAAGAAACAAGATATATGCTTTGGAGTCCTAGGAGAATTGTGGATTCAAAAGGTACGCCTGCCTCCCGGGGCATGTTAATTTCGATTTGGAATGCTTCAGAAGTTAACTTCCCAGGACACACTTTCGCTTTGTTTTGCGGTTCCTGTAGCCTTCCTCTTGCCCATTAGAAGTTGGTTTTCTCCCTGAGTACTTAGACCCTTCCAAGCAGCATTGAGTTTTTTAATGCTACTTTCATCCCCTGCCGCTTAATGATCACATGCAATCGATCATTTTATAGATGGGAAAAATCGTGGGCTGGGGATGTTGTGCTGGTTCATTACCCTAGCAAACATCGGGGCTCCAGTTCGATCCCTGGTACCAAAAATAAACACATAGTAAATCTTAGCCGAAGCCGTCTCAAAGGTTCTTGCAAACGTTCTTCTTACAGGTGCAGAAATACCTTTAGCAATCCTAACTTTGAATCTCCTCTGCTTATGACTTCTGTGTGGGTGCCCCTGGATCTTTGTCAGACTAGAGTTCCCGCATTCCGTACCAAACTGTTTCTGTAGAAACCTGTGTCACCTTTAAGTGACTACATCTTGTTGGGTAAGTGAATAGTAAGTACATGTTGGGTTGACTTGGCATTGTCAAAACTTTGATACAGTTGATTTAAAGTATGTCTCTTCAAGTCTGTTGAGTCCAAGGTGTTTTTATGCCTGATGTATCGTTCCTGGTTTATTTTGTGCTTCTAATTACTTTTCAGGACAGAAATTACATTAAAAGTTGCTTGAAAGTCATTACAGAAGCCATCACGTTGCTACATGAACTTGGGGGTTGAGGAATGATCAAATTTACTTTGTTATGAGAAATTCTAGAATTTCTTTTCCCGGCTTTTTTGTTTTTGTTTTTTTTTTTTTTTTCTGTTAACCTATCACTCCTACCCCTTCCCTGACAGTGTTGGGAAAAGACCCAAGATAGGCGTGTTGGGGGCTTTTCTGTGCGGTCTTTCTAGGCCTTCCTCAGGTGGAGGCTCGTTCTCAACCACAGCAGTCCGCAAACTCAGCAGAAGTTGTTTCATTCCATATGACAAAGTTTGGATTTGGCTGTGAGCACACGTGTCAGAAACAGATGAACATGTTTGTGACTTTCCACAATTAGACTGTGGAATAGCAATAAATATACAAGGGGCAGTGACATCAGTTTGTCGTATAATCCCACGTGCCTTGGTAATCTGACTGAGGCAATAGTAGGTCCTTTTATTCCAGTCTCAATTAGTAACATTAACTCTCAAATCACATACCATAGGGCTCAAGTAACAGTAACAGTATCTATATGTGTATATATATGTTTTACAGTTAAAGAGGCTACAGCAGAGTTCAAAAGATTTCAGGGCTGAGAGACATTGCACTGATAGGTAATGTACCAGACCAGTGCCAGGAAGGAGCTGCTGGAGTCAGGCTTTGAGAGTGAAGCCAGAGTCCGTCCAGCCACAAGGTAAAGAGCCAAACTGAGGGTCAGGTGGGTGAGCAGGCTCAGCAGTTGAGTAGGCTGTGCTGATAACGGGACCAAGCCAAGCTGAAACCCCAGGGACAATTAGGGAGTCCTCTGCTTGTTGGTCTTTGATGCCTACATCAAGTGTCAGACCACAGGTGGTTGTAGGGCCGCGGCATCCCAGGTTAGTTGTGCTGTACATCCCAGTCAGTGTTGTACTGTACATCCCAGTAAGTGTTGTACTGTACATCCTAGTCAGTGTTGTACTGTACATCCCAGTCAGTCAGTGTTGTACTGCACATCCCAGTCAGTCAGTGTTGTACTGTACATCCCAGTCAGTCAGTGTTGTACTGTACATCCCAGTCAGTGTTGTACTGTACATCCCAGTCAGTCAGTGTTGTACTGTACATCCCAGTCAGTCAGTGTTGTACTGTACATCCCAGTCAGTCAGTGTTGTACTGCACATCCCAGTCAGTCAGTGTTGTACTGTACATCCCAGTCAGTGTTGTACTGTACATCCCAGTCAGTCAGTGTTGTACTGTACATCCCAGTCAGTCAGTGTTGTACTGTACATCCCAGTCAGTCAGTGTTGTACTGTACATCCCAGTCAGTCAGTGTTGTACTGCACATCCCAGTCAGTCAGTGTTGTACTGCACATCCCAGTCAGTCAGTGTTGTACTGTACATCCCAGTCAGTCAGTGCTGTACTGTACATCCCAGTCAGTGTTGTACTGTACATCCCAGTCAGTGTTGTACTGTACATCCCAGTCAGTGTTGTACTGTACATCCCAGTCAGTCAGTGTTGTACTGTACATCCCAGTCAGTCAGTGTTGTACTGTACATCCCAGTCAGTCAGTGTTGTACTGCACATCCCAGTCAGTCAGTGTTGTACTGTACATCCCAGTCAGTCAGTGTTGTACTGCGCATCCCAGTCAGTCAGTGTTGTACTGCGCATCCCAGTCAGTCAGTGTTGTACTGCCCATCCCAGTCAGTCAGTGTTGTACTGTACATCCCAGTCAGTCAGTGTTGTACTGTATATCCCAGTCAGTCAGTGTTGTACTGTACATCCCAGTCAGTCAGTGTTGTACTGTACATCCCAGTCAGTCAGTGTTGTACTGTACATCCCAGTCAGTGTTGTACTGTACATCCCAGTAAGTGTTGTACTATACATCCCAGTCAGTGTTGTACTGTACATCCCAGTCAGTCAGTGCTGTACTGTACATCCCAGTCAGTGTTGTACTGCACATCCCAGTCAGTCAGTGTCATACTGTACATCCCAGTCAGTGTTGTACTGTACATCCCAGTCAGTCAGTGTTGTACTGTACATCCCAGTCAGTCAGTGCTGTACTGTACATCCCAGTCAGTGTTGTACTGTACATCCCAGTCAGTCAGTGTTGTACTGCACATCCCAGTCAGTCAGTGTTGTACTGCACATCCCAGTCAGTGTTGTACTGTACATCCCAGTCAGTTAGTGTTGTACTGTACATCCCAGTCAGTGTTGTACTGCACATCCCAGTCAGTGTTGTACTGTACATCCCAGTCAGTCAGTGTTGTACTATACATCCCAGTCAGTCAGTGCTGTACTGTACATCCTAGTCAGTCAGTGTTGTACTGCACATCCCAGTCAGTGTTGTACTGTACATCCCAGTCAGTCAGTGTTGTACTGTACATCCCAGTCAGTGTTGTACTGTACATCCCAGTAAGTGTTGTACTGTACATCCCAGTCAGTGTTGTACTGTACATCCCAGTCAGTCAGTGTTGTACTGTACATCCCAGTCAGTCAGTGTTGTACTGCACATCCCAGTCAGTCAGTGTTGTACTGTACATCCCAGTCAGTGTTGTACTGTACATCCCAGTAAGTGTTGTACTGTACATCCCAGTCAGTCAGTGCTGTACTGTACATCCCAGTCAGTGTTGTACTGTACATCCCAGTCAGTGTTGTACTGTACATCCCAGTCAGTCAGTGTTGTACTGTACATCCCAGTCAGTCAGTGTTATACTGTACATCCCAGTCAGTCAGTGTTGTACTGTACATCCCAGTCAGTCAGTGTTGTACTGTACATCCCAGTCTGTGTTGTACTGTACATCCCAGTCAGTCAGTGCTGTACGGTACATCCCAGTCAGTGTTGTACTGTACATCCCAGTCAGTCAGTGCTGTACTGTACATCCCAGTCAGTGTTGTACTGTACATCCCAGTAAGTGTTTTACTGTACATCCCAGTCAGTCAGTGTTGTACTGCATATCCCAGTCAGTCAGTGTTGTATTGTACATCCCAGTCAGTCAGTGTTGTACTGTACATCCCAGTCAGTGTTGTACTGTACATCCCAGTAAGTGTTGTACTGTACATCCCAGTCAGTCAGTGTTGTACTGCATATCCCAGTCAGTCAGTGTTGTATTGTACATCCCAGTCAGTCAGTGTTGTACTGTACATCCCAGTCAGTGTTGTACTGTACATCCCAGTCAGTGTTGTACTGATTGATTTCGTGTATCAACTTTGCACAAAGTAGAATCATCAGGAAAAGAAGCCTCAATTGAGGAAACGTCTCTATGAGATCCGGCTGTGAGGCATTTTCTCTATTGGTGTTCAATGTGGGAGGACCCAGCCCATCATGGGTGGTGTTATGCCTGGTCTGTGGTCCTGTGTGCTGTAGAAAGGTGGACTGAGCAGGCCATGGAGAAAGCAGCTTTCCTTCCATAGCCTCTGCATCAGCTCTTCCCTCCGGGATTCTGCCCTCTTTGAGTTCCTGACTTCCTTCAGTGGTGAACAACAATGTTGAAGTGTAAGTCAAATAAACCCTTAACTGCCCAAATTGCTTTTCGGACATTTTTTTTTTTTTGTCTTGGCAATAGAAACCTTAACTAAGGAGTCTGTTACTTTTATTGGATCCAGGTGAGAGAGTTACACTTTCCATGGTCTGCCATGTTGGATAAGTCCTTGTTCCTGGTTTTACTTGTATGATTTTAATATGCCCTTGGGCCCTTACATTTTAACTTTATTCCACTACACTAATAGTATGTCTCCCTCTCTTCTTCCAGGAATAAGGCATTTACTAGTCTGTGCTGGGTGGGTGGTACCTGACAGATGGTGCTGTTTGTGCGTTCCCCCAATAGCTTCAGTTATCCAGTTTTCTCAGATGCACTGCTGAAGTTATAGCATGGGAGAAATATGAATAATGGTGATAGCTGTGATGCCTCAGCTGACGTGCTTGGCTTGCCAAGCACTGCTCTCTCTGATTGTTCTTTCTTAAACAGGGTTTCTCTACATAACCATGGCTGTCCTGGCACTCGCTATTATAGACCCAGCTGGCCCCCAAACCAAAGAGATTGACCTGCCTCTACCTCCCGAGTACAGGGATTAAAGGCATGTGCCACCACACCTGACCCACAAATACATCTTGAGACAGTTCTCATGCAGCTCAAGCTGGCCTCCAGCTTCCTGCATAGCGAAGGATAGCCTTGAACTCCTGAACCTCTTGTCTGTCCCTCCCCAGTATGTTTACAAGGTGCTAGTAATGGAGCCCAGAGCTTTATGCGTACGCAGCAAGCACTCTGCCAGCCTGCATTCCCAGCCCTGTCTTCCGGACTTTAATCACAGCCGTAGCATTTCTAACTTAAAAATGAGAAGACCTACTAAAGACAAGGTCTTAACTGGCGAGCTGACCTGTCCTTAGAGTATTTCAAATGCGCTGCTCCCCGGGTGAGGGCAAGTTTATTTTGTGGTAGGAATTGAAGCCGGGTTTATGGGTGCTAGGCAGTCCATCCTCAGTCTTGGATAAACTTTTCAGTGCAATATTGTACACAGTAAATAAAGTGCAGAACTTTATTTAGTGAATATGCCCATCATTTCCCTTTAGTTATCACATAAGACTTTGAGCATTACAGTTCTGTTCACTGGGGTGTTGGGGAGAGTTACCTGCAATTGACCTACAGTGTAGTTGGGTTGTCTCCTATCATACTTGTAGTGTTGGGTGCTATCGTTTTTCTCTAGAATTTTGGGAGGAGTTTTCTGTCCTCTTTAGTGCGTGTACGCTTGGAAAGTCCCTTTACTAAGCTCTGCGAGTAGAGCATGTGCTGGGTAATAAGCTGTGGAGGTCTGTGTTTCCTATTCAGGTGCTACGACTGAGGGATGACATCTACTTAGAGACTTTATTTGATATTCAGGAGTTAGAAAAAAGCAACTAGGGTAGGAGAATATCTTTTCCTTAAAGGAACTAAGCCTAAACTGAGAAAATGTTTTATTTTACTTTTTGGTTTTGTTTCAATTTTTTTTTTTTTTTCCGAGACAGGGTTTCTCTGTGGCTTTGGAGCCTGTCCTGGAACTAGCTCTGTAGACCAGGCTGGTCTCGAACTCACAGAGATCCGCCTACCTCTGCCTCCCGAGTGCTGGGATTAAAGGCGTGCGCCACCATTGCCCGGCTTCAATTTTTTTTTTTTCTGCCTTTGAGACTGGGGTTTACCTTGTAGCCCAGGCTGGCTTGGAATTCATCATGTAATGCAAACTGGCCTTGAACCCGAAGTGATCCTCCTGCCTTGGCCTTCATGCAATCCTACACTCCATTTTATAAAGACCTGGAGATCAAACTCAGAACTTTGTGATAGGCAAGTATTCTACCAACTGAGCTACCTCTCTAGCCCTCCAGGAAAAGTATTTTTAAAAACTTTTATATATATATATATAAAATATATATATTTAGTATATATATATATATATATATATATATGTATAGTTTTAAAAAGTAGTTTCCTTAAAGAAAATAGCATTTTCTTCCCCAAATAATGACTCTGGAAAATTGAAAAAAAAAAATTCATTAGTAGGGGAACCTTAACTGGAGTTGTACTTAATGGTACCTATGTTAAAGAGCATGCTGTAAGTATTAGATATGTTAGAAGTAAGCCATACTAATATTGCTTTTATTGATGTATTTCATTTTCACTTCTGTCTTCCTATCTTAGACCTGTAATGGCCAAACACTACAGTGAAGTCCCAAGTCTGCGACAGGATGACTCGGTTATAGAGGGAGTGAGCGACCAAGTGCTTGTGGCCGTGGTGGTCAGCTTTGCTTTGGTCGCTACGCTCCTCTATGCTCTTTTCAGGTGAGATTAAAGGGTGCAGGACCTGAGGTCCTGTGTCTTTCTAGAGGTCAGTGACTCTTGGAGTCTGCCTAGAATTGCTGATCTTGGTGACTCCGTATTGGGACTAAAGCATTTTGTTTGCTATTAAGCTTTGAATGCTACTTTACTTTTTACTGATTTGCCTGGGTTATTTAAATTCATAGTTTCCATTTTGATTAAAAAAATCAGTATTTATTCCATACTTTCTTCATCCATTCTTCCGTTGAAGGGCATCTTGGTTGTTTCCAGGTTCTGGCTATTACAAACAATGCTGCTATGAACATAGTTGAGCATATACTTTTGTTGTATGATAGGGCCTCTCTTGGGTATATTCCCAAGAGTGATATTGCTGGATCCAGGGGTAGGTTGATCCCGAATTTCCTGAGAAACCGCCACACTGCTTTCCAGAGTGGTTGCACAAGTTTGCATTCCCACCAGCAATGGGTGAGTGTACCCCTTTCTCCACAACCTCTCCAGCAAAGGCTATCATTGGTGTTTTTTATTTTAGCCATTCTGACAGGTGTAAGATGGTATCTTAAAGTTATATTGATTTGCATTTCCCTGATCGCTAAGGAAGTTGAGCATGACCTTAAGTGTCTTTTGGCCATTTGAAGTTCTTCTGTTAAGAATTCTCTGTTCAGCTCAGTGCCCCATTTTATAATTGGGTTGATTAGCCTTTTACGGTCTAGTTTCTTGAGTTCTTTATATATTTTGGAGATCAGACCTTTGTCAGTTGCGGATGAAGAAAGTATGAAATATATACATATTAGAGTATTACTCAGCAGTAAAAAACAAGGACTTCTTGAATTTTGCATACAAATGGATGGAAATAGAAAACACTATCCTGAGTGAGGTAAGCCAGACCCAAAAAGAGGAACATGGGATGTACTCACTCATATTTGGTTTCTAGCCATAAATAAAGGATATTGAGCTTATAATTCATGTTCCTAGAGAAGCTAAATAAGAAGGTGAATCCAAAGACAAACACATAGGCATCTTCCTGAATATTAACCTTCATCAGGCGATGAAAGGAGACAAAGACAGAGACCCACATTGGAGCACCGGACATAAATCTCAAGGTCCAAATCAGGAGCAGAAGGAGAGGGAGCACAAGCAAGGAACTCAGGACCCCGAGGGGTGCACCCACACACTGAGACAATGGGGATGTTCTATCGGGAACTCACCAAGGCCAGCTGGCCTGGGTCTGAAAAAGCATGGGATAAATCCGGACTAGCTGAACATAGCGGACAATGAGGAATACTGAGAACTCAAGAACAATCGCAGTGGGTTTTTGATCCTACTGCACGTACTGGCTTTGGGGGAGCCTAGGCAGTTTGGATGCTCACCTTACTAGACCTGGATAGAGGTGGGCGGTCCTTGGGCTTCCCACAGGTCAGGGAACCCTGATTGCTCTTCGAGCAGATGAGGGAGGGGGACTTGATCGGGGGAGGGGGAGGGAAATGGGAGGTGGTGGCGGGGAGGAGGCAGAAATCCTTAATAAATAAATTTAAAAAAAAATCAGTATTTCCTATGAGAGTATTCTAGTTTAAAAAATTTTATAGTTGAATCCACCAGCTAGTTGGTGGCACAGATAATTCATGCAAAATAGTTAGTCAAAAAAAGTGAACCAAAACAAGACAAAAACAAACAAACAAACAAGAAACTCATCACTGATGCCAGTGCTCACCTGGCCTAATCCCATTCTATTACATTAGCTGCTGACTTCTTGCTTCTGATTTTCCATTGTACTTGTTACCATGTTAGTGGTATGCTCGTTCCTTAGTTTGCAGTGATAAAGATCATTACCAAGTTGCTGTGATAAAGGCCATGACCAAAAGCAGGTAGGGGAAGAAAGGGTCTCTTTTTGGAGCTCTCAGGTCACATCCATTACTGAGAGAAATCAGGGTAGGAATGGCAGGAACTGAAGCAGAGACCATGGAGGAGCACTGCTTACTGGCTTTCTTTACCACCCCGGGGACCACGTGCCCAGGGGTGACTCAACCTTCAGTGAGTTGAACATCAATCATTTATTTTCTCAGTTAATTAAGGTTCTCTCTTCCCAGGTATATCTAGGTTTATGTCAAGTTAACAAAAAAACAACCGGCACAGTTAGTTTTGGCATTTTGCATTATATAATTTTAATTTCTGCGGTCTTCCCTTCTCCTTAAACATGAAAAATTAGGAGATGGAAATGTATTTAGATGTATATTATATAAAGCTATCTAACTGCTTATTTTAAAGAAACTTCACAAAAGAAATGTGTTAATTGTTCTATACATTAATTATTAGGTTGTAACAAATTCCCAAGATACTGGGCATCTGGATTTTATCATTTACTATTCAGACCTGATATCAGCGATGATCTTAGATTTGTGAGGAAGTACTAAAATGCACAGTCCTGGAATTGGAGTGCAGTTGTCTAACGTCAGTTACTTGTTATATTAAGTTACCGGTAGTTCTTTTTTTTTTAAAAAAAAGATTTTTAAGAAAAATTACTTGTGTATTTTATGTAAATGAGTGCTCAATCTGCATGCTAGAAGAGGGCATCAGATCCATTATAGATATTTGTGAGCCACCATGTGATTGCTGGGAACTGAACTCAGGACCTCTGGAACAGAAACCAATGCTCTTAACCACTGAACCATCTTTCCAACCCCCATGTAGTTTTTTTTCTAAAGTTAAAAAAAAATTATTTATTGGACTAGGATCAATGGGCAAATACATTTGCCATGCCTGGTGACTTGAGTTCAGTCCCAGAACACACACAGTAAAAGAGAAGCAATTCCTTTAAGTTATACTCTGGCCTGCCCATGTGTACCACAGCACACATACCCAGACACAAAGTCGTAGATGCACACGAAATAAATGAGTTCTGAATTGTTAGTTATTATTAATGGGGCTGAGGACAACTGTGTAGAGCTAGTTCTCTGCTTTCCCCTCGACATGGGTTCTGGAGATCCAACTCAGGCCATTAGGCCCACACAGCAAGTGCCTCTATCCAACTGAGCCAGCTCATAAGCTTGTGGTCAAAAGTTAGTCTAATAATACAGATGGGTTAATCTGATAGTCTTTTCAAAATTCACTCCATTCTCTCCAACAGAAATGTACAGCAGAACATTCATCCAGAAAACCAAGAACTAGTCAGGGTGCTTCGAGAACAACTTCAAACAGAGCAGGTATGGTTATGTAGTATGTATATTTGTGTGAGGGGATGTTTTAACTTCCGTTTACATGCAGTGGTGATGGGATGTTAGAAAATAACTTTTGAGAAACATCAACTTTACTCCTTATATTACATGATATTGTTTTTCAGATTAAGCACTTTGTTTTGGTTTTGTTTTTCGAGACAGGGTTTCTCTGTGTAGCTTTGGCTGTCCTGGAACTCACTCTGTAGACCAGGCAGGGTTCCACACTCACAGAAACCTGCCTGCCTCTGCCTTCCGAGTGCTGGGGGTTAAAGGCGAGCACTACCACTTCCCAGCTAACATTTTCTTTATTTGTGGGGGTTGGAGGGACATTAAGGCAGTCTCATGTGTTCCTGTCTGGTCTGGAACTTGCTGGGTAGCTGAGGATGATCTTAAACTCCTAATTTTCCTGTCTCCACCTCTGTCTCTGTTTTTTTCTTCTGCTGTGTAGAGAGTAAGGCAGCTTACAAAAAAAAAAAAAAGCATTTAATTGGGGATTTGCTTACTGTTTCAGAGGGTTAATTACTTCATTATCATCATGGTGGGGAGCACGGTGGCAGACAGGCTTATCTGTGAAGCAGTAGCTGAGAGCTTACATCTTATCTATAAATTGGAGGCAGAATAAGAGAAGCCTGGGTAGGCTTTTGAAACCTCAAAGCCCACCCTCAGTGACATACCTCATCTGACAAGGCCAAACTGATGTGGGATGTCCTGCATATGTGTTGCTTTTATTGGTTGATGAATAAAATTGTTTGGGCCAGTGGCTTAGCAGAGTAAAGCCAGGCGGGAAATCAAAACAGAGGTAGAGAGAAAGAGTTGGCAGAGTCAGACAGATGCCATGTAGCTGCTGAAGGAGACAGACACTGGAACCTTACTTAGAATGACACAGTCTTATGGCGATACACAGAATAATAGAAATGGGTTAATTTAGGTAGCTAGGATTATCCCTAAGTTATTGACCAAGTAGTTTCTGTGTGATTATTTGGGTCTGAACAGTTGGGAAATGAACGAGCAGTCTCCATTTACACCAAACCTCCTAATCCTTCCCAGAATAGTTCGCCACCTAGAGACCTAGCTTTTGAATTTTATATGAGCCTATGGGAACCATTCTCATTCAAACCACCAGAACCTCCTAAGTGCTTGCACTACTGGCAAGAGCCACCAAACTCAGCAGCAAATTGACTAGTCTTAATTATACAGATACATACATGGTTTTTATTAACTTGCTCTAAAAAGAGAATAGTAATTTTTGTATTTGTTACTTTTATAGGAATAATATTGGCCTTGGCCGAAATGCAGTAGAAACTTTCTTTCTTGCTTGTTTGCTTTCTTGCTTTGTTTTGTTTTGCTTTCTTTTTGTTTGCTTTTTTTTTTTTTTTTTTTTGAGACAGAATCATGTATTCCTGGCTGGCCCAGAACTTGTTATATAGACCAAGCTGGCTGCAAACTCATAGACATACTTGCCTCTGCCTCCCTAATGCTGGGATTACAGATGTGAGCTACCAATTAGACTTTTGTTGTTATATTCTTGTTTTTTATGATAAAATATTTTATTAATTAAATTTTTTAATTTATTTTATATCCCGATTGCAGTTTCCCCTCCCTCGACTCCTCCCTGTAATCTCCACTTTGCCTCCCCTCCATTTAGAAAGGGGTAGGACATTCTTTAAAAAAAAAAAAATGAAGGTGGAATTCTTTTATTTTAGTATTTAACTATTTTCTTTTTGTAATATTAAGACTGCTGTGACTTTACTACCTTGGGTTAATTTGATGCTGTCTTAAGAAATATAAAATTCGGGACTGGAGAGATGGCCCACACTGACTGCTTTTCCAGAGGTCCTGAGTTCAATTCCCAGCAACCATGTGGTGGCTCAAAACCATCTATAATGATATCTGATGTCCTCTTCTGGCTTGAAGGTGTACACGTAGACAGAATATTGTATATATAATAAATAAAATCTTTAAAAAGAGAAATAATATAATTCTAATTCTAATTTCTTGACATTGCATCAAAGTTCTTTAATTAAATTTACAGTTCTGTTTGTATTTACTAAATTTGATTTTTGTGAAGATTATTTTTTAAAAAATTTAATACCTATTTATTATATGTATACGAATGTTTTGCCTCATATGTGTGTGTGTGTGTGTATACCATGTGTGTACCCAGGGCCATGGAATTCAGAAGAGGATGTTAGACTCCCTGGAACTTGATTACAGATGGTTGTGAGCCATCATGTGAGTTCTGGGAACTGAACATACAAACTGTTGAGCCAGCTTTTCAGTCCCCGATGAAGCTGTACATTTTATGTTAGTGCTAGATAGTTGTCCAGGTCCTTAGGTACTACAGTGAATTCTACAAGTGGAGTTTTGGCCTCATGGCACTTATATTTCAGAATGATATTTGATGTGTGTGTCTTGTACTGTAATTTCAATCAGCATGGCTCTTGAATCATAACAGTGATATGGCCAAGGAATATGCATAGATGTATGCATTCGATTGGTTTGGGGTTCTGAGACAAGGTCTCATGTAGCCCAAGCCTGGAACTTATTAGGTAGCCAAGGGTAAGTTGGACTTCTTATCTTCCTGCCTCCACAACCTTGCTGTTGGGATTCCAGCATGTCCACTGAAAAGCATATTAACATTTATTCGCATGACTTTGTGAGGACCAACGTTCAAAGTTCAATAGTGTCCAATTTTTCTACTTCTAGCATTAGCAAATCTTCGCTGAAGTTTAGTTCTGTTCTTGTGGAAGGCAGAGCAGATATGCAACACTCTTCGGAGGACAGCTGTTAAATAAAAGGCTGTAAGAAATGAAGCCAGACACAAATCTGCAATTCTAGCATTTGAGAAACGGGCAGAACTGCTATAAATTCCAGGTCTGCCAGGACTACATAGCAAGAGCCTGTCTCAACCCCCCCCCCAAAAAAAATTGAAAATGTTAAAAAGTTTTTAAATGAATGCTAAGAATAATAGTTTGATATTACTTTTTCTCTTTTGATGGTATTAAGGATCAAACCCAGGGCTTCTTACACGCTAAGCGGATGCTCTCCCACGGAGTTACACTGAAGCCTGGTGTTTCTTTCTTTTTTCTTTTTCTTTTTTAAATTTATTTTTCTCTTTTATTCTTCTCTCATATATTACATCTCGACCACAATTTCCCCTCCGTCCTCTCCCTCCAGTCTCTCCCCCAGATCTATCCCCACCCTTCCTCCACCTCCCCTCAGAGAAGAGCAGGCCTCTCAGGGATATCAACCAAACATGGCATAACAGAGACAGCAGCTGCTCTCACTGTGGCATCCCACAGGAACACCAAGATTCTCAGCCGTAACGTTTATGCAGAGGACCTACATCAGAACCCTACGGGTTCCCTCATCTCTGTGAATCCCCGTGAGTCCTAGTCAGTTGATTCTGTGGGCCATGTTCCTTTTATCTTCCCTCCCCCTCCTCTGCAGGACTCCCCAAGCTCCATCTAATATTTGGCTGTGGGACTCTCCATCTACTCCCATCAATTGCTGGATGAAGTCTCTCTGGTCTCTTGATGATAATTCTGCTATAAAGCCTGGTGTTTCTTATTCTCTAATTTATGTATTAGCTTGTGGAACTCAAAATAACATATGCACTATAATAAAGTAAAAGACAAACCTTGAGTTAATCTATATTTTGGTTTCAAATTGTGTTTAGGAAGGAAGGTAAAGGCCAAGTAGTTTAAATAAAACTGTATAACTTTGTAAGCTTCTCAGTCTTGTAAGACCTTAAGCCATTGTGTATGTGTAATTTCTGTTCTGAGAGGTATGTCTGTGTCCTCTCACCAGGATGTCCCTGCGCCTCCTCGACAGCAGTTCTACACTGAAATGTACTGTCCAATCTGCTTACATCAGGCCTCCCTTCCTGTTGAAACCAACTGTGGACATCTTTTTTGTGGTAAGCAAACAATATCATACTTGGTTAAAATGACTAGCTCAGGACCTATGTGTGTATATAGGTTGGATTGATAATTTTATTTTTATCACATCTTCTATTTCTTGAGAAAACTAGGTTGCTTCTGATGTCCTGTTCTAGTTGCTACCCAAACAGGAGTATATTATTTGTATGGTAAATATAGTAATGTCTGAGGATGTAGATCAGTTGGTAGAATTCCTGCCTTCATGCACTTGATCTCCAGGGCTATAATCAGGCTTGGTGGTGTATGCCTAAATCCTAGTACTCAGTGGAGGCAGGAGGATCAGAAGTTCAAAGTCATCCTCAGCTAGAAAGAAAGTTTAAGACAACCTTGGTTTACATGAGAGACAGTCTGAAAAAAAATGTATATGTATACATATACCTTTGCCTGTGTAATAGTATATACATATACAGATGGACAGGTATTAAACAATTTATTTTCTATTTAGTGTAGTAGCATTTGTGGGTTCTAAGGTTTAGAAAGAAAACCAAAGCTCATTAACCTTCTAAATCATTAGCAATGTGTTTCTTGGAGGAAGAGTTCAAGTTTACTAGTAACACTATGGGTCCACTGAGTCCTTCTTCAACTTTTGTCAATTTATTTGTTATTCCAGATTTCCTATAGCAAGAGTGTTCTCTCTAGAACTAAGCCACAAACCTCTACTATCTGTCTTTACTCTTTCTTTGTGACCTTAAGGAGTTGGAGACAGAGAATGAGACACCTAAAACCCATACCAGCGTAACGAGGGAGTATTTTCTGCCTTCCAAATGCTGAGACTGAAAGCATATCCCACCAGACTCAGCTATGGTTTTAGTTTGGATTTTTTTTTTTTTTTGGAGACAATATATTGCTTTGTACAACAGCCAGACACTGAACTAACTGGCAATTCTCCTACCTCACCTCCAAAACTTTGGGATACAGGCATGTACCACCATGCCCAACCTCACTAAGGTATTTTTCCCAGTTCTCTAACATATGATAGAACACTGGATTATCTATGGAATTTATTATTCACCTTGGCCAAGGGAGGATAGTTCTTCTCTCAGGAACTCTGTCCAGCCCTTCTCTGAGCTCTACTGATGGTCTTTCAGCTTTTGTTTTGGTTCACGACTCTCTGTGTTTGTATGCCTTAGTCCAGGTGCCATGGTTGTATAGAGACATTAAAGGACAAATCCAAGTGAGTCCTTGCTTCCACCTTGAGAGGGGGTCTCCTGTTCACTTCTGCATATGCCACACTTGACGGCCTCCTGTCTTCACATCCCATCTCTAGAGCACCGAGGTTACAGACTGTGCCATTGCATCCAGCTCACATGGGTTCTAGGGATCTGAACTCAGGTCCTCAGGCTTGAATAGCAAGTGCTTTGCTCACTGATGCATCTGCCCGCCTCATTTCAGTCTTTTAATTGTCTTTCGGGAATGCTGAAGAATAGTAGGATAATAAGGATCAAGTGGGGGAGGGCAGCTAATGCCCATCAGGAGAGACAGACATCTTGCTGCTCTCAGACCTGTGATAGGTACTCCTGATCCATCTGACCTGCCTCCTGAATCTAGACAGGGTCTTGATCATCCTCCTGGCAGGTGTTAGCAGTCTGTGAGGCTTGGCAGACAAAATGAACTTGTTTGCCAACTCAGGCATAGCTGATTCACTGGCTGGATAATCCTGTGGGTTGAAAGATGGCTGTATTGTGTTCTTGCTGTTACCTCTGAGTCTGAGGTAATAGGATAGATTGCTTCTGATATCCTGCTCTACTTGTTAGCTACGTTTTTCTTTTAAGATAGGTCTCGTGTATCCTAGATTGGTTTCAAATGTGCTATGTAGCCCAGGATGACCTTGAACTTCTGATCCACATTACCTCCCAGGTGCTGAGATTTAGGCATGTACTACCATGCCTCTTTTAAGTGCTGAGGGGGATTGATAACCCAAGGCCTGTGTATGCTAAGCTACCACTCCACCAACTGAGCCATGCTACATACATTTATTTATTTAGTAAATTCAAAAGTAAAGAACTTGTTATGCAATTTCTCAAATAAATTCTCTGGACAATAGTTCTTTTATGTGGCATAGCCCCTCTGCTCCACCACGGTAAATTAGAGTACTCACTGCACTAGAACCATCCATCTTATTTGCATCTAAGGTCTGCATTATTTAACTGTCAGGCCTGTGAAATTTTGTTCTCATTTTGCAATTAAATAGATTCAGAGAGATTGTGACCCAGATGAAAGTTCAGTCATCTCTTGTACCAGATGATACTTAAGTATCTTTTCTATGGAGTGAGAAAATTGAATAAAAAAAGTCAAGTGTCTAATAGCAGATGAATTGAAGCATTTAATCTGCTGAGTCATAGTTTTTCGGTGAAACCAAATGGTGTTACATAACTGGCATAATAAGGACACCCACACCCTAGTTTGAGGAAAAGATACTCGAGGTTAAATGAGTGTGATGTCTGTCAAAGTAGGTTGAATTTTTGGGTGAAAAGGTCATAAAGCTAAGACATGGTATCAGGCGAAAATGTCACTAACAAATTAATTTCTGTTTTCTTTGTGTGTGTGCACCTGTGTATATATTTGTATGTGTACAGGCTCATGTATTTGTGTGGGCATGCATGTATGTGTGCATGTGTGTATGCATACCCATTTTCACATATGTATATGTTGAGGTTAGAGATTGGTGCTGGTATTGTTGCCAGTGTGTTTTGTTGTTGTTGGTGGTGGTGGTGGCTTTTTGTTTTCTTGTTTGTTTGTTTGTTTGAAACAGGGTTTCTCTATTAATGTAACTCTCACGCTTCTAGAACTCACTGCAGACCAGGCTGGCCTCAAATTCATAGAGATCCACCTGTTTCAACCACCCTAGTGCTAAGATTAAAGGTGTATGTCACTACATCTGGTTTATCTTAGTTTGTCACATCCCCTCCCCCAACCTGGCGCTCAGTGGTTAGGTTAGACTAGCTGGCCAGCAATCCCCAATGATTTACCCCTCATGCTGCGGTTACAAATGCATGCCACAGTACCTGGCTTTTACATCAATGCTGCAGAGCCAAACTCGGTGCTAATGCAGCTCCCTAACCTCCTGGCTTCTGTTTGTTTCACATGGACTCTGGGACAAGCACTTCAGCAGCTGAGCTATTTCTACAGCCCCAAGTTTTGCTTTCATACAGATTTTGTGTGAAATTAGAATACCCAAAGTACTTAATAAACTTTGAAATTAACACAGTAATAATAGTTTTGCTTTTAAACTCATCTTGAAGTTGGTGAATTGACTGTTCCCTAACTTGGCCAGCTTCTGCTAATCCAAGTGGTTGCTCACTGGTATCCTCACAAACCATTCCTTTCTGCTTGAACTCTTGTTCATAAAGAATACAAGTGTCTTGTCTCCTGTTTTCTACCTGTCTGACCCTTAGCTGTCCTACGAAGTTTGGTTCAAGTTCTGTACTTAGGCTGCCGTCTGTATATCTCTACTCCTTTTCGTTTAACATTGCACAATTCAAGACTTGGCTATCTTCTAGCTGATTTGAGTACGTCACTTTGTTTTCCACAATTGGTTTGCTATTGCTTCTTCCAAATTCTGGCTCAGAGAGGTCAGAGTAAGGAACATGGGTGCTGGTAATGTAGCTACTTAGTAGAGTACTTGCCTGGTGTACATGAGGCTCTCTGTTTGGCCTTTAAAATCACCAGGCAGTAAAAATGTTCCTTTATGTTAATTGATTGAAGCTAAGTGTTTATCTGCCGAGTGCCCCTACCCACTTTTGAGGTCTTCTTTCAGGCAGGGTTGTCATCTTTGGTTGTTTGGTTGTCCATGAATATCTTCGTTGTGAGTGTGTGTTTATGTGGCATACATGTGTGTATGGGGGGGTACTTGTGGAGGCCCATATCAACCTCAGGTGTTGGTCCTCAGAATACCTTCTTTCTTCTTTCTCATTTGTGTGTGTGTTGGGGGGTGGGATGGGTGTGCATGCATGTGGTGGTGACTTCCTCAGTCACTCTCTACCATATTTCTGATATAGAGACTCACTCAACCTGGAGCTCATTTGGCTAGACTGGCTGGCCAGCAAGGCCCAGGAATGTTCATATTGCCACCTTTTCTGCTTTGGCATCACAGGCACAAATTGCAGAACCTGGATTTAAACAATAGCAAAAAATGAACACGAGTACCATGATAAACGTTCTTATACTTATTCTGACTTTACATATTCAGCCAACAACCCAGGCCTGACCTTTTCTCTTTTCTGAATTGGGAGGTGGGCTTCTTACTGTCATGGAGCTTGCTAGGTAGGCTGGGCTGGTTGCCAGTGAGCCCCAGAGATTGGCCTGTCTTTGCATCCTCAGTACTGGGATCCCATGTGTGTGCCACAGTGTCCAACTATTTTCCATTGGTTTGTGTTGCAAGGAGGGGCTGCTTGTTTGTCCCAGCCGCCCAGTTAGCTTAGCCCCAAAATAACCACACAGACATTGTATTCATTAAAACACTGCTTGGCCCATTGGCCCATTAACTCTGACTTCTTATTGGCTAACTCTTAAATTAATTTAACCCATCTCTATTAATCTGTGTATTGCCATGTGGCAGTGACTTACTGGGTAAAATTCCCAGCATCTGTCTCTGGCGGATCCACAGCGTATCTCCGACTCCGCCCTTCTTTCTCCCAGCATTCAGTTCTGTTTTTCTTGCCTACCTAAGTTCTGTCCTATCAACAGGCCCAAAGCAGTTTCTTTATTAACCAATGAAAGCAACACAAAGTCAGAAGGACCTCCTACACCAGGTTTGTGGGAACTAACTTAGGTCCTCATATTTGTACAGCAGAGACTTTACTGACTGAGCCAGCTTCCCCTTTCTCATGAATATCATCTAGGAGAGTACATTCTTCAAATATTAAACTAGTATAGACATTTTATAAAGGAGGCCTCGTATTGCAGTGATTTGGTTTTCAGTTTTTGGAATGGCAGGGAGGAAAGGCTGGTCTTGAACTTGCTGTGTAGTTGAAGTTGATCTTAAACTCCTGACCTCTCACCTAAATCTTCTAAGTGAAGGGATTATAACCACCACACCTCATTTGACTTTCTAAACTATTGTTATTGTTGAAGCAGGGTTTCACTGGGTGGCCCAGCTCTGTGTTTCCCAGTACTGGGGACTATAGCTATGTGTCAACACAGCCTGCTGGCTCAGTGAACTAAAAAAAAAGTAGTTTTCAAATATACCAAATTTGGAACAAAAAGTATTTAACAGTTTATCATATTTAACACCATATTTATTTTACATAGGAAACTATTTCCTATGAGGCCTCAGTAACTGAGGTGGTTAATAATTGTTTTTTATTGTATAAAATGTCTGTTAATTAGTAGCTGAAATAAAAATGTTTTTTAATGGTTGAAAATGATTGCTAGATTTTAATTTACCTGAGGGTTTGGTTGAATGAAATAAATTTTTTCCAAGGAATATTCAATAAACAATGTAATAAAACAGTGTTTAAAGAAAGGTAATGCTATTAAATAGTTGAAACTTGACCAGTATATATAGACTTTAAAGCTTCATTGTTGATATTTTTTGTTTCACTAGGTTCCTGCATAATTGCATACTGGCGATATGGGTCCTGGCTTGGTGCGATCAGTTGTCCAATCTGTAGACAAACGGTAGTGTTATTTCATTTCATAAATATTAGCAGTTTTTTGTTTTAAAATGTTTTATTTTATGTGTATGTGCCTGAGTGTATGTATATACAGCCTGTGTGTGCAAGAACCCACAGAGGTCTGAAGAAGGCCTCTCGAACCTGGATCCTCTCGAACTGAAGTTATAGTGACTGTGAGCTACCATATTGGTGCTGAGAACTGAACCCAGTCATCTGCAGGAGCTAAGTTTTCTTAGCCATTGGGCCATCTCCCCTGCCAGGGTTAACAGTGTTAAAATTTAAATTGAGCTACTTTTTAAGCCAAACTCAATTTTTATGGCTTCACTAAGTTTTTTAAAAGTACATTTAAAAAAAAATCATTCAGGTATCCTAAGGGAATTGTATTTGAAATTCCACAGTTGTAGTGAGAAGCAAGTAATAAATAAGTTTATCCCACTTCCTAAGCCTTTGTTTTAAGAACAGCAAAGGAGGGGCTGGAGAGATGGCTCAGAGGTTAAGAGCATTGCCTGCTCTTCCAAAGGTCCTGAGTTCAATTCCCGGCAACCACATGGTGGCTCACAACCATCTGTAATGAGGTCTGGTGCCCTCTTCTGGCCTACAGACATACACACAGACAGAATATTGTATACATAACAATAAATAAATAAATATTTTAAGACCAGCAAAGGAATAAATGAACTAGTTAATCATGTGGCAGCATGTTATCCCCTGCGTGCTGTTCTCTTTTGGAAAAATATGTGTGACATAGCCAATCGAATTGCCATAAGCAAACTGCCAGAAAGCTCTTACCTTTTGCCAGAAACAGGGAGGCCAGTTAGTATATCTTGAACTAAAAATAAGTTCCACCATGTCTTAACATGTGTTCTATTGCTGTGAAGAGACACCACGACCATGGCAACTCTTCTAAAGGAAAGCATTTAACTGGGATTGCTTACAGTTTGGAAGATTTAGTCCATTATCATCATGGCCAGAAGCATGGTAGCACGCAGGCAGACATGGTGCTGGAGAAGGAGCTGAGAGGTCTACATCCACATTCAAATGTAGCAGGAAAGAGAGACACTGATCAGTGGTTTTCTTAAGCCAAGAAAGGATTAAAAAAAATCTAGAATGCTTCAAAATTAAACCTGTTCTTTTTTAAAGATTTATAGATATAGACTATGCATATGAGCGCTCTGTCTGCATGTACATCTGTGAGAAGAGGGCCTTGGACCCCACTACAGATGGTCATGAGCCACCATGTAGTTGCTGGGAGTTGAACTGAGGACCTCTGGAATAGCAATGAGCTCTTCCTCAATGAGCTGTTTTTCTGGCCCACTAAAACTGTTTTGAGTCCCTTCCATTTTATTTTCTATTTATCAGTGATTATTCTTTACATACTGTTATATTATTAGCTATAATTTTTCAAGGTCTCTGTATTGTCCTGAGGCAACTGTGTGCTGTCTTTATCATGGCCATGAAAGTAGCAAAACCAATCTTTGGTAACAACAGTACCAAGACTTATACCTGCTTTTTACAAAAGGAATTGGTGTTTCAGAGCATCAGGCCACACAGTACTGTAATTTCTGTATTATATATATCACTCAAAGATGTTGAATCTGAGTAGAAATGAATCATTCAGAAATGCTCAATCTTTTCTTTGATAACATAAGGGTTTTTTTGTTTTTGTTTTTTGTTATTGTTGTTTTTCAATACAGGGTTTCTCTGTAACTTTTGGAGCCTGTCCTCGAACTAGCTCTTGTAGACCAGGCTCGCCACAAACTCACAGAGATCTGCCTGCCTCTGCCTCCTGAGTGCTGGGATTAAAGGCATGCGTCACCAACACCCGGCTAACGTAAGGTTTATATTTTTAATGTTTTTGAAAATATTTTTAACACTGTTACTGAAGGTTTTCTTATCATCCTTTTATCTCCAAGTATGTTTTCCCAGAGAACTGAGTTTTAGCCTCTGATACAGGCAAGAAAATATTAGAGTAAGTGTTTAGATGTGGAACCCATTTTATCTTGGAGGAATTAAAATTGACATTTTGTATGACATTTTACAGTACGGCAGTGTAATTATTTACTCTAAGGAATGAATGAAATACACATTCAGAAGCTTTTATCAGTCTTTTGAACAACACAGTGAGAAAGTAATAATAATGGTGCAGAAGGTGTAACAGGTTCTTCCTGTAATACACAGGTAACTCTGCTGCTCTCAGTCTTTGGTGAAGATGATCAGTCTCAGGATGTTGTAAGATTGCATCAAGATGTTAATGATTATAACCGGAGATTCTCAGGGCAGCCTAGATCTGTAAGTACTGTTATAGCAGGTGCAAAGTCAGAAAGAACCTTTATATTTTTTTATTTATAAAATCAGATTTATAGTCAGACCCTGGACTATATAAAGTGTTACCAAGTGTTTTGGGCCAAGTTTTAACCATCATTGCTAGTCAATAAGTTACAGCCTTCACAGTTTTTTATTTTTGAGACCGAGTCTCACTATGTAGCCCTGGCTTGTCTGGAACTTGATATATAACTAGTCTGGCCTTGAAATCACATAGGTCTACTTGCTTCTGCCTCCCAAGTACTGGGCTTAAAGGCATGTTCCACTGTGTTCATACCTAGTTTTTGACCTAGCATTAAAAAAGTTTTATTTATGTATGTATGTATATATATATGTGTGTGTGTGTTCTTGCATGTGTGTATGTGCACCACATGCATGTAGGTATCCATGACAACATAAAGAGGACATGAGCATCTCTGGAATTAGAATGGTGATTGTGAGCCACCAGTGTGGGTGCTGGAAACTGAACCTAGGTCCTCCACAATGATAGTAAGTGTTCCTAACATCTGAGCCATCGCTCCGACCCCAGGTTATTTTATTTATTTTACACATATTCTCTAGAGATATCTATAGAATGTGGTAGCCCTCTGCCCTGCATATGTGTGTACACACACCTTTGTGTGGATTTTCTTTTTTTAGATTTATTTTATGTATGAGTGCCCTATCTGCATGTATTCCTTTATGCCAGAAGATGGCATCAGATCCCGCCATAGATGGATATAAGCCACCGTGTGGTTGCTGGGAATCGAACCTAGAACTTCTGGAAGAACAGAACAGTGCCTTAACCTCTGAACCATCTCTTTAGTCCCCTGAGTGTGTTTTAATGTATAATACTTACCTAGGGCAGATGGAACAGACATGTAATCCCAGGTATTTGGGAAGCTGAGGCAGGAGGATCACAAATTCAAGATGAACCTTAGTAACTTGATGAGTTGCTCTCTGAATAAAAAGTAAGAGATATAGGGCACAGCTCGAGTGAGACACTGCCACCAAGGCCCTGGGTTCAGTCTCCAGTTACAGAACTGTACATAGTCTGGTGCTTTATTATTTATTTATTATTATGAAGGCATTTTCTGTACAACAACTTTTTAGTTGTTAGTAATTCTCCTGAGTAATTAAATACTCAATTTTTGTTAAATTATTTCTAGTGTGTTAGAAAGTTGTAACCCAAGGTCACCTCTTATGATAATTGATTACTTTTAATCCAATCCAGATATATCTTGATAGTATATCTGGCACCTGGGAACAAATCTCAGACTAGAAGCCTATATTATAACTTTTTTTGAGACAGGGTCTCATTCTGTAGCCTAGACTGGCCTTGAGCTATTGTTGATCCTCCTACCTTCCAACCTCCTGATGCTGGGAATTATGGATGTGAGTTACCATTCCTGGCCTATGGTTTCTTGACTCATTTTGTTAAATCAGATTATTGATACTTGAATTTTGCATGACTTTAGATTTAGAACCACTTAACTGAAATGCTTGAGACCTGTTTTCTCATTTCAAAGTATTTGCATAGATTTTTACAAATAGTGCCCCCCAAATCTTAAGATCTTAAAATCATAAATTTGACATGTTCTGAAATCCAAAACATTTTGGCCCCAGAGTTTTAGACTTTAGAGATTTTTATTTTTCAGAACACTTCAAAATTTTGTAGCATTTGAAGTATTAGACATTCAGATAATGTATATCTGTATCCCACATTTTAAGCATTTGGGTATTTTATTACTTTTTAGTTATCTATAATAAAATTTGTTTTATAAGCGTCTACTAACTAAACTATTTTTAAATAAAATCCATAATTGGAAAACCTAGTATTATGTGTGTTAAACACCTTAATTCATCTTAGCTGAATTTATACATTGTACAAAAATTATATTACTTTTTAATTTGATATAATATGTGTTAAATTGTAGTGCTTGTTTTTCCTCCTTCAGATTATGGAAAGAATCATGGATCTCCCCACCTTGCTGAGACATGCCTTCAGGGAAGTGTTTTCAGTTGGGGGTCTCTTCTGGATGTTCCGAATTAGGATAATGCTTTGTTTAATGGGGGCTTTTTTCTATCTAATATCACCTCTAGATTTTGTACCTGAAGCCTTGTTTGGAATTCTGGGCTTTCTAGATGACTTCTTTGTTATCTTTTTGTTGCTTATCTACATCTCTATTATGTATCGAGAAGTGATAACCCAAAGACTGACTAGATGAAAAAATTAGTTTACTAGAATATCTGCACTTACATAAAAAATCAAACAAAAAGATCCATGGCAGTATCAATCATCCAAATACTATTTTACAAGCTTAAAACATTTGGTTATCATTTGACAAATGCCTAACGATATACAACTGGAATTTTTACATCCTGCGGGTTGTAATGATAAGATCAGATTTACGGTGATCTACAGTTGTATCTCAAGTCTGTGTCTGTAAAGTATGAAACCAATTGGAAAGGGATACTTTGTTATTTTTCCTTTCTGCAAATTACTTAGCTTATTAGATACATAGTTCAGTATTGCTAAATGTACAAATCATCATCCTCAGTGGATACCCATACAATAATAGAGAACTTTGAAACTTATCTAAATATTTTTGTTGAAGTCAAATATTGTATGCTACTAGGGAAAAGCCGGTGTCTTAGTGTTAGCTAAGCTTTGTGAACTTGGAGAAGTTCTGCTTTTTCATTTTTGTCCAATTTGTGATCAACTGAAAATGAAAGAAACTTGAACTTCATTATTTGACTGTATTTTCAGTCTATGGAACACTTTAATCAATAAGAGAATTAACAAAGTGAAAACATACATCTCCTGGAGGCACTTTTGACATTAAGTTATGACATTTAACCAAGAGTTTGATTTTTTTACTGAAACAAATACTAAAGTAACTTGTAGCCAGTTGTGGTGGCTTTATATCTGTAATTTCTGCATTCAGGAAGCTGAGGTAGAAGATTGCCACAAGTTCAAGGTCTGCCTAGGCCATATAATGAGTTCCAGGTCAGCTTGAGCTTCAGAGTGAGGTCTTGCTCAAACCAAAAACAGAGTAGTAGGTAAAGATGCTTGCTGTCAAGCCTGACAACTTAAGTTTGAACCCTGGGTCTCAAATAGTGGAAAGAGAACAGAGTCCTCAAGTTGTCTTCTGACCTTCACATATGCACTGTGGCCCATGTGTGCGCGCGCACACACGCAAGGTCAAAATGCAATTAGAAAGAAAACATAAAAGCAGCTTGTAAAGAGAAATTATTTTGTTTTAGGAACATAAGTAATATTGCAACACATAGTATTTTGACACATTTTTGCGGAAACAGGATCTTCACTTCTATTGATGTTAGTCGGGGCTTCGGGAAGGTACTATGAACAGTGTATATATTTTGCAAAGTATGAGTGAACTCTTGCAGCAAAATGAAGACATTTGATTAGTTAGTTGTTTGTTGCCCCGTAAATGCATATACTATCTTGTAGGTAGCAATATTTGGCTCAGATGCATCATGTCTTGTGCAGAATGAGGAAATGTGTATGAGATGTTGTACAGTGAGGTTTGCTTGTTTCTTCATGGCCGTGGCACAGAATGTAAGGCCGTGGTTCTCTGAGAAGAACAAGTACCATAAGCGTGGCACTGCTTACAGGTGAGCAGCTGGACAGGGGCATGTGAGGTGATGCCCGGAGGCTTTGTCATCTGTAATTACCATTGTTGTCTTAGCATCAGTTTGTGTATTTAGGGACAGGACATAAAGCTAACCTCTGTCACATTCCCAAATTAATCAGATTAGCTGCCAAACAATGAGATTCTGAATGAAATGTCATTTTTTTCCTAGTTTAGACTTAACAGAGCTGTTATCCGCGATTAAAAACAGAATACCAAAAAACAGCACTTAGATATAACATGATCAGTGCAATTTCTCATAATTTTTCCTCTTATTCTTAGGAAATTTCATAAGCAAGGTAGGGTATCGTTAGCTTCCTGTTTCAGAGATGAAACTTCATCCTGTGGATGAAAAATTTTTGTTGTATTTCCCAACAAATAATGGAACTAGTGATATTTAGGTAGACATGAAAGCTAGTCTGAGAAGCAGCAGGAGAGAAACTGGAATTCTCTGGGAGTCAGGTTTTCAGAATACATTATTCCTTCACTGGAACAGTTCTGGTGCTCCTGAGCAGAAAGCTCTAGAAGGGTGATTCATAAAAGGCTTCATCAATCTTGAGTGCATACTTCCAAATCAAGTCAGAGTGGTATGCACCATGAAGACATGGCTACTCATCACTGATGTGGATTGCTGTTGGTAGTAGGAGCTTGTCACCAGACTGGAAGAACATTTCCACCTTTCAAAATTCAGTGCGGACTACAGACTGTGATTTCCTGAAGCGATTTTATTTTGTGTGCTGGTGTTCTGCTCCAGACGTCAGTTCTGTAACATCTGGAGCTCCTGTGAATACTGGGAAGAGGCGTATTGTACAGAAGTTTGTACTGTACAGAACCACTGTGTGACTGAAGTCTTACTAAACCAAAAGGGAACATACCGATACCTCAGAATCTTACATCTTTACTGATCATTAGTGAGAAATGCAAAATCAATTTGAGAAAGTATTTAAGCAAGTACAATTAATCAGTGTTTTAAACATCACAGGAATACTTCTGTACTCAGAGGTCATGTAAAGCAACAATTTGATTTTTTAAACAAAACATGGTAACTGTCACAAAAGAGATGGTGCAAGCCCAGGAACAAACAATTTGAGCAGCTCTCTGGGGAATGAGAAGGGAAACTTCCGTTAACAACTCACTAGAATGGGGGCTCAGCACCTCCATCCTCAGTGTTCTAGAGGACAGCAGACTGCTCCCGAGCCCCACGGCTGTGCAGACGCCTACCTCAGCCCATGCAGAAGATCAAAGGCTTCTTTCAAATTTTGTGATTTGGAGAGTTTGTTCAGCATTTATTCTTTGGAATAAAAATAGTATATCTAAAAATTTTAAGGTGTTATGCTTCTGTTTCTTTGTTTACTTTAAAATTTACAACTCTTGAAAGACCACAGTCACAGTAGTGTTTAAAATATTTTGCATATTTATATTTTACTCTTTACTATATTCCATACACATTTGTTTTTGTACATATACATTTCTTTATAGATCTATGTCCAAAATAATATCAACTTTATTATAATTTATATACTCAGTGTTAATTCTGGCCATATACTTTTTGATTTATGTTACAGCTCAACTCAGTATTGATAATGAACTACAGGAGGGGATTTTTTTCTTGTTTTTATAGGGTGGAATGTGATGGTTTTATATATTTTTACATCATAAATTTAGGATATGAACATTGCCCATCAGCTGAATCCAGAAAGTCCAGGACCACTGTGAGCACAGGAGAGACCTGGAGATGAAGGGTTGGATCAGTGGTTAAGAAGTGGACACTGGCTGCTCTCCTAGAGGACCCAGGTTCAGTTCCCAGTATCCACGTGGTAACTCCAGCCCTAGGATATCACATGCCCTCTTCTAGCCTATTCAGGGAAAACACCTATACACACGAATATAATAAAAAATTTAATTTTTTTTAAAACACAAGGGGCCACCTAGAGAGAGAAAGGGGTACAGGTTAGCATCTTGTAATGCTTGCAGACAACAGTAGTATCTGTTTTCCTTCCAACATATAGCTAATCCATAGGCATCAAATAATGTTTTTTTTCCTTTTTTTTGGTTTTTCAAGAACATTTTTTCTTGAGTGGGAAAAAAGGTTATTATCTGAAACATCCTTTTTTTTTTTTTTTTTTCTTTTGCCACAAGGTCTGTCTCAAAACCAGGACTGCTTTAACTTTGCTTCTGCCTCCTCTCCCAAGCACTGGTATTAAAAGCATATACCACCACACCTGGCTTGAAACATCTTTTTGATAAAACACTCAAAATCTTTTTCCAGATATTTGGTAAAACACAACCTTTCCTTGTCACCCTCAGCCTCTGGCATTTAGTAACCACTTTTCGGGGGTTTTCTTTATCAGAAGTGGCCATCCAATAGCACATCGCATTTCAAATTAATTTTGTTTGGGTATTTAGTTTTTGTCTGGTTTCTTTAAACATTTATGTGTAGTGGGGGGCATGTGTGTGGAGGTCATAGGACAGCTTGGGAGAGTTAATCCTCCCTATCCTTGAGGGATGTCCCAGGGATTGAAGTCAAGCATTCTCAGCGCTGAACCATCTCACCGGCTCCTTTGTTCTCAGTCACAGGGTCATGTATCACAGGCTGGTCTTGAACTCCTATGTGAACAAAGATAACCTTAAATACCCTCTCCTCGCCTTTACTGTCTGCTGCAATTACAGGAATGTACACCATATATAGATTATGGTTGCTGGGGATTGAACTCAGACCTTTCTGCATTTTAGGTAAACAGACTGACTTCTGAGCTATATCTCTAGGCCTTGTTTAGGTATGTTTTTCTTAATACCACACTGCACCTGGAGGTCCGAGAGGACAGCTTTTCTGTCTTTCTACCATGTGAGTTCTAGCAAGTGTCTATATATATATAAGATAGCTGCCGTCTTGCCAGCTCTGTTTGGATTTTTCCCCCCCTTTTTAAGACGGTCTCAATACATAGCCCTGGCTGATTTTGATTTGACAGAGAAATGCCTGCTCCTGCCTCCTGAGTGCTGGAACCAGAGGTGTTTGTCACAACACCTGGCCTCTGTTTATGTATTCTTAAATTTGAAAACAATTTGTTTTATCTTTAAGAAAACAAATTATTTAATTTGGCAGTGTGTTAATTCTGCATACAAAAGGTTGAAGTTACCTCAATGCCTCTTTGTTCAGACAGGGTCTCACCATGGAGCCCTGTTAGTTTAAGTAAACCAGGTTGGTCTCAAACTCGTGGTGACCTTTTTGGGATTGCAGGGGTGAGCCACTGTACCTAGTTCTTAAACAGTATCTCTTTAGAATTGGCCCTGGCCACTCATTCCTAGGCTAGCACGTCTTGCATTCAAGTTTTGCTGACCCAATTTTGGTTTGTCTTTTTTTTTTCAGAAAGTCTTTCTCTCCTCTTTCCTGGCAAACTCAACCCTGAGAACAGTTTAATCTTCAAAATGAAGCCATTTAAGACAATTGTTGATATATATGCAGTATCAGATATAATACAAGATTCTGTGTATAATTTACCATTTCATCCATGGTAGCATCTCATAAAACTATAGTACATACGGTACAGTAATTGGTATTAGCAACTAGAATCAGAGCCAAGATACTGATTCTGTTATAGTCAAGACTTTTATAGGAGAGTTTTATCACCACAATTTAGCATCACATACTTTTTTACTGATATTTTTCTTCCCTCCCCCATACCCTTCCTCAAGACAGGGTTTCTCTGAGTACCCCTGGCTGTCCTGGAACTCATTTTGTAGGCCAGGCTGGCCTCGAATGAGATTCACCTGCCTCTGACCCCCAAGTGCTGGGGTTAAAGGCGTGGACTACCACCACCCAGCCCCATAACCTTAACTGTGGGGAATCACTAATCTCTCTTTTCTACAAGATTGTCGTTTTCAAGAATAATAGTTTGGCATAGTGGTGCATACCTTAAACCCAGCATTCAGGAGGCAGATGCAAAAAGGATTTCTGAGTTCCAAGACCAACTTGGTCTATATAGTGTGTTCTGGAACAGTCAAAGGTATAGTCTAGGGGCTGGGAGCAGTTGTTACAAAAGTATATAATTTGCAACCCTTTGAGTATTTTGGTGATTTTTTTTTTAACTTGCATCATGATTTGACGACTATCCAGGTTGTGTGGGTACCAATACTTCATTCTTTTAGTATTTTTGTGGAATAGATAGTCCATCGTTACTTAACCATTAGTCTACTAAAGTAATGTGATTGTTTCAGCTCGGTGGCAAGTGCTTTTAAGTTGATGAGCCATCTTACTGGCTCCAACAGAAGTTTAGAGGTCACTGGCACCTAATAACTTGGATATTAATTGGCTTGTTTGTTGTGCTTAGAATCAAACCCAGAGCCTTGTCTATGTTAGGCAAGCACTGGACTACATTCCCAACTAATTCAGTTCATTTTGCTTGAGACAGCGTCTCACTATGTATCCTTAGCTCCCTGGAACTCACTGTGTGTACCAGGCAGGCCTCAAATTCAGAGATCTTCCCGCCTCTCTCTGCCTCCTGAGTGCTGGGATTAAAGACATGCATCACCACATTTGGCAACATTCTTAAAGTTACGATAAAAAGAAAACAAGGTAGAATGTAGATTTAAACAAGCTTGTACTTTATTACTTCTCATGGCTTTCTTTTCTGCCTTGTCTACATTGTACATTGAATATCACATTTTGACTGTGCATCCCCATGTCTGCAGTAGCATCCCTTGCCCTACCCCCAGTTCCAGTGTACAGTGAATATACTCTATACCCCTCCATTTTGTTAAACTATAAATGGTCCATAAACCTGGGACTCAGCTGTAGAGAAGCAAGAGGTCTAAGAGGCTCTTAGACCAGTGGTTCCCAACCTGTGGGTTGAGACCTGAGTGTTAACCCTTTTTCACAGATTACCTAAGGCCATCATAAAACACAAATATTTATATTAAAATTCTTTATTTTTTTATTTTTTATTTTTTTGGTTTTTCGAGACAGGGTTTCTCTGTGGTTTTGGAGCCTGTCCTGGAACTAGCTCTTGTAGAGCAGGCTGGTCTCGAACTCACAGAGATCCACCTGCCTCTGCCTCCCAAGTGCTGGGATTAAAGGCGTGCGCCACCACTGCCCGGCCACTGTTAAAATTCTTAACAGTAGCAAATTTACAAAATAATTTTTATGGCTGTGGGATACAACATGAGCAACATTTTGTTAAAAGGTTGCAGCGGTAGGAAGGTTGAGAACCACTGCTTTTAGACACTACGACTTAAGAAATCTCCAGTGTCGGGTCAGTAAGCTTGGAGGCCTGCTAACGGGGGCCTAACCCATTTCATGGCATTAATATTGGCTGTATGCACTCAATCCTTGCCCTTAAGCAAACTTGGGTCTTACCAGCCACTGTCTGCATCTTCTGATATATCCCATATCCCAACATGAGAGGATGGGTGCACCGTGAGGAAACATGCCATCTAGTTCAAGTTTGGTGGTGCATGCTTATAATCCCATCATTCCAGAGGTGGAGGCAGGAGGATCATTGCAAGTTTGAGGCCAGTCTGGGCTATAGAGTGAGACTTTGCCTCAAAACACAAACTATCTGCTCAAAGTCCCATATAGTGCAGGGTTTATTCTTTGAGAATATGGGGCTATCGTCCTTCCCTGTCCTTTTTGAGAAAGGGTCTTGTTTAGTCTTTCTCGCCTCAAGCTTACCACGTCGCTAGGTGGCACGGGATTGTTGATTCACTTGTCTCCAGCTCCCAAGAGTGGGATTTCAGGTCTGAACCACCATGCTTGGCTTTCTCACAACAGTCTTTTAGAGGACATAAACCATGATGTAGTAAAGGATTATGGGACAGACGGAGAAAAAGATGTGTTTATGCTATGACACGCATGCCGCTGCACTTGGGATCAGAGGACAAATTACAGGTCATTTCTCTCCTACACTGAGGGATCTGGAGATTGAATTGAGGTCATCAGGCTAGGTGGCAAGTGTCTTGAACTTGCTGAGCCGTCTTGCTGGCTCCATCAGATGTTTTAAGGTCGCTGACATCTAATAATTTGGACTTTAATTAGCTTATTTATTATGCTTGGAATCAAACCTATGGTCTTGTCTATACTAGGCAAGCTTGGACTACATTCCCAACCCAGATAGTTTTAATACACCAAGGGAAAAAAATAACCAATATTCAGAAAAATAGTAACCTATGGCAGCTGCACCTCAGAAAGAATAGGGCTTACGCTAAACTATACAAATGTGGCCTTCTTGTAAAATACTAACACTAAATTGCCAGTGAAGAGTTTGGATATCAGCCGGGCGGTGGTGGCGCAAGCCTTTAATCCCAGCACTCGGGAGGCAGAGGCAGGCGGATCTCTGTGAGTTCGAGACCAGCCTGGTCTACAAGAGCTAGTTCCAGGACAGGCTCCAAAACCACAGAGAAACCCTGTCTCGAAAGAAAAAAAAAAAAGTGTTTGGATATCTTATCAGAAGCCAGCATAAAATGCAAGGGTTACCTTTTTCCTTTTATTTTTGGTGGTACAGTGCTGGAGACCAAGGCCGAGGCCTGTGTAGTTAGGCAAATACTCTACCTTGGAGCCCAGGCCAACATCTGACATCTAACAACTTTTGTTTATATGGTTTGGAATCAATGCCAGGGTCAATCACTAACTACAAAATGGTAGTTAAAACCAAAGTGGCTATGGTCAGTCATGCTGGATCCTTAAAATATAACACTGGACATGTGTGTTGAGTGTTTGAGCACTCAATTTCTGGGGATTCAAAACCTATTTGTGAATCCCACATTAAAGCTTTTTTTTTTTTTTTTTTTTAAATAGTACTATACCTTTTCCCCCCACACATTGAAAGTACAGTCTAGAAAGCCCGAATGTTTCATCTAAAATACAGACTGGAGAGATGGCTCAGTCATCAAGAGTGATCACTGCTCTTGCAGAGCATGCAGCTTCCGACCATCTACAATGGGAATCACCCATTCCAAGGATCTGATGCCTTCTTCTGGTGTCCTTGGACTCCAGGATGCACATGTACACATAAACTCACGAATACTCGCATGTGGGCACTTTGGCCCAAGGTGAAAGTTCTAGCACATCTGGGTCCCGGTAATGGCCTGTCTCTGTCAAGCACTCTAATCTCATTCATGAGGACTCTCCCCAAGGTCTTATCTTCCATCCCACCTCTACCTGCCACAACAGAGGCTAGGCTTCAGTGTGGGGACCTGGGGGAGGCACAGTTCATAGCAGTTTCGCAGAAAACCAGATGGCTCATTTTTTCTTCTTATAAATTATAGACATCTTCGTATGTCTATAACTGACAAAACATGGTATTAAAGTATATTTCAACTGCAATACTTTGTGTATTTGCTTTCTCCCAGCCTTTGTCTTTTGTTATTTGTTTCTTTAGACAAGGTTTTTCTCTGTATAGCCACGGCGGTGCTCTGTAGAGCAGGTTGGCCTCAAACTCAGAGATTCATCTGCCTCTGCATTCTAAGTGCTGGATGAAAGGTGTGCTCCACCAACACCCAGCTATTTTCACTCATGTAAAAGCACTTCTGAGACAGTGCCTCACTATGTAGACTGGCCTCAGCTTCACAGTTCCCTTCCTTTATAGGGATGCTACACTATTACAACCACCACCAACTAAAATGTAGCCTTTTCATGTCTGGAGCTGGCTTTTCACTTTTCCTTATATGGTCTTCTATCAGTAAATGGAGTTCTTGGCCTCTCAAGATGTTAGAATTAGCACACTTATTTCTATTCTTTTTCCCTTAAATGGCCACAGTTTAACCTTTGATATTTATTGAAAAATCAATGAATAGACCAAATGAGTATATGAACAACATTTATTGTTCCTTTAAGAAAAGAGCAGAGCAGGCTTGCACTTTTTGTATAGCCCCTATTTAATAAGGTCTTTAATAAACACCAAAAATTGTATAAACTATGTTATTACTAGGGTCTTCTTGATCTGGGCTCTCCTCAGCTCCCTATCCCTTTCATCTTTGCCTCCCCTCCCCCCAAAAGGAAAAAAGAGATGACGCACACAGAGAAGATTAAGACAGGTGCTTTATTGTAGAGTACTTTTTACAGAGTAAAGTAGAGCACAGTCTCAAGAGGTTAAGAGTGCACAACGGCCAAAGGGCCCATTGTACTGATCTATATTTCTTCCATTTCTAAACAGAACAGTTTTCAGAGGGTCTTTGTCTTGTGTAGGTGGTTGACAGGCCCGTCTGGTTTAACTCTTCCGTGACAGCAGTGTTACATCTTTATTCTTCCCCAGAAAGCCAAGTACTCTACAGTCATTTAAGATGTAAGGTTCCTGGAGCCAGGTTGATTTAATTAGCCATACAGCACCATCAATCAATAAACTGGCCACCACCCTGTTAATTGCATCTTTCCTCTGAAGTAACCACTCCTGACCATAGTTTCATCTACATAGTTTTGAAACATGTTATTTTTTTGTCTGACTTCTTCAACATTATGAGTGTAGAAATCATCCATTGTGGGTTCTGGCATTTTTATTTGAGGGCCTCATAATTCAGGATGGTCTTGAACTTTTGATCCTCCTGTCACTTACACTGTGTGTCCTCATGCCCATTTTAAGTGCATGCCAAGATAAGCACTACCAACTGAGCTACATGGCCAGCCCATAGCTTCATTATTTTGATTGCTACTGATTGTGGGCTATGCCACATTTATTCGTTAAACTGTTAGTGGACATTTGGTTTATTTTCACCAACCCTTTCAAAGCGTTGGGACTTGGATGTGATGACACAGGCCTTCAACTGGTGGACCCCTCCTGAGTTCAAGGCTAGGCTGATCGAGGTGATAAATTCCAGATTAGCCAGTTGGAATGTTATCTTTTTAAAAGAAATTAATTTATTTACTATGTATACAATGTTCTGCCTGCATGTATGTCTGCACGCCAGAAGAGGGCACCAGATCTCATTACAGATGGTTGTGAGCCACCATGTGCCTGCTGGGAATTAAACTCAGGACCTCTGGGAAGGCAGCCAATGTTCTTAACCTCTGAGCCATCTCTCCAGCCCCCTGGAATGTCATCTTAAAAAGTACAAAATGGGGCTGGAGATGTAGCTAAATTGGAAGAGTGCTTCCCTAGAATACATGAATCCTTGGGTTGAACCCCTAGCACAACTGGTGAGATTATAGGTGTGGTTCCAGCACAGAGGAAGTAGAGGAAAGCAGATCAGGAGTTCACAGTCATCCTAAGCTACATAATTTGGGGCTAGCATAGAGTGAGACTCTGGAAGGAAAAGAAAGTCAAAATGCTTCCCCGCCTTACCCTTTGCTAAGTAAGAACTGTCACTCTAACCCCAGGAAATGATAAGAAATGGCAAATAAAAACAGAACAGTCAAGAGTATGTTTAAAAAGGTCAAAGTTATTTTTTCCATTAAGCCAATAAATTTGCATATAACATCATAAAAATTTAGGGTGAAAGATATTTTATAAATAAAACTATAATGTGTTTAATTCAACAGGTTTATTTTTAAAATTATATGCAATTTATCATATCTATAAATTGTCCCTATTTTGAAATAGGGACAATTAAGGATTATGCTCAACAAAAGTATGTATTTCATTTTCAAGTTATGAACAAAAAGAAGACAGACAAAAGATGAACTTATGAACAAGGGAGGAAAACCCAGCCATATAACAACCTGATGGGTTTTACATGGACTCATTGACCACAAAGATCCTTGTATACACTTCCTTAGCAGCTTGCAATTGTAAGCACAGAAGCAGTGTAAAGGAAAGCAGGAGTCCCCTCTTGGGGTTCTTGATCTTTTAACACAAGAATTAAAGAATGAACTCAAATGAAACTCAAGGAAGATTTTACTAGAGGTTAAAAGAAAAAAAAAAAAACCCAGGCAGACAAGCTGTTGAGCTCAGCAGCTGCCTAAAGAACAGAGAAGAGGAAAAGCTGTGCCTTGGAAGCTGACATGGAGTCAGACACATGATGGACAAGCAAGCCACACGCTGGGGAGAGAGGCTTTAGAGAAGGAGACAGAAGGAAAGTAGGTAGATGTATAGAACTGCACGGCTGTACAAGAACTCTGCAGCACTTAGGGTTAAGTACAGACTCTTGTCCCACCTATCTCTTTATCATGTCTTAAGGTGACTGCCTTTCTAGGGGTAGCCCTTGGTCAGGTGATTGGCTGACCTGGCCCAACTGGGTGATTAGGTCTCTTCATCAAGGCTGGAGACACTATTCTTTGGACCACAAAGTTTTTTCTTAGTGGGCCTTTCCTGTTTACTAACACCACTTTTAACCTTCTCTTCCTACATCCTCAGTCTTAAAACCTGTCCCCAGCTTAAGGTGCTCCCACCCCTTCCCAGTCTCCACCAGTCTCTCCTTTCTGTGGGCAGGTCTCTCACTTTCGTATTACATAATACATACAGCTAATGCTCAAGCCAGTTGCTTAGTTTAGAAACCACGCTCAGTGCCCACCCAGTTCTCACCACTCACTAAGCTATAGCGCTGGCACTGCGAACATACATCTTGAATCCTACCACTCAGCTTCTGTGCCACCACCTTCACCCCGCTACCGCCTCTTCGCTCACGAGCAACAGCCTCTTAATTCGTGTTTTTGAATTGTGGCCTTCTCCAGCTCTTAAAATAGGTAGAATTACCTTTTAAAAATATTGGTTAATGCTTGAAATGGCTCAGTGGCCCCCCACTGAGCTTCATCCAAACTCATACTCAATTTGAATCCTTCATCTTCACTTCACGCTATTCTCCTAGCTGGGCTCCACCACCACAGCCTGGCTTTTTTACTGCCTATCCTTTCGAACACAAGCTGGTGCTATAACACACACTCCCAGTGCCTAGAATGCTCCTCCTCAGCTCATTACATTCCATCCTCTGGTTTCCAATCCAGATGTTTGCTGTTTGCATGGGATACCTACTCTCATTACAGCCCTTTGGACTTTTCTCTTAATCCCCCTTATTTGGGCACCTTAGTGTAATTTATGTCTTTATTCCATCTTCTCCTCTGTAAAATATAAGTTCTATGAAGATGGGTGGTACACTATGTGTTCTAGACATAACATGCCAGCTGCATTTAGGTGCACAATATGTAAAAATAAGTGAAAAAGAGGAATGATTCCTTCCTAGATCACCCACTTCATATCGCACATTCCCCCAGACCAGTCTCAGCCCTTAAACTACCGCCACTACACATCACATGAGATTATACACTACAACGCAGGTATCAGGGAGACACCATAACTGTCTTTTGCATGTGTGAAATTACAGACAGGAGCAACAGTTTCCAGAGTCGGTGGTCCCACCGGCCTTTCCCAGACAGGATTCTCCTCCATCAGAGAATCGCTCCTCTGGTGAGTTGACATCTGTACACTAGCTGTCACCTGCTGCAGCTGCCACAACCTCCTACAAACTCCCACAAGTTGTCCTCTAACCTACACAGGTGTGTATATGTATGTTCACAACGTGTGTGCCTGGTGCTTAATCCCCTGGAGTTAGGGATGGTTATGAGCTGCCATGTGGGTGCTGGGAATTGAACTGCAAGATCAATTAAGAAGTGGTCCTAACCACTGAGTTAAGTCCTTTGTTTTTTTCTAAATCTCAGTGATACCAGGGTTTCGGCTTTAAGCAGTTGTTGAATACATTAATCCATACATACACCTGGTAACTTGGAAGGCAAGCCCATGTATGTAGAAGTAAAAGAGCTAGGAAATCATGGTATGCGGGTTCAAGAATCAAAGTATTGCAGAAATGGTGGGCATTAAATGGATCCCTGAGGGAAGCAATATTTAAAGGGCCGGAAAACAGCCTATAAGGGAGAATGTGTTCCAGCTTCAAAAGTACGGGGGGGGGGGGCGGGGAGGATGTAAAACCTCTCTCCAGCATGAAGAATCGCTGCAGCAGGTCGCAATTTTCAGCACAGCACACGACACGACAGTAACAGCGTTCAGAAGTACTTCTGCTTTCTCAACTGAGACGGAATGCGCGTTTGTCCGGGTTCCCTACTAGAAACCGGCCCCCAGGTTTGTACAAACTACACCTCCGCGGCCGCCCTTTAAAAAAAATACGTGTTACCAGGAACTAGCGCTTTCCCACGTTTCCTTTAGGCTTCCGGACCCAATCTGCCGCTCTTTACCAGGCTACAGCAGAAAAAGACAAACGAATCAACCACACCGACCACTACACCACCAACTTTTTCAGCGTGGCTCCCAAACATCCTTTCTTCCGGCCAGAGTGCAGCGGGCCCACCCACTTCCGCACTGGTGACCACGCCCCAGAGCCTCGCCTGGCCTCAGCCAATGGTCGGCTTCCCTGGGAACGTTACCTTCGGCTAATCAGCGACAACGAGCGAACTCCTCGCGAGAGGTGAGGTTGAAGCTGTCTCCGCCATCTTGAAGATGGGAGACGGGCGAGAGCTGTGGTCTTTCTGCTAAAGCAAACAACACAACGGCCAGAGTAGTCACCCCCCCATCCCCCGCCCCCCAGTGAGGCGATCGTCGCTATAACTGCTGACCAAAGCCACCGAGAACAGCGAGCGTGTCAAAGCCGAGCGCGGCGACACCGAGAGCCCCCTTCACCTGCCTCCCGGGCAGAAGGGCAGTGTGGAGGCCCGGAAGGATGGTGCAGTCCTGTTCCGCCTACGGCTGCAAGAACCGCTACGATAAGGACAAGCCCGTCTCCTTCCACAAGTAGGTAACTGGCGTGCTGGGGCGGCCGGGGCGAGGGGCGCGCGGCCGGGCGGAGGCGGAGCCCGGCGCGTGTCCGCGCGAGACCTGCAGAAGGCGGGGCCCCCGGCCGGCGGGCCGGTCGGCGGGGGCGGGGACCCATGGCTGCGCGCTCCCCGGTGCGCGTCGCCGCCGCCGCCGCCGCCGCCGCCGCCGCCGCCGTGGGCTCGGCTGGGCTGAGGCTCCGGGCGCGACTTCTCTGCCGCGGAGGCTTCCCGGGACGCGAGCGACGCCTAGAGGTCTCTCGCAGCCTTCTCGATTTCGTCACCAGCCGCGCCGGGGAAATGGTCCACAGGGATGCTCTTGATCCCTGTGGATAAAGAGTAAGGCGGGGTTCCGACCTCGCTGCTGTTGGTGGCAGGGAACCACGACAGTAAAGTGTTGACGTCAGGGAGGACTTTTAGACCCTGTTTCAAGGGAACCACCCTACTAGGTCTCTGGGTTTTAGAGGAAGTTCTTGGTATTGCCAAGATGAACCCCAGTCTTTCAACACACGGTGATGATAATGAGGACGGTAACGCACTTGATTCAGCTGCCTCAGTAAAGGAGCTAATGCCAGCCTTTCCCACCTCTGCCAGGGCTGGCTCATGTGGTAGGTACCACAACCAAGAATCCTGGGGTGAAAATACTTTCTTGAAAGTAGAAGAAAGATGGAGAATTTAACGTTACTAACGACAGTTAGTAACACTGGTAATGGCCCACAAAACACAAAAAATTTTTTTAATGTTTTACATTAAGTTTCTGAAAGAATTCCTGCCTGTGTGCAGATGATAGCCAAGAGATCAGATTCACTGATAAATTATACAAGTTATCCATAGCAAAACAATTACATACGCAAATTTCAAAATGTTCTTTCAGGATTTTTTTTTTTTTTTTGGCGAGGTGGCTACTGTTTGCGTTTAGAAAAAAAAATGTTTAGTAGAAAGAAAGTGAGATTCGTGTGTTGATGTTTTCCCTCTGGGAAGAGGATAGAATATTTCCTAATACTGCTTCTTGGTTGACTGGAATTTCTGAAATATCACACATCTTCAAACTGTAGGACTAGATGAGGAAATCAGGAAATGGTGACAGGAATATGCATTCAGCTTGTCACCTCCCTTCCCTGTGCTTCTGTTAGGATGGCAGGGGGAACTCTTAAGATACGGAGAACAGTTAAAGATGACACACATCAAAAATATTTCAGCGGCTGGATATTGAAAAATAAAACAAAAGAAGGGTCAACACACCTCTTACCCATTGTCTAACAGAGCAGTCAATGGCAGAGGTCTCAGCAGCCCTGGAAGAATTGTGCTCTTAGACTGGGAGACTCGAGACTAAGATTTCTAAGTAGTCCCACTGCTTTGTACTCCTTTCTAGCTTGTGTGCACTGGCAGTGCAGAAAGCTGCTGTGCAAGAAACAAGCACTAACATGAAGATTGGTTAGGTCTGCATGAAAGAAGGGTAGTCAGGGTCTGGCATACCTATGTGGCAGAGTAATCACGAGGCATAAATTGAAACATTCTTCATCTTTTTCGCCCAGCACAGCACCAAGTCGTTTGACGTGGGAAAACATGATGACAGTAAACATTACCTAGGCCGAGTTAAGTGATAAAATGTTTCCTTTATTTCTTAATCATTTGCCTGTAATTCAGACAGTCAGGATTAATATTTTGGGGCTGATTCAGGAAGAGCTAGAAGTCTGTCTCGGAACACAAACTTGTGTGCAACTGTAGTGCACACTGGCTGTTTGCTTGGCCTGCTGGTGTCTTGTTGTGAAAAGGTCAACCCTAATCAGCGAGCTAAGTAACTGGAGCAGGCTTCAGTCAGATCCTCCCGAGTGTGGTCACAGCAGGAGAGGAGCAGGTGATTCCATTTATTAAAGCCAGCCGTGTCTTCTCAGGTTCCCTCTGACCCGGCCAAGTCTCTGCAAACAGTGGGAGGCAGCCGTCAGAAGGAAGAACTTCAAGCCCACGAAGTACAGCAGTATCTGTTCGGAGCACTTCACCCCGGACTGCTTTAAGAGAGAGTGCAACAACAAGCTGCTGAAGGAGAATGCTGTCCCCACGATATTCCTCTGTGTTGAGCCACATGACAAGGTAACCCGGGCTTTCAACATGGGGTCATTTTGTTTTCTTTCCTCCTCTCTTCTCCTCCCCTCACATCCCTTGTGGGAGGCAGGCGCTTAAATAGCCCAGGCTGGCTTTGAGCTTTGTGTAGCTGAGGCTGAGTTGGAACTCCCTGTCTTCCTACCTCTGCTTTCCAAATCACCATAAAGTTTATGACGCTAATGTGTTCATGGGGAAATTTTGTAGAAATCAGGGAAGGGTTAAGAAAACAAGCGTATCTGAAACCCATCATTGGACAGCAACCACTGTTGGGGCTCAGTGGCCAAGAGTTACTCTCCAGAGGACTTGAGTTCAAGTCCCAGCATCCACATTACAGGTGGCTCACAATTCCTAGAATGCCAGCTCCAGGGGATTCAATGACACACACATACACTCACACATATACATGTGATTAAAAAGAAATCTTTTTAAAGAAAAAAAACCCCCACATGTTACAATAATAAACTTTTTAAAAACATAGACTTTTATGTATTAAATATTGCACACTGAAGAACTCAGTCAAGTTTTGTAAGTTAAAAATAGTTCAGTGTACATGTTGATAAGTTTTGTTTTTCATTATTGATGACATTTCTTTTCAAATTATTTTTCTCCCATTTTACATGTTTAGTATTTGCTGATATCTAACTAAATCACTTTGTCTGTTTGACTAATCCCACTTTAACTTCAAACAGAGAAGTTGAGTGAGCACTGAAAATGCCCCATGGTGGCACACACCGGCAATCTGAGCACCAGGGAGAACAAACCAAGATAAATGCCACAAGTTTGGAGCTAGCTTGGTATAAATTTAGTAAGTTCCAGGCCAGCCTGGGTTGTACAGTAAGGAAGCCCCAAAACAAACAAACAAAACCCACCCTAAAGTGGTGCCAGGTAGGGTTACACATTACCTGTTATCCTGGAACTTGGGCGGCCAAGGCAGTAGGGGCTCAAGTGTGAGGCAGCCTAGGCTACACAGCAAGACCCTGTTTAAAAAAATTCCCAAACAAGCCAAAGCCTAATGTTGAAACTTTTATCCCGGAAGACATAGTTTTAGTGGTAAAAAGCTTTGCCTTGAGGCCTGGCACCTGGGAATCCATGCCAGTACAGTGAAAACCACCCCCAAGATAATCTGCTTTCTCATTTTGGAATTTTCTGTACCATGGAGTGACAAAGTCTAATGCTAAAACTCTGCAGATATTTTGAGGCCATTATTTAGTAACTAAACTCACATCTGCTTGTATATTGCTATTCTAGAAGGAAGATCTGGACCCCCAAGAACAGCTTCCCTCTCCTCCTTCACCCCCCACCTCCCAGGTCGATGCTGCTATTGGGCTGCTGATGCCTCCTCTCCAGACCCCCGATAATCTCTCGGTTTTCTGTGACCACAATTACACTGTGGAGGATACGATGCACCAGAGGAAGAGGATTCAGCAGCTGGAGCAGCAGGTTGAAAAGCTCAGGAAGAAACTCAAGACTGCTCAGCAGCGGTGCCGAAGGCAGGAGAGACAGCTGGAAAAGCTAAAGGAAGTCGTGCACTTCCAGAGAGAGAAAGATGACGCGTCAGAAAGGGGCTACGTGATTCTCCCACACGACTACTTTGAAATTGTTGAAGTACCAGCATGAAAAGATGAGATGTATTAGTGGGACAAGACCACGTGCTCCCTTTTAGCCTACTTACAGGAGTTCATTTGAAAAAATAGCACTTGATTACTTGTTTAAAAAAATCAGAATATTTTTTTAAAATAAATTAGTTATATACTGTAAAATTGTAAATTTTTTTGTTTGTAATTTCAGAGTTTTTACATTTTAACAAAATATTTAAAAAAAATTCTTAGACCACCAATATAATGTTGTATATTGGTTTCAAGACGGTGGATTGTTTTTCATTTGAGTATTTATAGAAATAATGTACAAATGAAAAGTAGAGAGGATAATGGTGCAGTGAAGATGATTTAAGTTTAAAAGTTAAAATTAATGTCCTTTATTGAGAGAACTTATTCTAATTTAAATCAGAAGCGTAAGAGATCATAGGACAGCCACTCAGAATATAGAGCTGTGCATACACATTTGTATTTATAGTCAGAGCTTCATTTATTTTTCTCAATCACTTGTCAAAATAAACTGTCAAGTCAACATTTGAGGAAAACAATATTTTTCTGTCTTTAGAAGAGAAAAGTCATTCCATATTTAATAACTTCATAAAGTAGATTTTTTAAAAAGTGGATCCTTTTCTTCCATAGCTTTATAAAATTGGAAGTGTGTCTTGGGGAGTGAAGGCCCCAAAGTGAAGTATTGGTTACCAGCAAGTGAAACTTGGGCCAGCGAGGTGGTCCCTGGGTGAAGGTGCTTGTCACGCAAGCCTGGCCACCCGGCAGCCCGAGTGTGACCCCTGGGACCCGTGTAAAGGTGGAAGGAGAGCGCCAGCTCCACAGGTTGTCCTCAGACCTCCGCGTGTGTACCGTGGCGTGTCTGCACACTTTCAAAACATAAACTCGGGACCTGGTTCCTGATACGTTCTCATTATCCCCTAGCTAAAGGCACCTTCGTTCTAGAGCTGTAGTTCATGCGCATTCAAACCTCTAACATTGTTTTAGTGGAGTTTGGTTTGTATCAGAATATGGTAATTTTCCCCTTAACTGTTTGATTTTGGTCAAGACATTGCATAAAAGTGATTTTTTTCCCATTAAATTAGAAATTATATCTAATTTACTTCAAGTGGCTTATGTTCAACAGTAACGTGCTGTGTTTATGACCTCAAGTGTTGAGAATTAACTCTTGCAGTTTCTGTTCCCACTGTGGATTGTGTTCTGCCTCTGTGAGAAAGCTTACGTACGTTTGAAATGACAATATGTTCTAAGTAGACAAATACAGAAGAATTTTCTAGGTTTAGGAGAACCGTATTTTATATTTCAGAGCACACTGTAGTTGGCAAGCAGACCTTTGAAGACAGTATTAAAGATATGCTATTCGAGTATCTCTTGTGCATCTGCTTATTTCTGACTTCCTGCCATGCTGAGCGAAGGTAGCACTTTTAATTCATGGAAATCTGATAGTTTTATGAATGTCTCTTTTTTGGTGCTGAAGATTTAACACGTCCTTGAGCAAGCCAAGCATACACCCTACCTCCAAGCCATCCCAATCTCTCCATTCTCTATCATTATTATTAGTTTTTTTGAGACAGGGTCTCAATAGGTAGCTCTGCCTATCCTGGAACTCATTATGTAGACCAGGCTGGCCTTGAACTTATGGAGAGCAAGCTGCCTCTGTTTCCCTAGTTCTGGGATTTAAGATGTGCACCACCAAGCCTGGCCCCCTATTATTAATTTTCTAAAGATGTATTTTATATGACTGGAGGGACGGCTCTGAGCATGGTTCCCAGCAGGCACGTGGCAGCCCACAGCCTGCTGTAACTCTGGCTTTCTAGTGGTCTCATGTTCTCTTCTGGCCTCACTGTGCAAACCAGCAGACATCTGCCTCCCAAGTGCTGGGATTAGAGGCGTTCTCATTATGCCACCGTGTCTGTCCCAAGCCCTTTCATTTTTCTGTTTTTGAGACATAGTTTGGCTATGTGTCTCTGGCTGCCTTTGAATTATGTACCCCGGGCTGTCAACTCATAGCAATCCTGTCTCAATTTCCCAAATGCTGGGGTCACAGGTGTATATCACTAAGCTCTGTGTGGATCAGTAGTTTAAAGGTGCAGAATGACTGGATTTACATAGCATATGAACTCTGTTTAGAATCAACATGAGAATTCACTCATGGAATTCAACTTTGTGGCAGACAAGAGCAACAACTGTTAGGACAAAGAAATAGAAGCTAAATTTGAGAGACTGCGGCCCAGGAACATAGATCTCTCCAAATACCATGTAACAGCGAGGTAGCAATTTTCATGAACTTTGTAGCGACAGAACAAAGAGAGTGAAAGAAAATGGGCCCCCAAAGGGGGCACACTATTAGGAGGTATGATCTTGTTGAAGTGTGTCACCGTGCGGGTGGGCTTTCAGGTCTGCTCAAGAGTGTCAGTTGACGTCTCATTGCCTGCAAGCTGTACCACAATCCCACACCAGTTAAGAATTATGGATAATAAAAAAGGTTATTTATTTGAGGGGAAAAACTTACAGATCACCGTCCCAAACAACAGTCCTCTCCTTGCAAACAGGAAACAGAGTCTAGCTAAGCCGGAATGGGAGCCTGAAGCAAGAGAGAGCGCACACGGTTCCCGCTGCTTTTTAAAGTATAAGAGACCACAACCCAGTGGGCTGGTATCTTAAAGGCTATTGGCTGAAGGAGCAGAATGTGCTCCCTCAGCAACTACTCTCCGCTCCAGCACCATGTCTGCCTGCTCCTCACCATGGTGATAATGGACTGGACCTCTGAACTGTAAGTGAGCACCCCCAATGTTTTTTTTTTTTTTTAAATATGTATTTATTTCTTATATATTCTGAGTTCTGCCTGCATTGTGCCTGCAGGCCAGAAGAGGGCGCCAGATCTCATTATGGATGGTTGTGAGCCACCATGTGGGAGTTGAACAGACAGTGCTCATAACCTCTGAGCAATCCCTCCAGCCCGTGAATGGTTTTTTTTTTTTTGTTTGTTTGTTTTTTTAAATAAGAGTTTCCATAGACTTGGTGTCTCTTCGCAGCAATAAAAACCCAAACTAAGAAATTGGTACCAAGTTCTGCTGGGGCATTGCTGCGATAGGCCTGACCATGCTTTTGTTTGGAGTAATATGGACTTTGGTACTTTGGGTTAGGAAAGTGGAATGCTTTAAGCAGTGCTTAGTGGGGTATACTAGTAGGACTCTGTTGGACAATGGTGCTGATAATGATTTGAAATGTCTGGAAGTGGCTCGAGAGGTTTCAGAGAATTTTAATATGTTGCCTAGAAATTGTTCCTGTAATATTTTAGTGAAGAGAGTGGCTGTCTTTTGCCCTTGTCCGAAGAGTCTACCTGAGGCTAAAGTGAAGAGTTTTGGACTAATTATGTTAGCGGAGGAAATCTCCAAACAGCCTAGTATAGGTTCTGGCATGGTGTTATTATTGTTAAACTCTAATGAAGATTCGAAATGAAACGGAGCAAGCAGAGTAAGGAAAAACACACAGTGTAAAATTTGAAGAGAACTGGAACACTGGGAAGTGAAATGGAACTAAGTCCTGTATTCAAGGAGATAAACAGACTAAGAAATGGACTAAAGGAAGTGGTGACCTCCGGGCAAGTTCCCACCCAGCTAACTTTCCCAGTTGTGAAAAGGAATTAAAGGAAAGCTCAGAGCCAGGTGTGGTGGTGCACACCTTTAATGCCAGCCCTGGGAAGGAAGAGGTTGTTTGGTGGATCTCTGAGTTCAAAGCCAGCCTGGTCTACAGATCCAGTTTCAGGACAGCCAAGCTTAGGCAGTGAAGGAAGCTGTCAAAAACAGGAAGTTGAAGATGTGATTAAATGAGGGAGCTGTGTTCTGGTCAAGCAAGCAGCAGAACATGGCAGCTTCAGCTGTGTGGTTCTGGCTTTAGAATTAAGGATACGAGAAAGGGGCTAGGGAATTTGTCTCCAAGACTAAGGAAAGCCGCTGAGGTCACGCATGTGTCAGGGGTGTCCATGAATGGAGACCTAGAGAGACCAGGTTGTGTAGCTGTGAAGGTGAATCCTGGGTTGCCTTGGAGACACCAAGATGTTGGTGATGCCATGGAATATCTGCCCATAAGAGCCGACAACAGGGAGTGGAACCAGCTCAGGGGAAAGGAGTGTGCTGCAGTCAACAAAGCTGAAAGAAGCTGGACATCTGAAGAGTGTTTTGACATCTGATATGGAGATGCAGATTTTGGATTTGCCCAGCTGGTTTGGTTTTCAGTCTTGCTTTGGTCCAGTATTTCCCCAATATGCTCCCTTCCCTATCTTTTGGAATGGTAATATGTATCTTGTGCCGTTATATGTTGGAAGTGTGTGATCTGCTTTTTTATTTTAATTTTACAGGAGATTATAGTTAAATGATGAATCTAAGAAGAGACTTGGAACTTTAGACTTTCAAACGTTGTTGAGACTGTGCTAGACTATGGGGACATTTTGCATTATGATATTTTTACAAGTGTATGGGGGCCAGGGAGTGGAACGTGACAGAATCTAACTGGGTCCTACAAGCCTATAAGGAGGGGCACTATTAGGAAGCATGGCTTTCTTGGTAGGGGAAGTGTGTCACTGTGGGGGCCACCATGTCTCGCCGTGTTGATGATGGACTGAGGTTCTGAAGTGTAAGTGAGCCACCCCAATTAAATGTTTGTAGTGTGAGTTTGTAGGACAGTAGTGTGGAGAGCTACGCATGCTATGGGGGCTCAGCTCTTAGCCACCGGACTAGAGACCATTTGTGTGATATTTTGGCAAAGAATGTGGTTGCTTGCTAACCACATCCTAAGAAGTTTCCTGAGGCTATATTTTAAAGTCAAGGATTTTTTTTTCCCTTTGGCAGAGGAGACTTTAAGACAGCCTAATAATGACTCTGTCACGTGGTTAGTAGTAGTAACCACTAAGCAGGTTTACAATGAAAAAGCCCAAGTGGAGTGAAAGATACAAAATGTACAGTTTTGGGAGAAAAAGGACACCAACAAGCTTAATGTTAGTATGAAGGCTTGTATTGGGAGAGAGCCACTTGGGAGAGGCCAGATCTGTGTTGGGACAGATGGAAGGGGTACCCCAGGACAAGACCCTACCCAGGCCGGGCGGCACGCCTTTAATCCCAGCACTCGGGAGGCAGAGGCAGGCGGATCTCTGTGAGTTCGAGGCCAGCCTGGTCTAGAAGAGCTAGTTCCAGGACAGGAACCAAAAAAAGCTATGGAGAAACCCTGTCTCAAAAAAAAAAAAAAAAAAAAAAGGATCCTACCCAGATAAGCTTCCAAGTTGTGAAAGAGTATAAATTTGTTTGTTTGCTTTTTTTATGTTCCTGGAGGGCAACTTCAACCATAGCTGATGTGGTTTAAGGGGGTCTATCCCGATTTGGAAATATTTTCTATTGAATATGAGTACTGGCTTTAGAGTAATGAAAGATAGGGAGTTGTGGAATCTTCCTCTGTAGCTCAGAGAGCAGCCCAAAGAATGCCCACAGCAATAACTTCTTGTTGTTTTATCCACAAAGATCTTGAAGAATTTATGCAAAAATAGATACTTGATACAAAAATCATCATTTTTTTTCTCTCTCTGGTTACTTGTATTGCAAGTAACATGAGCAAAAACTATACAAGAGATGCCCTGAAGTTCCAAAAAGGTTAAAAGTTTGGGATTTAGAAAAAAGGCCTTTATTTTTTTCTTTGGTCTGGGCATCACAAGACCAGGAGCAGCGGCTGCTTGTCACTTCAGCGCCCCCTTGTGGTCTCCGCTGCGACTAATACCTTTTGCAAGGACACCAGACCATTCGGATTAAGAATCCACACCACAGGTGGCATTTCAACTTAATCACCTTCTTAAAACGGCACCGTTAGTGCGGGGGATTGGGGCTTCTGCGAATTGAGGGTGGGCACACGATCAGGTCCAGGTGCAGCCCATTATTGGAGAGAAGGGAGGGAAGATTTCCAGAAGCCAAACAACTTGTCAGGTTCACATAGTCAGCCTCAGGATGCTTGAAAACTAACCAGTCCACCACTAAGTACAGTCCGGTGCCTGGAAGAGCCCAGGAGGACAGACATCGTCACTTAAAGAATTAAAAAGGAAAACCAGATGTAACCAGAGTGAAGGAATGTTGATTTCAGTGCAACATTTTTCTGTGCAGTTAGCTGTCTGTCTCCTGAATGGGGTCAGCACCATTGACTACGATGATGTTTGGTGATTATCTTGTTCTTTGTTGTACTGCCTGCCACTTCTGAGTATCAATTAGTGAACGATTAAGTGGGCTAGCCCTGATCCTCAGTTTTGGAAGTGCTAGATGTTAGGATTTGGGCAAAGGAGGAATGACAGCTATTGGGCTCAGCAAAGCAGACAAGCCATGGATGTTTCATTTATGGTCTCCTGCTGCCCTCTGCTGGCTAGCAGCGGGAATACTCCAGAATCCGCAGGGATCTATGGAGTTGTAGAAAAGAGGAAGCTTTTGCTGGAATCCTACTACACAATCCCACCTCCACCTTCACATGTGTGGAACATGTGAACACAGTTCTGATCCATGACACACTAAGATTTTACACTGGGACAGATATTGTGACTCCACCGAAACTTGCTTACCAGAATAAAAAATAAAAGAAAACATAAATAAAAGAAAAACACACTTGTTACAGATATCCCATTTTCAGAAATGGCATTTTTTAAAATCACTCAAGAATATAAGAATTAGGATGCAAGTTTTTATGTTTTAAAACATCATGGTTTGCTCATAATTCCATGTTTCCAAAAACTGTAAAGCTGGTAAGAATTGTTTTCAGCTTTTAAAAATTATGATTTCCTATGAGGCAGCCCAGGGATCCTCCCATTCGATTACACTACTTTTGGAAAAGGTCACACCTTCTGCTGGACACCTATATAAGGACAATGGAAGAGAGAATGGGGGTGTTCGTTCTTCCCCTGCCTGCCCCCGTCTTGTCAGCTCAGCCACTCCTTCACTGGCATTGGAGCCTGCTTCGATGGGATTCCAGCATAGACAGGAGACCAGCATAGACACCCAGCCTCATCCTCATGGGACTGGGCAACTAATAGATTCTTGGACTCCCCATTCACAACTATCTACCAGTTGTAGCCTGGAAGTCATTCTAATAAATTATATATATATATATATATATACATACATATATATACACACACATATATACATACACATATATATACACACACATATATACACACATACATATATATATATATTCATTTCATACCTTCTGTTACTATAGAGAACCCTGACTAATACACACTCCCCAACTGCAGCTCCATCTTTATAGCCTAGAGGTGATTTTGTATAATTTTAACAATGTATTTTATAATACTTGATTGCCCTATGTAGTAGGTTGATTTTAAATGACCCCCATGAACTCATAAGGAGTGGCACTGTTAGAGGTGTGACTTTCCTGAAGTAGGTGTGGCCTTGGTGGAGGAAATGCGCCACTTGGGGGGTGGGCTTTGGAGTCTCATATATTCTCAAGACACACCCAATGTCTCAGCTCACTTCCTGTTGCCTGCTGCAATATGTAGAACTCTCAACTCCTTCTCCAGCATCATGTCTGCTTGCATGCCACAGTGTCCCACCATGATGATAATGGACTAAACCTCTGAGATAGAATGTTTTCCTTTATAAGAATTGCTGTGGTCATGGGGTCTTTTCATGGCAATAGAAACCCTAACGAAGACACCCTAATTTAGAATAACTTAGTTTTTATTGTTTTAAAACCTTTTAAAAATATAAGTAGAGTACAAGCTTACACTCTTCAAGATGACGTTTTAAGATCATGCCCTTGGATGTGGTCATAGTTTCTTTCATTGCACTATGCTTCAATATTCCATTCTAAGAATATACCTCCATTTCTTTAATACTTCTAATGCTGGTGTCAATTATCATCATATTTCAGCAATTTCAAAAAGAAACTGGTGTTGTAGAAAGGCTTGCACATGTATCTCAGTATGCAGCAGGACAGTTTCAGGGTAATAAGACTTAGTTATCTCTCTGAAGCACAGCTTTCAATTGTTCCAGATGGTTCTACCGTCTACCTCTCCCCCAGACACAGAACTGCTGTTGGCTTGTGCCTTTACTAACACTTTGTGTCTTTACTAACACTTTGTGTCTTTACTAACACTTTGTGTCTTTACTAACACTTTGTGTCTTTACTAACACTTTGTGTCAAAGCCATTGTAATTCTAGCTATTCTTATGGGTAGTAGTTTCTGCAATAGTGGTATGTTATTACGGTTTTAATACAATTTTAATTCTTACTACTAGGCATCTTTTCATGTTCTTAATCCATTTAGATTCCCCAATACAACATGATTATTAAGTTATCTTGTCCATTATTTCCCTGAATTGTTTGTCTTCTCCTTATTCATGGGAGGCAATATGTAATAAGAAACTCTGCCAGCTGTGTAAGTGCCCCCATTGTTTAATGTAGAAAAATCAATTCAAAATTCCATGCTAGTTTCCATTAAATTTACCTACTGATTTAATCCTTTATTTATTTATTTATTTATTCTTGCACCTTTGATCGTTCTTTCCAATGAGTACAAAAAAAAAAGGGTAAAACCTTTTCTTTAAATGCAGATCTGCCAATAAGCAAACTGTTAATTGTAATTTAATGTGGTTTTTACATTCTCTGGGTATAGCATTATAGACTGATGGTAGTATCTAAGGACCAGGAAGGCATTAATTACTCCGTTCCTTTCTGACTTTGTTTTTTGTTATTAAGAACGCAGCAGCATTATTTTCTTAAAGAGCTGTTTTAAAGAGAAATCAAGGACAAACGAACCATGAAAACTCTTTCGTGATGGTTAGTTTTCACAGGAAGTGCTGTGCAGGCCGCTGAGGGAGAACAGACATCACTGCTCTTACCCAGCACTGACCCGTGTGTTACAATACCGACTTGCTAGGCAAAAGTTTTCCACTGGTACGATAGTGGCATGGCTGTTCCGGAGTAGCTAACTGATTTCTGATTGGATTTGAGGCCTACAGCTCATGAGAGACTGTAATCCTGGTCAAAAGCACGTTGCTGGGAAGCCATAGGCCTAGGTAGAGCTTGATAATGTTATTTATTCATTTATCATGTCCTCCAATTGCCTTCTAAATTTTATAGTTGTAGCCGTAGATCTGGGCTACTCTCAACCTTGGCCTGGGATGTTTCTTTTCACAGTGAGCAACAGTCAATGCAGAGCCGCATAAATGTTCAAAGTACTTAATAAGAGATTGAACTGACAGTTCTTCATTGGTTATACCCCTGATGATTTATTAGGAGACTCTGAAATGTCAGCCAGTTCCCCTGTACATACTCAGGAAAAGGTAGGCTGAAGTTACCTAGTTATTATCCCCTCAGATCAAAGCCTTCAGCACTCCACATGCTTCATGTATGCAATCATGTGCAAAGTTCCCGCTTGTCTACATGTGCAGGTGATCATGTACCATAATGAAAGGGAGAGGTGAGGAAAGGTTTCACTTAAGAGGACTGATGGGGGCTGGAGAGATGGCTCAGTGGTTAAGAGCATTGCCTGCTCTTCCAAAGGTCCTGAGTTCAATTCCCAGCAACCACATGGTGGCTCACAACCATCTGTAATGAGATCTGGTGCCCTCTTCTGGCCTGCAGACATACACACAGAACATTGTATACATAATAATTAAATAAATACTAAAAAAAAAAGAGGACTGATGGTTTCTAAGTAATTCAAAATATTGCAATTGTTTATTTTTTAAAGAGAGAAAGAAAGGGCATGGGATTGTTATATTTATATAAATAATTTGGATTGATATGAATCTTGGTTTACTGATACTAATTTAAGGTCAATCTTGTTATATGTATATTTCTGATCTTGATTAAGGTATGTTAAAGTTAAAGCCTTCCTTTTTGTTTAAACAGAAAAAGGGGAAATGGTGGAGGAGGGTCATCTGTCTATCTGTTGCTTTCATTGGTTAATTAATAAAGAAAACTGCTTGGCCTGATAGGTCAGAACATAGGTGGGTGGAGTACACAGAACAGAATGCTGGGAGGAAGGGAAGTGAGTGAGATGCGATGAAGCTCCGGCCCAAGATGGATGCATGTTAGAATCTTCCCGGTAAGCCACCACTTTGTGGTGCTACACAGATTATTAGAAATGGGTTAAGCAAGATGTGAGAATTAGCCAATAAGAGGCTGAAACTAATGGGCCAGGCAGTGTTTAAATGAATACAGTTTGTGTGTTGTTATTTTTGGGTGTAAAGCTAGCCATGCGGGAGCCCAGCGGGACGAAAAGCAGGCCTGCTGGCAGTTCCTTTTACAGGGTTGGGTGGAAGGGCTTGGGAGGATTTGGAGGGTGAAAATGTAGGAACAGACAATTTTGGCTTCTCCCATTCCCTCCACACACCTCCCCACTATCTGATCCTCAGATAGGGTAAGGCATATTGCCTTGTGGAAGGTTCAAAGCCCTCCCTGCTATATCTAGGTTGAACAAGGTATCCATCCAAAGAGAACAAGATCCCAAAAAGCCAGTACATGCAGTAGGGATAAATCCTGGTGCCATTGCCAGTAGCCCCTCAATCTGCCCCAGCCACGCAACTGTCAACCACATTCAGAGGAGCTAGTTTGGTCCTATGCTTGTTCCTTGCCAGTCCGGCTGGAGTTGGTGAGCTCCCATTAGCTTAGGCTTCTGTAAAGCAAAGGACACAATCAATAAGACAAAAAGGCAGCCTACTGAATAGGACAGTGTTTTTTAAAGAAGAAACACAAATGGCCGGGAAAAATGGTGGAAGGGAGAGAGGAGAGAGTTCTATATAGAGTAACCGGAATGCATTATATACATGAATAAAATTGTCAAAGGACACATTTAATAAAAATTACAATAAAAAGGATTTAAAGTTATAGAATTTGCAAGAAACAGACTTATTACTTATTATTATTAGATACTAAATTAGGAAAAAATTAGGTGGCTATTTGAAGCTTACATTATTGAAGATGATAATAGTAATGATTTTTTAAAAACCTAGTTTTGATGTTATGACCATTTTCAGAAGATAATAAAAGTGATAAAAACATGTTGAATAATTTATAAAAACAGAACAAATGTTTTAAGGGGTATTACAAAGGACCCTTATTACTACAAACCATCATAAACTTGTGGCCTATTCATACTTTTTGATTGAAAATATGCACATATGTAACATACTGTCATGCAATTACATTTTGGCAAAAATAACAATGATGTATTACAACTAAATATTGTTATTTTAATTTAACACGATAAAGCTGGTTCATTCTAAAAGAGGGGTTATTACACTTGAATAAAAGTACATAGTTTATATAATTAATATCAACTGCTTATTATATGTAGAAATCTTTTAAAAAATAAATGCTATAATAAATAATGGATGTGAAACTTTAGTGATGTTTCTGATCTGATTATTTTCTTAAAATAAATTTCTGTGCATATTAAAAAGGTCCAACATCCTTAGCCATCAGGGAAATGCAAATTTAAACCATGCTGAGGATCAACTCACCCCAATCAAAATGACCATCATCACACAAACAAGTACAATGCTGGGGAAGGCGGGAGGACAGAGGGCTTTTATTCGCTGCTGGACGGACTGTAGACCAAATCCAGTCATGATAGAATTCGGTATGAAGCATCTTCAAGAAGTAAAATAAATAGAACTATGGGATCCAACTGTACTACTCCTGGTACCACGGAGATCCTTGCACATCCATAGTTACTGCTGCTCTGTTCACTAGAACAAGGAAGTGGAGGCAGCATAGCTGTCCAACAGAAGAACAGCTAATGGAAAAGTGGCTTATCTCTGGAATTTTATTCAGCTGTGAAGAAAAAGGAAATGATGAAATTTGGAGAACGGTGAGTGAATTTGTAAAATAACTTATTATTTATTTATATATTGTCTATCCAATTATTAGAAATTTTTCATTATCCCGAGTGTGAGGTGACAGACTCAGAAAGACAAAAGTGTCATGTTTTCTCTTCTATGTAGATCCTCATTTTCAGTGCTCATCTGTATGCACACAAGTGGGCGTGAGTAGGTAGGTGTATAGTAGTATATATAGTGAGTAGGTGTGTGTAGGCTATAAAGGTACGCACGCGGACATGAGAGGCGAACCGGAATGCTGAGAAACCGGAGAGGTGGAAGGAAGGCTTCTGTGATGAAAGGTCACAAGGTGACTGGGGGAGGGGGCGCTGCGGGGCATAGAAACAACAAAAACAACTTCGGTTTATAAAAAAGTTCCACAATGAAACTCAATTCTTTGTGTACTGATAAAAACTAAAAAAAAAAACAAAAACAAAAACAAGAAACAAAAAACAAAAACAAAAAAAAAACAAAAAAAAAAACCCAACTAACCCTCCTAAAAATGAAAGTTCAGAAAAGCAGTTACCAATGTCAACAGCATAGATACTATTTCCTGATCAAGTAATTCATAATTCAATGCTAATCAAAGCTTACTAGTTAAATAACAACACCGTAAAAAGGGGAGCAAGGCGCCTGCGCGCGCCAGTTTCAGCTCGCCAGAAGGTGGCGCACAGTGCCGTGAGATGCTCTCAGCTCCCAGCCTCCCTGTGGTTAGGGAGGGAGACAGGTGTGTGAACTTGACTCTGGAGAGCTAGTCACATCCTATTAATGACCCAAAGAAACATCTTTCTGAAAGGAACTGCTTAGCTTTGTAGATTTAAAAGGAATGTGTTCAGGACTGCTTCAACTAACGGCAAAATAAGATCGCACTGCCTTTGGGTCAGCAAACGTTTCTGATGGAATATTCTGTGGTTTTGGAACCAGATGAATAGTATTCTCCCCCCACCCCATCCCCACTTTAGATAATTATCTCTTTATTGGCCTCATTAAAGTTTCTCATTTATGTCAATGTTTCCTTCCCTGATACACTCAGTGTGAATTTTGAAGACGTGCTTGCTGTTGTGGTTAGCTACGGCTTGAGAAAGATGGGTGTCACCTGTGAGGAGGTCACAGGGGAACCATCTCCAAGAGAGGAAGCCATCGCTTCATGGAGTTTGCCAATTCCTGATCCTATTCTTTGGTTGTTTTCACTAACATATCACCACCCTGATGACTCTCTACGAAGTTCACAGTGTATTTTACAGGGATGGACGCTTACATGGTGAACACTGTCCACACTGCCCGGTCCTTCAGATATCTGACTTGAGTCTAATAACTTGAATTCTCAGCACGGTCCGTATTTCTCTGGGATGCTGGTATGATTGCGTGTCTAAAAAGGCTACATGAAAATATTAGTTCAAAAGAGTATGCAAGTAGATCATAACAATGGAAAAAGTATTATACACTTTCCAGCCAATAATAGTAATTTATATATGTGTTAATTATATTACTCATTAAAACATAAATACACAAAGAATCTCATCGGTTTTTTTTTTCATGAGTGAAATAGAGATAAAACAGAAATGGAAATAGAAATACCAGAGGTTTATACTACTCTTAACTCCTCTCAGCTGACGGTTTGGGGGTCCAGACATGAACAGCAAGCAGTAGGCCAGTATTCAAAGTAGGAAGAACAATTATCTTTCTGGCTTTCTTCTGGATGAAATTAGATAAATTATTTGGGAGTCAACTGTCTGCCTTTTCACCATTGAAATCTTAGTGCCTAAGATTTTAGAGTAGTGGTCCATGATTATACATGTGTATAATAGGCAGGTGAGTATGTATATCGACTCTACTTAAGATTTTAAAAACATTAATTATTATTTTCCCTCAGCTCGACACAGTTTCTCCTCTCTCCCTCCTCTCCTTCTAGTCCTTCCCCCCAATCTTCCCTACCATCTCCCCATCCACTCCTCCTCCTTTCTCTTCAGCAAAGGGCAGGCCTCTTGTGTATTTCAGTCAGCCATGGCATATCAAGTTGCAGTAAGACTAAGCACCTCCTCTCCCTATCAAGGCCGGACAAGGCAACCCAGCAGGAGGAGAGGGTATCCAAAAGCAGGCAACAGAGTCAGAGATAGACCCTGCTCCCACCGTTATGAGTCCCAGAAGAAGACTAAGCCACACAACTGTAACATATATGTCTAGGTCAGTCCCATGTAAGCTCTCTGGTTGGTGGCTCAGTCTGTGAGGCCCTATGAGCCCAGTTTAATTAATTCTGTGTTTTTTTTATGGTATCATTGACCCACCCCGGCTTTCATAATCCTTCCCCCCCCACCTCCACAGGATTCCCCAAGTTCCTAATATTTGACAGTGGGTCTCTGCATCTGTTTCCATTAGCTGCTGGGTGAAGCTTCTCTGATGAAAATTGGGCTAGGTAGCGTCAATTCTAGTTTTCATCTTGGTCTTTCATGTTATTTTGTCTTCAGCTCCTAGAAGTAGTGGTTCTTTTTTTTTTTTTTTTTTTTTTTGATTTTTCGAGACAGGGTTTCTCCGTAGCTTTTTGGTTCCTGTCCTGGAACTAGCTCTGTAGACCAGGCTGGCCTCGAACCCACAGAGATCCACCTGCCTCTGCCTCCCGAGTGCTGGGATTAAAGGCGTGCGCCACCACCGCCCGGCTGAAGTAGTGGTTCTTATCCATAATATGTGAACCACTTTTAGGTGGCTCCTAATGATGGGTGGAAGAGATCAGGATTATCTGAACACTCAGGCCTGGATACCGATCACCTGGACCACTGAGAAGATTTCTCGAGAAAGAGAAAACTACTTATTTCTGGCAGTGTGGCACTCATCCATGAGACGTGTCTTAACATGCAATCCTGCTATGTATCCAGGAAACTAAATGTTTGTTTGCTACTTTTTAAAGAAAGCATTTATTAACAGGGAAAGCAAGCTGTTCAGAACAGTGGCATAGGAGAAGACTCTTCCTTTGCTTTTTAGTCACTTACAGATCTCGGATCTACTCCTCTTTTGATGTCTAGTGCTCTATTCAGAAATCTTTAGAGTGTCCATTGTGAAATCCGAGCAAACTGTGTCAAGATATTACAGTGCACTCAGAATGTTAGGCAAGAACCCATTCCAATATTTATGATCTAAACTATGAGAAGACTAATTATTTGTGTACGGTCAGCTATACAGACAGATGGATGAACGGAGAGGGAAGATGAGTTGATAAAATGAGACCAAACTGCCTTAGAGTGAAATCAGAGTTATTCCACTTGTTTATCTTTCCTTCCCCTACCATCTCCAGGAAGGGATTTGGCCTAGTCGTTCCACACATTTCCTCCCAAGTATTTGAAGCTGCTTTGAATGGGGGGCAAGGGCAACAGCACACTTGTATCTTCTTTATCTTCCCTATTTGGTAGCGGAAATACTTTGGGACTTCTTCTTCTTCTTCTTTTTTTAAAGGCAATTAGAAGGCTAAAACTTAAAGTTAAATGGCATGCAAAGAGATCATCTCCGCCAGTGTCCTTGTCTTTGGTCTTCCGGTAGTCAACACAGAACAAAACCCGTCATTGCCACCAGTCCATACAATCCACTCTTTTCAAAGACTTACACCTATGTGCACACAATCATACATGTAACACGACAGCTTCCGAATTATGGAAGCTATCATTTTTTAGTAGAAGTTTTATTAAATATGGCATGAGTTTTAGCAAATATTCACATCAGCAGTTACCTTGCCTGCAAATTCTCCCCAACCCTGCCTGCCCTTTCCTTTCTTCCTTTTTTCTTCTCTTTCTTTCTTCTCTCTCTTTCCTTCCTTCCTTCCTTCCCTCCCTCCCTCCCTTCCTCCCTCCCTCCCTTCCTCCCTCCCTCCCCCGTTTTTCTTTCTTTCTAAGTAGTTGGTAAATGTTGCTGGGCAGAGAGTTAGGTTTTGAGAAGAGCAAAGTCTTCCCAAAGTTCTGTTGTCCCTAAGCCAGTTTGGCATGTAATTTCACATCCCAGAACTCAGCTTTTATCACATGCACTAAACTGGCTAGACTTTAAAGAGACTGACAGTTGGTGACACTAATAGACAGCTCTCAGATTTTACTTCAGATATCCCCTTCTGAACCCCCATCTCCACCCCCAGGGCAAGAGGTAACTGTGAAATAAGGAAGCATCAGTTGTCTGAAAAACCTGAATGCAGGTAAAGCCTCCTGGGGATTATAGGCAGGGAGTGATCTTCCTTCAAATATGCCTCTCAGAACACCTGTTGATAAAATTGCCACTGAATAAGCCAATAAGTAAGTCACCTATGCAAAGGATGCTCTTCCAGAAATGTTGGCTCAGTTGGTGATTTTCAAGGATTAGAATGGCTCAGGAAGAATTACATCAAAAGAATGAGTTTCTAAGATGTTGGGTTAGCTCTTGCTGTATGCTTTTGTTCCAATTCAGCAATAGGTAGGTTTAAAGGCTCACCACACACGAACCCGTCACTCCATTCTAAATGGTCTGTGCACATAAATAATGCTTGGAGGAAAAAATGCATCTCTCTCACTCTAGTTGAGTAGACAGGGAGAACTGTAGCAGTGACCTCCATTTTCTTGGTAATTTTCATGTAGCTGATCTCTCTATCTTTGATCATCCAGCAATCAGGTTCAGGCAAGCAGATGATGCAAGGAAGGTCTTTGAAATGGATAAAAAGCATGTTACTTCAAAAACATTGTCCAGAATGTGACTTTAAAAAATCAGAATACCTAGTGCCTGGCTTCCTGAGTTGAAACAGGATTCCTGGGTTGAACTGGGTTTCAGGAGGAGATTGGTGTGACTGGGTAGGGGGACATGGCACAGGAAGAAGTAATGGCTCAATGTCTTTTTTGTCCATCTTATAGCTGCTTCATCTGGTCATTTAACCTACTAATTTTAAACATATTTGGACTTATCCTGATAATTATCCTTTAGTCATGGTGTGATCCTCCCCATTTTTCAGAAGAAAAACAAATTAGTTTATATGTTTCTTCAGTATTTGGAAACTCCAAAGCTTTTAAGACACATCCTGCGTGAGAGCAAGAATATCCAAGTCAAGATTAATTGTGAAAGAAACTTGGGAAAGGAGATAAAGTATACACCAATGATGAGAATATCACATTTCAGTGTGACCGGTGTTTGCAGGAGGGATTCTAGGATTGTGCAGTCATGCTTAAAATCCAAAGCTGCTCCAAGTCTCACCCAAAATAGGAAGAATTCTCAGAGATTGTCCTCTAGATGAGATGAGAAAGGTGATGGATTTACAAGATGCAAAAGTAACTCAGAAATAGTTCATGACATGCCAGATGGATCTGAGACATTTGCATTTTAATTCTCCAGCAGGAAATCAAAGGATTTACTACCATTCACCCTCTTAGAACTAGTTTATAGCTAAGGATCCCCAGTTTCTCTCTAGACAAGAGCCTGGAAATGACTCAGATAATAGGAATAGTTCTAATCCCTCGTGAAGACACAATGTGCTAACCACCAAAGCTGCCATGCTTGTGCAGGGCAGTGGTCAGGGAAGAGAAAAGTAGTTGAGGGGTGCTCCTTCAGTCTAGGAGCATGGGACTCCTTCTCAAGAGCGTGTGCAAGACCCTTCACCCATCATCAGGTCTCGACCTCAGAACCATAAAAACCCTATGGTTCCCTGGGAATCACTTAGCAACATTTCTACTACAATATTTACTTTAGATCAGTGGACTTGCTCTTCAACAAAACAAATTCATCACATCTTTCTTCCCATACCATCAAGCTAAGAAACCATACCTCTTTGCACTATTGCTTAGAGCATTTATACTACTAATACAAAAGTTACTCCATGACAATTTTATTTCAGGTCACCTTTCATGTGTGATTAATTAGTGATAATTTCCAACTGCCAGAATTTAGAATCACCAGCAGTTGGGCTTCTGGGCATGTCTGTGGGGATTATCCTGATTAGATTAATTGAGGAGAGAAGGTCCACTCACTGTGGGTGGTACCATTCCCCCTGCCCTTTGATTATATAGACCAGTGGCTTTCAACCAGTGGCTCCTGACACCTTTGGGGGCTGCATATCAGATATCCTGCATATCAGATATTTATATTACGATTTGTAACAGTAGCAAAAATTACAGTTATGAACTAGCAATGAAAATAATTTTATGGTTGGGGGCCACTACAACATGAGGGACTGTATTAAAGGGTCTCAGTGTTAGGAAGGTCGAGAACCACTGGTACAAGTGGAAAAGGGAGGAGAGCAGCAGCCTGCTGCTGTATGTGAGAAACCAGCTGCTTCAAGCTAATGAGCCCTTGGCTTCCCCATCATGATGGGCTGTATCCTTGAGCTGAGAGTTAACATAAACCCCTCATCTCTTAAGTCACACTTGTCAGTGTTTACTACTGCGACAAAAATGAAACCGAGACACATACATTCTAGAGGTGAAACTTGGGGACATATTTTAGCTATCCAGCCTATTCTCTGTTCTCAATATATTGGTCTTGCTATTGTCTAAGTTTTTGCATCTGCAAAATGGAGTTGATTAATTATTTCTCCCCTGTTCTCTTTTCCCTATAGCTCTTCTGTATAGTAAAATGCATATTAACCAGAAAGTCAATGGGGAGGGTGACCTGCTTAGTTGATTTTAAATAACAGGCCATTCTAAAAATTTTATTACCCTACATTTTAATGAAAACAACTCTGTAATAAATTGTAACATTTCAGTGTACTAAGCATGACATACTAAGAATGATTGAGATGTGATTGAACATAAACCACTGTGCTGACATTATACAATGTAATGAATACTTTGCAGATTTAAAAAAAATGATCCAATGGCATTAAATATTCAAAGCACTTTGCTAGTATAGCCATTATGCAAACACAGTCTGAAAGTTTCTAAACATGGATTACGTTGGTGCCTAGCCCAATTGTAATCAGAGAGGCTTCCTCTGGCAGCTGATGGAGGAAGATGCAAGACCCACAGTCAAACACTAGGCATAGCTTGAGGAATCTCTGCAGAAGAGGGGGAGTGAGGACTCTGGGAGCCAGAGGAGTTGAGGACACCAGGAGAACAGGTTGAATCAACTCGGAAGGGCTGATAAGGGCCCACAGAGACTGAAGCAGCAATCACGAAACCTGCATGTATGCTGTGATTGTTTAGCTTGGGGTTTTTGTGGGACTCCTAACATTGGGAGGGGGTATCATTGATTCTTTCGACTGCTCTTGGGACCCTTTTCCTCCTAATGGGTTGCAACGAACAGCCTTGGTATGAGGGTTTGTGCCTAGTCTTATTGTAATTTGTTATGTCATGGTCAGTTGATATTCTTGGGAGGCTCGTTCTTTTCTGAAATGGAGGAATAGTGAATCTCGGGGAGAGAAAAGATGGTGGGGAACTGGGAGAAGTGGAGGCTGTGGTTGGGACGTAATGTATGAGAGAAGAATATATAAAAGGAAAAAAATAAAAAAATAAGTCACATATGATCTTGTAATCCTACTTTTGAATATTTATCCAAAAGCAATGAAATCAGCATCTCGAAAAAGATTTCTGAATTCCCTGTCCACTGATAGCCAAGATTTAGATAACAGGACTGTTGGTCAGAAGATGGAGCTGGCGAGATGGCTCAATGGTTAAGAGCACTGGTGCTCTTCCAGAGGCCCTGACTTGGTTCCCAGCACTGAGGTCAGGCAGCTCACTACTGCCTGTAACTCCAGTTCCAAGGGATGTGACACTCAGACATACACACAAGTAAAACAATTTCTTCTAATAAAGATGAGGAGCAGAAAATGTATATCTAAATATATACGCAGTAGAACATAATTTACTCGTTAAAAAGGAGGCAATCTTGCCACTTGTGACAAAAGAATGGACCTGGAGGATGTATGTTAAATGAAGAAGCCAGGCACAGAGAAACAAATGCTACATATATGTGAAACCAAAACAGATCTCACAGAAACACATGGAAGGGTGTTTGCAAGAGGCTGGACTGTGGCAGAAAGGGGAGGAATATTGGTCAAAGGGTACAGAAACATAAACAAACACTTTGATTCTTACATACATAATATTAAGTATCCATTAAATTTATTATCATAACAATTGTTTCTTATTTACTTACTGGGGATAAAACATAGAGCCTCAAACATGCCAGACAGAGGCCTTACCACAGACCCACATCTCTAACCATTTTAAATCTTTTAAATATTAAATTTAAATTATTATTCTTTTGAGGACAGGGTCGCATGTCATCCAAGTTGTCCTAACTCCTGATTCCCCTGCTTCCTCCTCCAGAGTGCTGTACCCTTTGACCAATATTCCTCCCCTTTCTGCCACAGTCCAGCCTCTTGCAAACACCCTTCCATGTGTTTCTGTGAGATCTGTTTTGGTTTCACATATATGTAGCACTTGTTTCTCTGTGCCTGGCACTACTACACCCAGTTTGGACTGAACCCAGAGCTTCATGTGGGCTAGGCAAACACCCTATCAACTGAGCTGCACCCATGGCCTGGGAAATGCTCTCCTTAAAAACGGGAGGCTTTATTTTGTGTTAAGGTGTCACTAAATTTCTCATGCTGGCTATGGAGGTAAGAATGGGAATGGGCCCATAGACTCCTGTTTGAATACTTGGTCCCCAGCTGGGGGAATGGTTTGGGAAGGATTAGGAGGTATGACCCTTTTGGAGTCACTGGGGTTGGGATTGGTTGGAATTTTGAGGTTTCAGAAGAGTCCCAGTGCTCTCTCTTTGTCTCATGGTTGGGGATGAAGATCTGTTCCTTTGCTCTGCCGTCATGTTTTAACTCTCTGAAACTGTAAGCCAAATGAAGCACTTTCTCTTATACGTCGCCTTGGCAGTAGAAAAATAATTAAGACATTGGCCTTCAAATTTTGATCCTTCTGCCCCAGTCTTCCAAATACCTGGGATTATGGGACTGTACGACCAGGCTTGAGGCTAATCATATTTTATGCACAGGGAAAATTTATGAAATTATAGGATAGATCCATAATAAATGTACAGTCTTCCAAGGATACTGAGATAAACCTTTTACTTCATCCTGTTTCTGGTATGATTTCACTATTTCTTTTACTACCAGAAGGAACATACAGTTTAACTGAAGATCTTGGATTTAGGGGCTTACGAATGGAGGCGTTACTCTACCTTTTGTCTTGGTGGGGCGAGCATCATGTGTCATAGGTAACAAAAGTACTGCCTGCTAAGAAGAAAGTAAAATCCTGCTCTTCCTTAACTTCCATGGCGGAACTTCTGAGAAGGTGGGAGAGAGCAGAAACCTCAATCCCTGCACAGTGTGAAAACTGTGTTGCGCTGAGTCTCATGTTCACACACCCAAAGCAACCATGATTTTTTTTTTAAATAGTTTTTGCTGACAGTGACCTCGACATACTAAAGGTCTTCAGGCAGCCGGTGGGGTTTCCAGCAAGCTCAGAATCTACCTTCTACTATTCTTAGCGCTTGCTGCTCTGCAGACAGCCCTGGCTCACACACGGTGGAGTTCAGCACTTCATTGGGTCCCGGTGTCTTTCTTTTCTCATTGCATAAGCAACATTATAAATAGCAGTTAGCTCTCAGCTGTGCAGACTTGATAGACGTTAGTCAAACATATATTTGTTTATATATTTATTTATTCATAAATATAAATAAATAAACACAAGCTATGTTCACCTGAGGTTGATGTCATTAGATCAAGGGATCGTGATGTAGGAGAGAGAAGGTAAACATATTCTCTTTTTCGGGAGATAGAGTTAGTCTCATGCCAAAATATTACAGTAAATAAAGATGCATCTCCTGTGTTTCTGACTCTACTCCTTACTTCAGTTTCTTTATTGTGGTCTTCTTAAATGAGCTTGGGGGAATTCTATTTTTTTTAAAATCTGTTTGTGAAGCCTTTGTTGTTCTCTACCTCTTTGCTAACCAGCTTCACTTCCTTAGTAAAAGAGGATTTTATTAGACAATGTAAAGAAAATGTTTAGAGGCAGCTAGTTAATACTATATTGTGACTGGTGAGGGACATCATAGCCACACTAAAGCATCCAGCTTTTTTTTAAAAGTAGGTGTTTGTAAACTCAATAGATACTGAAGCTGTTGAGTTAGTGAAACAAGGAGTGATGGAAATTTAAACAGCATCTTTAAATAGATGGGCTTGGAGACGAAGCCATTGTGTGTGTGTAGATGGAGTTAAAACAGGATCTTGCTACATACATGTTTTAGGCTGATTTCAAAACTCATATTCCTCCTGCCTCAGTCCCCAAGGGCTGCAATTACAGATGTGTGCCACCTATGGCCACCAAGCTTTAAAAGCAGGAATCTGCGCCTTCTTTGGGCATCACCAGTCTTTCTCAGGAAATATTCTCATGCTCCTGTATAAGTTGGTTTTGTAGACCAGGTTGAATCCACACTCTTTTCACATAGCTTCTCTTCCCACCGTGTCTTACTGTTGCCAGTGAATGAGATTACAGGTTTAATTCTGACTTCATTTTCATACTCTCTGCGTGCATTAGAGTCTACAGACCACTATGCCTCTCTCTCTCCACCGTCCCCCTTTCCAGTGTCCAACCTAGGCATAGTCTCTCAAAGGCTGTGTGGCCCATGAGTGCAAACCACAGGTCCTAAAGAGATAACGAGTCCCAAAGCCCTGGGCTCTTTAACCTTTACGATTTAGTTTCCTCAACTGTGAAATGAAAATAATATCATTACTGAATCTAAGATATCTAGCATTTTATATTCCAAAGACATTTCCAAGAGTTAAAATAACAAATCTACTCTGGTCCTCAGTTTTCTACCTGATGTTTCAAAGGACCCAATGGTGATGTTTTTCTCATTTGAATTAATGTTGTTAGAAGGGTCCACTAGAACCACTATGAGGGGTGTGAGCATCTTCTATGATGTTTAACAAGTGTCTTCACCAAATTCAAGACCAAGTCCAACTTTGGTAGGCTATTATATGGATAGGGTATATATGGATATATATATATATATATATATATATATATATGTGTGTGTGTGTGTGTGTGTGTGTGTGTGTGTGTGTGTGTGTATGGGTGAAAATAGACATATGCATATATAGTAATAGTTCAACGACAGCAAGCCTGAGTTCCAAAGACAGATGTGGCATGGAGCATCTGATGAGGACATTTTGTTTTAGATCCTCTAAATACCTCTATATCCTCTAAATACCTATATATACCTTAATATCCTCTAAATACCTTGTATCTCTAGACAGAAATCAGATTTCTAAGAAGTGAAATGCAAACATAGCTAAACATACCAAACTCACAATAATAATTCACTAAATATGTAGAAGATAGGATAATTATTCAGGTTAACAATACTATCTTAGATTCAGTAATAATATAATTGTAATGTATAATATATACAATAATGTAATAATATATAAAATAATATAATCATATCTTAGATTCAGTAAAAGTGTTGAGCTGCATGAAGAATTCTCAACATATGTCATCCCTTTTCTTATCACCCATCCAACTTAGCAGGCTGGGATAAGGAAGAGATGAAGGATCATTTTAAACCACTACCTAAAATAAGCCCTGAGAGTCAGTTGTGCACCATTGTAGCTTAGTTCTCAGGTTGGACAGTGTAAAAGGATGAACCAGCCAAGTCCTATGGCTTTGCTGGGGTTCTAAAAGTGGGCTATCTAGATGGGGTTCATGTGTGATTTCCACGTTGTGTGGACATTAGACAGTGTCTCCTGTCCTGTGAGTCAGATCCCTCACCTGTGACATAAACAGTACTAACCTCAGGGATGTTGCTGAGCAGGAGGACTTCAAGGCTTCTAGGAGGTTTCCTAGTGGACAGTGAGCACACAATGGTTCCAGTGATGGCTGTCCAGAAGACAAGGTTGTCCCACAAAATAAATCGATGGGCTTGGGTGCTCATTCGTTTCCTGGCTTCCCAGATCCGAAATAATCACACAGAAACCATATTAATTAATTAATAGACACTGCTTGGTCTATTATTTCAAGATTCTTATTAACTAATTCTTACATTTTAAATTAACCCATTCCTATTATTTTGTATTTTACCATGAGTCTCTGGTATGGTTCTGAGGTGTCTGTCTCCTTTGGCAGCTACATGGCATCTCTCCAACTCTGCCTTCTTTCCTCCTCTATCTGCTTGGAATTCCTGCCTTACTCTATTCTGCCCTGTTGTAGACCAAAGCAGCTTTATTCATTAACCAATAAAAGAAACACATATACAGAAGGACTTCTCACACCATTTCCCCTTTTCCATCCAAATAAAAAGAAAGGCTTTAACTTTAACATAGTAAAATTACATATAATGAACAAGTATTAAGCAAGAATTATAGTTACAATATTTATATCTATTTTATCTTTTATCATCACTAAGAAAAACTATAATTATAATTATCTATTCTTCAACTCTGTCAAAGACTCCAGAAAGATATAATTTTAAATGCCATATTCTGTACATTTTTGAAAGGTTTGAAGAATACCTAGACATCTGAAATATATCTCTTTATATCTAGAAAACCTAACTAACTAACCCAACTAACATGATTACAGTTTGACTATTATAGATGACTATTAATCTGTATTTCTTAATTATACATTGTAATATTAAGTTGAGGGCATTACCCCAGCCACTGGCATTCAACCTTGAGGCACCAATAGAGAGCCAATGGAGCAGAAAGCTCTGTCTCAGGCCCCCTTCCCCTGAGTCTGGTCCAAGGCAACACAGGTGTAATTATTCAAAACTGTGTCCAGGCACTGCCAAACATCTGTTGCTGAAACTCTGGCAAAGTTATTGGCTTTCAGAGAGTGTAGAGTCTTATTCTGATACGGTAATGATGAAAAATATGTCTTGCTAGGTGTCTTAGTTAGAATTACTATTGCTATGGCAAAAATACCATGATCGAAAAGCAAGTTGGAGAGGAAAGGGCTTATTTGGCTTATACTTCCACACTGTAGTCCATCACTGAAGGAAGTCAGGACAGGGACTCAAATAGGACAGTAATCTGGAGGCAGGAGCTGATGCAGAGGCCATGGAAGGGTATGGCTTACTGGTTTGCTCCTCATGGCTTACTCAGCTTGCTTTCTTATAGAACACAGGACCACTAGTCCAGGCATGGCACTGTCCACAATGGTCTGATCCCTGTCCCATTAATCACTAATTTAAAAACAAATGCTCTACAGGCTTGCCTACAAGCAGATCTTATGGAGGCATTTTCTTAGTTGAGGTTCCTTTCTCTCACATGATTTTAGCTTCTGCCAAATAGATATAAAAGTTTCCAGAACAACAGGCTAGGGCTATGAAAAGAAACCCTTAACAACCATTTCCCATTCTCCTTCCCTTCCTGGGCCTCCAGCCTGTTGCAGAACTGGCTAATGGGCAGGAATGAAGCAGCCCCGCAGCCTAGCAGCTGTCTCCAGTACACATGCAGAGTTATCGGGACAATAAAATATTATTCCATGCTTCTACCCCACAGCCAATTAGGTCAGCTGTAAATATTGGAATTGCTTGGTAAACGTGTTGGAAGATTGTGCTGACTTGTTAATATAAATGAAAATATAATTAGATTTATAACACTTCCTTTCTAAGCCATAATTTACAAAAACAACAACAACAACAACAACAACAGAGAAGCGTCTCTCGCAACCTGCTGAAAAACCATTATTAAAATGCACATGAAAAGTCAATTAGGCCAGAGGGAGGTATTTAAGAGAAGGGAGATTTCATGCCCTAGGATTACACTATGGGGATTACATATTTCTTATTTATTTATTTTTTCAGATCTTTGCCACTGCCAACGAAAAGGAACTTTTTTTTTTTTAAACTTATTTTACTATGAAATTCTGCTTCATATAGCCGTAAGAAGTAAACTAAAATCCTGGCTCCCTGGCAACCTGCTTTGTTCCCCTCCAAGTCCCAGATAAAAGCAAATCTTTTCATATTTACAAACTCGTTTCTTTTAAAGCAGCAGTCAATAATCCTTCAGACGCAAGGATCCAGTTTTAAAAAGTAAACACTGTTTCGTCTTTTGTTTTGAGGGGGTGGATTTGTGTGAGAAATTCTCCAGGGATGGTCCTTCCCAACAGTGAGCGGTAACCCCTCATTTTCATTTTAAAACCTGGAGCTTTTTCTACTTCAAGGACCTTAGGTGGGACACAGCTCTACTTTCAGATAGGGTATCAGGTGCCAAGACCTCCCTATTTCCTCCTTGGGTCTTTGGGTGGTTTCCCTCCCTAAGTGCCTCGGGGCCTTGATGTTTGGTGAGGCGCTGCCCTCTGCTGGAGAGGGACTCTAATCCGACTTCTTCCCTTACTGCAGCCAACCCGTGCCTCTGTTTCAGCCTCCCTCTTAAAGAATACATGGGAATGTGGGTGACAGTTATGTGGCTTGATCTGTTGGGAAGGGACCTGGCAGTGGGACCAGGATTTATCCTGGGTGCATGAACTGACTTTTTGGAGCCCATTTCTTACGGGGGGGGGGGATACCTTGTTCAGCGGTGATGGAGGGGAGGGGCTTGGTCCCATCTCAATTTGGTAGCCCAATCTTTGTTTACTCTCCAAGGGAGCCCTTACCTCCTCTGGTGAGTGAATGGAGGGGGTGGAATGGGAGGAAGGTGGAGAGGCAGGAGAAGGGAGGGGAGGGGAACTGGGGCTAGTATGTAAAATTAAAAAAGTTTTAAATTAAAAAAATAGAATACAGGTACGATTGTTATGCCTGATTTGTGTTTAAGGTGCCAGCAAGTGGGGGAAGGCAAGGGAAAAATAAATCACGAAGTAACATATAAATATGACAGAAACTGTCATTTTCCATCCCAAACTTCTCTTAGAATATTCAGTTAAGATAAAGAGAATTCTTAACGTATTTTTCGTTTTTAAAGGAAGCATTAGTGCATAGACTACAGATCCATTTCTCTGGAGGAAGAGTGTGCGATTTCCATAGAAGATGCAATGAGCAAGGTAAATCACATACTTATATATGTGTGTGTGTGTGAGTTGCTTTATAGATTTATACTTCACACATTCTAGTATATAATATATTACATATAATAACTACATACAGAAATTCTAGGAGAACCAAAAACAGGGAAAGACAAATCTTCCAGACATGGATTCGTCTTAGCTCAGAGGACTGCCTTTGTAATCGAAAGCAATTTCAAGTCTTTTCTTAAAGAGGAGAAATTTCAGTGCCGCCGCACTTGCCTAGAAGTTAGGAGGCCCTCGGTCCCATCCCCAGCGTGGCAGAAATTGCAGAAAGAAAGTAACATCCCGCTCGGTAAGAAAGGGTTTCATGAAGCGTGTTTTCATACACATTAGCCAGCTTTGCTTCGGTGGAAACATTCTGTTTAATTTTACAGCCAGGGGAGTCTGTTGCCGGGTTTTCACACTGTTTGGGTATAAATCTGAATTCTCTGTGACAATCCTAAATACCCACAGTTTCAGTTCCCCCCCACTTTCCCCTCCCCCCACAGCCTAGCTTGTAGCTGCCAAGGCCATGGGTAAATTTTACTTTTTTCTCACTTGACTTCTATTTTACTCTGTAACAAATGCTTTTATGGACCACCACTAAAAACGACTTTTTAAAGGCTGAGAGAGAGTGTGTTTAAAGTAAAACACACATGGGAGGTCTTTGCAGGTCCAGGTCAGATGCTTTCTGCCGGGCCTGGGAACTTAGTCTTCATAGAAGTAGTTTTCACCTCACCTTACCTGTGTTGAGGTGCTGGTAGCTCCTAGGACTAAAATATCTAGCGTGCTAGCATAAGAACCCTCACTTTAGCTTGTTCGGAAGCTTTGTTCCACGGTCCTTGGTTCTGTGAATTCTAGGCTCACTGAGAGGCAGGACCACAGTAGTGGAAGTCTACAGCGAGTTACTCAGCTCGTGGTTGATAGGAAGCAGAGGCAGAAAGGTAAAGAGGGTATTGGGTTAAGAAATGCAGCCTCTGAGGACATGCTTCCCATGACTCAGTTCCTTCAGTCCAAGTTTCCAGAATCTCCAGAAAGAGTGTTATGAGCTGGGCACCACGCCTTCAGTACATGCGCTGTTAAATTCAATCCATAACCTTGCCCATCCCTAACTCACCAGGACAAAATCTGAGGAAGGTAAAACAAATATACATACATAATACATACATATACATGTATACATACATATATACATGTATACATACATGCATACGAGGATGGGGGTATAGAAGAGAGGGATGGCTAGCGACCGAGTTAAACTAAGGATATGGAAAAGCCTTATGGAACCTTACGAGTTAGTAAGCTAATTTCAAAGTTCAACTTTAAAGAATTAAAATTAGAGTTTGAATTGAAACACTCTGCATGAGTTAAAAATGTCACTCCCAGGAGACAGGCATTATTAAATGAAAATTGCAGTGTAAGGCAAGAAAAACCTTCCTATAAGTTCTTGTTCAGAGACATCCCAGAAGGCTCTGGAACAATGGCTCTCGACCTTTCTAACGCTGAGAACCTTTAATACGGTGACTCATGTTATGGTGACCTCCCCCCAACCATAAAATTGTTGTCATGGCTACTTCATAACTGTAATTTTACTACCACTGTGAATCATAATTTAAATATTTTTGGAGACGAAGGTTTGCCAAAGGGGCCGGGACCCACAGCTTGAGAACAACACAAGCTGTTGGCATTTCCCTTGGTGACCCTCCATAACTACACGGTAAGACCCTATTAAAGTGTGAAGACAACACATACTTTGGCTTCAGGACAGAGCGATATCAGTCTCAAGCTGATAGGGAAATTCTCTCCCTATGGGCTAGTGTTCACAGTGCCGGAAGATGTTGGGGAATGTTTATTTACACCGTGAAGCTGTGTCTTGGCCAATATTCCTTCTGATTGGTTTAATAAAGTTCTGAATGGCCAATAGCTAGGCAGGAATACATTAGGTGGGACTTCCAGGGACAGAGAGAACACTGGGAAGAAGAAAGGCAGAGTAACCAGTCAGACACGGAGAGAATTAGAGGTATAGAATAAAGGAAAGGTAAAAAGCCATAGGTAGAACACTGATTAAAAGATATGGGTGGATTTAAGTTATAAGAGCTAGTTAGGGACAAGTCTAAGCTGAGGTCAAGCTTTCATAACTGATAAGAAGTCTCCATGTCATTATTTGGGAGTGAGCTTCTGGCCCAAAGAAAACTCTGACTACAAAAAGGTGCTTTGAAGGCTACAGGGGTAGAAAAGACATCAGTGGTCTTACCCAAGGCTGGACCCCAGATGTTTCACTATCAACCTTCTAGGCAAGACATGCCCATTGGTGCAACAGTGGCTTGGCTGTGTGGGGGGTAACTAACCACTTTCTGAATGAATTTTAAGCTTGTTCCGTGGGAGGGCCTTTCAAGCCTTGTACTGTAATCTTGATCAAAATCACATGGCTGGGGAGGTCAGAGGCCCTAGAGTAGAACCTGCTACTGTTATTTTACTAAATGGCCATGCTGTCAAACTGACTTCTGAATATTTATTTTGATAGCCATAGATCAGGCTGCTGTCAACCTTGGTTTCTTTTGAGGTGGGTAGCAGTCAGCAGAGAGACGTATAATAGGTCAAAGCGCCAAGATGAATGCTGAGTGCTCAGTCCCACGGGCACCACCTTTGTCAATGCCCTACTCCCCTCCGCAGCTCAGGGAACATCGTGAAGAGGAAATGGAAACGGTGTAAGAGCTGGAGGAGGGGAAGGAATACTGTGAAATTCTGGCTTTGGACATGGCAAGGCTATTGTACTCAAGAACTCACAACAACCGTGGTTCCCTGTGCACGACAGTCATGAGATCAAACCAGTCAATATTCCAGCATAGATGTGGTAGATGGTCTCCAGACCCATCCTACACTGAGCAGTAAATAGTTGCTAGGGGAGGGACAATCATTCTTTATTGAGGATATGACAATTGGTAGGCTTCTCGTGTTTCAGTGAATGATCTCAGACCCAGTCACCTATGGGCATCACTAACTGGACTTGGTGGGTTATAAAACCAAGAAAATGACCATGAAGTTGGAAGAGGAGTGTGACGGAGGGATATGTGGGGGAATTGAAGGGTAGATCAGATCGTATTTCATTGTATACTTGTATGAGTCTCAAAATGTACGGACAGAGGGTGGTCTTCAAATTGTATTGTAACTCCCAATCTAACAAACCTCTTGACTGTCTTGCTTTCACCCTGAGAGTCACAGTACCAAGACTAGATGTGGATGACAGGGGCAGTGAGGTGATAAGAAGTGAGGAGAGGAAGGAATGGAGAAATAGGAACATTATGTAAGGACTTTCTGTACCCCAGAGGGGGTACAATAATGAAATACTTTCCTATCCACCTACGATGGTTGGGTTTTCAATGTCAACTTGCCAGCTTAGAATCACCTGAGCAGGGAACTTACATCAGGTTGGTATTTGTGGCCCATCTGTGGCCCATCTGTGGGGAATTGTCTTGGTTCCCTTAGTTGATGTGGGAAGACCCCAATGTGGGTGTTGTCTTCTGGTAAGAGCGTAGATGCTGAAGGATGTGGAAGAAGGGATATTGTTCACCCTCAGCTTTCCTCTTACTGCTGTGTGTAATGACCGTGTTGCTGCTACCTTTTACCCCAGCTCTCGGGGGGGCAGAGGCAGGTGGGTTTCTGTGAGTCTGAGGCCAGCCTGGTCTACAGAGTGAGTGCCAGGACAGGCAGGACTACCCAGAAAAACCTAGTCTTGAAAAACAAAAACAAACAACAAAACAAAACAAAAACATAGAATCAGGTTTTCTAGGCTTCCAACATGGACTGAGGACAGGAGTCTTGGTGCCAGATGGACTGAGCGGCTACTGGGTTCTTGGTCTCTTAGGTGTGAGGCAGCTGTTGCTGAACTATTTCAGCCATATTGTGTAAGACAATTTCATGGATCATTTTTAATTACTGCATCTATCTACCTATCTATATTTGCTTTATCAATTCTATTCTCCTAGGGAACATGACTAATACAGCAGCCTAGCTCTACTAACTGTACTCAGACACACACAGAAAGCACAGAATAAAACAAAACAGCAAAACAGCAAGCCAAGAGTGGTCTGTGAATTACTAATGGCTGGGGTAGGAGTCTGTGCAGCTACGTGAGATCCTATCTCAGAAAAGAGTCTTTCAGTAACACCCAGAAACAATTATATAACATTAACTCCTCCAAAACAAGCTATGCCTTTCTTGTGGTCTTTTTTTAAGCACTGGGTTAGTCATGGGATATAAACACTTAACTTATTAACACTCAACTAGTTCCATACAAGAAAAAAGTTTCCACTGTAAAGACCCTTAATAAGAAATCACGGGCCAGAAAATATGGAAGGGAGAAAGTGATGCTGGCCTGCAGGTGACATCAGAACCAGGCATTGGAATCTGTGTATGCGAGGCTGTGGCTCTCTTAGCTCTCCACTGCTCCAGGATCCAGGGAGCTTTAAGTTGGGTCTATTTTTTTTTTTACACCAATGTTGCTTTACCTCTGTGCATCATTCTTAGCTCACCATGTGTGACTAGCTCCCCCAACATCCCAGTTTCCCATTATAAGGAAGGTGTGTTTGATCGGTTCTTGTGTGAATCAGATTTCCCCGAATTGCCCAATCTAGTTGTCTCCAGGAAGTGACAGGAACATCTTTGACCACTGAGTAGAGGATTGGCAGTTTGCAAAGAAGTGAGAAGTTCTGTTGCCAGCTTGGTGGGCAGCCCCAAAGAATTTATGACATAGATACAAGGGCCATAACTGGAACAAACAGTGCCTTTAACCATCAGCATGTGAATTAGGAGACACACACAAGTGTACATATCACAACGCTACAGGGCACATACCCAGGGCACAAGCATGGCGACCTTGAAACAGTTATAAAGCTTAAGAGGCTTATATATGATATGCAAGAAGAACGAGTCATTAGTTAATTGTAGAATGGATCAAATAAATTAGTACACGATATGTATTCATGTGATGTTTGAGAAGAGCCTTGATCACAATTGGACTCGCATGGATTTGTTAATTAGAAGTTCGTAAAGGGTTGAGTCTGGTGTTGTGATAGAGATCACAAAGGTGGCAAAATTAGCAAGGAAGGCTTTCTGCACATATCAGAGCTTGAGCTACGTTTGGAAAATCAGAAAATAAAGCAAGCCTGATGGAAGAAAAACACATATTGGCTTTCTCTCAGATGAAATTTACCTGGCAATTGGTTCATCACCAAAGCTCTCCCTCTGCGAGCCACTCTTTCCAGTTTTTTGGAAGGCCCATGTAGAGTGGGCATGGCAAAGGATGGTTTATGCCCCAAATATTTGTTGCAGTTGAATGTGTCTTGGAAAATGAGATGTTATTCAGTGTGGCCCCCAATCAGATACTTGTGTAAAAGCAAGGCAAACATAACGGTGCATGCTCACATACCAGTGTTCAGTGACTCTGGCAGGATGCAATGCAGGCTTGGTGAACGCATAAAAGTGAATATACGGAAGCCTGGGGAAAGGTCATTGGTATTTTTGGAGCAATAAATCAAGTACAGAAAGATTTGCATTTTGGCTGTAAAACATGCAGCCCTGGATTAGAGGGAGAGAAGACTTTGAAGTAATATTTCTCTGCTGACTTGTTTTATTAGCTTCCTTTAAACATGTTACATTATTGCTTATAGAATTTCATTTACTCGGATTGGCAGCTTGATAAATATGTCTATTGGCGATGATTTGAATTGCTCTGGGCATTAATATTATTAAATCCTGTCACAAGGAAATGTCTGAAAGATGACTTACTGTAAAGATTGCAGCACGGAATAAATCATCCGGTGGTATTTGTTCCCATTTATGGCCTCTTGGAGCTGAGTCAATCCCTTTTTATGTTGCATTATTTTTCAAGTTTTTATAGCTTTACGTTATATATTGCTGTCAGAAGCGAACAGATGGGGTGTCGAACACGAGCTCTCTGCATAATTCCCTCTCTCCGATTATTGGTATAAGGGCAAGAGCAAGGCTGCGTGTTCTGGAGCTAGAAGGGGAGAAGATAAGATGAGAGGCTGCTTGAGGAGAGGGATCCGTTCTGTCAGCTTTCAGGCCAATTTCATCGGCGGTTGGGATCCCTGACTAGTGGTCTCCCTGTTTGGGTTTCACGTAGGACACGGGGTGGCATCTGATCAAAGTCTAGAGAATCAGTGTCTGTGGAGGGCTCACTCCCAACGGGACATCTAATGGCACCGGTTCCAAAGGCTCAGGGACCATCATGGAAGAGGGACCAGAAAGCTTACAAGAGCCAAAGGTCAGGGAGGACTGGAGCGAAAGAGTGTCTCCTGGACGTGGCAGGACCACAGCATCCATGAGCTCATAGCAGCTATGGTTGTCTGCACACGGCCAGCACATGACCAGGCCAGTCCACACTCCGCCCGAGCCCTGTGTCGGGATGAGGCCCCCACTCCTCACTTAGGAGTGACTGACAGCCAATGGCTTCTAGGGGAGAGAGGATCAGTTTTCCTTAAGGGTGTGGCTCTTAGTGGTTTGATCACACTTCAGTGGATGGCCCCACACCCATGAGTAGTTGGGCAGCACAAATTGAACTCAATAGGCAATGATAATAGAAATACTGCTATTACTACTAATAAATCATGATAATAAAACAATGATTAAAACAATAATCAACACAAAGTTGGAAGAAGTTGAGGCTGTCAGAATGGATCTGGGAGGAGTTAGAACTATTGGAGAATAAAATTATTAAAATATATGGTATGGAATTCTCAAAGAATTAATACAAACATTTTCTTAAATTAATTAATCAATAAAAATTCTCTATGGCTGTATTTGCTTCCACTGAACCACTAATGCGGTTTAAATGCTGCCCGCTCCTCTGATATTAGGAGGTGACCGTGTCGCCGTTCTATCTCCTTCCAAAAACTAAACAAAGCAAAACCAAACCTGAGGAATTGGAAGCATTAAAAGACGAACATGGATAAAGGAAGACCCAAAGACTAAGGAGCATTTTTTTGAGGGAGCAGAAAGTCTGCTGGCGTCCTGTTGGGACGGGACACAAAGGATAGCGCACTTAGAAATGATTCGCTGTGGCTCTTGCCATCAATCTTTAAGGAAGAAAACGAGCCCAAGGAGGTGACCGGCAACTACCGGAAAAGGAAGAGAGTGCCTACAAGGCCTGCTATCCTCTAGAGACCTCCGCCCTGGTGAGGCTTAAACTGGCCTTGTGTGTGAGGCAGCTGCCTAAATATCTCGTGAGCCTCTCTTGGGGCTCTGGAGGTTTTGTGTCCAGTGAAGCATTAACGCGGCAGAAAGCTAGCCGATGTTTTCGAAGAAAGGACACGCGAATTTAACTCCCTTAGACACTACTGCACTCGCTGTGAGAAGTCCTGCAGAAAACCACCTTGCTTTGGGAACAGACTCAAATTCACCGTGTGCTACTTTGGGAGTTTGGACTGAGTAACTTAAAGATTTCCCATCATGATAAAATATGGAGCAAAGTGTCCCCTCCCCGCCTGTGTACTTCACAATGCTGCTGCATACAACACATGCTCAAACACACGAATATGCTTACAGTTTAGCGGCCCTTACGTTCCTTAAGGACGAGCATTCAGATCGTCGTCTCGCTGCCCAAATCTCTCCTTCAGCTCCGCACTTGCGGGAGTCTTTCCGTGGCTGGTACCCATCTCCCCATCCCCAGATCCTTAAGTGTTGAGTGCTTCCTGTCGTCTCAGAACGTAGTTGCTAGTGAAGAGTGATCCTCACTGAGCTTCCCCACCACACCCTCGAGCCCACTGTCTCCACTGCTTCCTCTGTGTCACCCCTGTGACACATACGTTTTGTCTCTGGATTCGTCACATGTGTGGGGATGAAGATGCCATCTGAATATGCTCGTGGAAGTCTCAGTATGTGCCGGTCGCATCTGAATTGTGGATGTGAGTGCTGGACCGGGCGCTGTGTTAGAGCATTTCCCAGCTTGCCTTTCTTCTGTGATCTCTTTGTCTCGTAGCTCAGGTAGTTTTCTGTCCCGAAGCCAGAGTAGGTATATGTACCTATAGACCGGTGAGTTACGCAACACAGACAAGTTGATAAAGGTCATAGGTCAAGAAGACATCTCTGCTAGGATTTCTATACTCCCGTGAGAAACATTTGCACCTTCTGCTTTCCCGTTCCTGTTATGTTTCTGGAGGAACCTTTTTCTAAGTCCCAAATCAGCCAAACTAGCAATGCGGAGCCTGGTAAGTTAATGCAGAAACCAGTAAGTCTTAAAGGTCACATCTATTACACAATATGTGTTTTTCTTTTCCTTTCTTCCTGTCTTTCCATCACATCTCTTCCCCTTTTCTTCCCTTCTCTCCTAAATTTTATATACCTTTGCGTTCCCAGGGTGACAGGGTGAGCCAAAGTCTAGCCTCTTTTTGCATAATAGTCACAACTTGCGTGGTTTCTATTTAGCAGTTCTGTATCTCATCTGCGGCTCTGACTCAGCAAGCCCGACAGTTGGTGAAATTCCTTCTCTGTCCTTTGGGCACTTCGTGTAGACTGTCTCCACTGCCATTTAGGCCATGCCGAGGAAGCTCTGGTGCTTACTGGCATCCTCACATTTCTGACCTGTAAGTAAGAGAAGCATGGCGCTAAGCTTGAGCTGGCTGTCTTATTGACAGGCAGCCACATGTGTCCCCCAAGGCTGAACTCCGTTTGTGAAATCAGAGAGTGGACGAGTCATGACCGCCTAGAGTACCGTTGAACCTGAGGTTATCACTTGCTTCCATTCCAGCTGCCGTAGCCCAGGACAACCTCAGAGCAACCGGGTTCTCTTGGTGCCTCTTTGCTTTTTCTAGGAGAGAATTCCTTGCTGGTAATTGCTAAATGTTTTCCTTAGACCAACTGCAACAGAACACTGTAAGCGGAGTCGATAACGCCCCTCCTCATTTTAGCTCTCATTTAAAAAGTTTTCGTGTATTTCCCCAAACCAATCAACCCTTCTTTTATCTTAAAAACAGGGCTATGTGTAGGTGGGAGGGCGCTGCATGTCGGGGAGCAACAAGAAATGCCTCTTTGATGTAAAGCAACCTGACATTATAATAAAGTTCCCCAGTGATGTCCAATTATAGCCACTCACTTCTTTATTAGTAATTCCGCAACCCTAATACATAAAATAACTTGACCATTTTTGGAATTTGTTTGACTAATGGACTGAAAGCTGATAGAATAAGGATAAGTTTCATAATTAGGTTTTGCTAAGAAACTGTGCAAACCGTCTATAATGTGGTCCGCTCCTGATTTTTAATGAGGACGCTGCCAGGGACTGAAGCCTCTGGCAGCGTTCACTTCATATTTTAATTACCCATGGTAATTTTGACAATTACACTCATGTCATAAATCACATCATAATGACCCGTGAAGAAAGCAGATTTAATTACCGGAAGGGGAGTTCTACAGTTAAACAGGTAGAAGGCAAGTGCCCAGCAAGATGGGAATCACATTTGAAACTGGAGCTGCCAAATTCCACATTCTAGAAGAGGCAGACTCTGCAGCCCATGCCACAGGACTTCACGCAAGAAAACTGTTGTCATCGCCTGCTTTAACACGGAAGAACCCCGATATCATCACTCCTGTTATTACTAGAGAAAACTGAACAAGCAGAAAATGATAGAACTTGCTTGTGTGTGTGTGTGTGTGTGTGTGCGTGCGTGCATGCTTCAGAGAACTGAGTTTGCCAGGTAAATGTTTACTTTGAAACAATGGGTCACAACTGAGGTCTACTTGCTGGAGAAGGAGCCATTGACACTATATCCTGTTAGGACTAGACAGATGGGGATTTTAATGGATTTCTGGTGGCTGAATGAAGATGAGGTGAAAGATGAGAAGCTGTGGGCTGCAACACTAGAGAAGTCCCCAGAAGATTTCACCAGCATCTAGATTTATTGCCTTTGTTTTGCTAAATGGACACACAGACAAACTGCCTTCTAAATATGTATATTTATAACCACAGACGAGTACTGCTTTTTTATGTGAGGGAGCGCAGGAAAGAAAATGCAGACATGACTGCTCCGTGGCATGGTTAAGGGGAAGGTTTTTACTGTGAATAAGAGAGAGAAAATATCCAGGGGCATCTGGAAGAGTTCAGAGTAGAGAGAAAAGAAAGCAGACTAGGCCTGGTCTGTGGCTTCTGCAAGAGAAGGGAGAAGAGAAAGAGAGAAAGAGACAAAAAGAGAGAGACAGAGATAGAGACAGAGAGACAGATGAGAGAAAGAGGCAGGCAGGGACAGAGAGACAGAGAGAGAGAGTGAGAAAAAGAGACAAGTAGAGACAGAGAGACAGAAACAGAGAGACAGACACAGAGAGAGACACAGAAAGAGTCTGGGTGAAGTAACTGGAGGAAGAGAATGAGTAGGAACTAGGGGCTCCTAGAGGCCGGGGTGGGGGGGGGCTTTGATGTGTTCTTCTCGCACATAAAACGGACCACATTCTCAGGCATCAAAATCTACATTAACAAATTTAAAGGACTGTGAATCAGACACAACGTGTTCTCAGACCATAATGGAGTTAAACTAGAAATCAGGAACAAAATAAAGCTGCACAAGTCTCCGGAGGGGTGGAAATTAAGTAATACGCTTCTAAAGAACACGTACGTGAAAAAGTCTAAAAAGAAATAAACTTTAAAAAAAATGCTTGCTGCTGTTAAGTGATTACAGCTATGTCCCAGGAAAGTTGGTTGCTTTCCTAAGCAGGAGCTGTAAATACTAAAATTCAAAGTTTGAAAAATATCATTTGCAATAGTAACCAGTGTTGTGTAACGTGATGTGCCCTGCCCCCAGATCCCAGTCACCTGATCACCCCAGATCCCAGTCACCTGATCACCCCAAATCCCAGTCACCTGATCACCCCAGATCCCAGTCACCTGATCACCCCAGATCCCAGTCACCTGATCACCCCAAATCCCAGTCACTTGATCACCCCAGATCCCAGTCACCTGATCACCCCAAATCCCAATCACCTTATCACCCCAGATCCCAGTCACCTTATCACCCCAGATCCCAGTCACCTGATCACCCCAGATCCCAGTCACCTGGTCACCCCAGATCCCAGTCACCTGATCACCCCAGATCCCAGTCACCTTATCACCCCAGATCCCAGTCACCTTATCACCCCAGATCCCAGTCACCTGATCACCCCAGATCCCAGTCACTTGATCACCCCAGATCCCAGTCACCTGATCACCCCAGATCCCAGTCACCTGATCACCCCAGATCCCAGTCACCTGATCACCCCAGATCCCAGTCACTTGATCACCCCAGATCCCAGTCACCTGATCACCCCAGATCCCAGTCACCTGATCACTAGGGCACCTTACACTAAACCTAGTCCTGCAATACTCAGGGGGCTACTAATTTCATTTTCGACTGAATGACATCTTCGCCTTATGAGTTTACCAGAATGCAATCCCACTGTAACAAGCAACTGTCCTCATAATAATTACTAACCACTTCAGCCTTTGTGAGTCAGAGTTCTAGAAATGAATTATTCCTAAAGCTTTGCCCGAAAGCTACATATGTATATATGTATGTAAACATCACCATTAGTTTTATATATTTAGATGGAAATAATCCTAGAAATGCAAGAGGCAATTTTGCTTATTTGTAGATGAATGTACTGCCTGTAATTTAACCTCCTTTAGATTACTCAATTACCGTCTATGAATGCCAGTAATTACATGGTGTTATACTACTTACAGCTAATTGGATTACAGAGAGGAATTTAACCTTACATGAAATAAATAGCACAATACTATGGTTCCCCCTTCCTGTTTCTATTTTTTGGTATAAAAGCTTTATTGTACAGTAAATTGTACAGTAAATGTACAGGCGACATTCTCCTAAGCATCTGGCTCAAGGCGTTTTAATGCATTCCCAGAGGTGTGTACCCGTCGTGACCACCTGATTTCAGTGTAAGTTCGCCAGCTACAAGGAAAAATTGACAATTAAAAACAATCGCTTCCCAGTTCTTTTTTTTCCCCCAGAACTCCTGGCAACTCCCAAACTTTCTGTTTCTATGGGCGTGTCTATGCTAATTTTATAGCATTGGAATCACACAACATGTGGCCTTTGCGCCTGGTTTTTTTTCTTGGTGTATATACTGAGGTTTATACGTAAACTGGCACCCACCGCCTCCTGTGTTTGAACGGCAGGTCTCCACCTGCTGTGGCTGTAGCCCGGCTAGCAGAAGTGGGTTTCTGGGGTTGGGCCGGAAGGGGACGATTGCGTCTGTCTTTCACACCAGTCCTCTGCTGCCTCATCCGATGCTGGGAGTTCTGCCACAGCAAACTCTGGAGTTGCCCTGTCATGTCTTTCCCAACAGGACAGGCGAACCTGGAACTGTGAGTCCAGATGCACCGTTCTCTCCCTAATTGCTTCGGATAGGGAAACCCGTTACAGCAACGCTACAGAAGTACGCCATGCTTGTTTGTGTACAGTACAATTCTTCATTCCTGTTTGTGACTAAATAGTCAGAACGGCGCTTCAAAAGTACGCCATGCTTGTTTGTGTACAGTACAATTCTTCATTCCTGTTTGTTTGTGACTAAATAGTCAGAACTGCGCTTCAAACAAATACTTGTGTGCATTTTGTTTCGTTTTGGTTTTGGTTTTTCAAGACAGGCTTTATCTGTGTAACAGCCCTGACTGTCCTGCAACTCGCTTTATAGACCAGGATGTCCTCGAACTCACTCAGATCCGCCTGCCTCTGCCTACCGAGTGCTGGGATTAAAGGCGTGCGCTACCACCGCCCAGCATGTTGATGTTTTGTGCAGGTAGATTCTCAGATCTCTTAGGAATACAACTGAAGGATAGGACTGTTGGCTCTCGAGAGAATTCTGTTCATATCATCTCTTTTCTTTCTGAGATTACAGAATTTCTCCCCTCCCTTTCCTCCCTCAGAGACCCTCACATATATCCCTTCCTGCTCTTCTTTAAGTGCATTAATTACCACTGTATGCATATATGCATATTTTAAACATTAATTTTATTAATTAACTTAAAATTAATTGAATTTACATTAAATATTAATTAACAATTAATTAATTGCTACTGCATGTATATATGTATATGTATGTTCCTAAATATAACCTACGCAGTTGGTATAATGTTACTTGTATGTATGTTTTCAGGGCTAACCATTTGGCACTGGATAACCAATTTGTGTGCTCTTCCTCGGAGAAGACACCTTTACCAACCACGACTTTCCTTAGTTGTCTAGAGTTCTCTGTGTGGGGTAGAGGCCTTTGGGCTTTCTCCCATTCACTTTGGCACACTTACTGTTGCCCTCCTTGTTCAGGAATGTAGTAGCTTTAGGTATTCCTAGGAGACACAGTCTTATAGCAAACTCCCAGATTAACAGTCTGTCACAATCTTTCTGCCCCATCTTCTGCAATGCTTTTTGAGACTTAGGGGCAGGAACCGTTTTGTAGGTGTGTCCATTGGGACTGGGTTCCACCATTCTGCATTTTTACTGGTTGTGGTTTTCTATAGTGGTCTCTGTTGCAAGGAGAAGTTTCCTTGATGAGGGATGAAGACAACACTTATCTGTGTGTATAAGGATACATATTTAGAATGTAGTTAGGGATTTTGCTGGTTAAGTAAATCAGTGGTTGTAGATTCGCCACCAATACCATGACTTCACAAGCACTGAGCAGTTAGCTAGGTTTCAGTACCAGGCATGGCTTTCCTTGTGTTGAGTGGGTCTTAAGTCCAACTAGAGATTTGTTGGTTTCCACCAAAGCTTGTGCGCCACTATTGCACTCTTAGGACTACCGCACCATGCTGGTTTTGATGTGGTTCATAGGTGCCATGGAGGGACAGTAATGTTGGTTGCCTCTCTCCAAAGCTAACCCTCAGGGAATGGTTGTTTGGTTCAGCTCATGTTCAGGAATCTCTGGACCCTGTTTCTCAAGTACATGGTGTCTTAAGCAATATGGACTTATTTCCACCTCTGGGTGGCAGCAGACATAGACTGGATGTTTGAGGGTCTGTTGGACATTCCTGGCCAACCATTCAAGGAGGGCCTCTCATGTCTAATATTGGGTTTTTCCTCGGTATTCTTTAGTTTTGGAGGAAGCACTGTCAGGCAGATGAGAAAAGACCATTAAATTATATATGTATAGTTTACACAGAATTATGTTATAGGTTTCATTTTTAAAGAAAATATTTCATAGAATGCTTTCTTGTGTCTTTTCCAGACATCCTGATTTTTATTTCTCCTCCTTCTGTTTTTACCTCCCTCCCCTGAAGAGCCCCCATTTCCCATTCTCCCTTATAGGTCATTTGTATCCCTCTGTCCCAACATCTCTATTGCTACCCAGCCCCTTTCCTATAATGGTCCTGCTTGACTTTCCTGGTTTCTATATTCACATCTGATGATTTGGAACTAGGAGCTTTCAATGAGAAAGAACGTGTGATATTTGTCTTTTTGGGTCTGGGTTACCTCACTCAGTATGATCTAGTTCCATCCATTCTATGAAGTTCATTATTTCATTTTTCTTTACAGATGCATAGTGCATATGTATCACATTTTTTGTTATCTGCTTATTGGCTGAAAGAGATTTACTTTGTCTCCATTTCCTAGCTATTATGAATAGGGTGACAACAAACACGGCTGAGCAAGTATCTGTGGAGAATGATGTCATGTCCTTTGGAAATATGCCAAGTAGTGTCATAGCTAGGTCATACGATATAGTCTGCACACACACACACACACACACACACACACACACACACACACACACAGTCTTATTCTTCACTGTTACTCTGTATTTGGACACATACAACTTTCACATTTGGGTTTTCTCAGTAGCATTTTATTGACTTTTCCTCCTGTGTGTGGGTAATATAGGTCTGTCATACTTTCTTACTGGGAGCCAGAAAGTTTTAATAATATAATGCAGCATCTAAATGAATCCCTTAACCCTCTCACCTCAGAATTGCTGTTTTATGTTGTTCCATTTGTCTGGAGCCATTCTTGAAGCAATCCTCTCAAGTTTGTATTCTTTGTTGTGTGCCTCTACCCACTCAATTGTATGATTGTACTGAGATCCCCTTCAAAGCCTTGAGCCACAATCCTAAGCAGGAGATCTACACCATGTCTCCCAAGGACTATGGAACACCATGGAAAAGAGGCCGGAAAAAGCAATGGTAAGAGGTGGAGAAAGGGGAGGAGCCCTACGAAACCCTGTCTCTTGGGTAGGGTGATCCGCTGAGAAAGCATCTGTGTGGGTGTGGCTCCTAACTGAGTATGGGTGCATGTGGGGTGTCGTGAGGAAAGGTCTGGCTGACTCACCAAGAGAATGCATGTACCTGTTATCAAATCATTGTGGGTGTGTTCACCAGAAGACCTGAGAAGACCGCTCAGACACGGGTTTAAGCCAACAGGAAGTCTATTTGTCGGCTGGCAGCTACATTGGATGTTCAGGATCTCAGGGGGGGGGCACTGAGCCTTCCTCAGGGTGAGTTTTTAAGCATAAAGACCATGTTCCGGGTTGACATGCTTCAGGTAACAAGAACAGTCAGTCAGAAGTGGAAGTACAAATGCTAAAAAGGAAGGTTAGTACCTTTAGAAGCCTTCCCAGAACTATGGACTTTGATGGATTCAGCCTGTGTTTTAGTTTTGGCAGGTGGTGCTGTCTATGTGCTGAGTTTTGCGGCCTGAATGGTACTTCCTTCATGGGGTCAGTTGTGTTAAGGTCTGGGGCCTTGTTACGATATTTCGTGTATATTAATAACATCTGGGAGGATTTGTTTTTTACCTTGTTATGTGTCTGTACAACTTCAGAGTAGCTTCTTGGCCCATGAGGCTGAAATTATGTAGTATTTACTCCATCACACAGAAAACAAAACTCTAACAGCAGTGCTCTTGGTAATTACGTTGACCAGACAGCACATGTCTCAAAATCACAGGTAAAGGTTGACTTTAAGATACATTGGCAAAGGCCACAACTCTCATATGGAACTAATCCTAAAAGTTTGCGTTTAGGATTAGTGTGTTTTAGGAGAGGTGAGAAAAAACAAGGATAAGAGCAGGAAAAAAACCACAGAAGGTGGGAGAATTAATGAGTACGACAGAGTAGTCTGTAAGATCTGATGTTGTCGTCGTTAGCCTAAAATCCCATCAAAGATGATCAGTGCCTCTAGAGAGACCACATGGAAGAGCTTGGAAGAAAAACACCAAAGACCTGCAGCTGCCTTCCCCTCTGAGTGTGATGAGCGCGGACATACTGCAAATCTATTTCCATGGGCATTTTGATACAGAGGAGAAATGTGGTCTAAAGCATTTTACTTGCAAAAGAACGTACTGCAGAATTAAACACCAGGAAGGCAAACCTTCCTTATTTCCATATTGAGATTGTTCTATAGAGACGCTAGTCTGCAAAAGAGTTGATGTCTGAAAACGTTGACAGGGCACTGGTTGAACTGTTTGCCTTAATGGGTCAGTAAAGAAGATGGGATGCATAATTCTGCCCACGGATTGATTGGTTATACAGTACCAGGCGGTTTTGTTCCCACTATGAGATTCAGCAAGAAAGGTCCAAGTCAAAACCTTCCTAATAAGCATTATCAATAGTTGCATAGTGCAGTCCTTAGGTTAGAAGGATTTTTATTGTCAAAAGTAAAATGTGCCAATTACTGTTCGGTGGTGAAGGAGGTTCTCCTTGAACTATAGCCTCACTCTCTCTACCTTTTCTGGTTGTCACAACTAAGTAAACACCATTGGAGAAGAAATAATAACTTCCCAATTTCCCCTTAAGTTTTTTAAGAGAAGAAACTGGGTGTAGAGAGGGCCTCTTGATCCGACAAACCCGAGCTTTAAGAAACTGAGGTCTGACGCTGGGCGTGGTGGGGAAAGCTATGGTCCCAGCACCAGGAAAAGCAAGGCTGAAGGATGGTGAGTTTGACATCAGCCTGAGCTACATAGATGCCTTGTTTAGACAAAACAAACAAAACACAACAACACACACACAAAAGAACAAACAAAACTCCATGAGAACAAAACAAAATCAACAAAAATGAGAACAAGGTGAGCGTGATGACGCCTGTCTATATACATCCCAGCAGTTAGGCAGAGAGGTTGTAGTTTTATCTAGCCTGGGCTATCTACCGAGAGAGACACAAAACATACACCAAACCAACCAAGCAAACAAAAACTTGGCGTCTGCAGGCCACTTAAAGAACCATACAAAGGAAAGCCTGGGACTCCAGTATTGGAAACAGAATTCCAAAGGAGAAGTGGGCAGAGCAGGATGCAATTCTGGCTTCTGGCCCCTTCCCCCTTTCCCCTCATCCAACCTTTAAAGAACAAAAACATGGGGAAAAAATTCTAAGCAGGAGACCTCTCCCTGATTACTAAGGCTATCTTATCCTGTGACTCCTTTTCTACAGCTGGTAAAGATCCCCAGTTCTCGACTTTCATCCCTAGTAAGAGCCTAACGTTACCCACATCTTCTTGTTAAAGAATGCTAACATCCGCCTTTCCCTGCCCCCACCAGCGACCTCCAATTCTTACTTTTCATCTTCAATCAAGGCTTATGGAGGATCCCAAGTGGCCTCTATGCCCATTATCCCCATTGCTCCTTGACAGGTCACCGTGCTAAGCAAAACACTGCTTCTCTCCAGCGGTGGCTTCCAGATGTGAGGAAAACCTTTAAAGTCGGGGCCCTCAGCCCATCATTATGCCCTCCCCATATTTTCAAAAAATCCATAATCGCTAGCACGGCACTTTGTTTCCACCCGCAGGGAGTTCCCAGGAGCTACGTGTTATGGATAAAAGGACTTCACACATCCCCTCTTACTGTAGAAAAACGTATCCGTAGCACTCACACGGAATCATTCAAGTTCCTCTGCGCAGCCCATACCTTTTGATTTGGTCCTCTCCATCCCCGCAGGCACAAGTGCACACTCACACCAGGAATATTTAACGCATGCCACGATTCCCAGTCTGATTTTTTTTTTTTTTTGCGTATGTTATTGATGGTAATTTTCCTGGGCCACTCTCTCACTGCGTTCCATAAGGAACACATTTATGACAAATTAATCTCTGACCTAGGCTTGAACCCAGAACACCTTGGGAAATGTACCAACTGAATGAAAAGTGAGGTACCTCTCAGATAGTGTGGGCTTCCCTTCCCCGCCTCCAATACCTCGCAAGACAAAGTAAAGCAATAAAAGAAGGCCTTTGTCTCAAATTTTCACTCGCCTCAGTGATGTACGAGAGGAAGAAGTATCGAGAGCAGTGACTGAATTGTTCAGCCTCCGAGTTCACTGAGCAAAGAAAACTTTGTTTGCTAAAAGTGTTCCATGAAGGAGAAATGCTTTTCGCTTAGATCAACCTGTCTGTTTCCTACGTCATCTGATGTTTACGAAGTGTTATCGGAATGTGCGACGAGCACCGAAAATCTTACCGCATGCTGCAAAGGCTTCTGGGAGGGTTGTTCTCAGAGATTTCAGCCTTGCCCTGAGCCAAGCTCTCCTGCTTGGGGCACAGACTCTGGCCCTGATCCAAGGTACCTGCTGCTTCGGGTCATGCCTCGTTTGTCTTTACAGTCCCAAATCCCAAATGCAAAATCCGTAAGACATAAAGGGGTGGAAATGAGATTCCATCTGGAGAATGGGTAAAGAAGAGGGAAATCTCTCTCCTTGATCTTCCTTCTGGCGACAATTTAAGCTGAGACGTCTGTGTGCAGGTTTGTACAGAAACTGCGCTTTAAAGGAAGCTGTCAGTTTTTACGCATCAGAAACAGCGGGGCTTTACAGAGATGATACGGCGTGAGCACAGGCATGCCGCTATCTGATAGAGACACCGTCTTATTCTTCTCCTCACCCGGGCTGGGCTACTCCGACCTTGGATGTAACACCTCAGCACGAGGGTAGAAAATGGGTCCTCGTGGCCATTTGAAATAGTCAATGTTGAGAAGAAGTGGTGTGTTTGATGGATTCTATCTGCGAAGTGTCTCTTACCCAGAAACACGGCTCCAGGCTGCGTCACTTTGCCTTGGGAGGCAGTTTTGTTCTCCCATGAAGACTACTGACCACATGATTCCTTGAGTGCCTCCATACTTCTTTTCTCAAATCCCATTTACAGGTGGGCTTTAAAACCACGTGTGCTGGCTAGTTTTATGTCAACTTGACACAAGCAAAGTTATCTGAAAGGGAGGAACCTCAATTGAGAAAATGCCTTTATAAGTAAGATTTGGCCGCTAAGCCTTTTCTTAGTGATTGACGGGGGAAGGCCCAGTTTATTGTGGGTGGGGCCACCCCGGGGTGGGTTGTCCTGGGTTGTACAAGACAGCAGACTGAGCAAGCCATGAGGAGCAAGTCAGTAATTATCACTCCTCCATGGCCTCTGCATCAGCTCTTGCCTCTGGTTCTTGCCCTGTTTGAGTTCCTGTCCTGAATTCCTTTAGTGATGGATTATGATGTGGAAGTGTAAGCCAAATAAACTCTTTCCTCCCCAACTTGTTGGTTATGGTGTTTTATAACAGCAATAGTAACTCTAAGACACCAAGCCAACATTATTTTTATTTGATTTTTTTGCTTTTGAGGCAAGGTGCCGTGTGTTCCAGCTTGGCCTCAAAGTGCTGTTTTCTGGAGGATGACCTGATCCTCTTGCCTTCACCTCCTGGATGCTACTATATCCGGTTTATGTGCTGCTAGGGGTCGAACCCAGGGCTGTGTGAATGTGTGGAAAACATTCTCCCAAACAAGCTGCATTCCCAACTCCACTCTAGCAATCTGAACTATCAAAGTTTACTATTTTTCCACAAGTCCATGGAGAGTTTGCATAGACAAGAAATCTGGAAAGACAAGGAATTGGGAAACTAGGAAACACAATTCATCGTAACCCGCTTGTACCAAAACATCCAGGGTTCTGGCCATTCTCTTGAGCTCTCTTTCGTTAAACATCGGCAAAACTCATTCATAATAAAAGGACTGAAGTTTTTCTTGACTTGATGTTTCCAGTGTTTCCATCTCCCCCTCTCTTCCTTTCTGCCCCCCCCACATTTACAAATTTACAGGAAACCATACCAATATTTTGGCAGCCGAATAGCCAGTTTTGACTCTGAAGACCTCATATTCTAGGAAACCCCAAGCCCCAAGTAAACCAGACTGCAAACAGTTGGTCACTTCTTGTTGGCACACAGGACTTTTTATTTCGGAGGTTAGTCTCAAGACACCAACCACGGGGGCTTCATGTGTTGGTGGGAACTAGGCTTCGGTCAATCTAAGTCACGTCCTCTGAGAATGTTTTGGCAAGTTTTCTCCCATTTACCACCAACGGGGATTTCCTGGGGATGAATGGTCACGGTCCAAGGGACACACAGAGAGTGGCTCATGCTGTCCCTTTTCCCCAAACACACAAGGTGGTAATTATAACGGACAGTAAACAAACATTTCAAGTCAAACATTGGCTGAGGAGTCACAGTGAAGACATCCTGGGGAATGCGCTCGGAGACACACAGCTCTCCAGCAGCAGCAGATGCATCCCTGGGATTGGAGATTTTTCTTCCATTTTTGGGGAGAACTTGACCAGTACTTCCAAGAGACACTTGTGGTCTCCAAAGACTGAACTACCAAGGTCATTGAAACTTCTGGGCACATGAACACATGCTTTCCCTTTTTCCAAACACTAGGTCAAGGGGCCTGTCCTCCCCATGCTAAGATTTTATGGAATGTCATTTTTGCATAGCCCAAGCCTTGGACAAAAACACACACTGCTTTGCTTTCGGCTCAGAAATTTATGCTGAGAACTTACAGGCCGCCGAAGGAGTTTAAAGAAGTCTCAACGAAATGACCATAAGCCAGTGTTTTCTGATACAAGTGGAAAGGAAGCCTAGAAAAGAAGAAGGAGCCGGAGGTGGTTATGGAGCTTCCCATGAGGGATTATGAACAGAGTGGAGTTTCCTCTCTCATCAGAACATCTTCAGGAAGACTCGAGTCCAGGCTGTAAATTGTGGGAGACAATGGAGGACATACATTGTTGAAAACCACGCTGTTTGACTAGGTGCACTGACTGAAGGCATATCAAGACCAAGTGCTGCAGAGATGCTCCCAGGCAGAAGTACTTTGATATTTCTTAGGCAATAAAAAAGCACATTTGTGGTCAGGGTACCATTCCCGTCTTCAAATGAAGTGCGTTCTGCTAGATCATTCTTGTCGTATTTTTTTCCCCAGCCTTTCCTAAGATATCTTGACTTTTCAACCACGAAACATCTACCTGTGGACATAGTATAGCTTTCTAAAACCTTGGTGGTACACTGTAGTTCCTTTACCTTCAGTTGACCAGCCTTCACGCTCCATTCCTTGTTTCCAAGTTCTAACACTCTTCACACTGATGCTCTCCTGGATGACGCTCTGGTCTCTGGGCGGCGTGTGCACACAACAGTTGTGTCCTTTGCACAGCATACGGCGGAGATGAGCTCTTGGTGAGGATAACACTCTAAGCCCTGTTAGGCTTTGCTTTGGCGAGGACACCAGATGGATGCCGTGATGATGAAGTGACTCTCCCCAGACCTTTCTTTCATGCAGGTCTCCAACAGGTGTTTCCTCTGAGGCATGTCTGGTTTCCATAACATCAGAATGAAGAAAAATGTAGCCCTGTGACAGCTTGTATACATAGATCATATTCATTACGATAGAAGAATGTACAGTGATTGATTTACTGCTCCAAGTCCAGTTAAAGTGTGCTTTGGAAAAGATCATCTCCATTTGCCGGGGGGGGGGGGGAAGGGGGGGCGTTTCATTACCAGACCAAGGGTTCTTTGTCATGGAAGGGACAGAGGGCAGAAGAAGAGGGAGCGGGCGAAAGATGAACAAAGGGCCAGAATGAAAGCCATGGCTGTCACTGGAGACTTGAGTGCCGAGGCAGAGAGTGGGCAGCCCCTCCCTGACTGTAAGATAGTGGTTTCTAAAATGTTTTCAAAGAGTCAGCAAAGTCACTCTGCGCCAACTTGGGTGATTTTTGTAAACATGCATTTTGTGAACCCAGAGGGCAATCTCTAACAAGATCCTCCTTGAGAGGAAGGATTCTATGAACAAGACAGCTACTTCTGGGGCTGGTGGGATGGATCAGTGGTTAAAATCACTTGCTGTCTAAATCCAATGACCTTCACTTGATCCCCACAGAACCCACGTGAACAATGGTTGGACACGGGGGGGGGGGGGGAGGAGGACTTGAATCTGCGATCCCAACACTCCCATAGCCAAATAAGAGGGGAGAGAGGAAACGTTCTCAGATGCAAACAGGCCAGCTAGCCTGGAGGACCACACATCACAGAAACAATAAGAGAGACCCTACTTCAAAGACAGGCTGGAAGGAGAGAATCAATTTTTGAAAATCATCCTTCAATATCCATTCTCTCTCTCTCTCTCTCTCTCTCTCTCTCTCTCTCAAAGGGATTCTAGATTAAATTTTAGTTTGAAGTGATCACATACCATTCGTGATTTCTACCAAGCCTTGGCAGCATTGTGACGGAAGCAGAAGTCAGTGTATGGGATCTAAAGTACAAGGAGTCCTGTCTCCTCCCACCCAAACATCTCTCTTCATCTGTGATGCCTGTGCTTGGCTGTGATGTAGTTTAGGAACTTTAGTTCCTGACACCATTCAGGCATGAACCTCTATTCTGGTACCGAAGACACATGATCATTGTCTCCAATTAATCCCCATTTTGACTCATGGCTCTACTGAGTTTTACAGCTTGGTTTTGTTATGCCAGTCCCCCAAATCTTCTTGGACCGACTCTCCATTCTCCCTGTTTAGGATTTCTTATGACTCCCTGGACAGCAGTGGCATGTTTCACTGGTGTAAGTGAACTCTTTGTAGAAGGTGGTTCTGATCAGTGACCACACCCCAACACTCTTGTAATATAAATCATCTCCTAGGGTCAAGAACATCCTTCTGGGATTCCTAAGCAGCTGTTAGTTCTATTTGGAAGGAAAACTGTCATCCACACGAATAACATGTCATGAACACCTGATGTTTGTCCGGCTGAGGCTGTGAAGTCAACGAGCTGGGATTTCAAACACTCCATGACTCTTGTTTCAAATGATACAGCACCGAAACTCTGAGCTTTCCAGTGAGTCAAACAAACGTGAATGTACTAGTCAACTCATCTTCATCTCTGAAATCATCCTTTTGGTTTTTCTAATAAACAATCCTTTCTCTGCTTTGTGTGGCCAGAAGGCCTGTCCTGGAGGGAGGCTGATGTGCCGATTATCATTCTATTAAAGAAAACGCTTTTCCCGCTCGCAGTTAGCTATCAATTGGGAATGGCTTCTTGGCTGGAGACGGGACTTTGTGCCCACTTCCTCTTCTCAGTATTGGCATTTTGTTTGGCTTGAGTCCGTACGTCTGTGCAGGTCCTGTTCAAGCTGTCCCGGTCTCTGTGAGTTCATATGTGTTGTCAGCTCTGCTGTGTCTGAAAACATCGTTTCCTTGGAGTCACCCACCACCTTGGCTCTAATGATCTTTCTGCCTCCTCTTTCACATGGCATCCTGAGTCTTGAGGGGTTTAATAAATACATCCCCATTTTGAGATGAGTATTCCATGTGTTTGTTGTTGTTGTTATTGTTGCTTGTCTGTTTTGCTTTTGTTTTCTTCAGAGAGAGAAAGAATATGAATTTGGGTGGATTAAGAGTTGGGGAAGGATATGGAAGGAATTGGGGTAGGGCAAAAAGTTTGATCAAAATATATGGTATAAAAAACTTAAATAAGGGCTGGAGAGATGGCTCAGAGGTTAAGAGCAGCATTGCCTGCTCTTCCAAAGGTCCTGAGTTCACTTCCCAGCAACCACATGGTGGCTCCCAACCATCTGTAATGAGGTCTGGTGCCCTCTTCTGGCCTTCAGGCATACACACAGACAGAACATTGTATACATAATTAATAAATAAATAAATATTTAAAAAAAAACTTAAATAAGAAATAAAAAGGTGAAAATAAAAATAATAAGCATTTCTCTATTTTGTTGATTTTAAATGTTGGACTCTATTATAATATTTCTTTTATTAAACATGCAATACTTACATTTAGTATATTAACAACAACAAAATAAATACTGCCCGTGCCAGCCCTAATCAACTGGGTTGAATCCTTGTAGATGCCATAGTTCTGTCCTTTCGATGAGCCAGTATAACTCACCTGCTGAAATACCAACAGCCACGTAGTAGAAAGCCTGTTCTATCAGGCTGTGATGCCTCATTTTCCAGAGTTAAAACTGCAAGTACAACTTCAGTCATTTGCTGGTAAATGTAACTAATAAAGATAGTGATTTTTACATGCTATATGAACCCAAACAATTTTCTCATCTAAGACTAATTGATAACTACAAACAGTGTCTTGCTTCACAAAATCATTGCTCGTGTGCACACACACACACACACACACACACTGCACCCCTCTCTCCCTTGTGACTTAGAGCTGGTATTGTAATAATGCAGTCTAATTTTTATAAAAGCATTATTAATCATTTGATCAGAAGCATAAAGTTACCAGAGCTGTCACATCAACTGGAGGGCTATTAGAGCTGAAGAATGGTTTCACCAATTGCATCTTATTCTAAACTCTGCAATGTAAACACGCATTGAGCAGAAAGCCAACATGTTTTCACTGGGGAGCAAATCTTTAGAAAGAAGGCTGAGAAGTCAAGAGCAGACTGTCCATCCAAGAGACCAAAAGAAAGAAAGAGCAGTTATTTCATGAGACCGTGTTTGTTAAGCGTACAGACAGCTGCCCTGATACACATCCTCATAACAGTGGGTGTGTAATACGGCAGTAACCGACTCTTCTGTTAAATTTCAAGGGTCTTGTGGCTCACGTTACTGTTTTGAAATTTGTGTCCCCAGGGGAGAAATACCCAGACTGTAAAACTCAACTTTGAGTTTTTTTTTTGTTTTTTTTTGTTTTTTTTTTTTGATTTTTTCGAGATAGGGTTTCTCCGTAGCTTTTGGTTCCTGTCCTGGAACTAGCTCTTGTAGACCAGGCTGGCCTCGAACTCACAGAGATCCGCCTGCCTCTGCCTCCCGAGTGCTGGGATTAAAGGCGTGCGCCACCACCGCCTGGCTAAGAAAACTCAACTTTGAGTTTTGTTTCATTTTGTGGAAGAGTTAAGTAGGAGTATAACATTTAAGAGACTTTGAACTAATGGCACACCCCTGCCCCGAGAGGTCCATGGTACCACCTTGCCACAGTTTATTGGAAAAATGTCTTTCCCAGTTGGGCTCATAAACAAAGTCTACCATGTATCTTACTTCTAATTGTTTAGTTATCATCAACAGAGTAATTTTGGGTCTTCAGGTGTGTTACAAAAAATACCCATCAACGCCTCATTATTTAAATTAAAAACAACCAGGTTATGGATGGAGGGATGGCTTACTGGTTAAGAGCACTAGCTGCGCTTACAGAGGTTTCCTTCCCAGCACCCACATGGTGGTTCACAACCGTCTGTAACTTCAGTTCCAGGGAATTTAACACCTTCTCCTGACCTCTTAGGATAGTGCATGTACCTGCTGCACAGATGCACACATAGGCAAGATTCTGGCATACATAAAATAAAATTAAATGAAAGTTTAAAAATAACTGGATTTACTAGAGATAATTGTTTAATAGATTTAGTTATGATTTATATTTCTCCAGGAAAACAAATAACTTTATTTGTCTCACAAGTTGCTCCTCTTAGCAAGGATATTTCTGCTATGATCAACTCTAGCTGAGGAGGGGGGTCAATGTTATTTATTTTCCTGTTCGATTTTTGTCAGGCCTTATATGGTAGAAGCTTGTCATCAACCTAGCAAAGATTGGCATAGAAGTGTTATATTCAAATCTTTATATATCTGGAATTTGGAGCACACTCATATGTGAAATCTAAATGAACTTGCTTTATTCTCTACTGACTTCCAAGTGTTCTTTGCAAAACCCAGAAGCTCAGTAAGATTTAGAGTTGATTAACACCCGCTGAACAATTGTCAGAGTCAAGCACTTTACTTTCAATGCTATTCAATTTCGGCAACAAAATCACTGTTACTAGCTTAATACTTTAAACGTAAAGAAGTTGAAGATCAGAATAAGGTAAGCAATGTGTTCAATGGCACAGCTAGGGATAGAGCCCGAATACAAGGTCGAGTCTTTGGCTCCACATTAAACTCCCTTTCTATCCACTGCTGACAGTGATTCCCATTTCCTGAAAGAAACTGGTGGTTTGAATAAAAATGGCCCCCAAAGGCCCATAGGGCGTGGCACTATTAGGAGGTGTGATCTTGTTGGAAGAAGTGTGTTATTGGCAATGTGATCTGGTACAGCCACTCTGGAAATCAGTGTGGAGGCCTCTCAAAACCCAAAGATAGAACCGCTACAGGACTCTACCTTTCCTGGTATGGCACTCCATATTGAATATCCACGCTGCTTCCCTGGTCACAATACTAAAGGAAATGCAGCCAGTTGGACAGTGGAAAGAGGAGGATTTAAATCCAGACATTAAAGTTCCCGCATTTGTGTTCCGACCAGCATATTTTATGGACTGTATACATTGAGAATTTTTCTGTGTTTGACAGTCTGTTTCTCCCTTACTGGTTAAACCTAAGCTGGTGCTGGCTGGGCCTTTGGGTTCTGACTTACTCATCTTTTCTGGTCATATCGTAATGGGACACACAGCCACACGGGGCCATCACAGGGAGGAGATGGAGAGGAGGGGCTCTGTCTCCCCTATTGCAATGGACCTGTGGTTAGAATGGCACTTTCTCACTGTGACTGTGCTGAGAGGTGGGACCTAGAGGAAGTGACCAGGCATGAGGACTCTGCTCCCGTGTGTTAATGCTGCAGCTGTGAGAAGGGCTGGCCACTCTGGAGTGGGACCTGATGAAAGGGGAAGGTGGCCTCATGCTCTGTCCTGTGTGCACGCTTGCTGGGTCCCCACCCCCCAACCCCACTCAGATGCAGTAGGAAGGCCTTCATAAGATGTGGCCCTTCTCTCTTGGATTTCCTAGACTGTGGAATTATGGGAAATGAATTTCTTTTCTTCATAAATTTCCCAGTTACAGAGGCAGAAGAATGGGCTAAGACAGACTACAGTGTGATTGTGTGCCACTCTAGGTGACATTTTATTTACATTTAACTTTCGTAGGTTTATACTCCAAACTGTGCGACCATTTTCTTGTAAGAAAAGCCCATTGTATGCATTGTGAAATGCACCAGAGAATTTGAATTTTTATGAAGTAATACTGGCAGTGTTGTGTAAGGAATGTTTTTTCAAACTTCAAAAATTACATTTGCTTTTTAAATATTCGCCATAAAGCTCCGTACTCGACACCCCCACATACTTCAGCCCATTAAAATGAAGGAAAGAAAGTGGCCAGAAATCTCCAGAGTTAGCTGATATTAGGAATTACAGCTCTTAAACTCCAAGCTTCCTGAAAATGAGACCTGCCCTATTGAAGGCATAAATCACAAACAATGCCACACCAGTTTGGAATTATGATTAATAGGGTGGTATTTATTTAAAGGGGAAAAAACTTACAGATCACTGTCCCAGGCAACAGCCCTCTATGCAACCAGGAAGGGAGTCTAGTCGCCAGCGGAGCAGGAAGTGAAGAGAGAGAGGAGAGGGAAGTGGCTGCTTTTTTAAAGGGAGAGAGACCACGCCCCAATGGGCTGGTATCTCAGCAGCTATAGGCTGGAGGAGTGGGAGGACCTCCCGCAACACCTCCCCCTTTTGTTTAAATAAGAGAGTTCTAAACCTACTATGAAATTATATACAATAAGTACAAATATCCTATTCTAACTAGCTTGGTCTTGTATAATAAATTACTTGGCCAAGTCATGAGAGAAATTAACTACATTTATATAGTCTTCAACCCCATCGAAGATCTGAGAAGGGAAATAATGTTACCTGGGTAATTAGGAAGTTCAGTAAAACAACTTCCAAAACATGCAACAAATCACAGAGACAACTAGCTACCTGGGCAATCACCCAAAGTCACATTAGCAGCGTTGAAGCAACCAACTTTGGCTAAGGCCTAACATAACTGACATACCATTTTCTAAGGCAAGCAACTTTTCAAAACTATCTTACCCTGTCTTGGCAGGATATGACAGTCCTGTTTTATCCATTGATGCACGCTCTGTATCTTTGTCAGTCGTTGAGGTATGGGCATTTCTTTGCCCAAAGGCCAATTCTGCCAAAAAAAAAAAAGGCTCCAGGTGTAGTGTCTTTAGTGCTCAACATTCTCTCGGGAATAGAGTGGTGTTGCCAGGAGCAATTGTGTCTCACTACCACAAAACTCTGAGTTAGATTAAAGACCATTTTCTACAGCTCTTTGAAGAAGTTGAAGATTATCTATCTATACTGAGTATAATCTCTATATATCTAAAGAACCTGATTAGTCTAATTATAAATGACAAACTTAGATGACTATTAATCTATATAATTCTCAATATCTATCTAACTTAAAGACTAAGAAAATAAACGACTGTGAAACAAATGAGGACAATGACCTCCAAATATAAACAATGTACAAATATACATTGCAGTAGGTAAATATATATCAATACACAAATATTATATAAGTATCTTAATCAGAGGTAGAAATGTACACTGCAATATGGTAAATATATACAATATATATATCAATACAATATATGTCAATACATAAAAAATGTTTTAAACAGAGGTAGAAACATGCATGCATACAATAGTCAATATAATTTAACTTTGTATCAATATACAAGAATCTATACCAATATATTTGTCTAAAAACAGTAATTCACAATTACAAAATCTATTATCCCATCATCCCTTTTTTTTTCTTTTTTTCAAAATGATCCCTGAGCTTATAAAATTCCTCCCCCAACCCTCAATCATATACTAATTATAATCAACCCCTAAATGATGTCCCTAAACCCAAGGGCAAACTTTACTGAGAGAGGGGACGTCGTCCTCTAGAATTACTTCCAGCTGTCATGGGGGCGACGTTCTTTTTGGGGGACCCTGTGAAAATAAAATGATGGTTAAATTTCAAGATCAATGTCTTTTAAAATTGCAAATAGTCTCTGAGTATTTTGTGCAGGTTTGGTCAAAATGTTGTATAAGATGTGCACCATTTCAGCTAACCAAGTTGGAACTGTCTTGTGCAGCTGGTACCCAAAGCAGGTCTTGTAGTAGCGCTATCAGTATCATGACGTCATATCAACCAGGTGGAGTTGTTGTTATGGGGCCCCATCTTCTTCCTGGAAACTTCAAATGTCACTTCAGGAAAAACTCATTGTTCATTGTGAAAAACTTAAACATTAATCATATAGACATATATGTATATATTCACTGAAAGGCATGATAGATATATTCAATGAAAAGTATGATAGATATGAAGAAAAGCAAAGATGTTTTCTAAACTCATATTTCTTTCTGTCCCATATCATGGCTCTTGACATGAGACAGAAACTCCAAAAATTCTGGGTTTTTCTTTTACTAACAGGCTTGGAATTGGAGAGGGACTGAGCCAGAGTCCAACTTCAAAACCAGCTTTATAAATTTAGAAATATGGTTTAATATTACTTACACAACCCTTTCAGTTTTCTTGATATTTCCTATTGGGCAGGTATTTTTCCATCTGTCAGTATCCAAACATCCAGGGTCCCTTGAATTTTTCAAAGATGAGTGTTTTCCTGTGGAGATAAGAACAGAACTCTGCCCCCATTCTATATGTTTTTCTTACCACCTGTATGAATATCATCATTGTGGATGAGTTGTCATTTCTCCTTTCCAAGAGGTTTCTCCTCTTCAAATCGAAACTTTATTAATTTTGATGGTATCCACAATTTTTCTTCTCCTGTGGAAACAAGAGCAAAACCCCTTCCCCAACGTAGCACATCTCCTGGCTTCCATTGAGAGGTCAGCACATCTTTGAAATAAATCGGTTGATTTAGTTCAGCAGACTTTTCCATTATCCAATGTCTTTCTGCTGCTGTCGTTCCTTTCTCATTAGCGTTAAGAAAATTTAAGGTTAATAAAGCATTATGTAATCTATTTCTGGGGGTATTTTCGGTCCCTTTCTGTTTGTTCAGCATATCCTTTATAGTACGATTTGATCTTTCTATAACTGCCTGACCTGTAGGATTATTTGGTATACCTGTAATGTGTTTTATAGTATAATAATCAAAAAAGCGTTTCATTTTCTTAGATACATATGCTGGACCATTATCTGTCTTTATTTGTGCAGGTATACCCATGATGGCCATAACTTCCAAATAAATGTGTGATTACTGAATCAGCCTTTTCTGAGCTCAGGGCAGTAGCCCATTGAAAACCTGAATACGTGTCTATGGTGTGGTGTACATATTTTAATTTACCAAATTCCATAAAGTGGAACACATCCATCTGCCAGATTTCATTTCTCTTAGTACCCTTTGGGTTACTCCCTGCAGGCAATGGTGTTTGATTATAGAAAGAACAAGTAGGACATCTCTTTATAATGTCCTTAGCTTGTTGCCAAGTAATGGAAAATTCTTTCTTTAGGCCTTTACTATTGACATGATGCTTCTTATGAAATTCTGAGGCCTGCAACACACTTCCAATCAACAATTGATCAATCTCAGCGTTGCCTTGGGCTAGAGGACCAGGCAGACCTGTATGGGACCGGATGTGTGTTATGTACATGGGACAAAGCCTGTTCCTGATTATGTCTTGTACCTGGATAAACAATGAAGTCAACTCTGTGTCATCTGGTATAAATTCAGCAGTTTCAATATGCAAGATAACTCTTTCTGCATATTGTGAATCTGTAACTATATTAAGAGGTTCTTTAAAATCCCTTAGCACCATAAGAATGGCATATAATTCTGCCTTCTGGACAGAATTATAAGGGCTTTGTTCCACCTTACTCAATTCATCTGACTTGTAACCTGCTTTTCCTGATTTATTTGCATCAGTATAGAACGTACGGGCTCCAGTTATTGGAGCATCATGTACAATTCTAGGAAGAATCCAAGAAGTTCTTTTTATGAGGTTAAGTCTACCACTTTTGGGATAGCTGCTATTAATTTCTCCCAAAAAATTAGCACAAGCTCTTTGCCACGGTTCATTGTCTTCCCATAACTTTTTTATTTCTTCAGTAGTAAAAGGCACTATAATTTCTGCTGGGTCTATACCTGCTAGTTGACGAAGTCTCAGCTTACCTTTTATAATTAATTTAGAGACTTTTTTCCACATAAGTTTTTATTTTTTTACTTGGTTTATTAGGTATAAATATCCACTCTAAAATAATATCTTCCCTCTGCATTAGAATCCCTGTAGGAGAAATTCTGGAAGGCAATATGACTAGGATGCAGGTAAGATTTGGGTTCACCCTATCCACATGTGCCTCCTGTAATTTTTTCTCAATCATTGTCAGTTCCTTTTCTGCTTCAGCTGTCAGTTTTCTTGGACTATTCAAATCTTTATCACCATCTAAGGTTTTGTTTAAATGAACTATTAGATCAGGTGTTATCCCAACAGCTGGTCGTAGACTGGAAATGTCTCCTAACAATCTTTGGAAGTCATTAAGAGTCTTTAACCGGTCTCTCCTAATTTGTGCCTTTTGCGTTTTAATTTTCTCTAACCCTATTCTGTAACCTAGGTAATTAATAGAATTTCCTCTTTGAATCTTTTCAGGGGCAATTTGTAATCCCCACCTAGGCAAGACTTTCTTTACTTCTTCAAACATCCTTTCTAAAGTATCTTTATTTGAATCAGATAACAAGATGTCATCCATGTAATGATAAATTATGGACTTGGGGAATTGTTTACGAATTATTTCCAATGGCTTACTTACAAAATATTGGCACAGTGTAGGACTATTGAGCATACCCTGTGGGAGGACAGTCCATTGAGATCTCCTATTAGGCTGAGAATTATTATAAGTAGGCACTGTGAAGGCAAATTTTTCTCTATCCTTTTCTTGTAACGGTATAGTGAAAAAAACAATCTTTCAAATAAATAACTATAAGAGGCCATCCTTTTGGTAACAGAGAAAGCAAAGGAATTCCAGATTGTAGTGGGCCCATAGGTTGAATTACTTTGTTGACAGCTCTTAGATCTGTCACCATTCTCCATTTACCAGATTTCTTTTTTACAACAAACACAGGAGAATTCCAAGGGCTGGTTGATTCTTCAATATGGTGAGCATCTAGTTGCTCTTGCACCAGCTGTTCCAATGCCTGTAGTTTATCTTCAGCTAGAGGCCACTGTTTGATCCATATTGGCTTCTCAGTTAGCCATTTTAAAGGTAGGGCTGTTGGTACCTCTAAAGGTTTGGTATTTGCTGTATGTTCTTGTACAGCCTGAATGGCTGGTGACCTTTTTCCATAATACCTCATCATATCCTTCCCAGAATTATGAGTTCCTGGAACTACAGGAATGTTAATCTGGATATTCCATTGCTGTAGCAGGTCACGGCCCCATAAATTTATGGCAATATTGGCTATATATGGCCTTAGTCTTCCTATTTGTCCTTCGGGCCCTATGCATTCAACCCATCTTGTGCTTTGTTTTATACGAGATAGGGTTCCAATTCCCAGGAACTGAACATCTACCTCTTGAAGAGGCCAATTTGGATGCCAAGATTCTGGGGTAATGATACTTACATCCGCACCTGTGTCTAATAAGCCTTCAACAAAAGTGCCATTTATACAGACTCTTAGCTTTGGCCTTTGGTCATTAATAGAAGTTTGCCAAAATATACGTTCACTCTGTCCTACTGGGTTTTTTGACCCATCCTCCACACGTAATTCATCATTTAGACCAGTATTACTTTTTACAGCAGAAATTGGAGCTTTTAATTTTCTTGGTGAGGCACGTTCTCCACTGTGACTGGGAATGACTGGGTCACTGTTGGCTTGGGGGCCTGCGAGAGGCCCCCCAAGGAGTTTCCCGATGATATCGGATTGCCCCGTCTGTCTGTTGTTGACCTGTATTCGTTGGACCAATGCCGACCTTTACCGCATCTCCTACATATACCTGAAGGCCAAGGTCTCCTATTTTTGTCATTCCCAGAAGAGATATTATTCCTAGAAATTCTTTGCCTGCAATCCCTTTGCAAGTGTCCTAATTTACCACAATTAAAACACCTGGCAGTTTGATGTCTCCTCATTGCTTTGGAAATCGCTTCTCCTACCCAAGATTCATCATTATAGCTAAACGTCTCAACATTCATCGTATGCTGAATCCATTCATCCATAGGTGCTGATCTAGACTTTAAAGGCCCAATTATCTTTTTGCTTTCTATGTTTGCATTCTCAAAAGCTAGAGATTCAAGAAGTATTCATCTAGCTTCTGGGTCTGTTACCCCTATGTCCAGAGCCTTAATTAATCTTTGCAAAAAGTCAATAAAGGATTCTCTCTGTCCCTGCCTAATTCTGGTATATGATTCAACCCTTTTTGCTGGATCTTGTATCCTATTCCAAGCATTTAAAGCTGCTTGGTGACATAGACACAGTACTTCATCGTCATAAAGAGCTTGGACCTGTGGATCAGCATATTCTCCTGCACCAAGAATTTGATCTTGGGAAAACTCAATACCTTTTGCTTTTCCTTGCTGTTCCATATGTTTGGATTCTTCTCTGAAATAAATTCCAAACATCAAGGAAGGTCCATTATCTAAAACTGCAGACACTAACTGATGGAAATCATGGGGGTAGCTCTAGCATTAGAAGCCCAAGTCCTTATCATTTCCTTTACATATGCATTGTGCAAGCCAAAATTAACAACAGCTTGCTTAATTTCTTTCAGATCATTCATTGCTATTGGCGTCCATCTAGCTTCTCTGACTCCCTTTGAGCCTTTATAAGTTGATGCTTTGTCAGAATTAAGTATAGGGTATGTTGCTAGAACCCTGGGTAAGCCAGTTCTAATAGCTGGTGGAGGCATTGTATCCTGTCCTTGTGCCTCCTTACTCTGTTCACCAGCTGCAATAATTTCTCCAATCTTTTCAAATCTTTTTATCATTGTCTCTCTTAAATCCTGAATCTCCTGACCTGTATATATTTCCAGTGATTTCACTGAGGCATCAATTTTATGGTCCCCATTCTGCACCTGTGATTCCAGAGCTTTAATTTTTTCCTTCAAAGATAACATGTCCTCCTTAAACTTTTCTTGTATATCATGTAGATTCCCATCTTGGAGGTACATTCTGTCTGTTACCTTATCAAAACTTTGTGATAAAGTCTGAACGTCAAATTCAACAGCCTGAACCCTTTCAGGTAACTTTCTAATACCCTTGGATATGGAGTCAATTTTGTCTGTCATAGTATCCACTTGTTCAGATAACCTCTGATTTTCAATAATTTTAATCCTGTCAATTAGTTGTTCATTATTAGTTCGTAAAGATTCTATCATTCTTAGGAGTGCCATATTCTTTCTTAATGATAGAATATGGAAAAGAAAACTGAAACCTAGTAACAAGCAAATCAAGGTATCCCCATAATCATATAAACCTTGTATGACGTAATCCATTGTATTAGTAAATATAAATTTACTAATCCATTGTATTAGTGAAAACAAAGCAGTAAAATTTGCATTAGAAACGAAAACTGCCATATTACCTATTATCCAGCAGGTGGCGCTTTTACCGAGTCGCGATGAAAACGGGGTCCTGTTTCAGTGCCTTAGTAGATGTTAAAAACTGGAAAATGCAAGTTTCTCAACAAAGTAAATGTAATTAAATCAATTCCAGAGACAGAACCAGAAACCCAGAATCCAGGGGTAGAGAAGAGCAACCTGGAAGCCGCTTATGCCTTCATGTGACAGAGTCACCCTGAGGGGTTGCAGCTTTCAGCAACCGCGTGCTCTGGTTCGCGCCACTTAAGAGCTGTGCTTGCAAGGGAGATTTAAAAAAGACTGAGAAAAGAGCAAACCACGCTGGCAGAGACTACGCAGGCCTGTGGAGTTTAAATCCACGTGGGGAGGTCAATGCCGCCGCTGCAAGTTACAGGCGGCTGAGGAAGGGAGGGCTCCCGCCAAGCTGAACTCGCGGCCGGCAGCGGATTGGGGAAAGGAGAGGTTCTAAAACCAAATGTTGGGCGCCAAAATGAAGGCGTAAATCACAAACAATGCCACACCAGTTTGGAATTATGATTAATAGGGTGGTATTTATTTAAAGGGGAAAAAACTTACAGATCACTGTCCCAGGCAACAGCCCTCTACGCAACCAGGAAGGGAGTCTAGTCGCTGGCGGAGCAGGCAGTGAAGAGAGAGAGGAGAGGGAAGTGGCCGCTTTTTTAAAGGGAGAGAGACCACGCCCCAATGGGCTGGTATCTCAGCAGCTATTGGCTGGAGGAGTTGGAGGACCTCCCCCAACATCTTATCCTCTTTCTCCAGCGAAGGAAAGAGACTTGAATCAGAACGCTTGTCACCTGGGAGGAGATGAGTGGCGTAGGCTTAGCAAGGTCAGTTCCCCGTTGTTGGGACCATTTGGAGTCCTGGCCTCCAGCTGCTCTTCCCTGTTAGAGATCTTTACTTTTCTTCTGATTTGAGTTACTAAAAGCTATGTCAAAGTTGTTTACCAGCTCTGCTTCACGAGCACGTGCTGCCTTGAGGATCAGAGGATAAGGTTTTCACCTGTTGGCTCACTTGACTGTTGGGCATTTAAGCCTCCATGGTGCTATTGAATAAAGGGCTTCTTACCAGTGACTAGAGGTCTGTGTCTCTGTCTGTGTGTCTGTGTGTGTTTCAATCTCCAGCCCCTTGCCTGGTTCACGAACTGTATGGCAGTGCATCGAGCACAGACAGGCGTTGTGCATTGCACCCCTTAGGAAGGGAAGAGTAAGAGGTGACAGTGGGTAAAAAGCTCATAGAAAGGAGATAAAGGCTAATTACATATTGGCTATTATATATTATATAACACACACACACACACACGTATATTTCTCTAATGCTACTCTTCTTTGGCCCATCCAAATTTGTTCCCTGGGAGTGGTCCATGACATGAATTCACAATAAGACACTAATGCTTTCAACATGCGAATTACAGAACATTGTCTTCAAGATCCCTTCAAACCAATAGATTAATAATGACTCCCTTACTCCTTTTGGCTTCAGATTAGAAAAGCATGTTGAGAGAGAAGCAGGTGGGGATCCTCTCTTCCCTCTTCCATTTCTCTCAGCACTCAATTCAATGCCCGCCTCTCACTATGCGGCTAACCATTATCTGTTGAATTGAAGACAGCGAACCCACAAGGTGGACTCTCAAAGAGCTTCCACCAATCTGACCACACCTAAAGTGGGTCGGAGAGTAATCCCCACTGCAAAATCGTGATTTTCCTTCTCACCTCCTAATGGGAAAATGCTTATACATTGACTTATTCATTGACAATAAGCCACTCCATCTCCTATGAATGTGTTAATTCTGCATCAAAAACATATTTTTAATTCAAGGAATAAAAGTAAACCATGGTTGGACATCGCTGGACCCAGGCATCTCCACTGGGGATAGTTGATGTTTTGTACCAGGATCTGGAACCAGACTGCCAGGCCAAATGACCACTGGTGGCCACGTTCATCAGCTGTGCATGGCACTCAGAGGAATCGGACGTCACAGGCACCACAAAGATCTGCATGACTGTGGCTGGAAATCAAAATGTCAGTGAGTCAAGTTGGGAAACCAAACATATTCTCCTTGACTCCTCAGAGGTTTTGCTAGGTTAGGAAAATGCCAAGTTCTTGGGACAAAGGAGTGAAGGAAGACACCTGGGCTTTGGTGACAAGGGCCAGCTACTCAACCTAACTTTGCTAAGCAGCTCAACCTAAGTCAGCACTCAGGAATTTGGGGGTTCTCCAGGGCAGAACTAACACAAAGCACTTCATGGATGTGAGAGGACTGCTGAAGGTTTAACTAAAGAAATGCCTGCTCTGCTTCAGTTGAGCAAATCTGAAGATCAACAACAACAACAACAACAACAACAACAACAACAACAAAAACAACCCTGCTATTGTGTTCTATAGCTAAGTTCTTAGCTTAGCAATTAGGGTCACTCAAGTTCACATATGATTTTTGTATGCACTTGTGTATGTGTGTGTAAACATATATGTGTTAATGACCCTATAATTGGACAGAAATGAGGACTATAAATGTAGCATCATTCATATTAGAATAAGAATGTGCACAGAATATTAACCTGGGCTAAACTGATATTGCCATATCAATTAAACCATATCTTGTTAAACAGGGAGATAGGCAACCTATTCTATTGTTTTTAAATTTCAGTCTCCTTTATGGCTAGAGAGTCACAAACCTAGAATTTTAATTTTGGTTTCCTTATAGCTCTCATCCCAGCCTCTCATTCATTCATTCATTTATTCATTCAATAAAAAGATGTTGATTTCCTTAGTTGTGCCAGGTCCTGTTACAGATTGCCTGTAAAGTAGCCACCATTGAAGAAGGAGGAGAGAAGGGGGAAAGGGCTGGTGAGAAGGCCAGAGAAGGAATAGGAAGTATTTGACCCAGAGATAAAGAGAAAATCATACAAATCAATCTGGAATTCAGTAATATCAATTACCAATCTTTGGAAAAGTGATTTGGCTTTCGTAGTCATTTTCTTTCATCTTACATTAATTATCCTTCTAGGCCATATAGAAGTTCTACCCCCGAGAACCAAAAGTCCAAAGAACAGTGCAATTCTCCCAGGCCACCAACACAAGACTACCTGGTAGGCAGTTTTCCATTTGTTTCTCTAGGTCTGTGGAGTTCATCTGGAGAAGTCCCCCCACCGCATGTCATCTACCAGTGTCTAGATATAGACAGGAAGATGCTGTCTATGTCTAGTTGGTAAAGGTCAGAAGTATTGCTAAGCATCGTTTGAGGCATAGGGCAGTCCTACACGATCCGGGTCAATAGTGAAGAGACTGAAGAAATATACCCCTAATATCCTCATGTTTAGTGAGCATTTTATGGGATCAGAAGATCTTCCATGCCTCCACACCAGGATAAATTCATAAAGGTACCCAAGCTGTGATACTCTAAGGCTGTACCCTAGAGATTCATTCTGGGATATTGGGGGTTTGGGTGGCAGAAGTGAGGATTCTCCAAAGGATCCTTAAGAGCACAAGGCCTCCTGGACATGTTCATAGGAAGCCTAAAGAGTTTGCAGTAATTCTCTAATTACTATCCTGTCACATTGCAAAGGGAACAGGTTGGCAAACCTAGGTAGCGAACTAAATAATCTGTGGCACCATCTAAACATATAACGGTAATTAAGTCTGACAACTTAATTTGCTACTGAAATCTAAATGTACAGTAGCAATCTACAATTAAGCAATCTTTTGTAATAGCACCCTGCCATCCTGGAAGATTTCAGGTGTAACACTGTGTACTATTACGTAGCAAAAATATTGACACTGGTAAGGCACATCCGGGCTATGATCTGACATTTATTCAAATTAACTATTGCTTGGCAAGGGAAGAGAGGTGGCGCGGAAATTCAGTTGCTGTCTTCCGTCAGCGACAACTTCTTCAGACACCTAGAAGTCCCTTCTGCTGATATCAGTGTTTCCATGCACAATTAACACTGGAGTCTGAATGTCAGGTACCCCAAGTTCTTTCACAGCTGGATTAGAACAGAAGGGCTGCCCACAGAGAGGTTTCCCCTTTGAGTCTCTAATCTCAGTATTTACTGAAATGATACCCATCACAGCCTTGAACAGAGGAACAAGTGTTACCCGAAAAAGGACTTGAGTTTTGAAATGGGTGCTGGTTAGGACATGAAGGCTTGTTGTCTTGGTTAAGATGTTTAAGGCTTTCTTCACCCTCTGGGGTGATCACAGTGAACTCAGTTCAGAGGTGGGGTGGCTGTTATGTCATTTTTCCTGCCCGATGATGTCTGTTGCTCACTGGCACTAGAGGGATAGTGTCCCGTCCGTCGGACAATCTCACTTCCTCACTCTAAACCCTGTCACGTTGACCCACACAATTCTAGGAACATCGTGTAGGACATTGCAGGTCATCTGATTCCTTAACCCAGTTTATTCTGCTTATGCTGGCTCATTTCTGTTTTGGCTTTCTTTCTCACCCACTGGTTTGAGTAGCTCTTTCTTGTTCCTTCTTTTCAATCAGATGTTGCCTTTAAGCTTGTCTTCTTATTTTCCCACATCAGTGCCTACACTTTAGGAAAGCCTGAGGCATTCTAGCAAGAAGTTCTAGGTGGTGTGCATGTGTGCGTGTGTGTGCATGTGTGTATGTGCATGTGTATGTGTGTGTGTGTGTGTTTTCTGAAGGAGCATAAAAACAATATAAATAGGTTCTTCCATATAGAGAAGATCTTGAGAGCTGTTTGGAGGTTCTCAAAGAAGAGTCCAGCAATTCATGTACTCTTGACAAAACATTGGTCCTCCTCTATCAGGGAAGGCAGAATTCTTCAACCAAACACACATGTTCAGGAAGGATGCACATGGAGCGGTGAGGGAGGTAGGCAATACCTTTCTAGCCAGCCCGATCAATCAAATCAACTCAAGACAGGATATTGACGAGGCAGATGGCATCAGGAGCCAGAAACCAATCGCCATATCTCAAAGAACACTCATAGGATGGCAACATCAAAGTTCTTGACAGTTACCTTAAAGTTCTATATACAAATTAATCTATTTTGAGACCCCCCAAAAGGCTGAGTTATGTATTACTCTACCATTCCATGGAGTATCCTAAGGATGATATTGATGACAATAAGTTGGAGAAGTTTGCCTCTTTTGTAAGTCATTTGAAGTAGTACTTAAACCACACAAATACACAAGCACATGCATGTGTGCATACATGCACACACGTGTGTGCACACATGCACACATGTGTGTACCTGCAATCTCAAAAGAAGACACTGAGGAGACCCAAATACAGCCAACCCTCTGTATTGTAGGCTCTGCATCTAAGGATAGACCCACCCACCAATGGAAAGTATTGAGGGAAAAAAGTGCATTGGTACTGAACATGTACAGAAGGCTTTCATCATTGTTCTCTAAACTAAAATATTATAGCTATTTACATAGCATTTACATTATAGGCAATAGAAATAATCTAAGATAATGTAAAGTGAGAGAACGTGCATGGTTTATATGCAAATACTATGACATTTTATGACAAGAGGCTTGATCATTCATGAATTACAGTATCCATGGGAGCTTCTGAAGATATTAAGGAAAATCACCATTTTTTCCCTAATACAGAAAAGAATTTAGGATGGGACCTTCAAGTACCTTTGCTAAGATAAAGTGCCAAGTCACATGTTATTCTTGTACCTCTCAATCACGCCATTTATTTGCATCTATTATCTTTTATTCCTGCTGTTTCTGCATCCACAGAAGGCATTTCACCTGACTTTAATGAATATGTTGGGAAAATAAAATATCAATGAGTCTCCAGCCACACTTAACCGAGTAAGTTGTGTTTTAAGGGGGAAAAATTCAAGGGAGAGATCTTTATGATGCATAATTGATGTCCCAAGGTTCTTTTTAGAATCCACAGTCAAAGGCCCGAGGAACCAGAATGGAGCCCAGAGAGCTTAAGTGCTTGGCCAAATGTCACATTGGGCTTTTACCCAACTGGTGACATCATCCAGTGGAGCCTGGTTTCGGGGCAGAATCACATCTGTCTTCTCCACCCTCCTGGGTTTTCGGAGGAGGGAGGCCAGCAACCACCCATTCTTAAGAAAAGAGGCATGGAGTCTAAGGCTGCTACAGAAATTTCCGGTTCTGATTTATCCATCCATTGCTGGCCTTGGGGCTAATTTGCTCCTTTCCCTTGGGCAGAGCAGTGTCAGGACCAGGGTGAGACAGGTGATACATGCAGGGTGCAGACACTGAGGATCTAGAACCCCATCTTGGGGCCATTAAATTTTATGCCCCAGCCTGTTTCCCTTGCTTTATCTTAATTCCAGCCCTGGATGATGCACAGCCTTTGCAGGAATGGAGAAGAGGCTACTGTCTTTCAATAATGTCTATGGAAAACGAGTGCATATGAGACTTTCACAGATTCAGGAACCCTAGGCACAAGAAACATCGTGGGGGAAGACTGGTAAGGAAGCCAATCGTGTATGGATTTGGAGGGTGTTGGTGGAACACTATAGGACACCGGGATTCACTCCTTAGAAAGACTAGGGGGAAAGTGGGAACGTACTACAGGAGAATTAACACAAGAACCCCAATGCCTATCTCCTGGATGTTCACCAATAGGGCAGCAAGGCTGAAAACAGATGCTTTAGACAGCCTCTCCCAGGACAGTGGAGCTCATGCCTAAGCAGCTTCTCAAAGAACAGCAATCTTGACTCCAATTTTGGGGAAATGTTTGCCACCACATATCATGTCAGTGGCCTCTTCGTTTTCATATATACTCATAAAACTTCATCATGCCTTCTACCTTTCTCTTCCATTTGCTCCTAATAAGTGAGGAGGATAAATGTGCCCAGAGGCAGCCAAACCCACAACAAAGGACTTGTGAGCTTGTCACTGCATACAGAAACTGAGAGAAACCTTGGATTTCCAAACACAGCTAAAGAATCCTTCCCTCTGATGTAAGTTGATGTAACAAACTTTTCCCTAAACATCCAGCTGATGTAGTTGACTCTACAATGCCTTCACTTATCCCCTGGAGTCCTGCCTAAACTTTCACAACAGCTGGAAGAATATGCCATGGTATAATGTAATTTGGAAACACTTCAAATCTGCTATCAGTTCAGTACTACAAAGACCAGCGGAGGCTAGGACCTGCTTGGCTTCATGACAAAAGAGCTGGAGGAAGAGAACTTTGGGAGAATCTCCTTTTGTTGTGAAGAACATCAAATGATATCCTCCTCTTCTCTCTTCCTCTTCCCACTCTCCCTCTCTCCCCCTCCCTACCTGTCTCTCTTTCTCTTTCTCTGAGACAGGGCCTTACTATATGGAGATCTGCCTGACCTCAAACTCAGAGAAATTTACTTGCCTCTGACTCTGGAGTGCTGGGACCAAACGTGTGTGCCACCGTTCCTAGCTAAGTTTCTTTCTTTTTTTTTTCTGAATGATATTTCTGAGGTCCCTCAGCTTGTTGCTTCCTTTCTACCACACAGCTTTCATTCTGAATTGGGAGAGTTTCTGGGAGGATACTTGATCTTAAGCTTTCTGGGGTTCTCATCATCATCATCATCATCATCATCATCATCATCATCATCAGGAGCAGCAGCATCAACATTAGCATCAGCAACATCATCAGCATCAGCAGCAACATCAGCATCAACAACATCAGCAGCAGCAGCGGCAGCATCATCAGCAGTGGCGCCAGCGGCAGCAGCATGTGGCTGCAGTGTCAGTGTCTATACCATTGGGTGACATTCCAGCTGGCAAGGCAACCCTCATGCTTTTATTGCAGATTAAATCTACAACACTTCTGGTTGCAACATTTTCTAACACTGGGATCCAAATTTGAGTCAACATTACAGTAGAAAGTTAGTCCAAGTTTAGAAGTTCAAAGATATTTCAAGCACATTTCAACTTGCATACTCTCTTGGGATGGAGAAAAAGAAAGAAAAAAGACAGGAAGATGGGAGGAGAAAGCGAAGGAAAATGAAAAGAGAAAAAAAAGGAAGTGGGGGGGTTGAGAAAGGTCCAAACCTGAGAACTTTAAATAAGAGGTGAACCCACAGAATAAGGGTGAGCTCTAAATCCTATTTCCCTCCAATACGGTATCAGCACCCTTTTGATGTCAAAAATGAAATGATCTATTCAGAGGCTAAGCCCCTTGGTTAAATATGTAAAGTGCACGTCCCTAGAGTCGTCATCAGCGGGATAACCCCAGAATTTACACCTTTTCTTTAATCAGTGGAAAATTACCCTGAGAGTGTTATGTTTGATCACTCCTCATTCAGGCCATGTGTTCCTGGACAGATTGTAGCTCAGCCTGGATTTGCATATCCCATTCCCTCCCGAGTGTCAGGGGACTGAGTCCGCGAGTCCCCGTGGTGGCAGCTGGAAGAATGGAGGAGAACTGCCAGGAGGAGATGGTTCCATTTGAGGGGGACTCATCTCTTTACCTGAAAAATTCATAAAAATTATATGTATTTTCTCTTAATCAACATAAATCATTTCATTTTCTGGGTTGATTTGTCTCAGTGACCTACATTTTACTAGCAATGTTTGTTTTGTAACCTTTCATTTGCCCGCTGAGGTCAATATTCTTACAGCTTCCAACTGCCTACCTCATTCATGTAAGATTGAGGGTGTGAACATGAAGCAGACAGAGTCCATCTTCTAAAGGAGCATGTATTGAAAAAAAGCCTTGCTCCATTTGTTCAGAGGATCACCAGTGTCAGAACTATTAGGGGTGCTCTTTAAACTCTGGTCCCATTCCCATCCATAAGCTCAGATCATGGAATCTGAGATTCAGAAATCTCTCTTTAGGACAACTCCTGAAGATGCTGATGCATGGGCACCAACTCCTAAGATGCTGATGCGTGGGTGCCAACTCCTGAATATGCAGATGCATGGATACCAACTCCTGAAGATGCAGATGCACGGGGACCAACTCCTGAAGGTGCAGATGCATGGGGACCAACTCCTGATGATGCAGATGCATGGGGACCAACTCCTGATGATGCAGATGCATGGGGACCAACTCCTGATGATGCAGATGCATGGGGACCTACTCGTGATGATGCAGATACATGGGAACTAACTCCTGAAGGTGCAGATGTATGGGGACCAATTAATAAAGGAAAGAGCATTTAGTAATGGGTGAGGCAGAACTCATGGTAGCCTGCCAGTGATGCAAGAAGGTGGTCACTAATATATCAGATTTAAAGATTGTGAATGTTTCAGTGGAAACACTGCAGAAATAGTCAAAAGACACTCGCTATGGTGTGGCAGTTTGTAGTTCAAACTCAGGCATGTTTCATACGAACTATAATGTACAGAAGAATGACCTGGAATAAAAGCCAGTGGCTGTGAGATATCAGAGGAAAATACTCCCCTGAAGAGGCCCAGGATACGGAGAAATAAGCCAGGTGTCTAAGAGCAAAGGCATGAAAGAGCAAAATGAAAAGCAGCCACGCCCTTGTTTGCGCAGTAGTGGCAAATGGTGGGGATAAGCCTGGAATGGGAGGTCAGGCCTCTGAGGCCACTGGAAGGAGTGTGGCCTTGGTTTTAAGTGGTAGTAAGGTTGGAGGCAGTGGATGACAGGATCTGACTTGTGATTGTGGAATTGCTCTGGAAGCATCATGAACAATAGATTGCAAACAAGAAGAGAACCAATCAGAAAAACAAGAAAGAGGAATCTGAAACAGTCCAGGGCTTGTAAACTGAGTCCTTGAACTCAGGTGTAGGGAACAGGTTGGTTCAAAATTCTAGAATAATAGCATTCTTGTTTCTCTGAAAACACAGCTATTGTTTTTTATAGGTAGCATATACAACATATAGATTTTTTCACTTATACTGGAGTGGAATTCTAACTTACAAAAGACAAAGAATGGACACTTAAAAAAATATATATCCAGTAAATCTGAGAAAACCTACTAGCCAGAACATTTTAAAGCCACTTAGCCCCGTATTCACGCCTACCACACACTGACTGGAGAAAGGGGTTTATAAAGGCACCTTGGACTGTTTAGACTTATACTTGTTTAAGAAAAGACTTTGCTGTAAGATCCACATTTCCACTTCTGGTCTCATCTGGATGTTACATACTCTAAAACTCCATTTATTTGTTTATTTCATACCAGAACGACGTGACACCAGATGTTAATAAGACCTAAGTCCACCCCCTCCGTGAGAATAGATGACAATAACGCCAATAGTCCTCAGGGGAAATCTATAGTAAGTTATATAAAACACACATGCATTTCAAAAGTAGACATTGGCAATATTTAGGGCATTGTAGCTTAACATACTTCTCTGATCAAGAAAAGGGGAAAGTGGCAAGGAAGAAAGGAAGATATATAGAGAGATTCTTTGTCGAGAGGAAAGGGAGAAACGTGGAGCTATAGTTCCAGGTGAGTTGTGTACTGGGGAGATTTTTACTAAAGTGCATACTCATTGCAGAGAGAGGAGATGGGAGGAGCCATGCAGTGCAGAGAGGAGATGGGAGGAGCCATGCAGTGCAGAGAGGAGATGGGAGGGCAATGCAGAGCTGAGAAGAGGTAAAATTCAGATTGACTGCTGGGTGGTGTCAAAGCAGGGTTGTCATGGATACAGGGAATGATGGTAGACTGTAGAGTCCAAGGACGAGGACTGGAAATCCTGATGAAGTAGAGAGGAGATGTAGTCAGAGGAAGGGAGCGGGAGAGAGGGTGATGGGAGGTGGTGGGTGGAGATTGATTTACTGAAGCTTAAGATTTCTGACGTGGGACATAGGAAGTGGTAGCATTCAGGATATGCCTGGAAAGCGGTTTGGAAATGGGGAATCTTTGGGTAGCAGGCATCAGAGAATGGGCCAGGGTGACACAGCTGTAGACCACACAGACACTGTAGGCACAGACAGTGCTGATGGAGCTAGAGTTAGGAGGAAACGCTGCCCATGTGCCGAAGACCTAGATAAGCATGGAGGTCTATAGATGGCACTGATGTTATAGAGAAGGTCAAACGTCTCTTAAAAATTCACCTCAACAGCTCTTGGAAAGGCTGTGTGGGAAAGCCACTTGACCCTAAGTACGATACCTGGGTCCCACAGTGGAAGGAGAACGTTAGCTCCCATCGTTGTCCTATGATCTCCCTATGTTGGACATTGAACATGCACATGTATACACACACCAAATAAATAATAACACAATAGAAACAACTAACCTCAGCTGTGATTGGGGGAAGCATTGTGTTCTGGAACCAACACTAAGAAACATAAATGATCTGAGATAAAATAGTTCACGACCTTGCCCATCTGAACTTTAACCTCTGTCCCCAATGTCTCTGGAAGACCTGGAATATTTATGGGTTTTGGATGAGCATGCAGCTTATCTTTGGAGGAGTTCAGTGAAGGAAATTATAGTTTTGCTTTTAGGTAGAAGTTAGAGTAGAACACAGGCTACAGAAGACAGCGGGATGATAATGAGCAGATCAGTCGCTGCACAGAGGTTGATCATGTGTGTGAAGAACAATGGTCAGGAGAAAAGAGGGACCGTGGGAGACAGCAGTGAAGAGAAGCTGGGTGAAAATGATGGGTGGGACTCACCTCTGTTTTGGTCATGGGTATTGATTAACTCACACCTATTGACATTTAGTGTGAACTATTATCTTGGTAAGTCTCCCTGCTTTTCTAGGAAGTCTTTCCATGCACACTCAGGCTGTAAGTGATTTTTTAAAAAAGATTTATTAATATTAGATGCTTACAGTTGGTTTCGAATTGAATTTGCTTTGTTTATGATGCTCTTGTTCTTTGAGCAGGATATATTCAAGTGTGAAATTTGGTAGCAGAAGCATTAGATGAGGGGGGAATTAAAACTGGGCCGGGATATCCGAAATATTGTATACGTGAGTACACACTTCATAGTGACAATTCTGTCATTCAGTGTCTTTGGCTAACAGGAATTTGCCCCTCCCCCACAAATTATGAGCCTGGGTCTTGTACGTGTGAGGCAAGGGCTCTATTCTTAGCAATCTCCCCATCCTGTAGCACAACTTGCTAAGCACTTATTATTGCAGAGATGGGGGTCTTTGGTGTAGGGCATACTATAAGGAGAAAAACCTGGGGCCAGAAAGGCCACTAGAAACACACTACTCCAGACCACAGCTTTAGCTCTGTTCCATTAAAGTATGAAAACCAAAAGGTCCGGAGAACAGAGACATCATGGCTAAGGCTAAAAATTGTTACAGGAGCTAGGAGAAAAGCCTGTCTCTTAATTCCCAATCCAGAACCTCCTTTAACGAGCCAGAGATCTTTAGCATTAATTAGAAACCAATGAAGCAAAGAAAGACCAAAGCATTTCCTAGGCTGCCCCAGCAACGTGACATCTTTATTTAGACTACGTGGCCTGTGGCTCCACCACTCCAGCTAAAGAGGCTAGAAACCCATCTTTGCCTTTTTCCCTAAGTGGCCAGTCACGGAATTGAGGCTCTTATACTCTGGAAGCTCGCATTTTACACCATCTCTCAGCACCATCTTCTACAGATAGGATGATGTTTCCTCACCCCAAATGATGGATGAAATTACAAACGTAGAACCACCAGCACCAGAGAGGCATCCAGATGCAAACTATCATCACACAGTTGGCACAGGGGGAGGGACCAACTCAGCATCCCTACTCACCAGTCCATCCTTTGGACAAGGGAAAATGGAAGAATGCCAAAATTGTTTCCACTGCTTAGTAGTTGACCAGAAAAGTAAAGCCAAATTGTTCTGGACAGGCTAAACATTTAATCTTACACTATTGGATCTGATGTGATAAAAGGAAAGCCCGTTTCTCTGTTTTCTTTGAGTAGAAAGTGAGTTAGTTTGAGAAGCATTAAAGAAGGCTTTCATGGATGTGAGGGCGATCTGGCTGCGACATCTGTCACTCCATTCATCGCCAGGGTTGATTTGGCTGATCTGGCTGGCTAGGCGGGTGTCCCCTTCCTCCCTCACTGTTCCATGTGCGTCCCTCCCGAATAGAGGGATCTTCCCTGAATAGAGGATGACCAGTCTTTGGTCAAGGCTGTACGAGTAGCTGTGCTCCCCTGCTAGAACCTCCAAACAAGCTCTCAAGAAGCCTTCCCCATAGACCTAGGTTGCTCTCAACTTTGACGGAAAAACTTCTGTGGGCAGCAGACATAACTGGTCAAGTGCTGAAAATACATGACTTTCGATGCTCAGCCCTAAATGGGACATCTTTATCAATACCTTTCAATGACCAAGGCTCAGGGGACATCTAAGAAGAGAAGGCAGAAAGAACGTAAGAGCTGGAGGGGGGAACAGGTGCAATGAAATGCTGTCTCTAGTCAGGACTTGCCCATTGCACTCATGAATTGACATCAGCTGCAGAAGAACTGCACAAAATGAGGCCAGCTGAAATTCTAGCATAGCTTTGAGAGGAACTCACAAATCCCTCCTCCTAGCTAGGGGCTATTGGGAGTAGACCCTTCCAAGGAGAGAGCGAGAATAATTATTTAGGTGACCACTGAAGATGTCCAAGTTCCTGCGCGTGCATATATGGCTAGGGCTAAGTGAATTTATTAGAAAAGGAAAACAAGAAGTCATGATGTTGGGAGGGGTGGGGTGTGTGTGTGTGTGTGTGTGTGTGTGTGTGTGTGTGTGTGAGAGAGAGAGAGAGAGAGAGAGAGAGAGAGAGAGAGAGAGAGAGAGAAAGAGAATGGGGGTGGATATGATCATGTGTCATTGCATACACATATGAAATCCTCAAAGAATAAAAACTGGAGATTAAAAAGAGAAGTTCTCCAGATGTCCAGACAGTGGTTGGAACTGAAGTTATTTTTTCTATGAATTAGACCTAGGTATGTGCCAGAGACAGCAGATCCTTCATTATGGTCTGTTAGGTTGGGATGTCTGGATAAAGCAGGATAGGTTGAAGTAGGCAAATCACAGTAGCAGGAGAGCTTTAAGACTTTCCCGACATTCCACGTTCCAAAGTCAGCCAATCCACAGTTCCACAAACCCCATCTTCAACCAAGTCATCTCCACCTGGGCATCCCCCTGTTAAGTTAACAAGAGAAAGTCAGCACTGAACAAAGATTTGGACTATGGCTTCCATCTTTGTTTATTTTACTCTAGATCTACTGTAGAGGAGGCATTGTGCTAGATGCTGAGGGTGGGATAGTGACCAACACAAATGTGATCTCTCCATCAAACACACAGTTGAGTTGGAGAAAGAAGGAAGCAAAAGGGAAAGACAGTGTGGTTAGGGCTTAGTTAATAAATCATAGGGGACAAGGTAGGGAAAACAGGACCTGATTAAGACAGGTGCTACCACTGGGTGTGATGGAGCACACATTTAATTCTTGCACTTGGAAGACAGCAGGGGAGATCACTGCAGGTTCACGGCCAGCCTGGGCTACACAGTGAATTCTAAACTAACCTGGGCTACATATTGAGATCCTATCTCTTACAAACATATATACTAACAAATGACGACATGACAGACTCTGAGAAACAGGTATCATCTTCGTCTAACTACAACGAAAACCTACTTAACACTCTAAGTAACAGGAGTCGTGTTCCCAGAGATGGCTTTGGCACTTAAGCTTTCGGCGTTATGACTAATTGAATTCTTGTTTCTATAAATGCTCCAGAAGGCTAAGTAAACTATAAAGCAAGACTTTAGAAAGAACAGTGACAAAAATGATGGAAATTCCTTGCTAAAAGCAAAAATGATGTTGTGACCAGACGGTGGTGATTCCAGGGAACAGTTTGTAATCGCTGTCACACACAGAGGAGAGCCAAGACTGAGAGTAGCCATTGAGTGGAAGGACCAGCCCACGAGGAAAGAGAAATGGCCCTTTCCATTGAGAGCAAAAACATTTATCTTTGCTTAAGAATCCAGGTACATTAAAATATCAATAATGAGAAGTTGGATCCCCATGTTTATATGACAGGCAGATGAGGTGTTCTAGTTTTCATTGTGTATGTTAGTGGTTTAAAACTTAGTAAGTATACAAGGAGGAAAATATGATTATAGACCAGTGACATTTTAATTAAAAATAATAATAATCATCATCCTCATAATAATTTTGTGTGTATGTTTGTGTGTATATATGGGCGTGCATACCCCCTGCACATGTAGGGGTCAAAGGACAACTTTGTGGAGTTTACATGGGTACTGAAGATTGATCCAGGCTGGTATAGCAAACACCTTTATATACTGAGCCACCTCACTAGCTCTAGGCAATTGACATTTTGATGTGACAAATGAATAATCCCTTGCAAGAAAGATTGCTACAATTTATGGTGCATAGGTCTCCATCAGGACTCTACCACATACAAAAATCCCACGCAGAAATCAGTAGTCTGTTTATAAATACATGCTAAAACACACTGATTACACTGAGAAAGAAATCAGGGCAACAGTGTCATTCCCAGAAACCTCACCACACCTTGGAGTAAACAAAACCAAGGAAGTGAAAGACTTCTACAGTAAAAAGTTTAAAACATCAATGAAATAAATTGAGGAGGTTGCTACGAAATGGAGAGACTGCTCATGCTTATGGAATAGGAAGAATTAATATCGGGACCATAACCATCTTACCAAAGGCAATCCACAGATTCAATGAAACCCCAAGAAAAACACTCATTCCATTCTTCAAAGAAATAATAAAAAGAAACTGTAAGATTCATACGGAAGCACAAAAGAACACAGACAGGCAAAGCTGTCCTCAGCAAAAAGGACACTGCTGGAGGCATGACTGTACCTGATTTCAAGTGTTGACACAGAGCCATCGTAATGAAAACAACATGGTTCTGGCACAGAGCCAGATATGCGGAACAATGGAGCAGAATAAAAGACTCATATATATGTCCTTGCAACGGTAATCGTCAGACTTTTGGCAAAGATGCCAAAAATATACTATGGAGAAAGGACAGCATTGTCAATAAATGGTGCTGGGAAAACTGGGTATCTACAGGTAAAATAGTGAAACTAAATCCTTAATTTTCACCCCATCCTCCAAATCAGCTCTAAATGAATCAGGAATCTCACTGTAAGATCCAAAACTCCGAAACTACTAGAGATAACAGATACCTACACACAAAGGAATTTCATTTAACTGTAAAGCAAGATGAAATTATGACGCTTGCAGGAAAATTAATGGAAAAACATGTGGAATAATGTAAGCCAGGTTCAGAAACACCACACTTTCTTTCTCAGTTGCGTGTCCTAGTTTTGAAGCTGTAATTTTTTTTTTTTATCTGATGTGAGAGGCAACAGAAGCCAGGAAGCAAGAAAGGAGCCATGGAAGAGGTGTAGGGGTAAAACAGACAATATGAACGCAGATGGGAGGGATGACTACGTGGGAGGTTTAAGATGGGATGGGGATAGAATGGTGGGGAAGAAAGAGAAGTGGAAGAGAGGGGCCATCAAAAATAAGGATGCATGAAGAAAAGCAGATGAAAACACACTACTTTATGAGCTAACCAATACATAATTTATTTTTTAAAAGCCATAAGCTGCTGTCATAAGCAAAAAATTATTCCATGAAAAACCCCAGTATCATGTGTGAGTCACCTTTCAATGAGTTGTTGGTCATTAAGACCCCAGAGGTGCCCCCCCCCCCCCCAAACCAATACAGACTATTGCCACTTCTCTTGGTTGCTCACCAAAACTAGGTAAGGCCCTCTTACTGAAGATTCTAGACGCAGGACCAAGAGAAATCAAGCTAGAACTGAATTGAAATCTTCCTTCCTACTGGCTAGAACTCATATCGCTCAAAGGTACCGTGCAGGATGATGGGAGAAAAAAGTCAGCAATGTTCTTGTCCAGCTGTGGATCCTGCATTGTACAGTATGGACCCATCGGGCAAGATATGGCTACTGCGTATTAGTGCCATATCCATTATGGGGGAAACCCAATTGCTTCCTGATTGAAGTCAAGGTCTGCTCTATAGGAAGGAATTCATGCCTGGTACTACAAACTTGATTAAAAGCCCATGGCTCGGGAGGGCACAGGCCCCAGTTGTTAATCTACTACAACTGTTTTACTGAATGGCCATGTTGTCAAAATGTCTTTTAAATATTTATGTTTATACCATAGATTGTGGTGCTCTCTGCCTTTGTCAGGGAAGTCTCTTTTTGCAGTGGGCAACAGTCAATGCAAACTCATTAGTCAAAGTGCTAAGAGCAGTGACCGTTGAATGTGAGATGTCTGTATTTGTTAATCTCACTGAAAGAGAATAAAAGCCATTGCCTAAATTCTTTTAGTAGAATTATGGAATATTTATTTTCTGTCAGATAGGGCAGTGTCCCTAAGGTGGGATTTTAAAGAACAGCATCAAATACAGGAGAAGGTAGGGTTTATATTAGCCCCCAATCTGCAAGGGTAGGAAGTTTCCAAGGGTTTTGGTTGTTTGGTTATTTGGGAACTTGGCAGAGCATCTCAGAATTACATGGTAGAACATCTTATTAGGGTGGAGATCAGGCTATAGGGTGGGAATGTCAAATTTCAGAAAGCGGGTCAAGGCATGGTCAAAGTTAAGTTTTGCAGACAACAGGAATGAACTGATTTGACCTTGGAATAGTGTGACTTTTAATGTTAAGATGGAGTCAGTCTGGTGCATCATTCTCTCCTTGTCTTATGCATCCCTTTCAAATCCTTGATAGGGAGTGAATGGTAATTTTGCCTGTTGCATAGACTAGTAATGCCAACAGAGGGCAAGTATTTTAGTGATTTTTTATCTGGTGGAAGGCAAAATTTGTATTATGATTAGGGTCTCTTTAATTATGTCTGATTGGTTAGCACAGAAAGAATACATTTTTCTTAAAGCCATTATTTTTGTTTTACTCAGAGCAGGTCGGGTGCTTTATCATACTGTGGAACCATTTCAGGGAATGAACTTACCTGCTGGTAGATCTTGGTCTATTTGTTTTTAACAGGTACCTTTTTAACAACGAGGAAACCTGGTATGCCAGTAGGCATTATTTAGAGGTCTGGGTCATTTCTCTGGCTTTGTCATATCTGTCTGTCTGTCTGTCTGTCTGTATGAATGCATCCTATTCCCTAGGCTCTTAGTAGCTCCATTTTATTGTGGCTGTTGTTCTTGGGGGTCAACCATCATATGACATTGGTATTTCCAAAATTTCTGGGGTCCCTTTTGCAATTGGGCTGCGTTTTCGCTGGTAGCCTTTCTTGGGCTCTCTTCAGGAATTCCAGTCCTGCTGTATAGTACTAAGGTTTGGCTGCTTTCCATGATCCACTCATGGTTTTAATTCTAATTAAATTTAATTCTGATAATCTAGGTGATTCTTATATTACAAAGTTTGGCTGCCGGCATAAGATATATTTTTGTATATAAACTCATGGAGGTGCAACTTTAATATTTTTGTTAAACAATATAGCTTAGTCTGGACAGATGCAGCTGAAATGATTAGTTGAACAATCATAGGAATTAGGTGTTGGGCCAGTCCTTGGGGGCTGGTTTCTGTCCCTGCACCCAGGAATCCTTGTTGTACAGTCCACCCATTTCTTTTGTTGGGGGACAGGACTTTCAGTTAGGAGATTTTCTTTTGACAGAGGGTGACAAAGTTAGGTGGCTTGCCTGACACAGGACAGAAAAATTTACCAAATGTGCTTGAATCTAGGGGTAGGGAAAGTCATATCCAATTCCAGGGATTAATTCTTCTATAAAATGTAGCCACTAGGAAGTTGTCCAAACTCCTGTAAATCTATGCTCAGACAAGAACCCTTAATTGAACTAGTGAGTCTTCCCTACAAAGAATGAATGCATCATAGTAGGAGGGGAACTAGTTGAAAAAAAGAAGGGGTTTGAACTGAGCCGTGGTGGCACACACCTTTAATCCCAGCACTTGGGAGGCAGAGGTAGGTGGATCTCTGTGAGTTTGAGGCCAGCCTGGTCTACAGGAGCTAGTTCCAGGATAGGCTCCAAAGCTACAGAGAAACCTTGTCTTGAAAAACCAAAATGAATGAATGAATGAATGAATGAATAAATAAATAAATAAATAAATAAAGGAGATTCAACAGGAGAGGTGTCTTAGTCGGGGTTTCTATTGCTGTGAGGAGATACATGACTACAGCAACTCTTATAAGGGAAAACATTTAATTGGCCTACAGTTCAGAGATTTAGTTCACTGTCATCATGGCAGGACATGGCGGCATGCAGGCAGACATGGTGCAGGAGAGGTAGCTGAGAGTTCTATATCTTGATCTGCAGGTGACAGGAAATGAACTGTGTCCCACTCTGTGCATAGCTTGAGCATATGAGACCTCAAAAACCACCTCCACTGTGATACACTTCCTCCAACAAGGCCACATCTACTCCAACAAGGCCACACCTGCTAATAGTGCCACTTCTTATAGGCCAAGTATTCAAACACATGAGTCTGCGGATGCCATACCTAGTCAAATGACCGCAAGAGGGATAAAGACAAATGAAGAACAGGGGTGAATCTGATAAAATATACCATGCAGGTGTATGGAATTACTAAAAATCTCTCCAACTGTATACATGTATGAAATTTCTAAAAATACAGAGAAATGTGTTAGTTATAAACCCAAGGTGCGTCCCATCAAACTGTGAAGGGGTTCAGGGTGATGGGTGCACGCTTTTCTAGGTGAACAATAACCCATGCGCAGATTTTAAAGGCTTGTTTCTTCAGAGCAACAGCTACAAAAGACCTGGAAAGTTTAGGTTCCTTCAGCTTCTGCTTTGCATACCTAAGCAGTGCTGACTGGGGAGAGAAGGAAACCCAGGGCTGCTGGGCTGAGGGAGGGAGGAGGGAAGGAAGGAGGAAAGGCCTTAATGCTAATTAGGTTTGAAAGACAGCAGGATAGGTCCAGCCCTGGCATGTCGAGAAGATGGGAACCCTAGCAGCTGATGATAAGTTCAGACTAAACTCACTGCAAGTCCCCAGGGAAAGTCACAAGGCAAACCTGATAGTCCCTGTCATTTACAATCATTATCAGGCAGGCTGCTTCTGTAATTTTACTGGGGAGCCAATTAACAGCTCCGGGAGGCTTGCAGGGAGGATTTCCCATCTCTCTGCTTCTTTTGAAAAGAGAGAATCAGGGTGCTTTCAAGTGCTGTCTGCAGATGCTGTCTCCTCGAAAGACACAATGACTTCATACAAGGTGGTCACTTCTCAGGTCAGGCAAATGTTGGAGTCAATTCCTCTGTCTCAATTTCCTCTTTTCTCTAGCTTCCTAAATTAGCTCTCAGATAGGCCCGTGAGCCTTGTTTCCTTTTTGTCTAAGCCGTAGCAATGCTGACCCATCCTTTTACCTTATCTTGTATTCAAGAAAATGCCTTGTGCTAGCATCACCTCGTAAAGATGTTGGGAAAGGCCAGTTTAATGAGCGAAGGAGATGGACAAAGATGATCACCTATTTTGATCCCTTAACTTCAATTGCTGTTTCCCTACCAACATCCTTTCTCTTGCCTTCCTTTCGTAAACATTTTATTGTTGATGATTTTATTTTATGTGTTTGTATGTTTTCTGTCTGTACAACTTGCAGACAAGTGAGAGTTTATTTCTAGTGACTTTTACCAGCACGTAAGTAGGTGGTTTCTGCTACCAAGCCCCAGGCATCTTCCTGTCTCTTTACCCCCAAATTCTGAGGTCACAGGTGTAGTCGGCCATGTCTGATTTATTTATTTATTATTATGATGATTGTTTTTAATGTGGGTACCAGGGATTGGAATTCAGGCCCCCATACTTGTGCAGCAATTGCCGTTACCCACTGAACAATCTATCCAGCCCAGGAATCTTGTTTTTATAGTCTGTTTCTAAGACTAATTTATGGTGGTACACTTACGTTTCTCTCATGTCAATTGCTTTATGGTGTTCCATTAGATAAAGTTAGTACAATAAGGCTATTTTTTATGTCAACGGACATTTTGTTCTGCTCATCTTTTTAAGCATTTATATATATTTGTATGATAAGATGCTTGTATGTAATGGTGTAAGGATGTAAATACAGGAATAAAAGAAGCATTTGTGGAGTTACTGACTATGCGACTGTCTATCACTCTTCACCCCCTCCTCACTCCTCTACGCATGCTTTTAAATTCTCTCTGGGTCACTGGTGTTTCAATAATTTCATTATTGCATCTTTTTGCTTATTTTTCTTCATGTCTTTATAACTAGTGATTCAATGGGCTTCTTGAATACATGGGTTTAGAAACGTCTTCCTATTTATAAACTTCATTTTGTCAGCTTCTTGCCTTCGCCCCCACTTCATGGATGCTTCTTGTGTGTGCTTTGAACTTACTGACGCTTCATTAAGGCTGGTAAGTCTCTGTTTATGTGGCTATTATCCTGTGTCCTTTGGTTTGTAAATGGTTTTCAGTATAATAAATCACTTGGAGCTGCAGAGACCACTCAGCAGTTAAGAGCACTGAAGGCCTTCTGGAAGACCAGGACCCACAAGGCAGTTCACAACCACCTGCAACTCCAGGTACAGGTGATGTGACCCCTGTCCTGCTCTGGGAGCACTGCATGCACATGGCACACAGACATACATGTAGGAGACATACATGTAGGTAAAATACCCAGACACACATATAAAATAAAAACAGTTACAAAAATTTAAAAAAATCATGCACACACTAATTCTTGTATACTTCCTGACTTTTGATGGGATGATAATTAGTACATTTAAAATTTTAATCACTCACTGTCTTCTGCTAGCCGATACCAGGGATTTGCATATATCAACCTTGGGAACTTCCAAATCCATCTATTAGTTACGTTAATATTTTCAGATGTCCTGAACTTTTTTACATAGGTATTTATGTCATCCTTGAAGAAAAGCTTTTCTATTCTCTACTTTTTGCTATGCCCATTTTCTTCTGAGGGGAACAGTTAGAGCCTCCAATCAGCTCTGTCTGGCTTTCCTTACAGTCCTCTGAGAACTGGCTCATTGTCTTCTGAGTGCCATAGCTTCTGATGGGGAGCCTGCTGTAACCTTTGTGCTTGATCTGCAGCCTGTGGTGTTTCCCCTCTGGTTACCTTCATTAAAAAGAATAAATAAATAACAGCAACTGATTTTCAGTGGTTTTACTATGATGTGTGTGTGTGTGTGTGTGTATTGTAGGAGCCAGCCAATGTAGGAGCCAGCCATGATAAGTTAAATAAAAACAGACCACCCAAAGGAAGTTCTATACTTCCAACCATTATCACCTGCCAGAGTAGAACTCAGCCATTGATAAGTTTAATGGAGGCCTGAGTCTCAGTAGTTGAACCTGAGGCAATACCTGGTTGCAGGAAGGACCAAAAACTGAGATTACTCAGGCACCACCCAAGAACAGACCATCCAAAGGAAATGCCTAACATTCCAAGTGTTGTAGATAGGATCACCTGCCAGCACACACTCATCAGGACACCCCTAGACAAATGTCAGCCAATCAGAGGTCCTGAATCTTAGAAATCCCTCATCCTCACCATTATTTCTATAAAAACCCAACTTTAACTGAGCTCGGTGCTCTTCTATTATTCCAATATGTTGGACTTGTGGAGAGACTGAGTTTGCAAACTTGTATACAACCGGGCAGTGTGGCTCACACCTTTAATTCCTCCAGGACAGGCTCCAAAGCTACAGAGAAATCTTGTCTTAAAAAAAAAAAAACAACAAACAAAACAAAAATAAAGGCTCTTTGCTTTTACATATGGGACTCGGTCCTTGTTGGTTTTTGGGGACTTTGCGGATCTAGACATAACATGTATGCGTGTGTGTGTGTGTGTGTGTGTGTGTGTAAGTGTGTTTGTGTATACTCTGCTTATTGTTCTCCAGAATTCTTGGATGTTGTCACTCATTAGAAATTTAAACTTCTTATCCATTACTTTGTCAAAATTCCTCTGTCCTACTTCTTCTCTACCTTCCATCTTGGATCCAATAATACGCACAGGTAACCAATCTCCTGTGACTCCCAAGTTCCTTCTATAAAATAGCATCTGTATATTACCTGCTCACATTCCTCTGTCTGCTTCAAATGACCTCTAGCTTACTCGTAACACTCAGTACACTAAGTCTGTGTGTGTTCCCTGAAGATCTAATTAGCATTTTCATCCCGCGGTTAGTTGGATCTGTGGTGTAGAACAGATATGGATGGGCAACTGTTTCTGCAAGCCATCAGCCAGCATTGCCCTCTAAGAGCATAGTAACCTATGTCGGATCTGCTACTTCGGTGCTTGGCTAAGGCTTTTAGAGCAATTGTTCCCAACCTGTGGGCCGCAACCCCCACAAGGGTTGCATATCAGATATTTAACATTACGATGCATAACAGTAGCAAAATTACAGTTGTGGAGTAGCAGGGAAATAATTTTATGGTTGGGGTCACTACAATATGAGGAACTGTGTCAAAGGGTGGCAGTCTAAGGAAGGTTGAGAACCCCTGACTTAGAGCAAAGTTACCGCTATTTGACAAGATAGATGGAGGTGACCGAAGGGTTCGCTAGCGTTCCTATTACTTTCCAGGTGATATTCTTCCTCTGCTACTTGGCTAAGATTATTTTGAGCCCAAGCATCTTCAAATGAAAATGTCGACTAGTTGATGCCTTATTTTTTACAGCCTTTCACAACTCAGGTTGATCTTTCTATTGCCTAACTCCACAGAAACCCTTCTCTTCCATGTCAGTCAAGGGAGAGATGGATTTCTCACCTTGGTTCACTTAACCTCTCAGGAGAATTTCACATACGCGGTCACTGTACTCTGAAACCCGTTCTTCCTGTTCACACTGCGGCACTTGGTTGTCTGCTTTATCCCTTCCCATCACCTACAGCTCCTGGGTACACTGGATAACACATTCTGTTATCCAGTCTTTGCTTTTTCAATATTCCAGGGTTCAGCTAAAGTGGTTTATTTTTCTCCATGCTTATTGTGTTTCCTTGGCCATCTCATCCAAGGACACAATTTCGAATATGTTCTAGGTATAGATGACTCCATAATTAATCTCTAGCCTGAGCTCCACGTGTCTAAAGACTTTAACACTGTGAAACCCAGAGAAAACAGTGGATTCCATGTTCCTTTGCCCCAGCTCTCTCTCATCTCACGCCCTCCCATCTGTGCCGCACCGACAGAAAGTGACTTCATTGCTCTTTACTGAGCTCCATATCCAGGTCGTTAGCAGGTCAGATCAGCTTGCCTCTAAAGCGTATCCACATATTATACGACATCTACGTATTGCCCTCTGCTTAATAATCAGTTTGCTCACCCTGCTTCGTCATGACATAGCCAGGTTCTTCTCCTGACCTTTCGACACATCTTGTTTTAAGTTAGTTTATCATGAGTGAGATTTTGCAAAAAGATTCACCCCGTATGCTACTATATTCCTTTTGTTTGTTGTTGCTCCAGTATTCTCCACACACAGAATAGTTCAGATATTGAATTATAAATAGACACTAGTTGAATAAAAATGAATGTGAACTTTTACAGTAGAGGAATCTTTTAATAGTTTTATACAATCTCTCTTAACTGAGTCACATTTAAATTTATAAATTCTTTATCAGAACGCATCCTGCAGTTTTGAATCACGGACATGAACAAAAGCAGTTCCGGACAGCAGCAGCTCACTGTTTCATCAAAGATAGCTACATTTCAAGATCTGTGTGAACAGCACTCTCGTAAGAGACTCGGAAGAAATCTCTGTGGCCTCCTGCCGAGGAATTAACACTCTAAGAAGTTTAAAAATATTAATGTTGGCTTTTGAAAAGATTCTTCAGAAAGTAGGTCCCTCCTAATCCGTGCATTTAGAGCAGGTCATTAAAAGTTGAGTGGTTAATGAAATTTACTACTTAAAGTTACTCCAGCATTTCCCAAAGCCATCCTCACTGCGTGGCTGCATTGTTATGTTTAATCCTGCCTTTTAGTAACCACTTTGACCAAATAACCAAATCAGAGAAATGTTCCAGCCCGGTGGTGGCATATGCCTATAATCCTAACTCTTGGAAGGCGGAAGCAGGAGAATTTGTTAAATTTCAGGCAAACCTGGGCTACGTAGTGAGACCTTATCTCAACAAAACAAAACCACAAAACAGCAAAACAGTAACAACAACAACAAAATGAAAACAAGGAGGGGAGAAGGAGAAAGGGAGCTCGGAGAGGAGGGAGGGACAGAAGGACTGAGCAGGAGGGTGCTGTCTTCTGCCTGGGGCACTGAGAAGCTCTGGGGACCCCAGACCCTGTGGATTCTCCAGTGTGAACTAGGAAGAGAAGCCTGGCTTCTTTCTTTCTTTTTGTTTTCTCCACCCTAGAAAGATGGCTACCAGTGCCTCACTTTCAGGGTGCTCTTGGCATCTGGGGTGGTGCAGAGTGCCCGCCCCACGCCTTGGTGGATCTCAAAAACTTCTCTGGATCTTCCCTGAAATGTTATTGATGGAAAATAATAAATAAAGGGAACCCCCGCTGTGGCTAGAACGCAAAGCAGGAGGGGGTGGGCTGTGAGTTAGGGATGGGCAGAGATTTGACTCTGAAGGGAAAATTCTTACTGGGTCAAGGCTGCTTTTGCATAACTCTATTATCACCAGGAAGAGGAGAAATAATCCCATTAGGTGTGTGCTGTCCTGCTGGACGTGGCTTGTCTTATCTTACCTTGTGTTTGAAGTCGCACAGGCTTTCTGTGAGTGACTTGCTCAGAAGCTGCCAATCAATAAGGCAGGTGCTGCCGGGAGCAAAGCCGGGGAGTTTTTGATGTTGACAATGACAGGCGTTTCTGTGTGGAAAGGGTAATCCATTTAGACACAGTTGTGTGTGTGTGTGTGTGTGTGTGTGTGTGTGTGTGTATGTGTGTGTGCCCGCGCAAGCGTGTGTGTGGTGTTACTTTCCACAACAGAGGCGGTTCCATCCGGGGTGTTGCCTCAGGCAAGGGGAGCCAGGCCTTCTATCCACGTAGTAGCGGGAGATCCACTTGCAGAGAGGCTTGTGCCTTCGGGTCCTTGTATTAAAAACAGGCATTCATCATTCTGCACTGAGTTTCTGAGCGGTGTGCCTCTTCCTGGAGACCAGCACAGTTCCCTGTCCACAGCAAAGTTTGTGCTCATCCCCTGACTCTTTTGACTTGAGGTGGGCCTTATCAGAAGACTCTCTTACAGCGACCTTGGACTGGCTAGGGAAATGTTACAGCTCTTGTTTCACGTGTGCGTGTTGGGTATTTCCATGGTAGAGACCATGTTTTTAAAGGAAAAAAAAAAGCTCTACTCTTTGTAAAAATACAAGTACTCTTTTTAAAATTAGTTTGTTAATTTGGGGTTTTGTTGCGACATCTTCACACATATGTATGTAATGTCTTTACCCTTTTCTGTTCCCCTCCCCCTTTGTTGATCCTCTTCTCCTTCAATCTATTCTTTCTTCTGTTTTCCTGTCATTTCTTGATGTGCTTATTGATTTAGAAGGCCCAATAAGTTTCATAAGGGCTGCTTATGGGATTCTGGGTGAGGTATTATTTATAGACTCATGGGTTTTTTTTTTTTTTTTGGCAGAACTGGATCATTGAGTAAAATGTCTGTCCCTCCCCTAGCAACCACTACTGCCTTGATACTCAGGGAGGGGTGGGAACTTGTGCCCCCACCACTAGCTACCATTATCTGCCTAAGTCCTGGGGGTGACTCAGCCTTTCTGGTCTCATGGCAAGATACTGATAGGCCTAACATAGGCAGGTCTCGTGCTGGTATGGTATCAAGAGTGCAGCAGCAACGCCATGTTCTGCCGTTGGTACTCCGTTCCCTCTGGCTCTTCAAGTCTTTCTGCTCCGTCTTCTTCAATGTTCCCTGAGCCTCACAAGGGTGTAAAGGTCCCATTATCACTGAGCCTTCTTATTCTCAACACTTTGTCTAGTCACAGCTGCCCAAAGTCCTCTGACCAAAGTTGACAATAGCACAAAATGACGTGTATAAGCAGAATCATTTAGGCAGAAATTTGGTGAGCATCACATCCATTTAGAAAAGTATCGGCAGTACCCTCCTCACCATGAGGATGCAAGTAAAAAAAAACCAAAACACCAAAATACTCAAAAGGTTGCAAATGATCTTTTTCTGTAACAATCTACCCCCCCAGCCTCCAGACTATTCCTCTGATTGTCCCAGAACACACTATGGACACCAGGCTGGCCTTGAACTCAGAGGTCCTCCTGCTTCTGCCTCCTGAGTGCCGGGATTAAAGGTGTGTGCCACTATGCCCAGATAGCAACAGAGTTTTATCATCTAGTTCTTGGACAACTAACAGCTATAGTAAATGTCTGGGTCATGGAGTTGTAGGGAATCGTCCAATCCTGGCACTGGCATTTCCACCTAATAACTTGCCGTTTCCGGGAGCAGCTTTATCCATTCAAATAGGGCACTTCCATTAAAACTCTTTTTTAAATTATTATTTTTTAAACTTTACTATCAGGTTTTCTCATGAGATCTCCCTAGAGATCATGACACTAAGTGTTCTACAGATGAGAGAACAAACAAGTGAGGGCACATACAGATGTGCTGCCGGGGTGAGGTAGGCCAGAGTTGTGGGAAAAAACCCCACACATGTTCCTAGCACTGTAGACTTTCCAATATGGACAAGGCTTAGAGGATTGGAGAGTAACGGATCAGGCTAAAAAGAAAAAAATCAGGCCTAGGCAGGGTATGTATTCTAGACCTGTATTCTAGAATAATGAGTTTCTTGTTCTAGAAGTTGTGAATGATTTTCTAGTTGCTTAAGGCATCGTGTATTCAAATGAGCACTCGTAGTAGGCATTGTAAACATAGGCAGCGTACATACCTGTTACAGATTCTCACGCTCCTGGAAAAAAAAATCACTACACCGACCACAGTCTTGTATTCCCTGAGCAATTTCAAAATCCTTCACCTGAACCTTTCGGACAGCTATTGCCAAAAGGTCATGTTTTTCCCTATTAAAACCTATTTATTCTGATCTGTCCATGGGGAAATCTATGGTTCAGAAGAAGGCAGCATGACTTGCTGAGACCCTGGGATGGTGCATGAGGTGAGGACCACAAGGTGTTGAAACTGGCCAGCTCAGAGCTGCAAGAGCCACGCAGGCTTTTCCTCCCAAACCCACCATTGACAAGAATTCTGAGTAGGAATTCTAACTTTAAATAGGGACTGTTTGATCAGTTCTAAGGTAGCTGACAGTGGACCACCAAGGAGGCTGTCTGTGCCAAGGAAATCAGCAACTTCTACAAGTAAGGGTGTGTGTGTGTATGTGTGTGCACGTGTGTGCATGTGTGCGCATGTGTGTATGTGTGTGCATGTGTGCATGTGTGTGCATGTGTGCGCATGTGTGCACATGTGGGCACATGTGTGTGCATGTGTGTGGGCACATGTGTGTGCATGTGTGTGCATGTGTGTGGGCACATGTGTGTGTTTTCTGGGGGGTGGAATATTTATTTATTTACTTTGTGAACTGTTTGTTAAATGTTTGCTTATGCAACACTGACTGAGGGTGAAGTGCCAGGAAGAGGAAAATAGAAGAGGAATTTACAGTTCTTAATTACACCCTGCATTGCCTAACCACTGTTAAACCAGATATCCGAGATAATCAATTTACAAAGAGAAAACTTAATTTGGATCAGTCTTTGTTGTTTTGGTCCTGTCGTGGTGCATCATGGGAGGAAGGTATAGCAGAACAAAGTGTTCACCAAAGCCAGGGGCCCAGGGCATTCTTCTGACCACCTCAGCCACCAGCCATATACGTGGTGTACATACATACATACATGCAAGTAAAACACTCATATGCATAAAGACACTCACAGCCCACAAGTAAATCAGAATGGAAAGGGATGGGTGTGGCGGCATATTCCTTCCATCCCAGCAGGTGGAAGACAGAGGCAAGCTGATATGTGAGTTGAGCCTAATAAGCAGAAGAGACTTGGGTTCCACACCCTCTCCAGGACATGCCACCAGCCACCTGAAGAGCCCACAGTAGGCCTATCTTCTAGGGGTTCTGTGAAGAGCCCACAGTAGGCCTACTTTCTAGGGGTTCTGTGAAGAGCCCACAGTAGTCCTAACTTCTAGGGGTTCTGAGATTTTTCCTACATCACCGAGCTGGAAACCAGACTTGCCATCCCTGACCTTTGGAGACATTCTAGATGCAAATTCTCATTTGCCCTCTCCCTTCTCTCTCCTCATGGAAGTCCCTCAAATGGCTCCCTCAGTTCTCCCCTCTGCACTGTGAGGGCCACCACAAGCCACATCTAGCCACAGAAGATTCACATGTGTTTCTGCCTCAAGTCAGATTTATACTTTAGAAAAACAACCCTGACTATGGAGTATCAGATAGAGACAGACTGAAGGGTTTGCTATCAGAGAAGACGTCACAGGTAAGGAAATCACATGGCAATAACCGTTCTCATCCCAATAAAAGATGATAAAGCCTAAGCTAAGACAGGAGGTAGGGGTGAAGGGAGGACAGATCTATCAGTCATCCTAGAAATAACTGGAAGGACTTATTGATGGATTAGGTGTCAGGACGAGGAACGAAAAAGCACACAATCTGCCCAAGTTTCAGATGATTTCATCATTCACCAAGCTAAGGCCTAGGGAAGGAGTGGCAGGGTATGGTGGAGCATACTGATAGAATCTTAGAGCAGATTGTGATGCCCAAGTGCCATGTAGGTGGGGCTAAGTCTTAAAGAAGCAGAGGGGACCAAAGTGTGTGCTGAAGGCCAGTGGATGGAACTGGACTGTAGCAGGCTTGCTTTTGGGTCACCAACCAGCTCCCAATCACACACAACACAGAGGCTTACTAGTTATGAACGCTTGGCCTTATATTGTGCTCGCCCCACTGGCTCTTTCCACCACATTTAACCTGTTCCTCTGCATCTACATTTTGCCTCGAGATTTTTACCTTTTCTTTTTTTTTTAAAGGTGTGTGTCACTACCACCTGGCTAGATTCTTACCTTTTTTTTTTTTTTTAAATTCTATATGTCTTATTCTGTGTCTAGCTGGCTGGTGGCTACTTGACTGACTGGCCCTGGGTGTCCCTCTTTTTTTCTCCCCCATTCTCTCTTTTCTCAAGCCTAAATTCCTCCTCCTATTTCTTTCTGCTGGCCAGCCCTGCCTATCCCTTTCCTGCCTAGCTATTGGCCATTTAGCTTTTTATTAGACCAATCAGATGCCTTAGGCAGGCAAGGTGAAACAGCAACACATCTTTATATAACTAAACAAATGCAACATAAACAAATTTAACACATCTTTGCCTATTTAAACAAATGTGGCATAAACAAACGTAACACACCTTTACATTGGCAAAGTAATATTCCACAACGTAAACAAATGTAACACACCTTTACAAGTTAAAGTACATAAAGCTAAAGTATGTAAAGTATGCATTGCCCAACACTGGACACTAGGTCATTAGAAGGCATCACCATGCCGACAGACTGCAGAAACATACATGGGAAATACAGTATTTAAAGGACATGCAAAGAAATAAGGGTCAGCAGGACAGGAGAAGGACCGATTAGTGCAGTGGGAGGAGCTCTGGAAGGTTGGTCAGGATATTAAGAGAGCCGGTGGTGCTCAGTGTGAAATGCTGGGTCAAGAAAGATGGGGTGAATGTGGTGGTTTAGATGAGAATGTACCCCATAAGCTCACACGCCTAAAGACTCAGTCCTCAGTTGGTGGCTCTGTTTGGATGGGTCTAGGAGGTTTTGTCTTGATGGAAGAATAAGTCACTGGGGGTGGGTGTTGAGGCTTCCAAGTCACCATTTCCAGTTCCTTCTTTCTGCGTTCTGCTTTGTGATTTTAGATGTGAGCCTTCAGCTTCTGTGCCAGCCACTGTGCCCACCTGCTGCCCTGCTTCCCCACGGTGACGGTGATGGTTCTCATTCCCCTGGAAGCACAGCACCAATAAACCACCCTGTCTAAGCTGCCTTGGCCACCGTGTTTGATCCCAACACTGGAGAAGTAACGAATCTGAGGAGTGAGAATAAATGCAAATGGATAGGTTTTAATTAGTCTGAAATGGAAGGAAAACATTCTGCTTTCTCTTGAAGTTTGACCAGTTCGACAAGAGTGATTGTTCCAGTTAGGTTTCTGTGGCTGTGATAAATGCCATGACCAAAGGCCACTCAGGGAAGAAAGGGTTTATTTCCTCTTACATGTCAAGTTCACAATCCATCATTGAAGAAAGCCAGGGCAGGAATTCAAGCAGGAACTGAAGCAGAAACCATGGAGGAATACAGCTTACTGGCTGGCTTCATGCTCAGCTAGCTTCCTTGTATATGCCAGGCCTAGCGGCTTATGAATGGAACTGCTGGGCCCGTGCACACCAATCATCAATATGTTTATGAATGGAACTACTGGGCCCTTGCACACCAATAATCAATATGTTATGGATGGGACTGCTGGGCCCTTGCACAGCAATCATCAATATGTTTATGGATGGAACTACTGGGCCCTTGCACACCAATCATCAGTATGTTATGGATGGAACTACTGGGCCCGTGCACACCAATCATCAATATGTTTATGGATGGAACTGCTGGGCCCGTGCACACCAATCATCAATATGTTTATGGATGGAACTGCTGGGCCCGTGCACACCAATCATCAATATGTTATGGATGGGACTGCTGGGCCCTTGCACACCAATCATCAATCAAGACAATTTCTCACAGGCATGCCCACAGGCCAATGTGATCTTCACTTAAGGTTCCCTCTTTCTGGGTGATGCTAGGTTGTATCAAGTTGACAATGAAAACTAACTGGCATGGTGACAGAAGCTTGAAAGAAGTGGCACAGGGTATGGGGACAGCATATACTGTTTCAAATTTTCATTAGGAGCTGAGAGTGGTGGCATATGACTGTAATCCCAGCACTCCAGAGGCTGAGGCAGGAGGATAGGGAACTTGAAGCCATTATGAGCCCTACAGGGCATTCCAGACCAGGCTGGATAAGATAGTAAGATCGTGTGTCAATATAGGCTAGTAAGTAAATAAATAAAGTGACCCTATAGGCCTTTTAATTTGGAGTGTTGTAATACATCACGTGACTTTATTGCATTGACTTTTTGGTATATTCTGTGACCTCTGCGGTAGCTGTGTTGTCAAAGCTCTGTCTGGAAAGCTCACACAGCCTTACTATTATCAAACTGAGAGCAGGAACAATAGCTTTAGCCCAGCAAGGCACTGAAAGAGCCACTGATTAATTCACTGTTTGTTGACAGTGTAGCAACTAGTGCATTCCCCCCAGCTCCGCTCTGTCAACTCCAGGGTGGGCACTGGGTCTACAGTTTGGTACTCAGCTTGCTCAGTCCACAGGGGAGGCATTAGAGTTAAGTGTGGCTACGTAGAGACCAAAATGTTGCTGGAAAAGTCGTGACTCCTCAGATGGGCTTGGGTGCTTTGAGGTGAGTTTAAAATGAGCTGAATCTAAAGGAAAAAAAACCACACACACAATTATCTCATTCCATGCGATAATTTCCTGATGATTGATGGGTTGATTGAAGTTTTAAGTTAATATTCGGGTGTTTGGTGTGTTTTCCTTTCTCAGCGCAGTGAACAGATCCTGAAAAGAGTTCCCCAGCATCTCCCGCTCAACATATTCTTCAGCTGCTTCACAGCCTTAATCCTTCCTGAGGCCTGGAGAAAGTAGCCAATTAGTGTTGTTGCCCGAATTTGTGGTTTTCCGAGTCCTGAAGCTGCTCCCTGGCAGCCCTCTGTAGCAGTGGGCCCAGAACCTTCAGGCAAGCTGCTCTCCTCTGCTCGTCTCTGAAGTGTCCCATAGCGAATGACAGTGGCAGGGAAACGTCTTAATTTAGAGCGTTGTTAGCATAATTGATGTTCAGATGCAGCGCTGGTAGAAACAAGCTCCATTAATTGGTCTCTCAACCTACATTAGCTCTTGCACTGCAACCAATTAGGCAGGGGCCAGAGGGCTGGAGGAGCTGCGGTTAGAGCCCTGCATGCTCAGGCTAAGACCATGATGCCCCAGCCGTAGCGGGGGCTGCACGGATGTTGAGCTGCCTGCAGCGGCACGGCAGGGAAGCCATCTGTCCGGTGAGGAGCACATGCCCTTCAGTAGGTGAAAAGAGGACGGCAATGCTCAGGAGACCCAAGTCTGGCCTTCCCCAAAGGGGTGGAATCTTTGAAAGTGAGGTGCTTGAAGCGTTTAAACCTAATATTACTCTCCCAGCAACATTCCCTATGATCTAAGATCCCATTTCTAGTCTTCCTGTCTCTTCTGAAAAATGCCCTGAAAAGGAAGGACAAGAGACCCCGTAGCTCCCGGCTTTCAAAGTGAGACCCACCAACTAGCTGCAGCCACATTCTCTGCTAGCCTGTTAATGGACCGCATAGGCTCCGACTACTGCCGAGTCTGCTGAATCACAGTCTACCCTGTCACAAGATCCCCAGGTGTTTTTCATGCCCATTACAGCCCTGCAGCGGCAGAGAACTTTCCGTGGAAAGCCACCGTCCATGTATTTGCCTGTTGGCCACAGATGCTTCCTTTCAAAAAGCAGGGCTGGGACATTGCAAGGGAGATCTAGCAGCCCATAAGGCTAAACTATTTGCTCTTGGGCTCTTTGCAGAAAAAGATTTTAGAACCGGGACTGTGGCTTATAGAGGATCTCAGGTGGTATTTCTGTTAGTTCTCGAGGACGAACCCGCGAACCCGCTAGGTGTTATCTTGTCTCAGTGTTCTCACAGATACTGTAGGTGCAGGAGTCATAACCTACGGCACCTGATAATGATCTCAATTGTAGGAACTTAGAAGGTGACTCGGACTTGAGTGAGATCTGGCAAGAACTTTCAATTTCCTCCTATGATTGAGTCAAATGCTAAAATATCTTTTCCATCTATTTCCTACGATGAAGAAAAATGACAAGCTGGCATTAGTTAGAAAGCAGTCATCAGTTTCCTTCTGGACATGCTTGGAAGCGTAATTGCGACAAGGGGAACTAATGCTTCTAAATATACCAAGAGGTCGCTTTCGTTTTACTGACATACACTGGGAATAATTTTATACCTAACCAATTACTTGGCGAGACTACTTTCTTTGCTCTTATTTTGCTAGCAGTGAGAAATGTCAGGGGCATAGTTTTTGTTTTGTTTCTTTTCTTTTCTTTTCATTTTCTTCTTCTTTTTTTGGTAGAAGAAGATGTTTGCTAAATCAACTGGCTGAAATATTCTGCTAGGAATTTCAGGTTTGCAGCCCATAGATATATACATACAAGAATTAAAGAGGCTTCTTTTTCAAAACCCTTGGAGTTTTGCTCTTAAAGCCTCTCCTTCATATACATGCGTGCGCGTGCACACACACACGCACACACACACACCACGTGGCATCACAAAAGCCGGGAGGTAGCCTTCTGACTCCAGACACATGCATCAATCATAATTGCACCACCGCCAGCAGTCATGTAACTGCGTAAAGACCTCAACTGCCTTCTGGCACTTAAAGGGGAAAAAAAAAACCCATCTAATTAATCACAGGTGAAACAGCTTGGACTGTCTCCAAAAGCCCCTGAATTTACTGCCAAGCTTTGATGCTAATTTTCTTTCTAAGTAACCCCCTAAAGAAATTTACAATTAGGTAATTAAAGTAATGAATAAAGAGATACTTAGGTAGAAGGGAGTGAGAACTGGGGAGAAACATCTACATTGACATCCTGTTATAAATGTATCGGGGGTGTGCATCATTTGTGAACCCCTACTTAAAGGTTCTCAAATGGGTTTCTTCCGAAGAGTATTCGAACAGTCAATGTTTTGAGAGACCTTGAAGCGTATAAATGAAGCTGGGAGCAGGTTATTCAGCTAGAGCCTGGAAGGCAGAGAAGGGAATATGCTTGTGGCCAGATCCTTGCTCCTGAGTTTTTAGAAAGAAAACACCACAGTTTGTGTGCTTTGGGATGGGGGAAATGGTCTTTCCACTTGAGCTGATTGGATAACATTACTGGGTTTCTATGACTGGGTTTCATGTAGAGATTCCATCTTTCCCCAATTCCTCATGCTTCTGCTGGGGTAGGCTTTAGATTTTTGGTTTTGGTTGGATGGAAAGAGCTTGCGCCAGTGGTGGCATTTATTTATTTATTTATTTATTTATTTATTTATTTATTGTGCATGTGTGTTCAGTTTGGAAATGTATGTTTAGGAGAGGACATTGGATTTCACAGTTCCAGCCCCTCTGTCTCTGATGCTCAGTATCTGACCATTACAAGAATGTGGGGGCAGAGTTAGCTACCAGGTTATTTTCAGTTGCAAAATCAAATAGAAGTCCTCCATAGTAAACAGTGCATCAAAGACATTTCCCTAAATCTCCAGGTGCCCGGAACTCCAATCTTGCTGAAAGTTTTTGCAAGTGACTATTTTGTTTGTCTTTATAAATCAAGTGTGATGTATATAATGGTCTCTTAATAATTCAGCATCTTGAGTTTTTGAGTGAAAAAGGCCTTTGATTTATACCCACCTGGTGAGAGAGTTTACACGCTCCCTGCGAGCGCGCTGGAAGCGAGTCCTCATTCTGTCTCTGCCGCGTCTAGCGGTTGGAGCCCACGGCCTTATTATTGGTTGCTGTGTGCTCGCATTCTGGTGTAGGTAAAGGAGACGTGTGGCAGGGCTGGATGTGGAGCTCAGTGGTGGAGCACAGCTCAGTGGTGGGAGCACCTACCCCGTGCACTGAGAGCTTTGGGTTTTACCTCCGGCACTGAGAAAATTTGGGGGTGTGTAGAAAAGAAGACACAGGGAGTTCTAAGATATAAGTAAACCGATTAAATACAAACCCTGGAAATTTAGGGTTCTTTTTCCCCTACTAGGTTACTCATGAACTTTTGTAAGTTTTTTTCTTTTCCTGGAAGTGGGGGAGTGAAGATATTTTGGGCTTTGAACTAGAAAGGAAGGAAAGGGGTTTATAGTCTCAAGTTTTGTTTCTGAGCCGAGGGCACTAAGGTCCGGGGAGGTAGAGTGATGGGTGCAACCTCCTAATGGGTAATAACAGGATATTGCTAACAAGATAACAGGAGTTGAAGCCAGGCGGGTCTACGCCTGTAAACTGTGTCTGCTGCTTACCAGGGGCCTGCTGAGCCTCTCCTACAGATAAAAAAGGAAAACTCCAACATCCTTGAAGTGGGGATTCATCTGAGACATGCAGCGTTATACCCAGGACGTGAAAACACGGACAACTGCTAAGTAATTTCATTATTCATTTATTTCAAAGATTCCTGGATTTCAGTATAATCTTATATTTATCTAATAGATTCATCTGTTGGTCACACAGTTCCTTACTACTGTCCTTAGCAGGTGGGGCCATAGTCAAAGGCAAGTGTTTTGTTTTCTCCCGGGCAAATGGGTAGGATGGTCCAGTCTAGAGGGGCTACATCAGAGTTCAATTCCTCAGAAAAGTCCTTAAATCTTAGGAGGGTGCTTTTCCTCTTACAAGGCCACACACTTTGCAACTCATTTCTATAAACGGACTAAGGATCCTTTGTCCAGAGAAAATAATATGAGGACCATCAGTGAGCCCCACTAGGGCGGCAGAGATAAGAAGGGAGCCATTCGGGGTCAGTGTAGCTCCTTGGTTGTTGCCTTCTAGCTAAAGTCCAAGTCTGCTGTCTACTTGGCCCTAGGCTCTGTCTGGTCCCAAAAGGCGCAGGGCTTGGCTCCCCTTTGAGCCTGTATCTAAAAAGGCTGGAGGAAGTAGGAGAATCCTGCCAAATCTGAATTAAAAATGACAAAACAGCTGATTAGATCTGAGGTGACAAGAATGAGAAATAAAAGCCATTAGAGCCCATTTGCAGCGCGCCTGCAGCCCATCGAATCTCAAGGCGTTCCCTTGGAAATTATTAACGGCCCGACAGCGTTTTCTGCACCCTGGATCTGATACATGAACTAACACCCGGGTCCGCACGCTGTACGGGGATGCGGAGGGACCTGCCCTCATTTATTTCTCTTCACAGATTTGAAGAGACACCCTAATCAAGCTGTCAGCGTGCGTGCCACGGGAAGCAGGCTGCAGATGTCCAGAGGACAGTTTTCCCTGTGGCAGAGGTCAGTCAGCAAGCTGTGGACAGAGGCCCAGCCTGGCCTCTCACTCAAGCTTTGGACAGCCAATGAGCTCCAAGGAGTGCTTTTATACTTTAAAAGAACCCAGAAAGACTAGTTTGTACTCTTTGGCACATGGAGATGTTTGAAACTTTAGCATCAGTCGACCACAATTAGAGTTTTATTATATTATTATATTTATATTAAAAGTACAGTCAGGCCCACTTGTTTACATATTATCTACCACCTTTCTTGCATCTCGGTGGGCTCAGAAGGCCTAAATTATTTGCTATTTTGATCTTTATAGAGAAACTTTAATGGCCTAGCCAAACTATTAAAACTAACACTTCTTACACGAAAAGAAAAGTAACTGGAAATTGGGGAATTCCTGAAGACATTTTCTAGACAAAACTGTAGCCTCAGCTGAGACCCAAAGCCTGGAAAACGGGTTCTGTCAGCCACAGGCGCAAGTTGCATAACTCCGAGAACAGTGAGGAAGGTACTGGTGTCACAAGTCACTGCAGGCAAGTTCACCAGGTCTCGGCAGGCCCTTCGGCACTTCCAAAATATAGTGTCAACATCTCAGGCTTTCAGAAGTTGGTACCACTGTTAACTGGGCTTCCCTTCACTGTCATGGGTAAGAGATATGGACGGCAGGGAGATGACATAAATCCTAATTATTTTCTATCTGCCTCCGAGTCAAAGATATTTAATAAATAGGACTCTCTTTCTCCTCCTTCTCCTTCTTTCTCCTCTTCTTCCTCCTCCTCCTCCCCCTCCTTCTTTCTGCTTCCTCCTCTACTTCCTCCTCCTGGTCTTTTGAGACAGGGTTTCTCCGTGTAGCCCTCCCTGGCTGTCCTGGAACTCGCTCTGTAGATCAGGCTGGCCTCGAACTCACAGAGAATGAAAATGAAGAAGTGGGGTGATGCTAGTGAATGAGCCACCACCACCGACTCACAGGGCCGGTGGTGACATCATTCACTCCAAAGTCATGATCAGAAGAGCTCGAAGAGCACCGGGATTAGGGTCCAACAGGACAGCTATTTAGACACGCACAGGTAGTAAAGAGTATGTAGCGTGGGTCAGACAGAAAAGATTAGCCCAGGTAGAGGAGGCTTGCAGGGCTCCACGAGCACACTCACTGGGCAAATTAATGGACAGGGCAAAAGTGGAATTGAGCAAAAGAGGGGGTTCAGGTTGTACTAGTTAGAACTGAGTTTGTACGCTAAGGAAAAAAAACACATTACTGAATTATTTAATTCATTCATTATAGTAATAGCTTAGCCTTGTCTAACTGCAATAACAAAATACTCAAGATATTTATAAACAATGTACATTAGTTACTCTAACAACTGGGAAATACATAATCAAGGTGCTAACAGATTCAGGGATTGGGAGAGACTTGTTCCCCCCACACGGTGCTTCCTAACGGAGTCTTCATATTCTAAAGGAGCAGAAAGGGTGGAGGGGCAAACCCAGCCTTTGGGCCTTTTTGGAGCAAATTTATGTTCTGTCTATGATGGTGGAGCCACATGGCCTTCCTAACTACCAAATGCCCTGATTCTTAATTATTAACTATCCCATTGATGAGCTAGCTTCAACATATGAGTTCTGGGGACATTTTCAGTCTGTATCATGTGAGATGGTGACTGAGCAAGTCTCTTTATTTTCACTGTAATTACCCTTTTAACAAAAAGAGGGACCAGTGTGCCCTGGCTCAGCTGCTTAAAGGGGCTTATAGTTAGATACACAAGATCTACATCGTGAAAGGAGGGAGAGACAGACTCCCTCCCCCCCATTGTCCTTTGACTTCCATGTGAGCACTGTGGGATGTATGAACTCACACATACAGTATGGGCGAATAAGTACAATAAAAATATTATTTCAATTGCATAAAGTAGGAAGTTGTGTCCTTTACTGTGTTTTCAAAGTGCTCCTTGGCTCACCATACCTTTGGAGGGATAGAAGGAGGAAAATGGGATTTTAACCCTGTTCTTTTATTAGAAGAGGTAAAGTTTGGACAATTTCAGCCTTTGACTAATGGGACCACAGAAATCTCCATTGTTAGGGCACTTTGTCGGTATAAATAACCACTAGATTGGATTGTGGAATGCAGGTCAGTTGCCACCAAAAGAGGAGCCTTTTGTGAGTACTTCCTTTCCCCACAAGACTCTTCTTCCATTAAAGATTTACTTACTTAATTTTATGCACTTCAGTGTTTACCTGCCTGTCTGCCCATGTAGTGCCCATGGAGGCCAGAAGAGGGCACCAGATCCCCAGGAACTGGGGTTCCAGGCCGTTGAGCGTCCCAGTGTGGGTCCTGGGAACCCAACTTCTCTACAAGAGCAGAAACTGGGCTGGAGAGATGGCTCAGAGGTTAAGAGCATTGCCTGCTCTTCCTCAATTCCCGGCAACCACATGGTGGCTCACAACCATCTGTAATGAGGTCTGGTGCCCTCTTCTGGCCTGCAGACATATACACAGACAGAATATTGTATACATAACAAATAAATAAATAAATATTTAAAAAAAAAAAAAAAAAAAAAGAGCAGAAACTGCTTCTAATCAGTAACTGAGCCATTTCCCCATCCCATCCCATAAATCCTTGAAGTGTATTTTTATTCACCTTTTCATTCGGTAGGTAGAATCGCTTAGCCTTGAGTTCTGAGGTTCTCTTATCTCAAAAGGAAGGCTATCTCAGAAGGAAAATAAAGGTGATTTATCTGGAGACCTTGTGATGGCACCGAGAAAGAAACTGTGCTATTGAATGACTTCTAATGGGTCATTTTGTTTTCTGTGAATTTCACTCTTTTCAGGAAGCTGTTATTTCTGAGCTCCGAGCAGGGCGCATGTGTCAGGCTGGATAGGAACAGATACACTCGAGGTAACTGCTTTGCAAAAAAGGAAGATGTAGAGAAATCTGACAGGTAGAGCCTAAAAGCAGGGGTGGTGGCATAACACATAACACTCAACCTATGCGCGATGTCACCTTCCCTGGGCCATTCCCAGCAGCCGTCAATCTGTCACACTGGAGGTGCGGGTGTCCGCGGGCTTGTGTTCCGTACAAGTCCATCTATCCAGTCCCGGAAAAAACGCGGAAGACTGCTCCTGTCAGCCGTGTGCCTAGTGCTTCAGGGTGAATTCCCAGCAACTGAAACGGCTGCCCACCCTCCCACCTGGTCATTCCGGTTAATTGAAGGCCGGCGGCGCTAGAGGTCAGCAGTAAACACACCGCTCTGCTCATTGCCTTCCAAATATCTGGAATGAGTCTTCTGGGAAGCCCAGGGCCGCCTCCAGTCCAGATATCAATGGGGGTGAGGGTGGGGTGAGTCGGAACGGTCTCCTAGATGTGAATGCGGATCTCTGTCTAGGGGGTAGGTCCTCCGCCTCCACTGCGCAACCGTGAGTGTATGTGTTTACAGGGCAACGACTCTTCAGGAAAATAGAAAACAAAACCCTCATTGGCAGCATGCTACTGCTATCATTAAAAACCTCTTTTAGCTAGGTCAAAGTTTATTTCTGTAGAAACTCTTGAGAGAAGGTGGCTGAATTCTACAGGAAGTGCCAGCAGGTCTGAACTCTTTCTCTAGGCCTCTATTTTGGCAGTCACTGCAAGCCTGGACCCTTTGACACTCGGGGCATGATGACAGATCCTCCCCCAAGACAGCAAACAAACGCATTGTTCTTCTTGTCAAGCCCGCCATTGAAAGGTGATCCGCAGCTGAGCTGCAATCGCCCTCATTTGTGAGTGTTAGCAAGCGTGAGGCTGAACGCTTGTTAGCCCAGAAAGTGAAAGCTGAGAACAAGCTCCTCAAATCGGGCTACAGCACCGAGAAGCTGTCAGCAGCCCTGAGGGAAGGGAGGCCGGGTCTCCAGCTGGGGATTGAGGCCCCTCACTCCTCCCCCTCACCCACCTCATCCTGAACAGCTCATCTCAGGAGGTCAGAGCTGTGTAGTGTGAGGAACAGGAGTCTGGCCTGGCTAGTTTAGTGGGCTTCCATTGCTACACACCGCCTCACGGTGGTGTGACAAGGGCTTTCAGAAGTTCTTCAAACATGGGCCCTTATGGAAGAAAGGGTCCCTCTGAAATCAAGACGTGACCCATTCAGCATCCTACATTTGGCACTATGTAATAGCTGACTTAACTTCATTTGTTCATCACTAAGCCATTTCCTTAAAGACCAGTTGAGGGCAGGAGCATTGGCTTCAGTTGGGTCCAAGAACTGGCGTTATCTTTTTTTCAGGGTCAGTTCTCCTATCTTTCCACAACTCAATCCTCTACCCAGTTAAAGGGAAAAATATGTGGCTTGAACTGGATTCTGTATGTATAAAATTCGTATTTAGATGCTGATTCTCAGTACCTCGTATTGACCGCATTTAGAGACATGCTCATTACCACCAAGTGAAGCACCATGGGACAGTTAGAGAACGAGGACCCACCCACATCCAGAGGAAAGATCACCTGGATGCAAGGGGGAGAAGGTGACAGTTTCCAAGTCAAGGAAAGGGGCCTCAGGAGAAACTTAATGACATGTTAGACTTGAGCTTGCAGCCTCTAGCACGGTAAGGAAGTGAATCTCTGCTGTTTCCTCTTCCTTAGGGCTCAGCAGCTGATACACAGTGCTGGGAGCTAGCGCACCTTCAGCGGGAGTGAGTTGCATCCCAGAACACAACTGTGAAAAACACTTAGAAGGGGAACTGGGGGCGGTTCGAGCACTTGCTACTCTTGGAGAGGACCCCAGTTTGGTTCCTAGCACCCACACGGTGGCCCACAACCATCTGTAACTCCAGTTCTTAGGGATCTGAGGCCTTCTGACCTCTGTTGGCACCACGCATGCCCGTGGCGCACATACATACTTGTAGGCAAAATGCTCATTCACATAAAAAAAAAATAATCAACTCACAGAAAAACAAGAGCAACAATGAAAACCACTTAGAAGGTGCTGGAAGCTAGAGACTCTCTGGGAAGCATGCACAGGCAGAGAGAAGTTGCAAATCATCCCAGGGTCCATGGTATGTCTTTGGTTCTAAATGTTCCATGATCTTGGGAAGTTGATTGATGATGCTGAAAGAGAAAGAGAATATTACATTCAGGTGATGCTTTCTGAGAATGTGGGCCATCCAAAGTCTCGGGAGTGAGAGCTAAAATGGGAGGTCTCCTCACCATTAAACAAGTCAAACCTGTGCTGTGGTAGTCAGGGTATTCCCCTTCCTGCTCAGAGATGAAGAATGAATCCCAATTTACTTCGAGGAAAATGGTAGATGATGAGCAAGGAATGAGGTGTCTTGGGTTCTAGCCCTTTCAAAGTCACTTTTTTGGCAATTACATTCTAAGCAATCTCGGCACATCTACCTTATTCTTTCTGCCTCCAATGCTCACCCATCACTTAAAACAGCACAGCTGGGTATTTCAGGATCTAAGCACTCCTCCGTATCCTCTTCCTTTCCCCTTTCTCCCCCACTTCACCATTATGGAAATTCAGCAAGTTGAAAGATATATTTTTTTTTTTTGGTCCCTTCTGGCTTAAACTTAACTTAATTCTCTGAATCCTAACGCTGTGGTACCTCTAAGTTCAGGATCGACTTTAGTTTCTCACTGTACTCGGGCTTTTCTTTAGGTCGCCAGCTCTCAAAAAAATGACATGGAGACTGACATTAATTATGAAAGCTCAGCCGTAGCTTAGGCTTGTTTCTAACTAGCTCTTGTGGCTTAAATTAGCCAATTTCTATTCATTTACTTTCTGTTTAATGGTTTTGTTACCTCATCTCTGTCCTGTCCATCCTGCTTGCTCTACCTCTGGCTGGGGACTCCTCCTCCTTCTTCCCAAAGTTCTCTGTCCCCATAAAACCCACTTAACCTCTTTCTGCCTAGCTGATGGCCAATCAGCTCTGCGTTAAACCAACCACAGTGACACATCTTCCCATAGTGTAAAGGAAAATTCCACAGCACTTCACCTTACTCTTCAGGGTAGTTGAATGGCTTATGTTGCAAAATGCATCCCAAAGAGTCTCACCCCCGAGACCAGGAGCAGCCAGCATCAAGCACAGCAGTCTGGAGCAGAGAGGAACACTGATTACTGAGTGGACAAAACTTTGCTTAGCCATTTGGCTATGCTGGTAATGACAAGGATGGGGTGAGGGCAAGTAGAAGAAGTTTAGGTTAAGAGCATTCTTCTAATGGTTTCAGCCCGACTTAGATCTGTTAGGTCTGGTAGAGAGCTATGTTCAAGTTTTGAAGAGAACAAGCTAGCTTCCTCAACTTCTTCATTGCAGGAAATAGTTCACTTACCTGTGACTTGATTTTATTACTTAAAAAAAAGGGCAAAAGACAAAAAAACCAAACCAAAAACACTGTGTGTGGGGGGGTCTTCCTTGGCAGGAAAGGAAAGGTCATTGGTTCACCCTTTCTCTCCTTGCAGCACGACATCTGTCACCCCTGTCAGGTGGAACTTAGGGTAAGGAAGGCATGCACGCTTTACAGAATCTTTGCAAGAACCAAATGAGACAAAGTGGGCAAATACGATTAGAAGCCGCCATAAGCCAGTGTAGTTAAGATGGGAGAAAGAGAAGGAAGAAACAGCCCCTAGGCAGAAGAACACGGGTAAGTTCTGGCTTTGCACAAAGCTCTGAGGAGATCTTGTGATCTGTTCTTAAAGTCACCTTTCCCCCAACTTCAAGCCAGTAGAGACATTGTCTTTGTATAGCGCTGACAGGGAGAGCCAGGGGTAGGGGCGGGTAATAACAGAAAGAATTTTCTTTGAAAAGGACATGGGCCATGTTTTCCCAAAAGTTGAGCATTGTCCTTGATCTGACAGCTGTTCTCCTTGAGGGTCCCTCTCTGTGGAGCTGGCTGAGTTAAGAGTGTTCCAGTCGCTGTAGCAAATGCCATTTTCAAAGCTAAACAAACCTTTGGAATCATCCGCATGAAGAATCATTCACTCTTAGTCTCCATGGAGCCTTCTACTTCTAAAAAACATCTCCAGAGAGCATCAAAAAGGCAAAGGAAGGAAGGGTTGTAGTTCTGTGAGACTGAATAAAGACAACTGCAATTCCACCAGACGCGTAAATATTATAACTATAATAGGCATATTTGTGGAGACACGTATACACACACACAGATGCATGCACATACACATACATGCAGGTGCACACACACACAGACACACACAGAGGCATAGACACAGTTTTAAAAATATAACCTAAAGGGAGGAGCTTGCTGCCAGTGTCTAATTTCCTCACCTTCTCTCTGCAGCAGGGGCAGAGCCAAGAGCCGTACCCCCCAGGCCATCAATGGCTTTTTCTTTCATTCCACCCTTTTAAGTGATTTCATTTGTTCTTTGTGTTGAGAAAAGAGAAAAAAGTAGCAAGAGAGTGAAGTGGGCAGCAATGTCTTGGGCCTGCTTCAAGTTCAAAGGAGGAGTACACAAGTCCAATCCTTCCTGAATACGAGCCTTGTTTTCTAGAATTCATGGCAGACACATGAGTGATTTATTGCTCCACACATCTCTTTGTAATAAAAATATCAGCGGCTCTTTATTTAGCTGTTGTAACCTCTGCCCCTGTGTTCTCTCTCTCTTCCTCTCTCCCTCTCTCTTTCTCTGTGAATTCTTCTTCTTCTTCTTCTTCTTCTTCTTCTTCTTCTTCTTCTTCTTCTTCTTCTTCTTCTTCAACATAAGACTGACTCATAAACTTTCATCAAGTTAACAAGGTGGGGGCAGTTCCTTTGCTGAAGAAAGATGCATTCATCCCGGTCTGGGGGGGGGGGCGGGTAAGAGCTGCTGGGCAGAGACGGGTGGGTGGGACAAGTTGGGAAGCGGAGCAACTACACACAGCTGCCAGTGCTGAGAAAAGCGCTCTGTGGAGAGAGGTGGAGGCCAGCTTGGCAGGGGCATGCCCCCTTGGTGAAAGGTCTCCTCTCCTAGGCAAGCCTCAACAGCCAATGGCCAAGGGCTGACAAATCTGTCATTACAACTCTAAGAGACGGAATTGATGACAGACGTAGTTAAAGAAGCCAAGCGTTGGCTCTAATACTCACGGGTGATGAGAACGCCTAAGCAAAACCAAGAATTCCTAGGCAGGGTTTTCTACTCTCTTTTCTTTCTCGCACACCCCACTCACTCCCTGGTTCCCACCTCTGGCTTGCCTTGGTCAATCTACTGCCAGACTCCCGCCTGTATCTTAGAGTCTTCCCAGCATACTCACAAATAGCGGCGTAACACCCTGTAGCCACGCCGGAAGGCAAATGTTGAAAGAAGAAGCGTATTTGGAGAACTAATGTCTTGAGGGGTCAAGACTACAAGGAACAATGGAGTGAGCTTTCTGGTATCCTGTTTTTCTCAGAGCTTCTGCACATCTGTTAACACAGAGATGAGAGATTTGGAGTAAGGTGGAATATGGCCGGAGCTCAGATTTCCTGGTCCGAGGCTAATTTGACAGGTATTCCCTGTATGCCCAGGATCCTGATGAAAGGATAAACGCAATTTCCAGTGCACTGGTAAAGCACCTGGATATTACTCCCAGCCTCTGAATTCTGACTTTCCCTCCTTACTTATGATACCTGGTGAGCACTGAGTTCTTACTGCTGTGCAGCAAGGGAGAGAGGTGATGCAGGGCTGCGTGGAGGTGCATCACTGTGCCATCCTGACTCTCGACTCCATCGCCACAGCGGCACTTCCCCAAGCTAATGCTCCTGGACAGTAACATCGCCTCTTTTACCAGTACTTTCTCTCTTCCTTTGTTTCCAGCAACTGAAATGTTAGCTCCGGTTATTTTCATTAGCTTCGTTTTGATAGATCCTGTTGGAAGCATAGGTCACTCAGCTTCCTAATTTAAATTTACATATTTTGTCTTTTTTTTTCATTATGGATTTGGTTTTCTCTCTCCATTTTCTCATCTTTGGGTTGCTTAATTTTGTTAAGATCTTTTGATATTGGCTCAAACGTCATTCAAATTCTATTCTATGTTTATTTTCTCAAATCCTATTGGATAGTTGCTGTATACTCAATCTTTTTCACTCTCTGTCATCTTCAATTGGCTTTTAAGACTCACTAGCAAATTCTTTTAATTAATTTTTTTTAAAATTTTTTATTTTTTAAAAATTCATTAGATATTTTTGTGCAGAAAACACTGTTTTCATGTCCTTCATCAGCTTTGGTCATTACCATATTTTTAAAATTTTATTTTTTTGATTTTATATGAATTTTTTTTTTTTTTTTTGGCCAGGTGGTGGTACTTGGAGGCAGAGGTAGGCAGGTCTTTGAGTTTGAGGCCAGCCTGGCCTACAAAGTGAGTTCCATGACAGCCAGGACTACACAGAGAAATCCTGCCTCAAAAACAAAAACAAAAAAAATCTTTTAGTTCTTTGAGAATTTCATACAATGCATTTTGATCATATTCATTCCCTTCTCCTCCCATAGCCACCCCTCTTCTTTACCCACCAAACTTTGTGCCATGAAACATCACCACAAAGGCAACTTATAGAAAGAAGTGTTCATTTGGGGCTTTTAGTTCAAGATGAATAAGAATCCATTTTTATCACATGGCAAGCAGGGCAGCAGAGGAAGGGTTGGTGACTGACGCTGGAAGCCAAGAGATGAAGGCTCACATCTCAAGCCACAGAAAGGAAGCAGAGAGAGCGGGCTCAAAATGACAAGAGTCTTTAAACACTCAAGGCCCACTTCTAGTAAAACACTTACTGCAGCAGGGCTATGTCTACTGAGATCTCTCAATGACAACAAGAAGTCAATCACCACAACTCATAGCATCCAATGAGATAGAAGTAGTAACTAAAAATCTCCTCACTAAAAAGACCTCAGAGTTAGATGGATTGAGCACATAATGTTATTAGATCTTTAAAGAAAAACTAACAACTATATAACAACTATAGTCCTCAAATTAGTCCATGAGATAGAAGAGAACACTTCCAAATTATTTTCATGAAATCAGGATTACCTTGAAAGCTAAGCCAGACAGAAATCCAAGCACAGAAAAGAAAATCGTAAACCAATATTGCTAATGAACATAGACATAAAAGAATTCTCAACAAAATACTTGCAAATTGAATTCAAGACTATATCAGAAAGATTATCCACTGTAATAGACTTGGCTTTATAACAAAAGTAGAAGAATGGTTCAGCATATGTAAATCAGGAAATGTAATCTAACACATAAACAGATTCAAAGACAGAAACAGTTTTCCTCTACATTCTCATGGTTAACTCATCTCTTCATTGTTAATCTCCTTCTTTCTTTTTTTTTTTTTTGAGTGTGCACATAGCTTAGTCCCGGGCTCAATCCTAACATAGAAAAGTACCTAATAAACTGATATCAGTATACGCCTAGTTACTAACGTCCAGACTTATTTGGATTTTAATAGTTTCTCCATTTTGATCTCCTTCTAATCCAGATCCAGTTCATGGAACTGCTTGATGTTTGGTTGTCACATCTATTTAGCCTTTTCTGGTTTGTTCTCAGTTTTGTTCCTCCTCGTCCTTGTCCTCCTCCTCCTAGTCCTTCTTCTCCTTGTCCTCCTCCTTGTCCTCTTCCTCCTCATCCTCTTCCTCCTCCTCTTTTCCCTCCTTGTCTTCCCCCTTGTCCTTGTCATCCTCCTCCTCTTCCTCCTCCTCCTTGTCCTCCTCCTCCTCTTCCTTGTCCTCCACCTCCTCCTCCTCCTTGTACTCCTCCTCTTCCTGGTTTTGCAGAGATTGAGCAGGAACCCCATAGAATATCCCCATTTGGATTTGCTGGATGTCTTTCTTGTACTTAGAATGGCCTTGGTGTTTGCTGAAAACAATACAGATAAAAAAGGGCCTCCAGCCATACCACACACAGATCACCTATGCTGTACCGCTGCGTACCAACATCCATTCCTTGGCGTTTCTCCACTGTCGTATTACATTATATTTGGTCATTTCTAGTCTATTCTTTGAAAGCAAGTCATTAAATACGTTGCCTTTCTAGTGTGGGAAAGATTGAATTCTATTTTTTGAATGGATAATCTACATATACTGACTGGACTGTCTCCTTTAAGGATGATTTGCCTCATCTCCCCTGAGAATTTATTAATTTAGTCATTCATTTATATCAGTTGGAATCATGGGTGTCTACTTTAAAATTTAAGTTATAATTTGATATTACATTACTTTGTTGCTAAATCCTGATGTGGCTGTGAAGAGTCTATTTTATTAATATGAATTTATTTATATTTGTATCTAAAATTAATTAGTATTCAAAACAAGGACTAGCTAATGGTTAATACACACCTTTAAAATGTTCAAAATCCTTATTGACCAAGGAAATGCAAATTGAAATTACTCAAGATTCAATCTCATACTTGCCAGAATGATATACATAAATAACTCAAAGGAGACTAGATGCTGGTGAGATTAAGGGCAAAGGAGGGCAACTCCTTTTCACTGTTGGTGAACTGTAAACTGGATGGAAATCAGTGTGGAGGTCCCTCAAATATAATAGGAATATTAATAGAACTACCACATGAACCGGGTGGTGGTGGCCCACGCCTTTTATCTTAGCACTTGGAGGCACAGGCAGGCGGATCTCTGTGAGTTTGAGGCCTTCCTGGTCTACAAAGCTAGTTCCAGGACAGGCTCCAAAGCTACAGAGAAACCCTGTCTTGAAAAAACAAACAGAAAAAAACAACAACAAAGAAACCCCAAAACAAAACAAAAAAAAGAACTACTATATGAGCCATCTATCCCCCCAGAGGAATGTGAAATCTAGAGTTTCTTGAATCAACTCAATTCTCAGAGCTTGCCATGAGCAAGATTAGTACCACAGAGGTCTTCAGCTGTCATAGGAACATTTAGGGAGGGGGAGTAAAAAGATTTACATATACATATACTTCCTCTGTTTCCTAATATTTCTTTCCTCATGACCATCCTCTCATGTTCCCTATTAAAGATAAGGCTAAAATTAAGCCAGAAAAAAAAAATCACCCAAGACCCAGCCCTCATCTCCAGTTGATTGATTTCACTGAGATGGATCCACCAAGGAGGCTGCTCTATTCTCTCTCTTCTCTAATTAACTGCTTAACAGAACTTACTGAGGACTTGCTGTGCCTGGTGTTTTTAGCGGGCATACAGGATATAGATGTTCCCCTCAAAGAGCTTACAGAGCAATTGCATGATCCAAAGAAAAGTGACTTTCCTGTCCCCTGGGTTTAGCCCCACTTGCTCATCTGTCAATCAGAGAGCTCTCCCTGTCCCTTTGAGAGGGAAAACAGTTCCAATCGGTGTCATCGCAGCCCGGGCTGCATTGCAGTAGGAAAGTAACCCATGGGGAAATTGCCTTTACCTTTTCTACGCTGCTTCATTTAGCAGTCAATAAGCTAGATCTAAACTATTTGGATGCATTAGGCAATTTTCTAGCAAACACTCTAAATTCCTGAGAGACCACTAGCATATAATGTGATGAAATCCCCTCCCCTTCTTAACAGAATGGCTAGATCTCGGGCTGGCGAGATGGCTCGGTGGGTAAAGGCTCTTGCTACCAAGTCTGGCAACCCGAGTTTGGTTCCTGGAACCTACATAGTAGCAGAGAACTGACTCTCAAGTAGTTCTCCGTTCTGCACACACACACACACTGTGGCATGCACATGGACATGTGAGCACACACACACACACACACACACACACATACACTTAAATAAATGAATGTAAATATACATGAATAGAGACACAAAAGATCTTTAAGGACTAGGGGAGTCCTCAGTTTGTTTTGCAAACGTACTGAGATTAGGTTATTTAGAATTAGAATTATATATACAGGGACCCAGAAGCCAGTAATTGCCCTCCAAGTGAGGGAAAATGTTCTCTTACGTAAGAAGAGGTGAGAGGGGATAAATCCAGGGGTTACATGGGAGCTTTGGAGTTGTCAGCGTGGAATCAAAGCCCCTTCTCCCACCTTTCTTTGCTCTCTTAGCTCAAGGCAGTTGCCATGACTGCAGCTATCCCATCCATCCCCTGGCAGGAAAACAAAGAAAGCTGAGAACATGATCAACCCACGTGTACCCTATCCGTCAAAACAGGGATGCACAGCCACGCCAAGAGGCAAGAGAGGCAGGAAATCAAGGTTTTATTTGGGGGATAATGTGCTAAATTTCAAGTTACCTTTGAGAGAGGGGAAAACTAAAATAATGAACACACACACACACACACACACACACACACATATATAAATTTATTCTTTGACAATTTCATAGGAATATATAAAGCATTCTGATTACTTTTATCCCCACCCCTTCCTTTTACCTGGCTATTCCAGTCTTTCTGTTCCCCCTCTTCTATGATTGGATATTTTCAAAGACAACCACCAACCTTTACTACAAGAGCATCAGGGAGATACTGTAAAGCTCCTTCAGGCCCATTTCCTTTCCTGAGAACTGCCACTGATTCCACGGCCCAGGAGAACCCTAATTTGTGGCAAGCGGTTTTCGGAATTCAGCATGTATCAGAATCACTCGAGGACCGTGGAAACAGATTGCTTTAGTCCCTAGAGTGCCTTGTTTGGCAGGTCTGCGGAGGGACAAGAGAGTTTGTGCTTTGAAATGCTCCCGGGAGATGGCTCTGCCGGGAACCACACCTCGTAATGACAGCCCTAAGCAAATGGAACAAGAGGGAACTTTCAAAATGGCCAGAAATCGTAACTGTGCAATTAATGATTAAATGATGAAGCAAGCATAGAGAACAGACTTCACAGAAATAATATCAAACCATGCAGATGGAAATTCTGCAACCCGGAACCCCTAACCTGCGCATCGAGCCTCTGCAATTGCCTTGTAGCATCCCAGAAGGTCTTGGCACACAGTGTAACCCCAGGTGCTAATGCTCAGGAGACCTGGGTGTGACTGCGACCTGACCTGTTTGACAAAGCCCACACTTTCTTCCTCCCAATTGCTGAGCTCTGGTTTCTTCCTTCCTTCTGATCCGTCATCCACAGCCCCGTGAGGGATTGTTGACCTCTGACCTGCTTCGGTTACTAGGCTCAGGTTTCCCCTGGTGGGCGAAATGCTGATGGCGAAAGAGCCGTCATCTGGTTCTTCTCTGCAATGTGCCTGAAATTACTCACCTGGGCTGGGGGCCGGGGAGCTCAGCTTTCTTTGTCATCTCTGCAAAGCCCCTAATCATGACAGCTTCCTTTTGTGGGGCGCCCAGTGATGATAAATCAGAAGCCTCTAACCACTGATTAAGGAGGACAATTACATGTTCTGGTTGGAGGAGCGACATACTTTGATATTCAGGCCTGCTTTTTCTATTTGTTTCCCACTCCTGCTCCCCCCCCCCCCCCCATTCAACGTGACTTTCCACACTATCCTGAACCTGCTTCATTTATTGTTAACTCTCTGCTACTCTGTTATATCTGTACATCTTCTCTCCTCTGGTCAATGAGTTTCCATGAACTTCAGTCCACTGCCCAGCATCGAGGCAGTGCTTGGGTTGCTGCTTGCCTTCCTCCCATCCACGTATCCTCTGTCTACAGGACTGGAAGCATCCCTGCTACTTCTGCCCATGGGTCTCCTTCCCGCCGGCAGGCTCTATCAACCACAGGTCCTAGCCTGTTCTCTCTAGCCCTTCTCTCACCCGAGAAGAGCATTGCTCACAGTCCCGGGCACACCACCTTTGAAAGGGTGCCAGGCCGTAATGCAGGCTCTTGGCAGACAGAAACTAAGATAAAAGGGAGAAGGATATAAATTCCTAAGATTTTGTTTTGTTTTGTTTTGGTCCAAGTGCCCTACCCTCTCCAAAAGGACCCCAAATGAGGCCATCAAAGCAAGGATTGACCTCCTTGGGGGTGTTCACACCACTGTTCTGAGTGTGTCTGCTGCAGATAAAGCAAAGGACTACACCTGCCAGCGTCAATCCCCTTCTCACATGATGAATTATCTCCTCCCTCACCACGGTTCCACATCCAGCACCCCATGCGAATGATTTACTGAGAAATTTTTTAAGGGTAGAAAAAAAACCAGGAAAATATGAATGCTTTCAGAAATGTACTCCTTCTTCTTCCCCAGTCATATATATATATATATATATATATATATATATATATATATATATGTTTTTTTTTTTTTTTCACTAGAAACCTAAGTCTCACCCAGAAAGCAGGGACCAATGAGGATTTAGCGCCCCCGTACTTCAGGTGCCAGTCTGTCCCTGGAATAGGAGCTTGGTCTGTTTTCTGAACTTGATTGGGCTTAGGAAGATAGTCTCCCATGCTCATTCATCTGCCTTAATCAGCTGCATTTTCTTCCAGTCTCATTTAACTTCTCTTGCCAAAGGGATAAATGAGTAGGAACAATGAAAGGGGGCGGGGCAGGGAGTAGGGAGAAGTAGGGAAGGGATTGGAGGGCTCCCGAGTGAATTGGTAATTTGACTCACCATGTGTACTGCCCACGCGAAGATAGTTAAGATATTAAAACAGTTGGCCTGCTGATGACCTTTTAAAATTAAGATTTTTTAGAGAAAATTTTAAAACCAAATAAACTTTGGAGCAATAAAATGGAGTGGAATATATTTTAGACGCCACTCCAGGTGGTCAGGGTAAGGGTAGGGCTGCGGTCATTGCTGGGGTGGGAAATGCCAGTTTCCCCCACCTCTCTTTAAGAGATCATCAAAAAGTTATAGCAACCTATTATGTGCAAAATAATATACAGAGTTGGGGGCAGATAAAGTACAGAGCCCACGGAAATGCTCTGGGGGCTGAATGGTGAGCCCAGGGACAGTGTGAAATGTTGGTGAGCAAGGCATGACTGTGGGTGTGAATCAAGGGGTTCACATGGTGACGAGACCTTAGCGAGGTCTATGTGTCATGTTAAGCTCAGAAAGGCAGAGAGGAAGTGATAATTTCGGGCAAAGAACCCATAGATAGATAAGAGGGATAGAGGGATAGAAAAGAGGGCGCTGGGAACTCCTGGGTTAATGGTTGCTTAGCAGAGTAATAGGAGACTCCTCTGGGAACTCTAGGTAAGCCGCAACACTAAGTGAAGATGCTCAGCTTCTCCCTCCTACACTCTGATGGAAGAAACAAAGGAGAAAGAATGGAGAGAAGCAAACACTGGGTGTCCAGACTCAGGGTGGTCATTGTTTCTATCACCCAAACTCAGAGAAACATGTGGACAGTAAGCGTAAAAGGTCAGCAACTCATGTTTGCTTCCCAGAGGGCAACACAGTGTTGTGGGTGGGTAGAGGAATTCTGGGCAGTGGTATTTAAAAGACTCTAATTCAGATTTAAGATTTTTTTTAAAAATTTTAAGTGTGTGTGTGTGGGTGCGTGGGAGAGAGAGAGAGAGAGAGAGAGAGAGAGAGAGAAAGAGAGAGAGAGAGAGAGAGAGAGAGAGAGAGAGATATCTGCGGGTGTATAAAATACTCAGAGAGACCATAAGATGACATGGGGTCCCCGGGAGCTAGGTGGTCGTGACATGTGGATGCTGAGAACCAAACTCAGGTTCTCTGTAAGAGCAGTAGGTGCTCTTAGCTGCTATGCCACTTTTCTAGCCTTCTAATTCACATTTATGAAGATGAAAATTTGGCATACAAACAGACTACAGGCAGAAAGCAAGCCCTTTCTCCGACACTCTTGTTTTGCTGAGATCAAACGTGTCAACTCGACAGAGCATCAATCACTTTGTCTTACCATACTTTGCTATTTTCTCTGATGTGACGACTTCGTGGTGACATGGGCTAGCACAGCAATGAAGGCAAACCCTTACTTACCTCTGCTTGCATGATTCCAACCCACCTTCCATGCCACAAGGTGAAATGCGTAGGGTATAGGAGGTAGTTTAAATACGTAGAGGCCAAAAATGGAAAAAGTGAACCCATTTCAGTTGGGAAAACAGAAGAGAATATCTGTTACTGGAAAGTAGTGGGCAAGAAACCAATCATCAGAGAAACCCTGGATTTTGTCAATAATTCTGCAGTCAAAACCTTCAGCAGGCGATGAAAGGAGACAGAGACAGAGACCCACATTGGAGCACAGGACATAAATCTCAAGGTCCAAATCAGGAGCAGAAGGAGAGGGAGCATGAGCAAGGAACTCAGGACCGCAGGGGTGCACCCACATACTGAGACAATGGGGATGTTCTACTGGGAACTCACCAAGGCCAGCTGGCCTGGGTCTGGAAAAGCCTGGGATAAAACCGGACTCTCTGAACATAGCGGACAATGAGGACTACTGAGAACTCAAGAACAATGGCAATGGGTTTCTGATCCTACTGCACGCACTGGCTTTGGGGGAGCCTAGGCAGTTTGGATGCTCAACTTACTAGACCTGGATGGAGGTGGGGGTTCCTTGGACTTCCCACAGGACAGGGAAACCTGATTGCTTTTTGGGCTGAGGAGGGGGGGGGCTTAATTGGGGGAGAGGGAGGGAAATGGGAGGCGGTGGCGGGGAAGAGACAGAAATCTTTAATAAATAAATAAATTAAAAAAAAGAATAAACTACTGTCCAAGAAATGTTTTATTGGGAAAAAAAAAGGCAAATGTGGAGACAGAAGTGAACGCATATGGCAATTTTTAAGTGACATTTATCATTTGAAATAAGGTGTAACTGCATTTGCAAACCAGATTCAACACCATCATGACTGAATAGGCTTCATCCCAGACTGGTTCCACATATCAAATTAATACCACAGAAGTAGACCTGAGGACGGAAATTCATATTGCTAAGAGCAAAAAAGGTATTGTGAAGTCAACCTACTGCCCCGAGAAACACCTCAATGAAGCTAGAACTGAATAGGACATACCTGAACATAATAAGGCCGTGTCCGACAAACCCATCTCACACTCCCTCCACATTTCTTCAGGATAGTGCTCAAGGTCCTGGCTATAAAGGGATAGAGACAGGAAGGAAGAAGAGAAGCTATCCCTATCTGCAGAAAACACGATCCCAGACTGAAAGACTTTATGGAAACCACCAGAAAGCTTTTTATTAATTTTTGAGAATTTCATACATGAATATATAAAAATTTATATGTATATAAGTAAATAGATGTATTTACATCACTCCCCCTCCACCCTCTAATTCCTCTAGTGCCCCCTCTCAAATTCATGGTCTCTTCTATATATGAGTATGTGTGTATACATATATATACACACACACGAGTGTGTGTGTATACACACACATGCACACATATAAATGTATGATGTAGGATGTCCTTCTGTATATGTGTTGCTTTTATTGGTTGATGAATAAAACTGTTTGGGCCAATGGCTTAGCACGGTAAAGCCAGGTGGGAAATCTGAACAGGAGTCAGGGAGACACCAGAACCCTATCTCTAGGCCACAGCCTCTTGGCAATACTCAGATTAATAGAAATGGGTTAATTTAAGATGTAAGAGCCAGCTAGGAATATGCCTAAGCTATTGTCTAAGAAGTGTTGTAATTAATATAGTTTCTGTGTGATTATTGGGTCTGGGTGGCCAGGAAATGAACAGTCTCCTACTACAAATGTATATTTAATATATATTATATAGCTTATATAATATATTTATAAAAATAAAAGATATTTTCTATATTGTATAGCCTATATATAATATATTTATAATCATACAATATATATTTAAATATATACCATACATAAACACATATGTGTACTTGTGTAAACACAGATGCACAAACTACTGAATGCATTTGGTGTTGTTTGTATTTATGTGTTTAGGACTGACCACTTGTGATTGGATGACCTATCATGGAGTTTGTTCTTGGAAAAGACCGAGTCTCTTTCTCTTAGCTGTAGCTCTTTATTTAGGTCCGCCAGAATGTTTCCATATCTTATAAGCTTCCCCAAACCCAACTTTGACAGAATTATTGCTGAGGAAATGGCTGTATGACCCGAAGGAATCTACAGGCCCAGGGCAGTCCTCATCAGAATTTCACATTTTTATTGAAACACTAGAACTAGAATAAAAGCAATCCTAAAATTTTTATGGCGGCATCAAATTGCATGACTATCCAAAGCAAACCTAACCAAAAAAAAAAAGTGCGGCCACAGGTGGCACCAACCTGAGGACAGCTTGTCTCTTCCACAGAGCCAGACATAGATAGAGACTTTTTATGCCCAAAAGCCGCACTCTGTTAAAAGTTGATTACCCCAAATGTGAAGAAATTTCTAAGTACATTTCAAGAAAAGAAACGTAACCCTAGTACAGTTTTCTGACTATAGCACCATGGCAAAAGCAATACATATCAGCAGTCCAAGTAACTGACAACCTGGAATGTTTTAAACTTGAATCGAAGATCAAAGAGAAGGTCAGCATCATAATTACAACAGTCAAGAAGAATCAAGCTTCAGGAATGCAAGCCAAGTGCACGAGAGAAGGTTCACGGCCTTCAACTATCCCATTACTAAACAGAAACCGGTCTAAACAGCATTTGATCAGAAAAGAAGTAGACAAACATAAAGAGAGCCACAAATTCACACGGGAAAGCCACACTCAGATGAGGGTTTTGTTGGCCCTGAAGAGTAAGCAGGTAAATTCCTACCAATAAGTTTAAAAAGGGCAAATATACAATACTGATAATGACAAAGGATGTATAGTCACATATTTAATGATGAAATAACTCACAGTGTATCCGCATCTCAAAAGAACACATGATTCTCGAGAAGATGCAATTGTTATGATTAAAATAAATGTTAAAATAAATTTAGTTTATGCTTTAAATAATTAGCAAAAGCAAAAACTTTAACCTGAAACTAAAACCTGTAGAAATAGAAGCATGGGTATCAATATCCTGTAGAAAATGTTTCAAGAAACATCTTAACGAAAGTGAGAATACCTAAACAGAGTTACGGCCTCAGTAGATGGAAATTAAGACTGCCACAGAGGCAGAAGCAAGCTGCCTGCCCTTGCAAAGATGGAGCTGCAGATGGTCTCAACATGAATCATAGGAGCTCAGCAGTTTTTGAATAAAATGCTTAGTTCTGGGAAATGAGGATTTCCCCCAGTGTTTTCCTGAGACTGGAGCCCTGGGAGCAACCTGGACTCCCGGCCAACCAACCAGAAACAAATGGTGGGCGGTTAAATAGAACATCAATTCACACCAATTAAAAACATCAGAACGGGTCTGTGCCAATCTGGCTGGAAGGAACCGTGTGGTAGGTTTGCTTTGAGTGTACAGTTCCTCTGCTTTCCTGTTTTATTTGATTGCTCTGGCAGTCTTGAGGTTCCTTAGCATGGAGGCAATCTGCTCGACTCCCCCTGTGTCAGCAGTGAAGCAGACAGCAGAACATCCCTTTCTCCACATGGACAGAAAGAGTATCCATGAAGGAAGAGGGCATTGCTGTGCTCGGCTGGGCTGGGCGGCATGAGGCTGGTGGCAGAAGCTGTGCCCAAGTCTATCTTAAAACCAGTGTACTTGAAGAAGCTGGGCAGCCGGAGAGACTCTCTGAGCATCACCCTGCCGAGGGTAAATACACCTCCCCAGCAGCAGGAGCAAAACTGATGCCTCTCGCTTGGTTTTAGGGTGCACAGGGGTCATGTCCCCAGTCTCTAGGCCTGTGCTCACCTAACCACCCCCTTCATACAGAGGTATGTAACATTTTCATGGCCATTTTGTTTTGTTCCGTACAGGATCAAAATTCTATTAGCCTGCAGAACGTGCCACCAAGCCCACACAAGCAAAAGCATTTTCTGAATGTCGATCAGTCGCCTCTTGCGGCTGTAAAACTACGCACAATCGATGCGGCTTAACATCAAATGGCAAACTGTTTTGTCAGCTCTACGCTTTAGGAGGTCAGAAATCCAAAGTGAGTCATGTGGGCTATAACTTGGGTGATTGCAGAAGTGGGTTTCTCCTGGCGGTTCTAGGGACTACATGTTTCTTGCCTTTTCCTTTGCCGGAAACTTCCTACCTGCCCTGGCTCTGGCACCATCTGCCACCATTAAAGCACATTTTCAACATCAGCTTCCACTGTCACACTTCCCCTCCTTATACTGAGACTTTGATTGACCCCCCCCCCCACTAAGAAGGCCTGTGTGACTGTATCAAGGCCATCTAAACTTCATAGGATCAGTTCCCTCCCTAGACCCTTGACGTAATCACCAGGTCATGGGTGCCCAGGTACTGGGGATAATGACCCGGACGTCATTCATGGAGCGCATTTTTGCCTGCTATGTGGATAGCCAGGGGTGTCTATCTCAAGAGGCACGCACCGTGGCCGGCTCTGCTCAACCCAGGCGAGAGCGATGTCATAAGGTCAGGTGTGACTAAGAGCCAGTGAGGAGGCAAGAGGTCAAAGGAGAAGAGGGCACCATGCTTGGAAGCTTTGAGAAGTCATCTCAGAAGGAGGGGCCAAGGAGCTGAGAGGGAATTTGAAGGACGAGGGAGAATTTTTCCTCTCTGTGTCGCAAAGGGGAATTACACATATTTTTTTCTTTTTCTTTTTATAATAGTTCTTTTTTAATTCTTTTAAAATATTTATTTATTTATTATGTATACAATATCCTGTCTGTGTGTATGCCTGCAGGCCAGAAGGGGCACCAGACTCCATTACAGATAGTTGTGAGCCACCATGTGGTTGCTGGGAATTGAACTCAGGACCTTTGGAAGAGCAGGCAATGCTCTTAACCTCTGAGCCATCTCTCCAGCCCCGGGAATTACACATATTAAATGCTGGCACTCTCTTCATACTTCCTACAGAATTGGAGCATTTCTGGACATGCTCACACCAAGCAAATGTCTCTGGGGAGAAAGGGGTTAGAACATTTATCTTCAGACATGTCCTTCACACTTCCATTATATCCAGTGAAATCTGTCTTTGTCGCTCAGAATGGGCTGGAGGTAACTGAACCAGAGTTACACCTACAAAGAGCTCCCCACTTAGTGGAAGAGACATCCCCTCTTCCAGTTCCTCCATTCCCTGGGAGGGGATGTGCCTGACTGCCCACGTTAGAACTCAGGATCTTTCTCCCTGCAGCACCGTTTGTGTAACCATGAAGCACAGCTGGAAACTTCACAGATTCTTAGTCTGGGAAGAATCTAATCTTTAATCTCGCATTCTTTTGTCGCGGTCCTGTTGGCTGCTTCTGTTACTTGTGTCGTTAATTCCTACTTTTATTTTAACTCGACACTCTCGAAACCCTTGCCATTCTTTCAGCAAAGATTTATTGCACTAGGTCCAGAAGAATGTAATCGGGCAATTGTATATCTGGACCCCAGCCTGCCTGCTCTCAAGGCTGGAATTCCAGGAAACCAATGCCAGTGTTGCTGGGCTTGACGTTAGTCAGGAGGAAAAACACCGGTCCAGGTTGCTTCGCTCAAGGAGTTTGTAGCCTTGCTCAGGAGACAATAGTAAGCAAACATTCATGCAAATGCTTGCTCACAGCTGTGCATTTGGCTAAGAGTTACAGAGAGGAATGCACAGTAACCAATAAGAATGGGCAAGGGACAAGGCTTTTATTGGGGTGTCAGTAGGAACTGATGAGAAGCTGATGGGGAGAGAGGGAAGGGAGCTGCTTATGTCAATATTCGATGACTTGGGGCTTGAAGACCTAAACAAGGAGCAGTGTGACCCCAGGAATGCACTTGACAATAATCCTCCCTCATTTGCTACTCAGAACAGAGTTCACTTAGGCTCCTCGAGACCGCACAGAGGTTCTGTACAGAACTGTAGCCAAGAAGTCGGTATAAGGGTTCACTACTCTTTTCCCATAAGGAAGTTCCTAGTACCTCGGAGCCTGTTTTGACCCTTAGGGATGAAAAGCACCATCTGTCTTGACCCAGTTCAAGGCTTCCATCCAACTTGACCAGAGAATGCTACACCAACTCCTTCTGGACTGGGCCTGACATCAGTCTTCCTTTGGACATTTCTCTTTGTTCTCTGAAGATCACAGACAGGAGGAAGTCCCCAGGGAAAGCCGCTTCAGACGGAAAGGCAGCCAAGGCAAGAGCGTCAGACTTCACTGCCCATGAAGAGATAACCAAGACAGGCCGCCTGAGAACGGATTTAGTTCATTTTGTGGCATCAGAGGTTTTTACCTCATCATGGCAGAGGTAACCTGATGGAGAATCTCAGGTCATGGCAGCAGGAAACAGCAGAGAGGGAGCAACAGGAAGGAGCCAGGGCAAAATGTAGCTCCCAAGGACATCAGCAGTGATCTGTTTGTATAAACATAAAGCATAGCTGGGAATGTCACAGATTCTTAGTCTGCGAAGAATCTAATCTTTAATCTTTCATCCTTTTCTCACTGTCCTGTTGGCTGCTTCTGGTACCTGTGTTATTAGTACCTACTTTCATTTTAATTTGACGCTATCGAAACCCTTAGGGACTTCCTCCAATCGGGCCTTCCACGGTTCCATCATTTCTCAATAGTCTACTGAAAATGTAAGCCTATCTGCGTGTTAGACCTTCATTACATCTGAACTCTCCCGTAGTCTCAGAAGATGATCCGTCCTACATACCCAGAGGTGTCCTTGACCAGTCTCCTAGGCATTACTCAATACAGTCAAGTTGACCGTAGTAACCATCACTTCCAGGATGAGAAAAGCTCTAAACGCGGAGGCAAGGACAAGGGGAAAGAACGCTGCCTCCAGTGTAGCTGCATTCGCTTTCAGTACACCCTATTAAATCTTAAACAGCACACGTGGGCATTCTGAGCTTGTTTCACAGGTTGAAGAGCCCAGTGGTGGGAGTAAACGGCCAACTTGTTCATGAGGATAGCTGGCACAATTACTATGATTTTAATCCCAGGCCTGTTTCCCGAGTTCTTCCTCTTCTCTTAGATCCTGTACTATGTATCATACTTATTCACGCTAAGTCATCAAGCACAAACTAAACTCCACTTTGCCCCCCCTGAAGTTCTTCTGTGTAATGGTTCTGTCTTCATGTGAGTAGGATACATCACGATAGGTGTGTGTGTGTGTGTGTGTGTGTGTGTGTGTGTGTGTGTATAGGCTTTGGCGAGTTTGGGTGTGAGGAAACTGTCAAGAACCCATGTCTAAGGAGAAAGCTAACAGCCGAAGTGGAGTCTAAGCCCCTGAAGCCAAGGAATGGCAGTTTTATCTGTGAGAAAGTCAAGCCTCTGGCTGCCCAGGGAGCTGTCTCCACCAGGGGAAAAGAAGGCTGTAGCTCAGTGGGCTGTCAGGACCAGGTCTCCCGTGTAACACTAGCACTTTGTCTGTAGACACTGCTGCCCAGACTCCACTCCAGTGATGAAATGCCCCAGGGCCCTATCACATCTTGCTTTCAAGGGTTTTGCAGAAAAGGCTAAGTGTGAGCTGGCAGCTGAGCAGGGCTGGGAGCGCGAGGGTCTAGTTGGGGCTGAAGTCTGCATATGGAGTCAGTTCTCCCATAGATTCCTTGAGAATAGAATTACATGTCTCCTCCCCCAATATCAATGTAGATACTTAGCATTGTAAATGATACTGCAGCAGGAAGAGTAGATAGAGGTGGCCTTAGAGATGGCTCGGCCATTAAAGGCTAGGCTCATGACCAAAACTACAAGCATAGATGGAGATGCCAGGATACCTACATGTGTGTGAAGGAAGAAAGAAGCTTTTATCTAGGTTGGCAGCGGCATTTGCTAGAGTATGTGAAATATTATTGAGTCCTTTCCAGATGGGGAGACCACGTCATCTGAGTTCTTTTCATCTTCGTCTAGATTTTAAGCGTGAGTGTCCATCCTACAGAGTTCTTTTTTTTTTTAACTCTAGAACTTTCTCTGCTTATAGAAATGTTCTACATCTGTGCTGTTATACACGGCAACCACGTGTGGCTGTTGAACTAGTGTGACAGAAAATGTAAATTTTAAATTTTATTTCATTTTAATGAATTCACATGTAAATTCAGATGGCCGCACACAGCGAGGCTACTGGATTGCAAGCCCAGTTCTACAGAGCCAAGCTGCATAAAGACAGCAGCCTGGCTCATTCAGCCTGCATCCCCAGTGTGGTCACAGTGCCTGCCACACGTTTTTCAGTTAACTATCTCTTAGGTGACTGAATGAAGAAAGATAATTACACTGACAAGATCCTACTCTGTGAAGACGGAGAGATGAATTCCCTCATTTGAACTTTATCTGTGTCTTACTAACTGTACAGATTTTATTAAGTCCTGGCTTTAAATGGCATTCTTACAGTAACACTGACCATAAAAATAACTAGCACACATGAGGTAGTGAGCGCATAGACTACTTATAAAAAATTAGTTTAATTCACCCTTCCAATAAGCCTGTTTTTCATTGGAGGAAAAAGACCACAGAGAGGTTAAGTCAATGATTTTAAGCTGAAGGCCATGGCCTCTTGCTGGGTGGAAAATTAAGCTGCTCTCAACCTCTCTATGTATATAGAACACATGTATGCATATGCATGTACACTCATGTATATACGTATAAACACATCAACATGTATCCAAGTTATGTATTTGTGTGGTGCATGTTTTCTTATTCAACATCCTGAAAACCAGCCAGTGAAGTGACTTTGTCAAGGCTGTTGGGCTTGCAAATGATGGGTGGAGGTTTATACTCCCCCTCGATGACTTTAAGCTTTAAGTCTGGACTACTGTACTCTACAGCTGTAAGGGTTTGGGGAGGGGATCCCTCAGAGTGGGTTCAGGACGGACCCAGATACCAAGTTCTCACTCCAAAAGAGAGTAATTACCCCAGAGGGGCAATGGGGGTTGGGGGTTGCCTCTGGACCGGCCAAAGGCAGACAGCAAGCTGCAGGTGTTTCTGTAAGAATGGGTTTCCAAGGAGACAAGGGGAAGTCTGTGCTAGCGTGAGGTGGTACTATCTGATTGGCCAGGTTAGCCAGAGTAGCCAAATAAGGACTTATGGTTGCTGGATGTTGGGCGCCAGGAATGAGTCAGTGGCCAAATAATGGAATGGACCTGGGGGCTAGCTTTAGAAATGTAATCTAACCTTTTGTAGTAAGGGAGAGAGAATGGGGAAGGGCAAGACCTGTCTGTAAGGCTTGGGGCTCTTAGAGAGCCCATCAACAGCTGCCCATGGTTTTGTAAGAAATGCATTTAAACTAAAACAAAACAAAACAAAAAATCCACCCACCCAAAACAAAAATATAAAAAGTAAACCAAAAACTAAGTCACACCTGACTCTTAAAGACCTCACTCATGCATAAGGCACCGGATATGAATGTACACACACACACACACACACACACACACACACACACACACTTGCTTTGAGTAATGCCCAATATCTAGTCCTTTGTCTCTGGCTCTGGACCAAGGAAGATTGATCCTGATTTAAAGGTTTCTAAATCAACCTGAGGGAGTCTGCTTTGGCAGGGTTTGCCGCGGCTCTCCAGTGAGTACGCGTTCCATTTGCATGCTGACTCTACAGCTAGGTTGCATTTTCCACTTGTCTCAAAGCCAAGTAGGGCCGTCCGTGTATTGAGTTCAGGCCATTAGGTGTGGGCAGGAGAGCTGCACACCACTTCTAGGACTAGCCTCTGACCGCCCACTTGACTCTAGACTCTCTTGTTACCCGCAGGCTGGGGTGGATAGAATCCTAAGAGGATGTCAGAGCCACAAGAGCGAGAAAGCTTTTAAAAAGCCACACACTCTAATATTCTTCATTGCAATCCAGGAGCTGTTTGACTAGCAGAAGTGTGTGTGGGGGAAACACAGCTACTGCCAGGCAAATGTGTGGGGTCAGTGATAACTAAAGATGCTTTGGGGACAGAAAAAAAAAATCACAAATGCCTTTAGTTAGTGATTCAATTAGAGAAGAAATAGCAAACCCTACTAGGGGTGACAGAAACAGAAGATGTGGTTAAGGCAGGGCAAGCTGAGATGGTGTTGTAGCTGAATGGTGGCCCCACTAGGTTCCAATTCTCAGAACCTGTTAAGAAGTTGACTCATTCAGGATTTCTGTAGGAAAAGCTATGCTGGGTTATCTGGGGGTTCCCCAAATGCAAGTGCATGTGTAAGTGTGAGTGGGAGGCAGTTTTGAGATAGGTGCTCAGAACAGAAAGAGAAAGACACAAGGAGAAGGGACACAAGCGGGGCAAATGAAGCCAAGTCAAGCAGGCAGCTCCTGGAAGTTGGAGGAGACACCAAGTGGATTCTTTCCTGGAACCTATGAGGGTGGGGGGCAAAGGCTTGCAGACTACCAAAGGTCTGACTTCTGGCCTTCAGCAATTGGAGAGAATACATTTCTGGTGTTTCAAGCTACCAAACTTGCACATCACCTCTAGGTAGCTGGCTTTAAGACAGAACTGGCAGCAGAGAAACAAATCCTGGAGGCTAGGTTGTGGAGGGAGCAAGACCATCCCGTGCACAGACAACATGGACGCCAGTTTCAGAAGATGCAAGCTGGGCCACACAGCAATTCCAGGTCAACTTGGAAGCTACGACACTTAATAACAGAGTACCAAGTAACCACGAAGCTCTGGAGGCTTTGGACATAATGAAACTCTGGTCTCCACAGCCCCGCCCCCACCCAGCGAGGCACAGCCACACGCAGCCTCTGATATTATATACCCTTCAGCAACTAGGAGAGATGCGCAGGAACCTGAACAATGTAGATGAGTAAGAAGGAAATTTGAAATGCGAACCACAGTGTATAGGCGCAGCTTGCGAATCATTGTGCCTTTAGCACAATAAGGTCGAAATTAAATGAATAGGAAGGAGACTTGGGAAGGAGACTTACTTTATGCAGATACAATAAAGTTCTTTGGGCAAGGGACTCATCCTTGCACAATGAGACTTGACTCTACTTTTAATATATATTAGCGGTAAAAATGAGCTCCAGCCTAGAGAAAGTTCCTCTGTGTGGTGTACCCTACTCCACTCCCTCCTGCCGTATACACAGAAGTTTGTGCAGCAATAAAACTAAACAGGAAAGGAACGATATTAGAGTCCCAGTCAGCACTGGAGACAAACGACGCGATTATCGATTTCCAAAGGAGGGGGAGCGTTAAGAGTGGGCAGGAAGGTATGTGTGTGTGTCTGGGGGTGCATTTAAAAGGCCATCAGGGGATGCATTTATCCTTTGGGGAGGAGTGTGTGTGTTCATCTATCTTATCTCCTGGAAGCCCAGAACATGCCCAAGTCAGATATCTAGGACCTGAACTGGCTGTTTCCTACACTAAAGGGAACACAAAGACCTATTTATAAGGCCTTCAATTCCTGGTCCCTTTCCAGGCTCACCTCTGTGCTGCACAGAGACCAGTATCTCTGAATGCAAAACACCTGAGCCATCTAGAAGGCGTGTGTACGCTCATGCACGCACTCAAGTGTGGTTGGGTCAGTGTCTACAATGGAAGGGCATTAGCCCTCTATAGCTTGTAGAGTAGGACTAGACAGGGGCCGTGGGGAGGGAGTTCTACTCAAAATGAGTGACTAGTGGGAAGGCCTGTAAGGTTGTTGCTTCGACATTGCTAGAAAATAACACAAAAGAGTCATTTTCACAGATTGTGTGGAAACCGAGTGTTTAGGGCTTTTGCCTGTGTCCTTGTGGATAACCAGCAGAAAGGGAACAAGCCCTGGACTCAGACTGGATCCTACTCCTGGAGCAACGTGACACTCATTCTCTTGTTCCCACTTTCCCCTTCCCCAGGAAGAGCCAGTGAGCACCCTGCAGCATGGGAACGAAGGGAATGAAGGATTCCATTCATTTATTATTGAGACAGCCGATCAATGCTAAAGTCCACGGAAAGCAGCGATATTGGCATGGATATCCTGCAGTGTCCAGCTGATGCCCAAGATGGCCTTCCTTTAAATGAGGAACTCAGAATCGACTCTGCTGTGTTCGGTCATCAGCAACCACTTCCTCCAACCTCCTAATGCAGACCTAAGTTTACCCACGCACATTCTAAACTACCTCTCACAGAACAGGTTTTCCCAACTGCCAAGAAACCCCGGATTTAACACGGGATCATATAGCCTCTCCATTTAACGTTTCTATCAAAATTTTATATTTGCCCACAACCTCATAGTTACTCAAACAGGGGCATGACACGGGGAACTTGCAACCTCCTGTTAGGGACTCTAGGCACAGCAGAGGCAGGGAGAGCAGAGAATCTTAAGGGCCCAGAATATCCTGTGACTGCTCTGCCTGCCGCTCCCACCAACCTTTCCTGCTGCCAAGGAACAAGCAGAGCTAACAGGCCACAGTGGGCCTCCAAGCTCAGCTTCCAGCACAAAGAGAAAAACACAGCAAGATGACCGATTCTGCCAACTGTCCCTTTCCATCTCATTAGATCACTGAGAAGCAGGACTAGAGAGGAACAGGTTTTTTTTTTTTTTTCCTTTTAATTTTAAATTGTCAATTGTAATAAATTCAACGAAGTTACACTAGTGGGCTTTTTTCCCCTGTTTATTCAAGGAAATTAAGGTGTAGCCTTCAAACCCTGTCTCACTAGACGCTTGGTTGTGGAATCAGATGGTATTCTAATGAGCTCCTCGGGATGCTAAAGACCTGGAGTGGCGCTGATTGGGCGGGGCCCATGTGATGCCTTCAGCACCTGTACTGGCCTAATCCCATATGCAAACACAAGGGCAAACTCCTTCTGAGGCAAAGGCAGCGGAACACTTAATGGCATCAGACAAGATAGAGCAAGTTTGTTGGTGCAGACTGTGTCTGAACCGACACGCGTATATTTACATAAACACACACGGAAGACCTTAGCGCTTCTCAAATCGCTGAGATGAACGAGTGTACTGCACCAGGGCTGAGCCTTGGGCGGCTACAGGCAGCTTTTGTTTCCAGCGATCCCCCTGTCTCTTCCCAGGATTTCCTAACCCAAAGCTGCTCTCTGGACTGGTGGCCTTCTCGGAGTGAGAGCTATTGACTGGTGTCATAGTCGCATATCAGTCGGAACGAGGGGAGGAACATAACCACCGCTTCCGACACATTTCTGGGTGGAAACAGTGAAGTGCATAGGAATCTGGACCACCACAGAGTCATAGCTTACTGAAGCACCTTTACCCCGAGATGAGGGGTGGGGACAGGTAGGCTCATAGGACGTCACACGTTCTGCCTGTAGTGAACATCTGAACTACGGTTCTAAGTTAGACGACTCAAAAAACCATTGTATCATCAAGCTCCTCCATGCAGCTGACGTAAGTTGAGGCTCTCACCTGTTGGCCTATGCTTTCCCTTATTCTAGTGTGGTTGAAACTGGTGGTCTCCAGCCGCTCCATCTGTGCTTGAGGCCAATGGTAGGAAGAGAGAAAGAAAGACACGCTGCATGAGAGACAGGTAGTTTCATTCCCTTACTATAACAGGGCCCCAGACCTTAGCACTTCTGACTCCATGGTGGAAGTACCATTCAGGCTGTAAAACTCAGCATGTAGACAGCAGCACCACCAGCCAAAACTAAAACAAAGGCCAAATCCATCAAAATCCATAGTTCAGGGAAAGTCCCTAAATGTACTAACCCCGCCTTTTGGCTTCTGTTTTTCTGTATCTGGCTACTTGTTTTTGTTAACTGAAGTATATCAACCCAGGTCATGGTTTTTGCTCTTAAAAGCTCAGAAAGGCTCAGTGGGATCCCCAACAACCCAGTGTAGTAGCCAGCCAGCCAGCTAATAAAGACTTTCTATTGGCTTAAACCCATCCCAACTGGTATTCTCTGGTGAATACCCCACAGTAGGTAACAAAGTTAACTCTTTGTTATCACAGGTTTTAAGAAGACTTATTTTTAATTTTGCATTTTTTAGTATTTTGCTCATAGTGGTATTTTGCTTGTCTCTCTATGTGTACCATTCGTATGCCTAGTGTCCACAGAGGCCAGGAGAGAGTGGTGTATCCCTGGAATTGGGGTTACAGACACTTGTGGGCCGCCGTGTGGGTACTAGGAATTGAACCCAGGTCCTCGGAAAGAGCAACAAGTTCTCTTAACCTCTGAGACATCTCTCCATGCCCACAGCAGGCTTTTGAGCCTTTGCAGTATGTATGTGGAAACACTCCTCTAGTTGTGTGAACTGCCTTTGAGGACGAAGCAGCGACTTTCCACCACCTCAACCTTCAGGAACACATAGGTATAATCCTTACCTGTCTCAGCTCAGGATCTCCCCTGTGGCAGACCACTGAAGCCTACCCCTTATGGCTTGGGTCCCCTCTGCACAGTTAGCTTGATTCACTCCATGGGTTCAGCGCCTGAGTTTTGGACCCTGGCTCTTATTTTTTTGGCTTAGGCTGAGCATGCAAAATTTTCCCTTCATCAGGCTAATGAAGTAAATGTCTTATGTCATCATTAGTGCTGGTGCTAATCCAAGCAGAACTAATATTGGTGCCGTTCCAAGTAGAACTAACCAGGTCCAACCCCCAAGAAGCCAGATGTTTGTCAAGCGTTTCTTACTGATGTTAATGAATAACTCCCCGAGGTTCAATAAACAGCTGAGTCCACCAAATGAACTTCAGGGACCCAGAAACAAACTGCTTGCCTAATTGAGGTTTGTCCTAGGGGGCCACCAAGGCCATAGAGTATTTAAGCTAAAAGCAGGGAGGTCCCTCTGATGGCAAAGGCCTGGGACTTTCGTAGCTGTCCAGAGAGCTGGCCATGTGGGGGCAGCTGACAGACACAGAGGAGTATCCCTTTGGAGATCCTTTTCTCTTGTGTCCGCACCATCACTTGGGTTCTGCACGAGTCTTTCTTTGCTGGAGGGTGGGAGCAAGGACTATCTTACCATCTTATCTCTGGAGCTTGTTGAGAAAGGGGCTAGCTGTTGTCTGGGCATACATCCTGGTACAATGTCTTTGTGAGACAGTTGGCTGAGTTTTCCAGCATCATGTGGATTTTCTCTCTCTTCATCAGGTATAATGCATCCACTTTAGACCTTGCTCTCCTTGTCCTGGATCAATGCTCCCATGGGAATATGATGACATTCATGGCCTGTCACTTTACAGAGACATGTGAGGACCAAAGCCGTATATGAGGACTGAAAATTTTTGCTTCTCCCTCCCTCCGCCCCTCCTCCCTTCCTCCCTCTCTTTCTTCCTTTCTTTCCTTGTGGTTCTGTAGATTGGGTCTAAAGAGTTCTACCACAAGCTACATATCTGGATGCTTTAGGGGACAGGGACTTGCAAGCCATGTGTAGGATACTAAGAGTGAGTCAGAGAAGACCCAGAATTGGAACAGAGGCTAGCTGGTGACACACCTGTCCAGTTTACCAAATTCAATGAAGGTCACAGGATGAAGAGGAAGCCACTCACTAGTCTATCGGGAAAAAATAAAGACAGATGTCTATAATATTTCCTAATTAAGCCAAAACATCCACGTAGTGGAAGAATTTACAAATGAGAGGCTTAAAATATCACGAGAAAGATTAAGTAAGAGGACAAAGCATACATAGAGAGCTCTAAGGGAATCTCTGGATTTGCTAGAATAATGAGGACAGTTCACTAAGAAATTATTGAAAAGCCATTTGCAGATGCTTAATTATTGCAATTGGCTGCTCTACCACGGAATTTATCCGAGCTGCCCCTCTCCGCCATGCTGGATTGTCTTGCCTTCTCAGTTACACGGAGATGCATGCAAATGCCTTGTAATCACCATCTTCTAATGTGGGTACCAAGGGAGGTTCCCCCTTCCCTTCCCTGCGGCATTCTCCCATCCAGATGTTCAAATACTGTTTAGGGTGACTCAGAGTTACTGGCTGTCTACTCCTGGGCCCCTCCCTCCCTGCGAGCCCCACCATGGAGCTAGAGATGAAGCGGACCTTGGGCTCCTGCCCCGGAACAACTGAGGCTTTCCAGGTCGTCCCCTCACTGCAGCCTTGCCCCACTGTAGGTGACTTCGTACAAGTCCCCGGGAGAGCACGATGACCTGACCCTGTTCTTGCTCAAGTCTTAACTCCCACCTTGCCACGAGCACAAGAACGTGCGCCAGGGCCGAGTTGGTCTGTCTCGATTCCTCTTTCTTGTAAAGCTGCACTATGCAAAGCCTACTCCAGCTGTTACCTATTATTCTACTTTATGTCCATTCTCTCTTCAACCGCCACCTTCCTCTCTCTCTTTGTTCAGAGTGACTGAAACTCTTTGTATGCTCAGATTGGAATATTCGGCTGCAGAGGAACTCTGTGAGAGCAGATCCAATCTGTACCAGGATTTTCTTATGGGACATTTGGGCAGAGTTTTCTCTGCCCGAGTCAGTAATTTACATCCATTTGTGCAAACATGTTTCCCATGGCACTAACAGTAGATGCCCAGGCGTCATTCTGTGTCAGATACTTTCCATATGAGATCTGAAATCTGATGACCCTCTTAAGGAGATGTGATCACCTCCAGTTTGGAGGAAACTGAGGTGCTTAGCATCTGCAGGGCACCCCTATAGCATGTGCTGTCCTGGAGAGAAGGCGTTCAATCCCCTGCAGGACAGTGAGGACCATGCCCACACTCAGCCACTCTGTCTTGCCTCATGTCCACCTCCACACTTGTGTGACCCAGTGAATAACAAGAGTAGGAGCTTTCCGACAGGTTGGTTTTCATATTTACCTTAAGGGCCTTCTCTTTTTCTCAGCTCCTACAATACTTGATCTTCTAGTCTTAGTTAAATTGAGACATAGTCCATAATGCCACATGACACTTTGTGCAGATAATTAAAAGATCAAGGATTTTTTCAAAGGTCTTATAGGCACAGAGAACTAATCATATCTTAAGAAACCCTAGCAGGGATTTTTTTTTTTTAAGGTTGAGATGTTCTTTGTGCATCTATATGCGCCAGAATTTTTGTGATGTAATTTACATATGTCATCACATTTAATCTTCACAACTTGAATGAGTAATTATAACTATCCTTTTATAATTGATAAGAACACTGACACTTGAGAGGCTAAAAGAGACAGAGCTGACATTAGAGCCCAGTGTTGACAACAAAGTCGGTAGATGGGGTAGCTCAGGGGGTCTAAGCTCCAGCCAAGAAAACAAGGGCCTCTGAGAGAATTCTTTTCATGCTTATTCTGCTTCACTTAGCAGCTGACGTCAGCTTCTTGAGTTGGCTACTTGTTGGCCACTGTTGTTCATCTAGACATTGGATTCATTCTGGCTGGGGGCATGTGATGCCATCATAAACATTTGGTTATCCTGATCTAGACATCTCTTTAATACTAATCTCATCTGACTTAGAATAGACTATGTGATTGAACATTTTGCAGTCTGATACCTTGCCACATGAATAGTCTTGGGCTTTCTGAACGATCATATTGCCTTCTTCCCATCTTCCAGGGTCACGATCTAACAAAACTGACGGGCACACAGGAAAACAGACTGCTAAGTAAAATCCCATATACCCCTTCCAGAAAAGGGGAACAAGTACCAGAAAGGAAGAAGAATGCATATCGGGCTTGGCATCCACATGAGCGGCAGGCTAGATCCCCTCCAAAGAAGGGTCCCACTCTGCTGTCTTGCTAGGGGACAGCAGAGTGCTACAGCAGCTCAGGGTGCTCCAGGAGGACGTAACCTCGGCGAGAAGGATGATGACGTCAGCAAGGCAAGGATAGGAAAGAGCAAAGCAAGGATTAGAAGGGTTTTTCCCCCTCCATGTTATTAATTTAAAGCAAATGATGCATTCTGATTGTTGGGCCCCGAAGCAGATGTCTGTAGAAGTATAAGTTCATTCAAAAACATAGAGTTATAGATAAGGGTCATTATAAATGTGCGTTGCTGCTGTATCTTAGTTGCATACTTTATTCCTCTCTCTCTCCCGTGTCTTATGCTAGGCTGGAAGGAGAGAACATGAGAAATGCTTACTATGTAGCCTGTCTCGTTCTCACCCAATACTCTGAGTCGTCCTACACATGTTCACGTGCCCATAGCAATTGTCTTATCTGTGTGAAGGACGCTGCCTTCACTTGCTGTTTAATGCTTGGCATGCACTAGGCGACAGCATCGCCAGCTACACTTACGATACTGCAATTGCATGCAATGCCCCTGGTCACGGAAGTGACCACTTATTGTTCCTTCCCACTTGTGTGGTGTCTTGGTCCTAAACACTCCAACACATCTTTCATTTTCACCTCTTTTTCAACAACACATCTTGATACGGTGATTAACCCATGCTTAACTTAATACGGAAGCCTTCAGGATCCCTAACCTGGGCACACAGGAGAAACACTAGCCGCTGCCTCCACACACTGCCCGGAGTGCAGCATCCACCCTCACCCCCGTAGACTCTCCCACTCAGATGCCCTTGGTCCCTCTCTTGTCTCTGGAGACTGTCAGCTCACCAGCCTCCTCTGATCTCTGCCCTCCTTTTCCTCCAAATTAAATTTCAACTTTTTGTAAACCTCTGTGAAAATGACAAGTCGGTGCCTGAGCTGTCTTTTAATACACAAAAGCATAAATAATGCCATCCATCAGGGCTGTCACTCAGAAAGATGGATTGCTAGTTGTCCAGACCCCTGAATGACACCAAAGCCAGAGTTAGAAAGTGTCTCACTTCTTTGCATGCTCTCTCCTCTCTCCTCTCTCCTCTCTCCTCTCTCCTCTCCTCTCTCTCTCTCTCTCTCTCTCTCTCTCTCTCTCTCTCTCTCCTCTCTCTCTCTCTCTCTGCTGGACTGCTTGATTCTGATTAATGGTCCTGTCAGGGTGGGATTCCACTTGCTCGGATAATGAGTCAAGAATGTATTCCCTGTCACAGGCACAGCAGATGTCAGGGGCAGAAGGGCTCAGGGATGCCAGAAACAATATACAGTTTCCTCCTAGTCCCCTGACAGGCCAATATGCTACACAAGGTCTAATTTATGTAGACAAAATGCAGGCGGGGCCGTAGCAAACCAGAACTGCCCCAGAAAGTCCCAGCTACAATGTTGCTTGCAAGCAAGGCCCACTGACCAGGGTGGACAGCAGGAACTGGGTAATGAACGCCGTGAGCAGACTCGATAGTGTTGCTTTCAAAGGCCTGGACACACTGAGAGGCTCGGGACCCTTTGACTTCATTAAGCTGCACTTTATATCATTATAGGAAAAAAATCAAACAGGGCAGAGGGCTTCTGTTTCCTTTAATGGCTTGATTAGGTTATTCACTGTTGGCCTTGCTCATTATCATACTGGAGCCGCTGAGAAATGTCAGGTGCTCCAGCCAGATGCCCTCCTTGTCGTGGGCGGACTAGCTTGATCCCTGAACCGTGTGCACTCACACCGTCAGGAGTCCCCATCGTTCTATCGGGGCTTCAGGAAGCAGAGCGACTCCGCAGCAGAAACAAAGATGCACCTTCTCCACCCAGCGGGGCTCTGCTTGCATAAATCAACCTGTCCACATAGATTTTTGTGCATATGCACATATTGCTTTCTTGAGAAAAATCTCCTGGGCTGTTTCATGAGTTATGACATTAAAGCCGTATGTGTTTTCCTTAGATATTAAAATATGACCACATTCTCTTGACAAACAACATGAGCAGTTAAATGCTAAGGATGTGCAGAAATCAGATAAATCAAAAGCCCAGGCAGGAGAATGTCAAATCACATAGATTGGGAATATGAGACTCTTGTGTTTACCAATCTCCATTTTAATCTGAACCGCGTCTCAAGAGTCTTCTATTAAAACAAACCTTCAAAGACATGTTAAGACTAAAACTCCACATATCAAGGCTTCTATATTTCATTTCTGCAGTGGGCTTGTGTGATCACGTCTCTGGCTTCATGTCTTACATTGTTATAGGTCCTGCACATTAAAGCCAGCAAGCATTATGATTGGTTTCAAAGCCTGATCAAAATGTCACACTCAATTGACCCTTCTTCTTCTTCTTCTTCTTCCTCTTCCTCTTCTTCTTCTTCTTCTTCTTCTTCTTCTTCTTCTTCTTCCTCTTCCTCTTCCTCTCTCTCTCTCTCTCTCTCTCTCTCCATCTCTCTCTCTCTCTCTCTCTCTCTTTTTTAGTGGATTTTTTCTGTGTAACAGTCCTGGCTGTCCTGGAACTCACCACATAGACCAGGCTGGCCTTGAACTCACAGAGTCTCTGTCTCCCTAATGCTGGGATTAAAGGCGTGCACCACCATGCCCAGCTCTTTCTAATAACGCTTTTCCTTTTTTCCCTGCATATCTCCATCCTTGCAAGGTTTCCATTATAAATTTAGAAAGCATGCTGCCAATATGGAAATCGAAGTAGCATGACACAAAAGGGACGGATTCTAGAGGGTGTTTGATTAAGGCTTTGCCTGGAAGGAGGGAAGATCAAGCCTTCAGGCCAGTTACCTTCAACTCTCTGAGCTCTGTCTTTGTGAAATGTGACTGACACTTGTCACCTGGTGGCACTTGAGATCATGCTTATACCTCGCAGAGTATCTGGTCAGCATTCTATCAGTGTATCCTGATAGCCAAATGGCAAAGAGATGGCAACATTTTGGGTTTGTACCTTGCCCATTGCCTAACATTGATTTTCAAAGGACAAGAAACACCAGGGCGAGCTAAAGGCACTCTGCAGATCTAAGTCTTGAAAGAGTGACCATCTCATTCCTACTAGGACCTTCTAAAGCCCACCTCAGTTCCAGGCATACTCCCCACTTCCTCCTGTGGGCCTACAGATGTAACCACGCCCCTTCCTGATCCAGAGCATTAGTGGGATCTACACACCGTAACCCAGTGAAAATCCCAGTTACTTGAGATTTTCACAACAGAGGATAATGGGGAATAATCAGAAGGAACCTCCCAAGGTATCCATCTCTAGCAAGGTGAGAGGCATAATGGTGTGTGGTCCAATAAGGAAAAGCATGCTGCCTTGAAATGTGTTCAATAAAATCCACTTTTTAATGACATATGTACTTATTTAAATTAATTTCTGAAAGGGTACATAAAAGATTTGATAGTACTGACCTCTGGATAGCTCCTACAGAGGGATCATAGTTATCACGACCTTGTATTGTTTTCATATTGAAAAATATATATTTTTTAAAAATAAAGAAGTTGGAAGACCAAATTCAGTAAAGCAATTTTCTGAATTCACCCCAGTGTAAACACTCACTAGGTTGAGGGACGCTTGGTATCCGGGTACTTTTTCTTGTATGCCCTGGGTTCCATCCCCACTCTGCAACAGAAACCAGCAAACACCTCTCTGCTGTTCTAGAATTTTCTGGGGAAGAACCATCTGACGGAAACCAACATCGCCGTTTAAATGAGCCCACTCAGTGAAAACCCAGTGTCTAAAAGCCAAGACATCAGATAATGCTCGGACAAGAAGGAATTATGGTAAAGGACCTTGCGGTAAGGAAGGGCAGATGTGGAAACGGTCGACAGTGCACAGACGTCTCAGGGAGAGGTCACCCAGCAGATGCGTGCAATGTTTTACGATTATCAAAGGATTTTCATGATACAGACAGTTCTTTCAGCTCCAAGTTGCTGCACCGTGTTCCTGCATTCGGATGCCTCCCTGAGGGTCCGCAGCAGGGCAGGGAAATCAGCATTTGTGAGGGTGGAGGTGTATCACCGCATGGTGAATAATTCGGGAGCTCAGGTCTGCAGCCAGCGGCTGCCTCCTTCAAAAACAAGCCACAAGAAGCAATTTATGCGCACCGTGTGGGAAACCACTTACTCTGTAAAATGAACAGCTTTTGCATCAGCTTGGCCTTTGAGCGCGGCGCCTGCTTTGGTTTGTCTAAGTGGAGGTCATTCATTACAGACTATGAAATCCCAGTGCAGAGGCGCGAAGCAAGGTCAACAGAAAGATGCCAGAGTGAGCACGTTGGAGTCGAAACCCAGAGCAGCAGGAAGGAAAATTCATTTGAAGTCCCAGTTTCTGTACTATTTCCAAAGCCTTGCCTGTCCCAGGGTGGAAAAGGATGGTGTGAAAGCTGCCCCCGTGGGCATCAGGCCCCTGTCTACTGTGGGCTAAAGCTTTGGACCAGCTACTGTGTGCTAATCATATAGCTACTGGATTGGCTACAAAGGGTGAAGAATTACAGGCATGAGGAACAGTCTGCCATACAGTCATCTCCCCCTGATCTCTGAAGTGTCCCTCTGCAGTCCTAATGAAAGGAAGAGCTGGCACCGATAACTGGCTCATCTCTGGCCACCAGCACGTGCACACAGGTCTTGACCCACAGTTTTGCTTTCTGCAGTTTCTGTTACCCAGAGTCAAGTAGTGGTTCAAAAGTCTTATGTGGAAAACTCCACAAAGAAATAGTACTTGAAAAAAATTGTTGACTGTGCTGAGTAACACGATACTATCTTGATATATTTTTCTCTGTTCCTTTTCAACATGAACCATCTCTTTGTCCAGCATAACCATGTACGTAAACTATCACCCATCAGCCACTTAGTAGCCCTCTTGGTGACTCGGCTGAATCATGATAGCACATGACTGTGTTAAAAAAAAAAAAACAGCCCTAATTTTGCTTAGCAAATAGTCCCAAAAGGTGTAGTGATACTGAGAATTTGGAGAAGAGAATCTGTAATTTTTTTTATTGAAAAGATAGAAGTATAAGAATACAATTTGAAAAAGATCTCGAGATGAACTGATTTTTGTTATATACATTGCTTATAATGGCTTCATTTTATCATTTTTATACTGGCAGAGTTTTAAAATTAGTCTTTTATTAAACAAACATACCTCTGAATGCACAGAAGAAAACTAGTTAGCACACATAGGGTTCAGCCTCCTCTGGCCACCTTAGAACACACCCTGTGGACGACGGGGGGGGGGGCGCGGGGTGGGGAGGGGGATGCTGTATGGTGTTTTCTGTTTCCACGTTGTAGCTGAGGTCCTTAGAATTCTGCTGCACTGCCTTAACAAGCTGCCCACCCTGTCTTTCAATCTGGCTCAGATCCAGCCATCTCTGTCTCTTTGGAGAGCCTCAGCTCCCCTGCAGAAGGTAGAAATATAAACTGTGAAGCCGTCCTAAGGTTCCCTGTGCTCTCTATGATGTCTGATTCATGATTAGTTGTACATTTTAAACACCAACATTTCCCATCCCAGGAAAACTGCACTCATTCAGAACCTCATACCTTCTCTTCTTACCCGCTGGTTTAACCCTTTGTAGTCTCTATCATCCAATCCCACACAGTTCCTACTTAGTGGACTACAAGGCTTCCCAGCTTACAGTCCTTCCAAGTATCCATACCTGACCTTTGAGCACAGTTAGGATTGACTCCTTAACAGAGCACACGAGGACACCTGAAATCATACTTCAGTCCCCATTTCCTCTATTACATTGCAGTCTCATTGCATAAAACCCTATGTAACTCAAGCCAGTTGAATACATGAACTGTTTTTCACGCCTAACTTTATGCCTGCTGGAAATGTCCTTCCTCCTCTTTCCTACATTGTGTACATATTTATTTGGACCCCACACTATTACATCCCTAGTAAAGACTCTGCTGCCTCACGGAGTCCCAGCTGCACTAGAATTCTTTCCTTTATTTCCATAGCACGTCAAAGCGGCGTCCACCGCTTGATTGTTATCTGGCTGTTTGACAGCCTGACCCATCGATTGCTCGGGGTCTTATTTGACCACTGTGTCCCTAGCCCCTGGAGCCATATGCGAAATACAGAAGGTTATCAACGAACATTCGAAACTGTAAAATGAATGATTGAGAACACCATGCTCTAAGCCCCACATTTACCCTGCCGATTCCCACAAATTGACCAGATATCCTCCATCCACAACCATCTCCAGATCTATAAGAGACATTCACCTGGGGCTTCTACCTAGATTGCTAACCAAGGCCAGGCTTGCTCCAGTCTGGGAAAAGAATTAAGACTCATCTCAGCATCAGCATGGGATGGTTTGAGGCCCCTGGTCCTTGGATAAAGCAGAAAGAACCTGGAGGAGAGTTCCAGCACAAGTCATGGCCTGCATCAGTCTGGCCTCTAAAACCCAAGGACTTTCCGCTCCCAGTCATGAAGACTCTGCCAAAAGACAGCGTGATTCTCTATAAAGTTCCCACTGTGATTTCTTAATCAAAAACAGTGATCAACTCTTAAACTTAGAATAAAAGAAATCAAATTAAGTATGCCAATTTCTTTCTGGGTAGGGTTTTGGTTTTAGTTTATTACTTTCATTAGAAGCCTTGGGCTCCTGGAAAAACCTTCCAGGGCTCCAGGGCTGCAGGGCCCCAACCCCCAACCTGCAGTGGTGTAGGGGTGCAATTCCCAGCAAGATCTCAGAGGCTGGTTCAGTTTCCCAAATCTAGAACAGTCAAGGGCAATCAGAAGCATCGAGTTCCAAAGCTTAAAAATAACCCATCTGGTCCATAGTCAGCAGACTGATACCTGCAGTCTCTACCCGCAGAGGTGGACTACGCCCCAGAGAAACAGTGCTTTAGGACCCAGGAGGGAGATTCTGCCCGCTTAGACCTCTTTGAATGGATGCCAGCTATCTTTACACACAAGAAGCCACACAGTGGTTTGCCTTTTGATTTCACTGTAGAAGCACTCAGAATATGGCCATTCAGTTACAGCCAAGACAAAGAAACAAGGAAATAAAACAATAAGAAGAAGAGGCACTCACATTTGTTAGGACTAGGAGGCACCTAGTTCATTGTGTACGTTATATAAATGATGAGGGTGGGTGGCAGGGATATTTTGGACCCATAAAAGAAGGTGAGAATTGTTCCGTGTCATTTTGACCTTACTGGGTGGAGAAGGTATGACAGAGCAGGCAGGATCAGAACTGGGCACAGACCCTGGCACAGGGTAAATACTGCAAGCTCCATGAAAGAACACTCGAGGTGGCTCTCAGTGGGATAAAAACAGCCCAGTATTTGCACTGCCTTCTAGAAGGTCTGACCTTTTTAATGTTCTATTTTGAAATACTTTCATATTCATAGAAGACATAGGAATAGTACAAAGACTCACCCTTTACCCTTTTTCCTTTTCTGTGGATTTGAATGTTCTTTTCTTTTGGTTGTTTTTTATTTATTTTGGTTGTTTGGAAAGATACTCAAAAAGCATCATCCTGGTGCTGGCCTCACTTTTACTCCTTACAGCTAATTTCAGTGTGTTCTGATAGTCTAACATTCTGAATATCATTTTCCCAAGTAAATAGGCAAAGTAAAAATCATTTCAAGATAAAAATTAAACACAGATTATATTACTCTTTCTTCCTACCCAAAAGTAGCATATAATTTCTGCATTTTTTTGGTGAATTTTCTATTAACAAGGTATCTTAAAATTGATCTCCTAATTAGCTTCCTAATTCTTTTCTGTCTCAGGTTCTTTGTCCTCACATGAATGGGTATGGGAATTTTATTCAACTCACTTCCTATGCGGGGCATTTATGGAATTCCCAGAATTTTGCAATGACAGCAGAGCTTCTGCAAGGAGCCTGTGAGGTTCTTCTGCTGGAGGAGCATCGGAGGGCATGCTCTTCCCCAGTGGTCCCTGCAGACGCTGGAGTGAGGCTATCACACAGGGAGGGGCGAGACTGGTGATATGAGTATCCTTCCAACGGTCTGCAGGCCTGCTTCCCCTGCAGCTTTGCTGGCAGAGTATAGATGCTTGTATGCGTGAAGCTGGGTAGCTTTCCAGGGCTTGTGTATGTGTATCTACACGTATAGCATCTCTTTGTACCTTGTCCTTTTATCTATAGGGTTATGGCCACATCCTCCTCAATTTTAAGTGCTCTTTGTATGTTTGTTCATTTTTATAGTGTATATTCCAGATATTTCCTGCCAGTTTGTTTTTCTTTGACTTTGATTATAATGTGTTTTGCTTGTTTTGTGTTTTTTTTTTCATGCATTTTGATTTTGCTTGGGCGCTTTTGGTTTTGATATTTTGAGATAGGATCTCACTATGCATTTCCCGTTGGTTCAGAGCTGCCCAACTATAACTATATAGGAACAAAACACGGAGATATGGCCTTGTCCTTATGGAGTTTATTACAGACAACTGGGGGAGTAAACAATAGGTAAACAGACAGCCTAAGCATATTATAGATATTACTTGAGAGACAAGAAGAAAGAGTATTGTTAAAAAAAAAAGTGAAGATGTCCTAAGTGCAGCTTAGCTTCCCTGACATATATAGAGGACACTCATTCACAGTAGATGTCCTAGTCCCCTAGCTGTTACAGTATTTACGTCTGCCCTATGGCAATATTTCCTGAGCCTTAGGTGCAGGGTTCACATTCTGGATTTATCAGTTTGGGTTGGGCAACCCACGGTCAGTTATTTTCTGCATTTTGAGCAGTTGTGGATTTCTACTATGGTCACTGTCTGTACTAAAAAGATGCTTCTTTGATGGGGTGTAAGAGCTACACTTTCTATCATCCTAAGGATACATATTAGGATGCAGTTAGAAATTATGCTGGTTTGGAAAAGTGGCAGCAGTAGGTTCTCCTCTATGGTCCATGGTCTCACCAGCCGACTAGGTTTGCAGCACCAGGCATAAATTCCATCCTATTGAGTGGGTACTCAGTCCAATTAGACAGCTGTTGGTTACCTCCGAGACATACATGCCACTGTTACCCCCTTGGGGATGTCTCGGCCAGGCTTATTATCATTGCGGTTTGTAGGACGTACGGATGGGTGGAACTACTATCACTTTTTTTTTTCTGTGTCACAGAACTTTAGTTCTTAGAGGAGATTTCAAGGTCAGTTCCAGCTTGATTTCTCCAAGGTGGTGCACATCTTTAATCCCAGCACTCAGGAGGCAGAGGCAGGTGAATCTCTGTGAGTTCAAGGCCAGCCTGGTCTACAGAGCCAGTTCCAGGACAGCCAGGACTACCCTGTCTCGAAAAATCAAAAACCAAACTGAAGCAAAACAAACAAAAAACAATAAAACAAATTTTAAATAAATAAATACGTATTGCAAATGGTGTTAGCTTCCTGTTAATTTAACAAAATCCCTGACGTGGTCAGTTATGAGGAGGCAAGGGTGAGCTTGAGCTTGGATCACAGTTTCCGAAGTTTCAGCCCACGGTCAGTTGGCCTATAGTGAGGCAGCACACCGTGGCAGAACAGGGTGTTCACTCAAGGTGACTGAGAAGAGACATGGAGATACTAAGCCTCCAGCGTCCCTTTAAGGCATACACTCAATGATCCTCTTCCTCCAACTACACCCTACCTCATAAAGGTTCCACAGCATCCCAATAGCGCCACAGGCTGGTGGCCAAACCTTTAACTCACAGACAATTTTGGAACATTTGAGAATGATCTGTTACACTGTTATTAGCGTTTCTCGAAATTCTGCAACCGTGCCTAGAGATGCCATTCACTCTGAGAATCCTAGAAGCCCCAACTTAAAGGTCAGGGCTCATCTGCAGTGCCTGAAGATATATCTGAGAAGGTCGAAGACATCAGCTTTGGCTCAGGCCAGCCCAAGCTCCTGGCCACTGGGCCCTCGTGGGAATCTGCTCAAGCGCCTGGCTTCACAATATAATGATTGTGAGCTGCAATAGCTTCGCTATTGTGAAGATCAACCCCACCCCAGCTAGTATGCAAATCAGACATGCTAGAGAATTTCTTCACAGTCTTCCATAATGTTCAGTATAAAGGCATCCCAAATGGCAGGTGGCTATTAGCTCATTGTGACCTATATAAATGTCAAATGCAAAACTACTGCCCTAGCAAACATCTTAAGATAAATAACAACAGGGGGGACGAGAGTCTGTTGTCATCAATATTTACAGTTTATGTGTTCTCAGGCTGGCAAAGAGATGCATTCATCCCACTGGGGAATTCAATTAGTGAGTGCAGCCCAGGAAGTGGACTCTCATGAGGACATTACACACAGATGAGGAATGTCTGTCTGCCTGTATAAGGCAAGCCAGAGATGGGGAAGGATGGGGAGGCCTTGGGGCATTGCTTAGCCCATATTTGGGGGTTTTATCTCCAGATCTGTGCTCTCATGGCCAGGCTTACTAAAGCAAAAGGAAGGTTAGCATCTCCGTCATCACTCCTAGAGTACCCGAGATGCTTTGTCACCAAAGGGAAGTTCATGGATCTCTATGAATCTATATACATACATGCATATATGCATGCATATAAATATACGGCATGTTAATTTTGTTTGGATCTTAGGGAATCAACTTCTTTCTTATTTGACATGCACAGAAGCTTTGCCTGCCAACTTCCAGCTTTACAAAAAACCGCTTTTCACCATGATCTGTTTGTGTGGGTGTGTGCACACATGCGGGCACACACACACGTATGTGTGTGTGTATGTGGTGTATATACACAATTTATATATACACACATTTAAAAAATGATACATATGTATTTCTGAGCATACCAGTGTGTCTAGCACAAGACAGTTTAAACCTGGTTCTCCAGAGGAACAACTGGAAAAATGCTCAGCCAATCTGTTCGCTGAACTGAAACCAGCTTTTATTGTCTTGCTTAGTCTATGGTGTAAGGACTGAGGATTTTTCTCTTATATTTCTGATGATCAAGATGGTTCCGGAAGCTAAGAAGTTAAGCTGAGTGGCAGAGAATGAGGGCGGCTGGGTGAAAGTGGTTCACCTGAAGAGCTCCCTAAGGTAACGAGTCAGTGTAGTGGCATTTTATCTGTATTTTAATAAATAAAGCTCGCCTGAAGATCAGGGAGTAAAACAGCCCACTGGTCAGTCTTACAGACCAGGCAGTGGTAACACACACCGTTAATCGCAGTAGCCACACAAGTTGCCATAGAAACCGAACAGCGCGTGCCTTTAATCCCAGTGGTGCATGCCTTTAATCCCAGCCCTAGAGAGGATTATAAAACAGGAGGAGACAGCTCTCAGTCTCATTCTGAGATTCCTGGAGGCAGGATCGCCATTTCAGACTGAGGTAGAGGTAAGAGCCAGTGGCTTATTGCTTTGCTTTTCTGACTTTCAGGTTGAACCCCAATTTCTCTCTCTAAGTTTTTATTAATCGTGCTTCAAGGCAGTCCAGGTTTTACTTTGTGACTTACAGTTCTTGAGGCTCTTTGTGCACATAAATGAGTTGAGTTAATTTTTTTTCCAATTTAACTTGTTCTATGTTGTTCTGATTTCAGTCACTTTTCCAACAAATAAAGCAAGTAAAAATCATAGAAAAGGAAAAATGAAGCTAAAGAGCCATTGCCCCTCGAGCGATGGTTCTCAACCTGTGGGTTGCCACCCTCTTGGGGGTTGAATGACCCTTTCACAGGGCTTGTCTAAGACTATCAGGAAACACAGATACTTACATTACAATTCATAACAGTAGCGAAAGTACAGTTATGAGGTAGCAACGGAAATAATTTCATGGTTGGCATCACCACAACATGAGGAACTGTATTAAAGGGTTGAAGCTTTGGGAAGGTTGAGAAACCATTGTCCTAGAGCTTGGGAGCAGGGTTCACCAGGAAGCTCTGAACAGGGTGTTCTGAAGGTTTGGAGAGGTGCTTACATAATTTACCTTCCAGAGTGGGGAATTCTGCAAGCGAAGTCAGTTAAGATAGCTTACGTCAACTTAATGGGTTTAGAGTTGTCACGGAAACCAAACTCTGGACACGTCTGTGAGGGAATTTCTAGTCTGGGTTAGTCAAGGTGGGAAGACCCACCCTAAATGTAGGTGGCACCATATCGTGGGGCGGGGTTTAGAGCGACCGAAAAGAGCAGTGTGCTAGATGCTATCTATCATCCCTTTATGCTTCCTGGCTCTGCATGCAACATGACCCGCTACGGCATATTCTAACAGCCATGCCTACCCCGCCGGGGGACTGCATTCTCGAACTGCAAGCCAAAATAAATCCGTCCTGGAAGTTGACTTTTGTTAGAGCCATGAACAAAATAACTGTGATAGCAACTCTCTGAATAAATACTTTCACCAAGACAGTGGAAATGGCCCAGGGGTGTCTGGGTCATACCAAGACAATGGAAACAGCCCAGGGGTGTCTGGGTCATACCAAGTAGTAAGGTTATCTTGCTCAAAGATGACTTACAGACATCACAGAGAGCTTATTTAAACATTACATGCATTTGTGCAATGACAGTGTTCATTATAAGAAGCAACTGGAGCAAGAAGGCATCGGTGTGTAGAAGAAAGAACTTTATAATTTGACAGCACTTTGTTTGAAAGTTGGCTCTTTTCTAGCTTGCTGTGTGACTTTAAGTCTCTAATTTCTCATTTGCAAAGTAAGAATAAAATACCTTGGAAAGCTGTTGTCAGAATTAGACAAGATAAAAACATGTGAACTGTCTAACATGCCGCTCGGATAGAATAGGCACATAATTTTTATTTCTCTTTCTCAGGAATGTACAAGCCTTATTTAAACCTGTTCCATTCTCATAGTTCCTGGTTTTAAATCAAAACCACTGCCAGAATATCTTCAGAAATTAATTTCCAACAAAGCCTTTGTTTAGAAATGACAGCTGACCAGCTGTAACACGGGTGAGTCCCACTGTGAAAAAAGTCTTGGATCCAAGGGTTATTTTTGTTTTCATGATCAAAAAATACATGTGATTGTACAAGCAGAACCCGAGCAGTGTTGAGCCAAGGTTTCCACTGGGCACACAGGTGTTCGTTTCTAATGAAAGCCCCCAGTTCAGGCAAAGTGTGTAGTATGCAGATCACAAGTCATGGGTTTTGTTAGGCGTCTGCTGAGTTGAGATGGTTGCTGGTGTGGGGGCCCTGGGTGGCAACCCCCGTGTGCCTTCCATATTTTACAGATAGAAATGTTTTAGAGCAAAACGTAAGCATACACTATTTATTTAATTCCAAAAAAGGTCCTCAAGTGACCCAGAGTCTCATCTGGGGAGATACCCCATCTTCATGTGGTTTCTTTGGAGGCCATTCCCAAGTTCAATGTACTGGCCAATAGATTCTATACTCAAAGGGGTGGAGTAGAGAACACAGACTCAGGCCAAGCTGTGAGACTTGGGATGGGAACACAAGAGAGATTTTTGGTCTTAGTGGCACATACTTGTAACCTGAGACCTGGGAAGGCTGAGGAAAGAGGACCATAAATTTGAGGCGAGGGACTATATAATAAGGGCTGAGGCTATAGCTCAGTTCAACACTTGCCTAGGATGTGCAAGGTTCTGGATTTCATCATCAATACTCCAGAGAGGGGAGAGAGGGAAGAGGAGGAGAGGAGTAGGAAGAGAAAGAAGGGAAGAAGGGGGAGAAACAAAGGGAATTCTTCAGTGGGGTGAGAAGCATAAAGCAGGCTAGAGAGGGAAGGCTCTGAGAACTCCTCCCTTCCAGGGATTCCTCCCTGTTCTTAGCTTGCAGGTCATGCAATGTGAGGCGGAGAAGAGACTGGGGATGGGAAAGCCTCGATTGAACGCATGGGTCTACAGCTGCAGACAGACCTAGAAATCATCCAGGTTCAGGAGGTAGAGGAATGCAAGACCTGGAATGAAGCTATTCAAGGAATATGCTCAGAGTGCAGGAGATTGAAAGATGCCCCGTGGTTGGGCTTCAGCAGCATATGACTGAACTTGGCAGATTTTACTATTTCAAGAGGCTCATGCAGTTTGGTGGCTGCGCCACTGTTTTCCGCTCAGTAAATGAATTCAAGCATTAGCTTTCTCATCTGCCACTTAGAGTTAATGGTAATCTCCCCCACCAGAAATGCTGCAAAATTTAAATGGAAGACAGCATCCAGGCTTTAGGATGGAGGAAACACTGCGCAAACACTAACAAGATCATTATTTGTCCTACCCTATCAGAGGGAATGAAGCCAGAGCTGGCACATCTTCAGAAGGGCGGAGTCACCAGCCTTAGGAAGAAAGGGGACTGAGGAAAGGGGTGAGAGGTCAATGACATGCAACCCTGCAGATAGACAAAGCAAATTTCCAAGATCCTTTTGGTGACCCCAGCAGCAACAGCACGCCAAAGAGGTGAGCTGGCACCTCGAGGGAGAGGATGAGATGGAAACTGTCTTAGTTAGGGTTTCTGTGGCTGTGACTCCAGCAACTCTTATAAGGAAAACATTTGAGAGGCCTCACTTAGGGGTTCAGTCCATTATCGTCATGGCGGGAAGCATGGCGGCACGCACCCAGACATGGTGCTGGAGGAGTAGCTGAGAGTTCTACATCTTGCAGGCAATAGGATGTAGACCAAGACACTGGGCAGTATCCTGAGTGTAGGAAACCTCAAAGCCTCTCCCACAGTGACACACTTCCTTCATCAAGGCTGTACCCATTTCAACAAAGCCACAGCTCCTAATAGTGCCCCACTCCCCATGGGATTATGGGAGGCTAATCACATTCAAACTACGACAGGAACCGCAGGCTGTCACTCAGGCCCAAACTCTCTTCTTCTGTCTGATCTTGGGGAGAAGCTTGCCTTCGCTGTCCTCCTTTGTAAAGTGGGGAAACGTGGCCAGAATTAGACATTGGTTGCCACTGCCTCGTCTTTCCTCTGATGGCGAAGATGAAGAAGGACGCAGCTGTGGCATGATGGATGGTATTTCCACACTATTACATGCTGATGGAGTGAAACACAGAAACACGGGAGGAAACTGCACATATCCGGAATCTAATTTGAATATGCTGTCCAAGTGAGTGTGAAAATAACAACGCAGAGGGTCCTCTTGCTATTTCCGGTTTTCTTCCCTCGGACTGGGTTTCCTCGGCGTTTCACGCTACCTATCATTCCACAGCCGCTGAACCCACCCCTAACTGTGTTTTCTTTACATTGGTCACAAGAAATACAGGACAGCATTTTTATAGTCCTTACCCAAACCTGCATCCTGTTGGGTGGAAAGAAGCAGGAAGCAGTTTTGAGTTTGACCACAAATAACCCTTTGAGAGGAAGGATTAGTTTCTGGACCCTGGTGTATGTCTTATCTAGGTACGTTAATATCTTAGAGTCAGAAAGGGACCCATATTCTCCATTCCCTGGGAGCTCCCCAATGTACACCGAGGAGTTGTTTCTCTTCCCTGGAGCAGAATCTCATGCCTTCTCTTCCTGCTCAGCCTCCACCTGGAGACAAGGGGAGCAGAGTTAACACGACCCCGAAGAAACACAACAAAGGCTTCCTTCTTTTGCTATTTCCACACGCCTGCCCTTCCCTTCCACGTCTATTTGCACAACCATAAACTGTGAGCTCAGGAGGATAATCCCAGCCAAAGTCTCCATGCGCCGGATACCGTAACGTAAGCTACATATGCTGAGAGGAGCTGTTAGAAGGGGCCGGTGAAGAAAAACACAAGCTGGTTCCACACTGGAGTCTGGGTTCCTTCTTCGCTGCAATTCAAGGCGTCACCCTTCCGGTCTGACTCTCTCACGTGTCCATAAATAAAAGCTGTTTTGTCTACTAGATGCTTTTGAATGATTCAGGACCAGGCTCAATGCCAGCGTCAAAGGCTGGGCTCTGATGCTTAAGAACCAACAGCCGTGCCTGTGGCTCTACTTTCTCCTCAGAGTGGAGAGATAGAAGCGAGCACCAAACAGCGCTCAGAAGGACTGCATTGCCCCTCTCCTCAGGCCCATCCTGCTGCCTTCTCCCCTTTGCTCTGTCCTGACAATGGAAGTGGGATCAGCAGATGGACGCACCCATGCAGCATGGCTTTATCAAGGATGCCTCCAGCCCGTACATTTAATTTGAGAGCAGTCGAGTTTCCTTTCCACCTGAAAAGTAGAAACTCATGTGAGTTGTACCAGCCTTCTTGTCCCTGTCCTGCCTGGGGCGTCACCAAAGTTCAGTGGTATCAAGAATGAGGGACACGGATATCAAAAATCAAGCAATAGCGAGACAAGAAAATATTGAGACACCTGGAACTTGGCACACCTGGACCCCGATGTTCTCTGGTAGAGGAACGACTGTGGAATTGCTCCTTCTTTCCATCTCTGCTACTGGGCATGCATGCTGTATTACGGCATCTGTCTCTATCCACATGCGCCTTTAGGCTTCTGCCTCATCCTCCTAGCTTTATTTGAGGTAGGTTGTTAGCAATTCTGATCTTTCCAAGCCCTTTTAGCTCCTAAGAATTTCTGTGGAAATTATCTTTTTGATTCTGTTACCTCCTCAGCCCGTGCTCAGGAAGCGGATCCCAGGATCTGCTATCCTCTGTAGTCTTGTAACCCCTGCTCCCACACGCCCCAGGACAACATTCAGTGCTGCTGTTATTGCAAAATAACTGTAGCCCAGTTGGTGTTCCATTTATGAGAGAAGGAAGGATTAGGTTCCTGGAGGCCGATGCAAGTCTCTGTCCAAGCTAGTAGTTCAGATATCTGTGACACATCGGTCTTGGAACAGTTAGAACAGTTACTCCTTATGCTATGCTCTTCATCGACACAAGGCCTGTGGCTGACTCATATGCTTGAGTATGCCTCTTTATGCTGAAAGAGCTAAGAAGTGCTGAGTTCTCAGACATTTAGTTTCTATTGCTTAGGGACAGGCAACAGTTGAAAGGTTGCGCTTTCTGGGAATTCTAGGAAATTAGAAAGAACAAACGAAAATCTTAACAGTGTGGTAATTTAAAGTATTTTATTGACTATGTAAATGTAGATCCGAATCTATTAATGCCACATCTCAGGCACTAGTTATAGCAGGCAAGAGAGCCAGTGTTCATAACACACAGGGAGAAGAATCTAGAAAGACTTTGATTCTGAAACTGTTAGACTAGTTTCCCATAAAGCCAGAAAGCTAAGAAGGCTCATCGAGGGCTTTACCAAGTACGGCTGCAGACATGGTTGTGTTTGTTTACTCTCTTACCAAGACCCCACAGCTTAGAAAAGCCAATGGCTACCCCAACTTTAGAGGAAATACTGGTGGCCCTGTGTTCTCTCTCCTCTCAAGGCTGACCACGCTCTGCATTCTTCTTAGGTCAAGTGACTTGGAGGATAAATCACTAAAACCTCGACAAAGCAAGAACACAAGGATTAAGAGACAGCAAAAGAAGCTCCCTGCAGAAACACGAAAGGATGAGAAACACATTTCAGAAAGGAAAATAAACATCACTTAGAGCTTTGCTAGCCAGAGCTGCTACGTCCAGCCCTTTCAAATAAAGTCTCGTCAGGGTCTACATATTTCATCTGATCTGTAAGAGTTTGGCATGCATGTATGTATGCACCCCACCTATGTGCCTGGTGTCCCAGGAAGCCAGAAGAGTGTGTTGGGTCCCCTGGAGCTGGAGTTACAGATGGTTGTGAGCTGTGGGTGGGAGCTGAGAACTGAACCTGGGTCCTTCACATGGGCAGCTAGAGCGCTTACCCGCTGAGTCATCTCTCCAGTCCCCCCATTACTCCTAATTTGAAGGAGCAGGTTTTTCCTATTTCACACCTGAGGGTGCATCTGTTTGTTTTCAATCTAATGAATGAGATTGGAGTCATGGTTTAACATGCTCTGCATGGTTAGCATACGTTCAATTATTGTCCTGCGGTTTCTCTGGAGAGCATTTCCCTTTTCTCTTTTGAGACATGGTTTCCCCATGCATCCCTGGCTGACCAGGAGCTTGCTAAAAGACCAGGTTAGGCTCCAACTCACAGAGATCCACTTACTCCTGCCTCTCCAGTGTTGGAATTAAAGGTATATTCCTATGCCCGGCTAAGAGATGATTTTCACATATGCTTGGTATGCTGTGTGTTTAAGGAAACTCCATGTTTTCAGGTTACTTGCAGTGTTTATTATACACAGTACTATAATAATATTATGACGCCCATCTTGCTTACAGCTTTAATTATCTCCATTTGGAAAACATCTAAACAGTGAAAAAGCTTGAGCAAATTCTAAGCAGTTTGATGTGTGCTGCCAAATCACTCTCTAAAAATAGTTCCAGCAGCCCACCAGCTAGTTCCTTAGAACACTAGCTTGGTTATCTATAACCTCTCAACAAATGAAAATAGCACTCAATAGTTTAAAATATACTTGATTGCTAATTGGGTTTATAACATGTCTGCCACAATCCCCAAAACATTGAAATTTCCTATTTGGAAAATGGTCTTTGTGAGTATATTGTGAAGGACTTAGAGGAGAAGAATATTCCATCACAGGCATCCTTACAATGGAGAGACAGAGAATGTTAGGAGCACGGAAGAGAAGCCGGTGTCCCACGGAGGCAGAGAGATGGAGGTGATGTGACCAGTAGCTAAGAGGGCTGAAGTCACCATATTGCCCAGGCAGCAGAAGAGAGTCTTCCCCCAAGCCCCCAGGGGAGCATGGACCCTGCCTCCACCTTGATGTCGGTCCAATGAAACCGATTCTGAACTCGAATCCAGAGCTGTGAGAGAGGGCACATCTGTTGTTTTAATCGGCCGAGATGGTGTGCAATAGTTCTAGCACTTAGACTGTCTGCATGTATTTATGGATCACTACATATCTGGGTTTGAAAATGCTCGTTAGTTATGGTTGTTGTTCATTTTTTCTTATTACAAAATTTATTTTTTTCTGGATTGTTTGAGTATATTTTTAGTTTGTGTTTATTCAGCTAGAGCTTGGCTGTCTAGGTAGTGCAAGTAATTCCCTAATTTATAAAAAAAACAAGTTTGCTTGTGGTTTTGGATAGATACAGATTTGAAGTACTTTATGTTTGAAAATTCTTCAATATGGTCCTCATAGTTTGCTTTATGCAAGGCTAGATGCTAGGCTTCATTTTTTCCCCTAAGTTTGCCTTGTTCATTCTAATGTTATATCCAGCTATCATTCTGCAGTGCTGGAGATGGAATCAGGACCTTGCACACGGGAGGGGAGAGTTCTGCTCCTGAGCTGTATCTCTAGAGGCTATATATATGTGTTTAAGTTTCCATCATGCTTGAAAGTTAAAAACCATACTTTAGAAGTTATAAAACACTGCAAAACCTATTTCTGTCAATGAAGAAAAAAAAAAAGCTGCCATCCAGGCTTTAAATTGCTGTTTGTTGGATTCTCTCTCCCATCTCAAAGAGGTCCCAGGTTTGGAAACAGTGCTTACACACCAGGCTTTCCCGCTTCTGCTGCCACTAGCCAGGTTCTGCTATTCTCTGTGGTGGAATCTCACATTCTAAACAATTCACAGCCCTGCTACCCACCCCAGTCTGCCCTGTATGTTCCTAACCATCTCAGAGCCACAGCAGCTCTCATTCTGAGCTGGCCATAGTTCCAACGCTTTTAGGTTTCTCACTATCAAGTTCCTTCATATGTAAGCGATCTTACTTCCACTATTCTTTTCATGTTATCCTTACCTGTCAGCACTGAGCCTGCGATAGGCAATGCTTGACTTCAACGCCAAGCTACTTCTGGGCTTTGCAGCCTGCATTGATGCCTTCCCTGTTCTCCTGTGTTAGATTGTAAACACCGGGAAAATATGGTCCTGCCATATTTATCTTTCCAAGATCCTTCCTCCCAGCACAATGCCTAGGTCATAGCATTAAACAAATGCTTACTGTCATGCTAATTTCTGTCTTTCATATCTCCTCTGGTGTACAATGTCATAAACTGTGACATCTATTACAAATACTCAAGGCTTATCCATTGATCCAGTTGCATGCTTTTTAAAATTATTATTAAATTTATCTTTGGGACAAAACATAGATCAATATTTCATAAATGTTTTATCGATGGTGAAAATAAAGGATATTCTCTATAGAATAAAAAGATCAATACATATACATTTGCACATAGAGCTTTATTAATTATATTATCCAGGACTTTCATAATTGGTTTATTTTTCTATTTGATCTATCACAGATATAGATGTGTTTGTTTGAGGCTTCTACTATCTTTCCAATTCTGCTCATCTTATTTCTTTCCCATTTTATAAAGCCCATTGTTGGTGTCAATCAGATTTCAATCAGATATGCAGAATAACTGTGAGTTCCTAAGATGGCTATATTGTAACCATCGGACATTCCTCCACTGTGGGGAAGCCGGGGACTGTGGTCCTGAAAAATGTAGAATGTCAGAGATGTCACTATGTGCGGCCACCAGGAGAAGAACTCATGGAACACATCTGTACTCAGAGCTATGAGCCAGCGGAGGAGAAGCTGGACATAGTCAGGAAGCAGGCAGGGAAAGCCGGATGTGAAATGGAAGGACTCAGAGGCAAGCTGGGAATCTCTGGCCTCCAGGAAACTGTTCCTGCAAACCAGCACAGCCTTCCAACTTCTGAATTTCATGTAAAGACCACTTTTCTGTCCCTAACTCAGATGGAAAGTTGGGAACATTAAGGAGAACAATGCAAACAGTCCAAGCAAGTCTGACCTCTTGTCAATAGGATATCCACACACGTATCTTTCAGCCATAATTAGATACATAACTATTTTTCCTAATTTTTATCTTTTTAATTGTTTTTATTGATTTATACATAATTTTTTATGTATAATTTATACATATTTTTAATGGAGGCAATCTAAAAATCATGCCTCAGGTAACAGGATAAAAACGGTTCTTATGAAGCACTTTCAGCAGCGATCCCGCAGGGAGGGACAGAAGATTGTAACTCTCACATGGGTCTTGGCAACAATGGGCCACACAGTGGGGGGATATAGCTCAGAACTGCCATCACCTCAGTGGCCACACAGGAGGGGGATGTAGCTCAGAACTGCTGTACCTGTGACTTTCCCCATGTGTTCCTACTGACGTGGTTCGGAAAGAAAGAAAACAACCATCCACATTACCTTAGCTGTTTACGTCTTTCTTTGTTCAAATGATGTCATTGCCTTACCCATCTCCCCAACAGATGACATCACTGCTTTACCTGTCTTCCCCCAGATGACGTCACTACCTTACCCATCTCCCCAGTATGTTCCTAAATGCCTTAGAGGCAAAGTCCTTTTTCAGTCATCTGTCAATACTAGCAGGACTCAAGACAGCCACGAGCACCTGAGTTTCTGACTGTCTTTCACATTGTATTAACTATCTCCCTGCCCCCAATTAGTCCAAAGTGCCTAACAGGTATCAGTTGTGGTGACAGGAAGAAGAGCTACAAGGATGCCATGGAAACGAACTCTAATTGTTCAGAACAGGAGGACACATCTCACCTCCTTTCATCTCTATAAGATGTTTATTTTGTGAGACTACACCATAGCCATCTTTCGGATGAAGTTCGGAGAAGTCCAGCACCCTGTCTGGGGTCCCACAGTCTTTACATGTAAGAGATCAGCCTAGATTGTAAGGATGTCATTGCTCATTGCTCGCCCTGTTCTCAGTCATTACCACACACGGCCTTCCTGATGAACCGTGTTTCTAGCATGGCCGAGGACTAGAGCAAGATCTGGATTCCTGTGTGGAGTCAGCAGGCCGCAGGCTCCCCTTTTCTCCTCTAGCACTGGCTTCTCCTAATACAGTGCCGGCTTCCAGTGATTGAAATTTGAGAGCATGTAACTGTTAATCTAGGGGTGATTAAAGAGTTTCATTTCTCGGAAGAATCAGTGCTCATCACCAGCTGTGATGAATGAGCCTCCGAGATCCCCTCAGCCCCATTATATTGTGATTAATTGTGCCAGTTTAAGTCAATAATTCATTTGTTAAAAATAGGCCTGTGTAGTATCATTTGTCTCATGGGTGATATCAGAATAAAAAAATTCATTTGATAGTTCTCATTAAATTAGTGTTGGAAGTTATATTGGAGAACACTGTTCATCAAATTCTTATTGCGGGCTTATTTGATAAGAAGTTGTACTTGCCTAAAATTATGTCTGCTAAATGTCATAATGGGCTTCGTGTTCCCTATGCTAATAAGGGAACAAAAGGTCTACATATGTGCACAACTGGAGGAAAGGATGGGGCTTGAAGCCAGAAATAAACTCATTCCCGTTCTCTTGAGAGGACTGTGATCTTCTGGTTTTCATTGCACTAATTTTTAAAAGGAAAATGAGAGAAAGAGCAAATGCGTTATCTGCTTCCCGAGCTTAGAGGCTGATCTGGAAGTGTAGAGCAGGTTTCTGGAGAGGTGCATCTTCCCTATGGCTTCTTATCTAGAAATTGTTACAAACACTGCTTCCAGCCTTACTGGACCATTAACACCTTGTCAGTGGTCAGTGACTCTGCAGGAACATAGAAGCAAAGGGCAGCTTCACAGCAGATGACAACGCTCGTGACCATCCCGTGACCACCTGTGACCATCTCATGACCACCTGTGACCACCCGTGACCATCCCATGACCACCCGTGACCATCCCGTGACCATCTGTGACCATCCCATGAGACACAGGATTAATGTCCCCATAATTCCAGAGCTCCATCTTCACAGAAACACTTCATGAATGCTCCCGGAATGCTTAGATGGGTGAGGGGATGGTCCTCCAATGCTCACAGGCCTTTGGAGATCATTTGTTTACAACTTGGGGTGTCTGGGTCTGATGTGGGGAGAGAACAGAACCAGGGTGGTATTAGCACAGAGCATTGAGTTAATGGGGACAGAAAGTCAAGTGCCAGATACAAAAAGGAACCCTAATGGTTAGAGGACAAGTGTGAGAAAACACAGGCCGGTGAGAAGGAAGTGGGAAGACTATGGACGGACAAAAGAAATTGCACTGGCCAACAGGGTATCCTTCCAGAGCAGCTCCAAGGCCCCTCCTGGGACCAACTTCTTGAGCACAGCATCAACGGCTATTAAACCTCCTCTAACCCAGTTCTCTCTCCTAACCCAAGGAAACCATATTTGTAACGTGCCTTCTGTGATCCTGGAGAGGTAAGGATAATGTTTAGATGCTTGAAGAATCCTCAGATCTGGGTAGGAAGGCTGCAAGCTGCAGGCTGGCTGGTTCTACCTTCCTACCCGAGTCACTAAATACAATCATGATGAAGATGGCAAAATCCCGCACAGAAACAGAGGGACTGGTGAGAGACAAGCACAACCCGATTACAAAAGATGAGAAGAAAACCTCTTTCTGTCATGGAGCTCCGGCGAGGCTCCCTTACAAAAGTGGGCCCAGTCAGAGAAGTAAGATAAGTCCAAATCAGATTGTGATAAGTGGTTGTTAATTTTTATGACTCAGAAGTGAACACAGATCCTGGGCTGGTGGCACTCAACTGCTGAACAAGGAAGGATATGCTCACACATGAGGAAAGTGACGTCAGGCTGGGTGTCCTTTGTCTGAAATGCTTCAGAGCAGATGTAGTTCAAATTTTGAATTTTAAATACACACACACACACACACACACACACACACACACACTTTGGCATTATTTCCCCCTCCCAATATCCTGTCTTATCTCATCTCCCCAAAACCCTTTTTCTTATAATCAAATCTTCCCCTCACTTTCATGTCTTTTTTCTGTGCCCCTGCTGAGTTTAATCAGGATGACTTACATGAGGATGGGTGAGGGATGGTAGTTACTTGAATGAAGGCAACTTATCTTTGTCTCCAGCACTGAAGAATACGACATTGCCTCCTTCTTCCATCCGTGATGTAACGTTGACTTGCCCAGTCTTGGGCAGGTTACCACTTTTGCTCCGAGTTTCTGGATGCAATAGCCACATCATATCTAGAGATGACATTTGTAGCACTCTTTCCTATCCTGTAGCTCCCCAATTCTTTCTGCAGCATTACCTGAGCCTTAGATGGGGGTGTTGTAGATGTCCCTCTTACTGCAGTCTTCTGTTTGTGGTATCACGTTGGTTCTCAATAAGTTGCATATTTTGGAGCTAGGCCAGTCATATTTCCAATACCTCACACAATCAACTCATAAATAAGAAAGTCTTATTTTGGCTCACAGTTTTAAAGTTTCCAGTCCATGGTGGTTTGATCCTGACAGTTTGGGAGACCCAGCCTTCAGCACGTGGGATGTTGGAAGACACTCCAGATCCAAACTCTAACAGGGGCACTTCATAATTGACACTTTCTGATTGTGGATGCTCAGCTTGCAAGACAAGAGAGGACAGCTGCAGAAGGTCAAGGAAAAGGTGGAAGCAAGATGGTGACAAACTGCAGAGCAGGGATGTGTTCCAATGGCCATAGGGCATTCTGAGCAATCCTAGAAATTTCTGGAGTCTTTCAAAATATTTGAGATGTTACAGTTTCCTGAAGCAATCCGCAGGTAAGTCTGCTGGATAACTGAAGTCGTCTGAGAAAAGGGAGCCTCAGTTGAGAAGTTGCTCCCAGAAGACTGGGCTGTGGGCAAGCCTGTAGGGCATTTTCTTAATTAGTGATTGGTGTGGGAGGTCCAGCCCATTGGCCCAGCCTATTGTGGAGCCACTCACAACGGGGTTCCCGCCCAATTTGAGTTCCTGTCCTGATTTCCTTCAGTGATGAACTTTGATATAGAAGTATAAGTCAAATAAACACTCTCTTGAGAATAGATCTGTGCTGCCAGGAACAATTGTGTCTCACATCAACAGAATCTTAAGTTATTTAAATGAAGTGGTTGAAGGTTACCTATCTATGCAGAATACATTCTCTATGTATCTAAAGAACTTAATTGGTCTGACCTAAAGTATAACAAACATGAATGATTATTGACCTATAATATTTTATACCTATATAATTAAAGATTAAGCCTTCTTATCAGAATATTAAGCAATCTTTAAACAACTGTGCAGTAAAGGAGGACAATGACATCAGAATGCAAACAATGTATAAATATCTTAATCAGAGGTAGAAATATATAATGCAATATTATAAATATATCCTAAAATTGTATCAATATACAAAATGTCTTAAATAGAGGTAGAAACATGCATGCATACAATATGGCAAAATAACTTTGCCTAGGGGTTTAAGTATTGTAAACAGAAATAACAAATATAATTTGAACTTGTATCAATATACAAGAAACTATACTAGTGTAAATTGTCTATAAATAATAGCTCACAAATATTCACTCTATTACTCACTCTTATTATTACTAGTGTAAATAAGTTCACACTAAATTACCTATTATCACATTCAATCTTCCCTTTTTTTGAGATCTCTAGGCCTACATAATTTTTACCCCAATCCCCAACCCTAAGCAAGTAATAATCAACTCCTAAATGGTGTCTTTAAGTGTGAGGACAAACTTTGTTGGGAGAGGGGATGTCACTCTCTAGAACTGCTTCCTGCTGTCATGGGGGCAATGTATTTTTTTTTCTATGGGATCCTGTAAAAGTAAAATGATGGTTAAGTTTTAAGATTGCATATAATTATAAATGGTCTCCGAGTAGTCAATAGGGTTTTGTTTGTTTGTTTTGAAGTTCTTATTTGGAATTCTGGCCAGAACATTGTAAGAAGGTGTACCATTTCTGCAGCTGGTACCCAAAAAACTGGTCTCATACTAGTGCTATCAGCATTATGATGTCATATTAGCCAGGTGGATTCATTGTTGTGGGGCCCCACTTCTTCCTGAAAGCTTCAAAGATTACTGCAGGAAAGTCTACTGTTCATTGTGGAAAACTTGATCATTATTCATATAGACATATATTCCATGAAAGATACGCTATAAACAAAATGGGCATGGAAAAAAGTAGAATATTTCCTTAAAATCTATCTTCTTTCTGTCCCATACCAGATGGCTCCTGACATGAGACAGAAATTCTGAAATTTTCTTTTAACAACATGCTTAGATTTAGAGAAGGATAGCCACTGTCAAACTCCAAAGCCAGCTCTTATTTTTAAGTAGACATGTTTATGTATCCAAATAATCAAATTTTACCATGCAGATAATGTAGTATCATAAGACAGATTTCTCTTTGCTTGTTGATTCTTTCTGGATAGCTTACTTAATTCTTCTGATTTTCACCTGCCTTTTCTAACTTATTTACATCTGTATAAAATGTACGGGCTCCATTTATTAGTGCATCGTGTACAATTCAGGGAAGGATCCTCGGGGAAGGATCCAAGTAGTTCTCTTTATAAGGTTAATTCTATCACTTTGGGTCTATACTTGCTAGTTGACAAAGTCTCAATTTTCCTTTTATAATTAATTCAGAGACTTTTTCCACATAAGTTTTAAATTTTTTACTTGGTTTGTGTGATAATAGACCCATTCTAGGATAATATCTTTCCTCTGCATTAAAATTCAGGGTAAATCCTGGAAGGCAATATGACTAGAATACAATTAAGATTTGTATTCACTCTATCTACATGTGCCTCCTGTATTTCTCTTCAACGGCCATCAATTCTTTTTCTGCTTCAGCTGTAATTCTCTGGGATTTTTAAAGTCTTTGTCACACTAAGGTTTTGTTTAAATGAACTATTATGTCAGGTGTTATCCCAACAGCCAGTCATTGGAATATATTTGGAAATATCTCCTAACAATCTTTGAAAGTCATTAAGAGTCCACATCCTGTCTCTTCTAATTTGCGCCTTTTGTGTTCTAATTTTCTGTAAACCTATTTTGTAAACTAGGTAATTGACAGAATCTCCTCTTTATATTTTCACAGGAGTAATTTGTAATTCCCATTTAGGAAAACTTTCTTTACTTCTTCAAGCATTCTTTCTAAAGTATCTGCATTTGTGTCAGACAACAAAATGTTATCCATGTAATGGTAAATTATAGACTTAGGAAATTGCTTGCATATTATTTGCAATGGCTGATTTACAAAGTATTGGCACAGGGTGGGACTATTGAGCATGCCCTATGGGTGGACAGTCTACTGGTATCTCCTAGTAGGTTTAGAATTATTAATATTTTTTAGATTTATTTTTATTATGAATACAACATTCTGCCTCCATGTATGCCCGCACGCCAGAAGAGGGCACCAGACCTCATTACAGATGGTTGTGAGCCACCATGTGGTGGCTGGGAATTGAACTCAGGACCTCTGGAAGAGCAGGCAATGCTCTTAACCACTGAGCCATCTCTCCAGCCCCTAGGTTTAGAATTACTATAAGTAGGCACTGTGAGTCATTTTTTTTCTCGATCCTTTTCTTGTAAAGATATAGTAAAGAAACAATCCTTTAAATTAATAACTATAAGAGGCCATCCTTTTGGTAATAGAGAAGGCAGAGGATTTCCAGACTGTCGAGGGCCCATAGGTTGGATAACCTTATTGACAGCTCTTAGATCTGTCACCATTCTCCATTTTCCAGATTTCTTTTTAACAACACATACAAGAGAATTACAAGGGCTGGTTGATTCTTCAATATGGTGAGCTTCTAATTGCTCCTGTACCAGCTATTCTAAAGCCTGCAGTTTGTCTTTCCTTAACCCATATGGTTTTATTTAACCCATATGGGTTTCTCAGTTAACCATTTTAAAGGCAAGGCTGTTAGTACCTCTAAAGGTTGCTAGTCATTTTGTGTTCTTGTACAGCCTGAATGGCTGGTGACCTTTGTTTATAATATTTTATAATATCTTTGTCAGAAACATGAGTTTTGGGGACTGCAGGAATGTTAACCTGGGTATTCCATTGCTTCAAAAGTCACAGCCCCATAAATTCACTGCAATATTTGCTACATGTAGCCCCAGCCTTTCTTTCTGTCCTTCTATCCCTATGCATTCAACCCACTTCTTGCTTTGTTTTTCTTGAGATAGGGTCCTAATTCCTAGGAACTGAATATCTGCCTCTTGAAGAGGCCAATCTGGATGACCAGATTCTGGATTGATGATAGTGACATTTGCACCTGTGTCTAGTAATCCCTCAATTACAATGTCATTTATATACACTCTTAGCTTGGTCATTTATAGAAGTCTGTCAAAATATATGTTTCTTATTTCCTATAGGAGTTTTCAACTCATCCTCCAGGTCTATTCCATCATCCAGAACAGTATGATTTTTTACAGTAGGCACTAGATTGTTTAATTTTCCTGGTGAGACATGTTCTCCACAGTGAATGGGAATGACTGGGCCTTGTTTGACATCAGGGCCTACAAGAGGCTCCACAAGGAGTTTCCTAGTGGTATCAGGTTGCCTTGTCTGTCTCTTGTCGACCTAAACTTATTAGTCCAATGTCAGCCTAATCATTCATAGAAGTCTGACAAAATATACGTTTCCTATTTCCTACAGGAGTTTTGGACTCATCCTCCAGGTCTATTCCATCATCCAGAACAGTATGATTTCTTACAGTGGGCTGGTATCTTAAAGGCCATTGGCTGAAGAAACGGAAGGAGCTCCCACAGTACTGGTGTATGAATTAATAATGTGGTTTGTACCTCCTACCAGGGACAAAGATGTTGTAATTCTTAGTGAATTAACTAAGTGGGTGCCATTAACCCACCACATTCTCAGGTTTTTCTTGAGACTGCTTTGTCGCCTCAGCTCCGTTGTTTCCCTTTCACATTGAGCGGAGCCTGGACTCACTATCTGTCGACAAGAAAGGGAATTTTAGAATACAGAAGCAACTTGGACTTCCCACAGGTCAGGGAACCCTGATTGCTCTTTGGGCTAATGAGGGAGGGGGACTTGATCAGGGGAGGGGGAGGGAAATGGGAGGCGGTGGTGGGGAGGAGGCAGAAATATTTAATAAATAAATAAATTTAAAAAAAAGAATGCAGAAGCAAAATGGAACTTCAAAAGCTGCCCAGTGAAAGCCCCCCTTTTCTGTGGGGGGGTGCCTGTTTTGTTTATGCATTAATTTGGAGGTTCAGACATGAGTACACCATGTTTGCATACTTTCCATGAGATGCCCACACTGCCTTGCATTAAAGTCCTGCAGAACACTCACATCCAATTCCCATTTGTTAATAGTCTTTTAATCCATTATTTTTGATTGTGACTGATATAAGTTGCCTATATAGGTGTTTTAAGAGTCACATAATAAATAAAAACAAAAAAACAAAACAGAACCATAAAGATAGGCTATAGTGGGGCATTCCTTTAATCCCAGCACTCGGAAGGCAGAGGCAGGCAGAGCTCTGTGATCTTGGGGCCAGCCTGGTCTACAAAAGCTAATTCCAGGACAGGCTGCAAAACTACAGAGAAAGCCTGTCTCGAAAAATAAAAAAAATAAAAAGTCACATTACACTTTTTTTCAGAATATAAAGATGAGACCCAAAGAAAGTCCTGTAGTCTGAGTGTGCATCCCAAGGTTTCAAGGGCTAGTAGAGTTTTAGTTCTTAGAGTGGCACTGTGGCTGGTCCTTTGAGAGATGGGACTCAGCAATGTAGATAGGCTATTGTGTCCATGTCTCGGGGGAGTTAATGTAGCTCCTATGTGCCTCCATTTCTGAGAGAGTCATTTGTCACAAAGAGAAAACGGAGCTTGTGGACATTGCTGGTCTCCTATCTCACCATGTGATCTTTCCATACACACTCCCACCATTGTGAAGCCAGAGGCTGAACAGATGAGGACAGCCAGCAATGGAATGTTCAGTCTCCAAAGCTGTGAACTACATAAGCCTCTCTTCTTTCTAAAGAATCCAACTTCAAGCAGTTTTGTTATAGCAGCAGAAATTGATTGAGACAGAAAGGGTTTCAGTATGCAGATATTCAAGCGTTACATCCTCCATAAGCAGTATCTTCACAAGGACACCACATGGTCTACATCAGCCTAGAAATCTGCAGGTTGATGGTGATACATTTTACTGTAACTTAAATATTACAATGACATATTTTCATGACAGATGAGCAGCTCCTGCCAAAGTTCCAAAAAAAATAGTAGATGTTGTCAGTTTATAAAACTGATGCTGCACTGAAAAAAATCAGTGTAAAACCACAATAAAATGTTTCCACGCTTACACAAAATACACATGTAGTCTAACAGAATGCCAAACAGGTCTTTCACCCAACTGCATGGCCAGTGGGACATCTGAATATCATATGTGATGGTGGGGTTGACTGGTGTATTGGCAGCCTCTGTTTCCTTGGCTGCTCCTCCTCCTCCTCCTCCTCCTCCTCCTCCTCCTCCTCCTCCTCTTCTTCTTCTTCTTCTTCTTCCTCCTCCTCCTCCTCCTCCTCCTCCTCCTCCTCCTCCTCCTCCTCTTCCTTCTTCTTGAGATAGGGTTTCTCTGCAGCTTTGGAGCCTATCCTGGAACTAGTTCTTGTAGACCAGGCTGTCTTTGAACACACAGAGACCTGCCTGTCTCTGTCTCCGGAGTGCTTGGTTTAAAAGTGTGCACCACCACCACCTGGCTTGGTTCTTCTTAAATTCTGATGAACTTCTAGCTGCCCAGGATACAGTGCGTACCCGTTCTGTGCATGCTCAGAATCACCACTCCACAGTGCACATCACAGGTTCCCGTTCCCACTGCCAGAGTCCAGCTTCTCGCTACAGCAGGTCTTGGCCTCTCTCCTTGTTGCTTCTTCTCCCCCTGTATCTCCTGTGACCCGGAACTCCAACTTAAGCAAACATACCTTTCTGTCTTTGCCTTGCTTCTTTAGTCTGGAAAATTGGGTTCTCTTTCAACTCTTGTGCTTTGAATCCATAGCCCTACAGGCTTTCCCGAGGGTCTCCGTGACGCTTAGAAGCAGTCTTTAGAAGGATAAAGTGACACAGAAGCTGTTGGTTTTAACCTTCATTTTATAGGCACTCACTCTGAAGTTTAAGGAAGTGCAGAGGCTTGTGGGAGATCTCACAGGTTGCGAGCAAGTGGCGTCCTCAGGAAAAGAACCTGAACGCCTTCCATAACTCTGTCCCATAGTTTGTCGTGATCAGTAAACTGGTTCGCTAAGCAACAGACATTAATGTCAAACGCAAGGGCCTGTGTTAGAAATGCCTTAAACTCCCCGAGTTGGAGGTGCAACTGGAGAAGCAAGAAATGACAAGAAAATGCAATGATTGTTTTAACACACATGTGCCTCCTACTTCTGTTTTGTTCTGTACCCGTCATGTGCTTTGAGAGTTGCGAGAGCTGCAGCAGCTGCTACCTCCTCTTCACCTGGAGTATCCAGTCTGCTAATGAGGTAAGACCTTCCCACAATAGAGAGTAAAATACCTGTGCCATGCTGGGAAAGGCAAAATGCTTTAACGGAAGGAGGACCACAGAAAACACGGTACCACCACATCTGTGATGGATCTTGAAGGATTGTGGTCCTTTGTTGGGTAAAATGATTATGGTGAAGCTCAGAAACAAAGGACCAGGGGGCAATGGGTATACTACATCACAGCTGCCGTTTTATTTGGCCTTCCCATCCAAAGTCCCATATGTTCTCCATCTAAGGGCTACTAGGGTTCAATGGTGCTCCCATTTCTACTCTTCTTTCAGCTCCTTGGTTGGACTGCATTCTCCAGCCCTATGCAGCTGGATTGCGTTCCTCAGCCCTGTTCATTCAGATGAACTAAGAGTGGAAGCCATGCGGGATAGCAGAAATACCTTTCAACCTTCTCATGCAATCCCTCCTCATTCCATCAGCCGAGGTCTTGGAGCTCACAAAGATGAAGTATGAGTGTTGTGGTTTCAAAGAAAATGGCCCCCAAAGGGAAATTCGGCCTTGTTGAAGGAAGTGTATCACTGTGGGGATGGACTTTGAGGTCTCTTCTCAAGCTTCACTCAGGATGACAGTCGGTTGACTTCCTGTTGCCTGCAAGAAGTAGCATTTTCAGCTCTAGCACCTTGTCTACCTGCACGCCGCCATGCTCCCCACCATGATGATAATGGACTGAACCTTTGAAACTGTAAGCCAGCCACCCCAATTAAATGTTTTCCTTTATAAGAGTTGCCGTGATCATGGTGTGTCTTCATAGCAATAAAAACCTAACTAAGACAATGAGGCAGATGGCCCGGGCAGGGGAAGGCTGCAAAAGACACAGTAAACCTTCTACACTGTCTCAGATCTTTGTGGGCTATGACCCTGTTATGTGGACCATTAAAATCACGGGGTTGTGTATTTAAGAGTTAGCTAACAAATCTGCATGAGTGACACCATGTCTTATTTCATTTGCCTATCTACAGGGTACAACGTAAGACCTAAAGTACATTTGAGAAATAAATGGCCTATTATATAAACCACTGAAGAACAAATGAAGTCATGAACATAGTTGGCTTTAAAGAGCACCATGCAATGAAGAATATATTATAAAATATAAAATATAAAAGAATATGCTATAGATATTCTTTGCATGGTGAGACTAGAGACCAAAAATACCCACAAGCTCTGCTTTCTCTTTGTGTAACAAATGACTCTCTTAGGAACTGAATTATAGGGACTAGATTAATTCCTCCTGAGGCATGGCCACAACTGCCTACCTACATTCCTGAGTCCCAGCAATGCCACAGTGTCACTCTGGGAAAGGATATATCGGAAGGAAGAAACCCTCAATATGAAGAGATTTTTTTTTCAGGGAGTGTTTGGTTTTGATAGTTCCCATTCTAATAGTTGAGAATGGCATTTCACCATGGCTTTGGTGTGCTGAGTTGTGTTGAGCATCTACATACACTCTTTCACCATAATGACATTTCCTGGTGGCCTTGGTGTGCTGAGTCACATTGAGATTGTACACACACCTGGCCGTGTGCACATTTTTCTTAGCAGGATGTTTATCAAGGCTCCTTCCTCACTGTTTATTTATCCATTGGGCTATTTGGGCCTGGGATAGTTGGTTTCCTTCATTGCTCCCTTCCTTCTATTTCCCTTCCTCCTTCCCCGCCTTCTTTCCTTGCATATTTTTGCAGTTTTGCAGCTTTCCTTTGGCGGAACTGCAGGAGATGCAGCGGATGCTAACTCCACACGCGGCAGATTTTATGGTTTCAATCATCACATCTACATTTGAATTAAATTTTGAGTTTGCTTTAATATTCAGTATGAATGAAGTTTCCCTTTATTCCCTTGCTTCTGACTGTTAAGCTCCCCACCAGCATCATTTGCAGAAGAGACTGTCCTTCCTTGTGACACCAGCTTTGTTGATGCATAGAATTACTTCTGAGTTCTCTCCTAATGGACATCTTCAGGCATCTGTACTGGTCTACACATCTGGTTTTCTTTCCATTCCATTTTTTGAAGTATGGAAATGTAACATTTCTAGCTTTGATCATCTTTCTTAAGATTGGCTATTTGGAGTTCTTCATGATTCTGTAGAAATTGTACATATTTTTAGATCTTCATGTTTTGAAAAGTTATTGGTATTCTGATAAGTATTGCAGAAACCTGTAGATCACTTTGAGTGGTATGCACATTATTGTTAACAATATTAACTCTTATAATCCATGTGCATGGAGTATCTTTCCATTTCTTTTTAAAATTATCTTCAATAATGTTTTTCATTTCTTAGTTAATAAGTCCTTTAGTTTTTCACTAAGCGCACTGGTTAGTTTTCCTTTTTGTTAGCTTGACACTGGGCTCATCTTGGAAGAGGGAACCTCACCTGAGAAAATGTCTGTATCAGATTGGCCTGTAGGCAAATCTCTATGCCAATCAACCTTTTCCTCCCAAAGTAGGTTTTGGTCTGCATAAATTATAGTTTTAATTCTTTGAAAATTTCGTGCATTTATACAATGCATTCTGATCACATGCATTTATCGCTCCCTCCCCCAAGTTCCTTGAGTTCCGCATCCCATCTCTCTCCCATCTTCAAGCCTCTTTTTCTATTGCTATTAATAATGACAGACCGAGTCCAGCCAATGCTGCCTGTGCGCGCATAAGTATGCAGTCATCCACTGGGGCATGAACAAAACACGAACTCCCCAGGGAGAGCCGTTCACAGACTCAAGTCAACTGCAAGACAAAAAGTGAGACTGTTTTTTAATGGATGAAAATAAGTGATAAGGTGGAGAGAGATAAAGGTTGTATTTAAGACCGCCATTTTTATGCGCACAGGAGGCAGGGTTGGGATAATGAGGTTGAGGTAAGGAAATCCAGGAGCAGTTACCAGAAGAGTGGCAGGAGAAAAATCTGTGAATTCGGGAACCTTAGCTCTTTAAGATGACCAGCAGGGGGAGCTGCAGCCCATTCTTCACCTCACACTGCCCAGGTGAGGCGCTCTGGTTCCCTGAATCTACTTACTTACCACTTAGGACTTGGTTAAGCCACTTAACCTTTCTCTTCCGTGGAGATGATGAAGGGGCGGTGAGGATTGAATGAAATATACGCGGAGCATACACTTATGTAACAAGACAGCGCAACACAAGGAGAAGGGGCTGCCCCAGACATTCAAAAAGAGACCCCGAGCTTACTAGACAACCCTGCCGAGGGATGGCACTCCATATAACAAGGGAAGCTGTTGCAACTGATGACCACATTAGGGCTTGGTCTTATACAATGCCTTGTGGGATAGCCAGGGGCTTCGCTCCATCACGTCCAGAAAGAGTTCATAGATATGAAAGTTCTCTATACCTTTAATTCCGCACGGAATTTCTGCATATTGAGGATTGTTCCTCCTTTCCTTGCCTCTTCTTGGCAGAACTCTAGGGACAGAAGCCTGGGTTCAGGGTCCAAACAAGATTAGAAGGCTGACAAGCCTGCTACCTTAGCTTACCTGTCCCTGAGGTTTGGGGACCTTTCAGCTCACATATGATCTGAGACCACAGAGGGCTTGCGCACTTGGAGAGCGCAGGGGCGGGCTGACCATGTTAAAGTGATCAATCGCCTACCTGGGCATCTCTCAAGGCATGAGTCCCTCAGCCTTCATGGTGGCTGTCTCTGCCTCCCGCCTCCCTGAACTTGGAAGAAGATTAAGCTCTGGCCTGTGTCACTGTCAAAGCCTAAAGAATCTGGGAGAAGCTTCCTAAAGGTGCCTATTTATGGCTGCAGCGCCTGGGACCCTCATTATTATTTATTATCCAGCTCTCCTCAACACCCTGAGGATGTTTTTTGAAATAAAGGAAAGAATGGTTACTTTAGAAATAATACATGTTTTCATTAAAATGTTTTTTTCTGGCCCCTCCAGTCCCGATGATGCATTTCCTGTTCAGTATAATTGGGTTCCAAGCTAACAATTCTAATTTTCTCCTAAGAGGTGAAGGGTGTGGCATCCTTGGGTTTGGCTACGAAAGCCCCCCTCCCACCAGAAGGTCAGGAAACCACCCTGTGGGAGGCTGAAGGAGAACAGAAGAGGGAAGGTTGCTCCCAGTCTTTCAGAGTCCTAAATGCAGATTTTTCAGCTGGGAAGCTTGGGGAAGGCATCTCCGAAGGGAGGGCATTGGCTTTGATGAGGTTAACAGGAAGTAATGTGGACAAGGACCAAGAGCCTACAAGGGTAATGTGGCCCATTATCCTGACCAAATAAGAGAGAATCAGAATTTGTCCCAAGGGCTCATCAGCATTCTCAAAGCAGAAACTATAATAGAAACATTCTCGAGCAAGCAACATCCATTGGAACACCTGCCTAGCAAGTTACAGCTAACACAAGGCCCTGTCTCAGAACCCCCCAGTTGCTCTTGAAAGGGTACCCCCCCATTCCCTTTCGCATAGGGGGCTTAGATACCTTTGTTGTTTGTTTGCTAGTTTTATGGTCTTGTGGATTGAATTCAGGCCTTTATACCTAGGCACATGCTCACTCCCAGTCCTATAGAGAAAACTGCTAGAGCATCTGATACCAGCGCCTCTCAGGGTAGACTTGATTTATATCATGAGATATGGGAATAGGTCACCCAGACCTTCTAGAACATTCCTGTGGATTTATCTATTCAAGAGCTGTGCTGGATGAAACAGTGGTCACTAGCCACATGGCATTCAGTGGCAGCCACAACTCTTAGTGATCTAAAATTAAACAAAATAAAATTGCTTCAATGACAATGATCGCATGTAGAGCTCAAGAGCCAAAAGACAGATATCAAGCCTTTCCATCATCATTCTGGAATGTTCTATGGCAGTGGTTCCCAGCATATGGGTTACGACCCCTTTGGGGGTCAAATGACTTTTTCACAAGGGTCACAAATCAGCTATTTACGTTATGATTCATAACACTAGCAAATTTACAATTGTGAGGTGGCAACAAAAATTATTTTATGGTTGGGGTCAGCACATGAGGAACTGTATTAAAGGGTCATCGCATTAAGAAGGTGGAGAGCCACTGTTCTGTGGGATGGGCTTGTTCTAGAACATCAAAACTTTTCAGTTTCTTCCACTGACCCACCTACTCCTGGGGACTGAGCCCACTTGTCTCATCTTCTTCCTGGAGGTGTGAACCTCACAGCCCAGTTTGGCTATCTGGGCTTCCTCTGCTGTAGGCCTCAGAGTTTCTGAAAGAGCCGACAACACCAAGATGCATGGCAGGGACTCTACATTCATCACCACACTGAAAAACAGGATATCCGGAGATTCCTGGCTCACTCACATGCCTGGTGGGTGGCATAGTAGGGATTTTAGACTGGCATTGTCTTTGCCGGCTCCTGCGAACAAGGAAGGGGTCAGAATGCACGGCCTGGGGGGACATGGGTATTGGTGGGTGGGGAAGCCCTGTGATGAACCAGAACGCTGTGGGGGACTTTCCTATTGGAAGAAACCTGAGCTCTGACTACACACCCCACTGTAGAATGGGCTGAGCAAGCAAGCGCTTTGAGTTGGCAAAGAGGACGTGTGAGTTAAGAAGATTTTTAAAGCCAAGAGTGGTGAATTTGCCTTTAATCCCAGCCCTGAGGAGGGAGAGGCAGGGGAGTCTCTATGAACTGGTTCTCTCTTTCCATCATGCAGGTTCTGGGATGTCCAAGTCCTGTTGGCAGTCTCATCGCTCTAGAATGTGTCGAAACATAGCAAATGTTTACAATCTAATTATTTTTCTAATACACTGTCACAAAACATCCCAGAGACCTAGGAAGGTATGTAAGGGTTCAGCTCGCAGTAAACTAACTCTACAATGAAACAGAAATAACTCTTATCAGACCATGACCATGGGATAATACATGTGGGTGCCATACGTTTTTTTTTTTAACCATGCTTTCATAATTGTTTTAGGACAGGTACAGTGCCCCAGCCAGCACTTTCTTCTGTCATCACCGTCTACAGCCTGATGAATTGCCCAAACGATGACTCCTGGGCTGGTAAATTGGCCAACGGCTCAAAGACAAAGCAAGTGGTTTCTGTGTATTCTGACCTTGTCCCATTAGACTGCACAGATCTCTTCTTTGTACACATCTCAGAATCTTGCATGGTATTTTCCTGTGTTAATATCAGATTTATAATTCATGCTACTATTTTATAAATCAAGACTTTTACCCTAATAATGCTGTCAGCAGTTTTTGTTTGTTTGTGTTTTGGTGGTGATTTTATTCTAACAGACTAATATGGCCACGGCCACGATATAAATAGACAAAAGCACTTGGTTAATTTCTGCAAAAATCAGGATACCAGCAAGAGCAAATATTTGCTGGAGAGATACTCCATCCACTTAGGCCACAAGCCAGGGTCCATATAAGAGCATGAATTAGAGGCTAAATTCCAAATTTAATACCTTCTGCTAATGGCATGGTTTCACCTTTCTCTCTTGATGAAGGGTTTGGACCCAGAGATCAGCACGGGGTGAACCGTATGGCCCTTCCCTTCTGCCTGAGGCATCTCAGGAGCCCAAGGGCAGCCTGAAAGGAAGGGAGAACCCCTCTGCGTATGGGGGTTCAAAGACCTAGCACTCTGTGCCAGGAGGTGAGGGCATTGTCTGTTCCTTTTTGTTGACTGCCATTTACAAGGGCTGCTCTTTAACCCCATAACCCAGAAGACTGCCTCCTGCTGTGCGACCCAGAAACACCAAGACCAAGATCATTTGTCATTTGCAGCCCCTGGAAAGCGCAGGCTGCTGTTCGTGTTGGTGGCCAAGTGTGAAGGTATTGCTTGTGGCCTCACTATAGGGACCATATGAGGTCCTATTGTCTATAAGACTGGCCTGGAGCATGCGAGGCTTCCAGGAAACGTATTTGGGGTGGATTTCTTATCATTTGAGCAGCTATGGTCAGTATTCAGGCATCTGTACTGGCCTGCCCTTGGGGTCCTGACGGGATGCGTCCTCAGCCGCAGTCGCTAAGAGCACCTTGTGCACGTTCGCTATGTTACCTTTTACAAAGTGGGCCTTGCCCACCTCCCCCACCCCTTCTGCCACCCTTGTCCCCAGGGACCATTCTCTGTACCCCTCTCTGCCCCATTCTCTGCCCCTTCTCTGCCCGTTCTCTCTCGTCTTCCAATAAACCTTCCATGCGAGCCTGTTGTATGGCGCGACTCTCTCTCCCGCCATTTTTTAATATTATAGCCGCCACCCAGGAGAAGGGAAACTCACACTCAGTGGATTTGATCTGGGTTTTCTAAAACAGTCTATTAGTTCTCTTGTTTTAACAGCCAAGTCAGACCTAGTATGTCGCAATGCATTGATTTTTTTTTTTTTTTGACACTGCCAGAATCAATCTGAACAAAGTCATTCGGTGCTGCAAAGAAAGCCAGCTGAACCCAGGCAAGCGGGGTGAGTTCTTTCCTTTAAACTTCTGAACAATAAACAAAACTACTTGGATGCTGTCTCCACTGAGGAAAATATGTATGAAAGTATAACTCTTGCCTTCAGTTTCATCCCAGCTCCATGCAGCCTCCAATGGAATTCCACTCCCATTGCTAGCACCCTACTTTGTACCCCCTTCAGTAAGCACCTTACTTTGTACCCCCTGAGCCCCTGTGCAGGAAATTCACAACGGTATCCGATTAGGACACAGGACAGAGAGGCTCATGTATGCACTGTCAAAACTCTCTGTGGGATTATGAAACCCCTGACCTTTGACCCAGAGTTCAAAGGCAGATTGATTATTTCCTTGAATAAAATTGATCACCCAGGCTTGCAATAAACGGAGATTTTTTAAGACATTCCTGACTAATGCCACTTGACCCCCAGCTTGTTCCCTTACCTCATTGATAGTCATAGACCTTTCCAGGAGGATCCATGGTGACTGTTAAGATGGTTTGGGCTTTTTTCCTTCGCTGTTCCCTGTGGTAATATCTGGATTTATCCTTTAGGTTATCTCAGTATTCCCGGAACATCGGTCTACCCAGAAGGCCAGTAGATTGCACTATTCCTGTACTTGCTGGGGGAGTAGTTGAGTTACTTTTATGTAGCTGTGACCAAACACCCATGAGAACGACTCACCAGAGGAGGGGAAGGAGAGGTCTTTTTGGCTCATAGTTGCATGGTCCTGTGTGCTTGGGCGGAATATCACAGTGGCAGGAGCATGCAGGAGAGGGGCTTCTTCACTTCACTGTGGACAGGAGGGGGTCAGGGAGAAGACTCAAGGACCAGCTCCCATGACATACTTTCTTTAGTTAGGGCTCTTTTGCTGGAGTTTCTAGAACATCTTGAAATACCACCAGCCCCTAGTGATCAAACTTCCACCAGACAAGCCTGCTGGGGAGGAGGCATTTTGTCTCCAAACCTTAACTAGGCATGACAGGGCATTTCTAGCATCTGTTCCGCCCCCTGGCTCTATCCCAGTTTTCTCGCCAATGGGCGACAGGCTTGAACTGAGAGTTCTCTCTGATCTCTTCCTCCGCTGTTTGATTCTCGTGACTTGACACGCTCTGTTGATGCTTGCCCGGCAAGCGCTCTTACATCTTCTTCAGTTTGTTCCTGCTCCATCGCTCTTGAGTTTCTACGGAAGCGCCGCCCTTTCAGAGGAGCTCATATGCCTGAAGCGCCATCAGCGTCAATATGGCGCAAGGTTAAGGTGGCTGCCCTCACGTTGACTAGTGGGGCCCCAGCAAGTCTAAAGTCTTCATGCCCAAGGATGCCTTGTTGGTACAAGGGTTAATGCCACCTGTCGTCAGAATCCCATGTGGATTATTGGACTGTATCTCGAGTTAGAGAGTTTTAAGCATCTCATGATGAAAGACAGAACTTTCCTTCCTTTTAGTTTAGCTTTTAATGGCACTTCAAATGAAGCCAAGGCATTAAATAAAGAAAGAGGAAGGGAGAAAGAACTTGGAAGGTTTTCATACTTTTTGTAAAAGAGAAAAAACATTCATTTCATTTCTTTTTTTACCATTACCCAAATCTCCTCCAAACACACAGGCCCTACAGTATCCCTATTAAATTATATAGAGCGAGTCCAGCCCTTGACTGTCAGCGGGGCCCATCAGTCCTAATTTATCGCCCCAGGAAACACAGTACAATTATGGTAATAAATAATAATAGGATTCAGTACATGACAACATGAATGATGGAGCCTCTCAGAATTCATTTACATTGCTTTGTGTTGCAATCATCGTGCCTCTAATGTAATGCCAAGCAAATGAGGCCCTTTGAATATTGTGCAATCTATTTCAAGTCAACTGGCACAAAACTCCCTCAATAAATCATGTTCAAACACATGCCTGTAATGACAGGTAAATCAACAATGAAGTAATTGCATTTAATGTATTGAAATACTGGACAAAAAACAGTGACCTCAAAGTGACTTTTTGTAAAAGGTATGATATAGTTGCAAAAGGAGCGAGCTCCTTCCTGCGGGGTTTGCTTTGCTCAGATGCACACACTGTTGCTGAGGCCGCTGTCTCAGTGCAAGCCTTGATTTCTTATCCTCCTCCTGCAGTGACCACAGGAGCAAGCTGCCAGGCATTTCAGAAAGGCGTTCGCCAGCCTGGATGTGAGAGTCACCGAAAGTGGAAATTAGCCCTAAGCAGAGAAACCTCCCTCCCTCTGCCAGAGCTGTCGCCAACTCAGAAAACCTTCCGAAGGGGCGGAGAGAGCACTGGGTTTGGAGTCAGAAGAGATGTGGCCCCACCTTGCTCTGAGACTCACTAGATCCCTCTACAGCTGTAGCCAAGCTCTTCCAGCCCTCAGCCCTTATTGAAACGAAGCATTTGGGTTGTCATGTCTGAAATTCACGGCAGTTCTAACATTCTCTGAAGCTCTGATTCCAATTAGGGGTCTTTGCTTTTAAACAAGAAAAAAAAAAAAAGCCTCGGCTCTTCTTGCCCTGAGTGTTGAAGGCACTGGTTTGAATCAGCATGCGTCTCTTCATCATCCTTGCCATCGTGGAGGCCGAGTATGTGCTTCTAATTTCTGTGAAAGTCGGGCCTGCCCCTTTCTGGGCAAGCAGACAAGTCCGAAAATAGGTCCCTGGGGGCTGTGTGGATGGATAACAGACGACATGGAAATGACAACCTTCTCCACATTTCTCATCCCTTCCACCCCTGCTCCCCTCTTCCCAGGGCCCATGTCAAGGAGAGCTGAAGCAGAGCCTCTCGGAAGCCAAAGGCCACTTAAGGAACGTTTCTGCTCTTGTAGAAAACTCCTTCTTGGCTGAAGGCCCCTCCAGCTCAGGCTTCCCCGCAGAGTGCCTGCCCCTCCTCACTCCTGACCTCTCTCAATGGATTGCGTGGGTCCTATAATGTTGAGGTATGGAGAGATGGGGAGAGGTGGGGGGGAGGGGGAACATTACGTCACACTTTGAGTAGGAAAATCTGGCTAAGTTCTAGCTCTGTGATTAACTTGACAGGTGGCCCTTCACCTCCATGCACTTCCGCTGCTTGGTCTGTGAAGTCACCCTGGAGCTTGAGGTGTGGCTCCAACCAGGTCTTTGTAGAGTGTGACAGATGTTCAAAGGGTTTTATTGGTCATAAAACACAGCACAAAATTAATTTTTATGATGACTTGGAAGAAAAGAACAGCCTGAGGCAAGGGTTGCACTCAAAATAATGTTTCTTAACAAAAAGTTATCTTGGTTATTTATCTAAGTATTGTTCTTCTCTGAACCTCCTATGGAGGGGGTGGAGCTGTGGGGGTCTGGTCATTCTTAACAGCCCCTAGAGCAATGATAACCAGAGCTTTTGGATGAACTGATAAAGGATGTATTTTCTATTCTTGAGTAAATTATGATAAAACCCTTTAAGGTCATTAACACAAACATGTTTGATACTCACTGTCCTTCCCCAAACACACTTGCCTGTTACATTCTCTTTCCTGGCTGAAATGGTTTTTTTCATTTATTTGTTTGTTTGTTTGATTTTTTTAATGAGGAGAGGGTTTCTTTACCAAGGGCCTGCACCCGAATGACGGCAATCGCAAAGCTTTCAATTCCCACTAAGATGCCTTCTGAGGCCAAACTGGGCCACGGTTTTCCCAGATAATAACAATCCAGAAAAAGACAGCGAACTCATTTCCAAGAAGAAAGGAGTCCAGGGAGCTGCACAAATCCACAAACATTCATACCAGAGAAGGGAGGAAGTCATGGTTGACAGACCCATGAAAGTCCTTGAGTAAATGCCAAAGGGGATCTTCGTGTCTTGTGCCCCAGATGCTACCCTCTTCTGGATGTCGGCATATCACAGAACCACAAAGGCTAACTCGGAGATTGCCAGCTTCGTTCTTCCTATAGCAAGATCCTGCTGCATCCCTAGCTCCCACTAGATTGGACTAGAAAGATTTCAGCTGGCAGAACAACTCTGGTCAGCAGAGTTGGTGGGTGGGAGGCAGAATGGAGGCCCTGGGTGGAAGGGGAGGCGTCAGGAAGGTTCTAACGCTAGAAGACTGATACCAGTTTTAGGAAGTAAGTTTGTTCCCAAAGAAGGGAACATCAGGAATGGGAGTGGGGGACCTGGATTCTTTAGGTGACCTTAAAGACCCAGAGAATTTTCATCTACACCGATCTTGGGTTCAACCCTCAGTTTGGTCCTGCAGGTAAGACAAGCATTTGGCAGAAAAGAAAAATCAGATACCTCCTTCCTACTTCTGAGATTCAAGGGTCCCTTCGGGAGAAAGCCATAAGTAAGCTGAATCCGAGCTAGGAGGGAGATATCCACCCTATGGCCTAAAGCAACCTTAAACGGATGGGACAGTGTTTATGAGCCCCCTTTAGATGACCATATTGTAAATATACATTTCCAGAGAACAATTTAGCCTGTCAGTGTAAGTGACTTGAAGATGCCCCCTCCCAAATCCCCACAGTCCAAAGATTGCCTTCTCCTCATCTCTCCCTGTAGCTCTCAGCCCAGCCCTCACCCACCACCATCCTCTCTTTCCTCTCAGGAACTCTGGGACAGCAAATAAACTCCTGCTTCTTGTCATTTTATTAGGCAGCTCCTGAGAGCCAAGGAGCTGCGGCCCTGGCTGTGAAGTGACTCAGTGCAGGCGGCAGCTTGATTAATGGCTGAGGGTCAACAGATGCCTCCCCTCTCCCTGGATCCTCCAGGGCACACAGAGCCAGCTGGAGAGGAAGGGAAAGGAGAGCCCTGGGGCCCTGGGGGAATGGAAAAACCAAGCACCAAGTTCTCCAGGCGACTCTAGCTCTCTCTCCATGACGAGAAGGGCTGAAAGTGTCTCCCCTGTTCTCATTTTAAAGTGAGCAGGCAAAGGGGAAGCAGGAGCTGAAATGTTTCGGTTCAGAACCTTCCAGGCAACTTTGTTTGACAAGGTAACAGGATGACAAGGGAATGACTCTTTGTAAATGCCAGGAGAAAGCATAACGACTGGACAGAAACTCCCCATAACTTCTCACTATACGACTGCGGGATCTGGGTAAGGAGCCAATAGGATCCATTATTGAATAGAAGCCAGTGCTCGGGCAGGTACCCAAGCAATCCCCGTAGGAATGGGCATTTTCCATAGCTAGGCATAGCCAGGGACATTCAGTCTCTTTGCTTGTTTTCTGTTATAGCAATTAGCTTTTCATCCGTGTGACTAAAATACTCAACAGAAACAACCTTAAGGGAGGAATAATTTATTTAGTCCATGGTTTCTATGGTGACTAATACTCATACTCAACTTGAGTGGATTTGGAAGAATCTAAAAAGTATGCATACCTTGGGTATGCCCTTGAGGGAACTTCCAAAAATATTTAATTTGGGAGAGAAGACTTGTTCTGAAAGAGGATGGCACCATGCCATGGCCTGGGGTTCCTAATGGAACACAAAGGGATAATAGAAAAAAAAAAGAAAGAAAAAAGAAAAACAAACAGCTCAGCACCAGTATCCACGTCTCTTTCCTCACTGGTTACGTGTGAGCCCCAACTCTGTGCTCCACTTCCGTGCTTCCCCACTGGATGAACAACATCTCCTTAAGGCTGTGAGTCAAAATGAGTTCTTCTCCCTCAAGCAGTCCCTGTCGGGCCTTTTGTAACAGCAATCAGGAAAGTAGCCACTACCATTTCGGAAGTTCCAGTCCACTAAGCAAGGAAAACATGGAGGGACAGTCCGTGTCATGGTGGCAGCAGCAAACACAGACTGTTCCTCACTTCTTGGTGGATGGCAAGGGGCAAGCACATGGGGAAGAGGCCAGAGATAAGACATCCCCAAGGACTCACCCCTAGTGTCCTACTTCCTCTAGCCAGGTCCCACCCACCAGCATTCAGCTTGTGAGCCCATGGAGACAGTTCCCAGGCAGATCACAGAAGAACATCTCTTTCAACCCAACCTAGTATCTCTACTTGCCAGGTGACCTCAAGGCTCATAGCCCAGATGACAACGTCACGCTGAGCCTCCAGATGAGAGGTTTCGATGTGAAGCAGGGAAGGCGAGCTGTAATGTAGACTTCGCCATTCCAAGGGCCTTGGTTTTCCTCCATGGAGGAAACACCTGGGGGAACAAATACTTTTCAAATTGCTTTTTGTTTATTTCATCTGAAACTATCAATTATGAAGGATTATTATATTTCCTTGGGATTCTGGTTCTGATTAGAATAACCTTTACAAATAAAACTTAAATCTTGAGCACTTGACACCAACCCCCTGCGCAGGACGAGGGTAGCTCTTGCTCTCACACTCCTTCCAGACACAGTCAGAACAACCCCGTTCCAAACTCAGAGGGACAAGAGAAGCACACAGGTCACCAAGTCCATGCTGCCATTTTACATACGTGGCAACAGATCCAGAGAGATGAACTGTGGACTTAAGGGGATTGACAAGCTGTCACAGAGCTGCTGTTGGACCCAGGGCTCATGTCCCTAGAATGATGCTCATTTTGAAGGAGAATATCTTCCCTGGTAAGACTGCGAAGGCACAGGTGAAGTTAAGATCTCCAGCAGCAGATATTTTAAATGATTACAAGAGGGAAAAACACAAACTTATTTCACTTATAACCCAAGAGTTTTCAAGTTCTTCAATGGAAAATCAATTGTTCTCTTCCTCTCTCTTTCTCCCAAACTTTCTTCTTCCTTTTCCCTTCCCCTTCTCTCTCCTCACATTCTCTCTCTCTCCCACTTCACCTAAAATTTATTGGGGTGCCGGAGAATTGGTAGTATTCCACAGAACACACTTTGGGAAATGGTGGAAGAGATGGGTCAGGAACGGCACATGCAGAGAAGAGCCCTCTGGTCGGAGACACCATGCAAACCTTGGACAGTTCATATGACCTGGGTCACACAGCTGGCCAGCTGCGCCACACAACTCAGTTATGATTGGAAATGAACACTCTTGTGTTCCAGCTTGAGGCGAGGGAAGGAAAACTATGGACCAGGATTCTCTAGTCAGTGAGGGTCAGTGGCACCGGAAGCTCGGGCTTCAGTGTCACCGCAGCAAGTAAAGCCATTCTCATGTCAACTTAATTTATTTTATTTGAATAAATTATTTTTATATATACTCCTTCTCATTTATTCAAATGAGAAAACTGAAGCCTTTCCATGAGGAAGTAAATGAAACCTCTGGCTCTGTCATGAAGCCATTCTCCTCTTCTGTGCCTGTCCCGAACAAACCTACCATATATATATGATATATGTGTATATATACACACACATATGCATGCGTGCGCACACACACACACAGACACACATACACACAGTCTACCAAGCAAAAGGAAATGAAATGCTACCCTCTCCTAATGCACACACTGAAGGATTGTTTTCCTAAAACAGGGAGGAGGGAAACTGGAACCATGTTTGAAGGCTAAAGGCTGTTTATTTTTGCCCAAGTGTAGATTTTTTTCTACCCCTGGCAACTGCATCAGAATCAGAGACTTCAGCAAAGAAACCCATCCACTTGTCAGCACACAAAGCTCTGTTCCACAGAGGAAATGGCAGAATTTCACCCTTAACAGAATTTGTCATCAGACGGATGAGGGGAGCAGAGTGAAGAGGCCAAGACAGGTTCCATTCACTGACATTAAGTGACCTCGTTGCCATGTGAGGGGAAGGCTGTTCCCTTAGAGAGGTCTGTGGCACCCTAAGAAAGAGATAGAGAGAAAAGAGTTAGGACACGGTGACCCCAAGTTCTCAGCCCAGGCCAAATTAGAGAGATTCCATCCACATCACCACAGAGGGCCGTGGGGGAGATCTTTGAAGAGGCCAGAGCCCAGATCCTCTGTTCCCTCTGGAGAGCGTCTGGTGCCTGTTCCATAATGACTGGACTATTGCTGGTGACAGCCTAGCACAGGCTGCACGCAGTGTGCTAAGCCAAGGGTTCATTTTTCCCCTCTTTATTTCCTGCCACCTCCTGCCTATCCATCTGGATTTAGCCCCATCTTCAAAAATTGTTAGACTATTGGAAGGAACCCCAAACTGCCCTTCTGCAACACTTACTCTTATTAGATCGGAGTTCCATCATTACCCCCGCCCCCTCTGTGGAATGTTTTCCCATCTCTCCATTCAATTCATCTTTGTGCCAAAGCTGATATTGAAATCAAAGAACAGCAGCTATGGTGCCCCGTGCCTCCCCTGTACCAAATACTCGGAATTCCAAAGGCTGAGGTCAACATCCAGAGGACCCAGAGCCAGAGCAAATGCAGTTGCTAGGATGCAGGAATGTTTATTATGCTCTCGGCCTTAATTAGGTGTAAGTAACATCTTGTCAATGTTCTGCCTCGTGTGCTAATACTGTTGGGGCAATTTGACCTAGACTGACAACTTAAATCAGAACATGAGAGTCAGCCTGTCAATGACGAGGCCAGATGGGACGGCTCTATTAACAGAGGTCTGGGAAATTCAAGGCTTCGTTATATTGACTCGACTTCTCAAATGTTTCTGTCAAAAGAAGACCTCTCTGGGGGATCGTGCTGCTCATAGGGCCTCCCACTGCCACCGAAGACCTCATTGGGGGATCACGCCAGTCACGGGGCCTCCCATAGCCACCTGGACCCAGGAGATTTTCTGCAATGGAGTCTTCGAAGAAGTGATTGAAGGAAGTTGAGGTCAGGGGAACTGCTGATTTGGGGTATAATTTCTACAAATGGATCTCCCGAAATTTAAGAGGTGCAGTAGAGACATTTTGGGTGACTTAAAAGCTGCTTAAAATTTGGCTCGCAACTGTCTCGTTTTCCATCTTCGCCAAGGGCTTTTTTTCAAAATGAGAAGAAGGAGATCAGGTCCTGAACGGGGAGTCAGAGTGGAAGGCGAAAATAAAAATTTAAAGACCTGAAAGAGGGAGGCAATAATCTTGGGAAGGTGTTAGAAGCACCTTTGGTTTAGGAGGGAAAAATTCTCAAAGGGAGAAAAGACATATGGGCCATGAGAAAGAGCGTGGGCAATAAGGCCTCCGGACCGCGGAGTGGTGCTTGGCCAATCCAAAAGGAGGCAGACCCGCCATGGATTCCAACAGATGGCAATTGGTGGTTTTACAAGGGGACTTTCTCTAGCGCTCTTCTGCCCGATGGCTCCTTCATATTCTTTGGGAGATTAGGTAGAGTTGATGTAGCCTGCAAGTACTGACACTGCTTCAGAAGCTGAAACAGACCCTGCCCGAGTTTTAAAGCATTGAATAAACTTGGAAACAAAAGGATTTGCGTGGTGTCTGATAAATTAATATTTATGTTTTTGGCATATTAGTTTTGTTATATTATTATTATTAATTATATTTCCACCACAGAAAAAAGCTGAAAGGTGTACACCTTCCATTTGCCTGAAAAGCATTCAGTCATATATATATTTTAAATCTTTTTCCTTTTCTCGTAAGTATGGATGAAAATTGTTTCCCTTTCTGCCTCATACTAGATGTGTCTGGAAACTTCTCTCCAATCAGCTTGGAGGCAAGGCATCGTCAATGTTGCAGACTAGTTCACTCTCAGAAACTCACCAGCATGTGGCAGACTTTCTTTGGTGGCCTTCCCCCCATCTCTTGCTTTAACGCTTCTGATGACAGCAGTCAGGGACACAGAGCAGGACACAAGGACCTTGGTCCCAACACACAAGGTCCCACCACCAAGGTCCACTTGTTTTCTCTTTCTCTGCTGTGAATTCTATAGATGGAGATATGGTGTTATTAAAATATGTATTAATCCTCTGACATATCCTCCCTACATTGCTTGGGCAAAGCAAAAGGATGTCACTGGGAAAAATAAAAACACTTTTGCTGTTCAAAACTTTTTCATTGAGCCAGGCCTGGCAGTAAAGATGTATAATTACAGCTCTTTGGGAGGCTGAGGATAGCAAGTTTAAGACCAGCCTAAGGTATAGAGTGAGTTCAAAGTCAGACATTGTGTCTTGAAATAAAATGAGGGGAGATTCCTGGGGAGATAGCCAAATTGGTGAAGTACTCACAATGCAAGCCTGAGGACCTGAGTTAGTGTCCTGGTACCCACATAAGCAGTTGGGTGTGGTGGGCCATCATTGTGATCCTGGCACCAGAGACATGGGTGCAATAGATTCCCCGGGGCTCAGTGGGTAACAAGCCTGCCCTAATTCACTGTCTTTGGTTCTCAGTGAGAGACCATGTGCCTAAAACCAGGGTGAACAGTTCCTGAAGATTGACACTGAAAGGTGACATGGCCTTCACATATATGTGCATACATGTGCATCTGCAAACACACACACACACATGTGCGTACACATACAAGCATCCCACCCTCAGCCACAGCACGACACCACCCTGCCTGCCAGCAAGAAGACATAGCCTCTGTCCTGTTACGTGTCATACAATTAAGTAATTGGGCCTCTAAGCACCAATGAATCATCCTGGAATGCACCAAGGCATAAAAGCCCATCTGTCATTTGATGGAGTCCTGTCTTAATCAAATCATGTCTGTGAGGGTCATGCCTGTGTGGCCCAGCCCTCATAGCATGCACAGACTCCATCCTTCCTAGGCCCTCTGCTGCTATCCCTGTATCAGGAACTGCCCTGAACCGAATGGTTGCTGGCCATAGGCGCATGATGATGTCACTGTAAATAAGCCTGTATTTCTGTTGTTTCAAAAGCATCCCTTAAGGCGGGTCTGGTAGAAGGTCCGTGAACTTCAGGAAACGAGGCAGCCAAGGCAGAAATGCAATGTCTTGAAGGATGGAGGCCGGAAGGTCAAAATCAAGGCCTACACCCTCTAAAGGATGAGAACTCTTCCTTCAGATAGATATGCCTTGGTTTGTGGAAACAAGATCCCCAAGAATCAGATTTTTCTTGGGTCTCTTCCTTCTTCGCTCTACCTATGTTTGTCTTTGTATGACCCAGGTTCCTGCTTTTGTGAGAATGTGTCTGGATTTGAGGTATCTCCTAAACACTGCATTCTAACCTTATCACCTATGTGGAGACTACTTCCATATAAGCTTAGATTCTGAGGGGCAGAGGGTAAGACACAGAAGGATACCCCGGCCAGAAGAAATCCAGGGAAGCCCACAGCCTACACAGGTCCAAGAGCTCTCTTCATAATGAGTGCATGACTGTGGACAGTGCTTGGCTATATGGTCCATTTTCATTTTCATCTTATTGTATTTAAGATCACCTAAGGGATGGGTGAGGCACACCTCTGAGTGTGTCTGTGAGGGTAAATTTCCAGAGGGGATTAACTGAGCGTAGAAGGGGAAAAACCTACTCCAAAAGTAGGTAGGCTGAATTCTAAATAGAGTAGAACGTAGCAAGCCTAGCGTCAGTATTCCAGTGCCCAGCACACCCAACAGACAACCCCATCTGCCATGCCTTCCCCACGGTGACGGGCTGCACCCTTAAAACTGTGACTTCAAATAAATCCTTCTTAGGCTGCTCTACCAGGTACTTGCCACAGCGATGCAAAGAGCATGTTCATAGACCTCTCAGGCTACACTCCAGGATGGCAGGCAAGGGAGAGAGAACGTGGCGTTGTAGAAGTAGGGAGATGCTGAGCTATTTCCGATAACCTCAGAAGACAGAGCTCTCACTGAAATGCTTCTGAAGCGCTGGAGTTGGGAGGTAAATACCGCTCTCCACGGGACCCAGATGGCCGCTAGCACTGCCTCCAAGACCAGCTGGTATAGTCTTACTAACTAGTTTGCCAGGTATCTTTGATTGGTTGTTTTAGTGCAAGCTGAGAGGATTCTTATCTGAAGAACTTGACTTTTTCCATTTGGTCAAAACAGCATCTGCATTTCGCATACTGTGAAAAACCAACCAAAGGCTTCTTATCTACTTTCTTAATCACTGTACCATCTCCTTCTCACATACGCGCAAAGAGGTTTCATATGTGCATACATTCTGCTCCTTATTAACTATGCATACATAAACACATATGTATACATATATAAACATATACACAGTGTGTTTTTCCCCCATTTTAGATAGAATTTGTAGGGACATATATGATTATTTGCATCAGTAAAATTACAAATCTGTTGGTATGTTCCTTTGGTATCTGAATAGTTATGATGATGGTGGTGGTGGTGATGATGATGATGATAATAAGAACCTTTAAAATTATTTATCAAATATACTACTAGATATATAATACAAGAAGACAGAACTAGCGTGTTGAAGAGATAATGCATGCCTGTGTTTATTGTAACAGTAATAGAGACAAGGAGTTGTTCTGAATAATTACCTAATAGTGGAATGACTAAAACCATGATACTCACAGTGGAATATGACTGAGTCATGAAAAATTATGTCAGCTGTGGCTCCAAGATAATTCCAGAGGGAATTATGGTAAGTGAAATAAGCCAGGCCCAGAAAGATCAGAACCACATGGTCTCACTCATCTGTGGAAACTACCACAGTTGAAGGCGCAGAAGTCCCACAGAATAGTGATTACCAGAGTTGGGAAGGAGTGGGAGCAGGAAGAGGCTGGGCTAGGGAGAGGTTGGTTAATGGGTATAAAAATCACAGTTGTATAGAAAGAGTAAGTTCTAGGGTATAGTACAGTAGGGCAACCATAATCAACAATTGTTATAAAGCATTTCAAAGCAGCTGGGAGAAAGGATTTTAAATGCTCTTATCATACTGAAATAGCAAATATTGGAAATGATAGAAAATCTGATTATTCCGATTTGACCATTATATTTCATGTACATGTATCAAAAATAATTCACCATCTGCCACAAATATGTGCCATTGTGTGTCAATAAAGTTAAAATATATATATAAACATGTATAATTGGGCTGGGGTTACCTTAGTTGAGAGGCCTATTGCTAAATATGCAGGGACACCTGGGTTCCGTCCCCAGGACTGACACACGGTGGACTGCTGCAGAAACAATGCTGTCCCTTCTTTCCCACCGCCGTGTCACAACCACTATGGTCTCCTGGATTCTTGGGGATAATGTGGGGGCTGGGAGTCATTTGCCTCAGAAATCACACTTCCTGTGTAACAACGCTGAGTGTCCAGTGGGGCCAGGTTGAGATCTGGTGGTTTGGGTGCCGATGGAGTTGAGGTATATGATCATCGTCTACCCCGCAGTTCCTGGTTCCAACCTCAGCCCCAGCTCTCCTGAGCTGTACCTCGTACACCCAAGCCTCTCCGTGGCTGACTTCCCTCTTCTGTTTCCCACATCCATTTAGGGTTCTCTTAGCCATTCGGTGTTCCGACTGTTTCAATTAGAACCCGTCAGAGCAGTGTTAGCCCCTGTACGAGGCCACCCTTTTATTTTTAAAGCCTAGACAGAGAATTTTAAGAGTTGAAGCACAAAAAAAAAAAAATCATTACAGTCCATAAAGGGTTCAGCAGCTCACCTGAAACCCTAATTAATCACGCACACATACTGCAGCATTCCAGTTAATCAGGGGCTTTCTTTGCTCGCTTTGTATTGCCAGCTCCCAGCTCGAATGCGCCATTCAGCTTCAAGTGGAGGCTCCGCTGATAGTTTTGACTGACAAAAGCGATTAAAAGCATAATACAAATTCCCTCCGAACCTTGTTATTATTGGGAAGGTGTTTCACATTTGCAGGCACTTTGAACAATCCCTTTGATTAGGCATTCGCCGAAGTATTTGACTAAACATTTCAAACCGAGTCAAAATAACCACAGAGGGATAAGAGCACTTAGGGCCTCGCTTGGAGAGACTGTGATCGCAGTGTGTCGTTTGCTTTGCTCTGCAGAACCGAGTAAATTAATTGTCTTCGTCCATTTCGTGTTGCTACAACAGAACAGCAGCAACTGGGTAATTTATAAACAACACCAAAAAAGGCCCATTTGGATCGCGATTCTGGAGGTTCTAGCTTGACTGGGTCGCATCTGCACGTGGTGGAGGCACCACAAGACAAGACAGAACAAAGGAACTAGCATATGGTCCCCACTCCCATGACCATGTACAATCTTTGTTACTTCCCCAAAGCCTCGTCTCCCAGCACCATTGGCATATGACTTTGGAAGTTGAGCTTTTGAGGGGTGACAGTTCAAGCTATGGTGTAATGCTACCTCCCCCGTCCTACTTCTCAGCTTTAAGACATAGAATCTGGCGTTCTCCCTCGAGGCTGTGGAGCTTTCCAGTTGCCTAAAAAGGGAAGGGTAGATTTTAACCCCTTTAATAATTCACAAAGCGAAGAAGGGGATTTTTTTTTGACAACAGGGATAAAAGCAAACATCTCTAAGGGGCTTGCGAGAGAGAGACAGAGACAGATACAGAGAGATAGATAAACAGAGAGAGACACAGAGAGAAACAGAGACAGAGAGAGAGATAGATAGATAGAGAGAGAGAGAGAGAGAAGGAGGAGGAGGAGGAGGAGGAGGAGGAGGAGGAGGAGGAGGAGGAGAGTTTATTCATGAGGCAGTCAAAAGTGAGGCGATGGCAGTCCAACTCTTGAATGCTTCTCCCCAAGGGCAGGGTTTATCTGGTACAGGATAAAGATCGGGTGGTCTACGGTAAGCAGGAAGACATAGGAGGCAGAGGGAATCAATTTGGAGTCTGCACATGGGTAATCAGACCTCACTTCTTCACAGGATGCGTGTTCAGAAAGTGGCAGGGGAAGAGGGCCTGGGGATGGACCTTTGGACCTCAGGTATGAAAAGGAAACCCCTTGGGACACTCGCATCGGGAGCAGCGAGAGTCAAAATGGCTTCAAGTGGTTTGATATAGATAAAAAGAATCCCCTAATTCATAAAAAAAAAAATCAAGTCGGGCAATGGTCACTATGGTGACCCATATGATTGAGGTGTCACAGCAAAGCTACACCACGTAGCTTAAAACGGGTGACAGGAGCAAGGTTAAAACTAAGCGAAGCTGGAGGTGTATCAGGGCTATCCTTTAGCTTCAGAAAAATCTAGGGCCAAATTGGGGGTGCAGATGCTTCCAAAATCTGCTTGCCTGATGGCCACCTTTGCTCTCAGCCTCAGTTCCTCTGACCTGGTGCAGAGTATAAAGACAACAATTTCCATCAGCAGTCTCAGCTTACCAGATGGCATCTTATTAATTATTGCCCACTTGACCCTGGGTAGTGCCAGACGTTATACTTTGAACTTCTTGCTGTCATGACTCCTCTCTTCCCAGGGTCCTGACTCACTGTCCCTGCCTGTTTTATTCACCTGTACCTCCTTCCCCATACACAAAACAATAAAAATCTCGTGTCCCCGGGGCTGTCTCTCTGTCTTCCTCCTTCTCTCTTCTCCTCTTACTTATACACAAGTGACAGACCTTTAAAGTGTATTTAAGTGATGTTTATGAGATCAGGAATTAGGACAGGAATTGTAGTTTTGCCTTCTCATTTATCTCCAGGGTGATCTTGCAGGGTGGATGCGGGGTTTGTGTTTTGTTTTGTTTTGGTTTATTCAGATCTGAAAAGTGAAGGCAACGTAGTCCAGGGGGTGAGCTCTACAGTGTTAAAGCGAGCTCTGAGTTCCAAAGTCCCAATAACTTCTATGCTTTTCTTTGTCTTGGGGTGGAATAATTTTAAAAAGTATTTCCAGTGGGCCTGAGAGTTGGTTCAGCTGGTCAGTGAACTTGCTGTCTGGCAGGCCCCACGTGGTGGGAGAGAGAATGAACTCTCACAAGGTATCCTATGGTCGCTGCATGTGTGCCTTGCCATGCACACATGCACAGATAAATGTAAGAATCAACAAATAGTGACCACAAAAGTTGTGCATGGCGGCACACACCTGTGTCCCAAAACACTCAAGAGGCCGGGACAGGAGAATCACAAGCTCAAGCCAGCCTGGGTTAAATAGTGAGACGCTTTCGCAGAAACGCACAAACAAACAACCAAACCAAACTAAAACGACAACAGAAAAACATTAAAGAATAATGTGTTTTGATAAATGAGGAGGATAATTTGAAGAGAATCCTCGAATATAAACAAATGCCCTGGAGGAGTGAATTCAGGACTAAATAGGGAATTTCTGAAAAACCATAGTTGGTCCTGATGTCTTGGCCCTATTTTGAGCTCCTCTTTGTAAATTATGACAAGTCTTCACTGATTTCTGTTCTCCTGTCCTCCCTCCCCAGTACCCGGGCGGCAGGAAGCTTTGGAGAGAGCAACCGAAGACAGCAGAACAACCCTTGTTAGCAACTTTCTCTAAACCGATGGAACACGCAATGACAGCCACTTAACAGAACTTAGCAAAATGCGGGATTCCAGTGGGTGACAGTTCATGTTTGCAGTGAAGTCAGTTTAGGAAGAAAACAAAAGTCGCATCTGAGTGCTCTAGGTAGTTAACCCAAACATTTGCCATACTTCTTTACTTCTTTCTGACAGCAGAGGGCGCTACACAGCACAGGCTCGTGGAAGGAGACAGCACTTTCAGATGTGTGCACAGGAGGGCTGACCCTAGCAACCCTAGTTCAAGTTATCTTCACTGCTCTTATGCAAAGTAATAGCACATGGTTCAGTTCTTTATAGGCTCTCAACAGCAAAGAACACTTGAAATATGAGGCCAAAGAGGCTTAAGGTTTGACATAAACATGCAGCTGTTTGTTCTTAGTTCTTAGTAATACGTTTTATCTCCTGTGGTAGGAACCATTGATAGGGAGAAGGAAGGGGGGGAGAGAAAGAGAGAGAGAGAGAGAGAGAGAGAGAGAGAGAGAGAGAGATACAGGCACTCCCCCCCCCGGGGGGGGCTCTATGTTTTGCACAGTCTTGTACCCCCTAGCCTTGTTGAAAAATGTCACCAAGTGCCTGTTTTTCATCTAGGACGAAGAGGAAAGCACCTGTGGTAAATTTAGATGGTAGAAACACTTGCTAAGAAAGTAGCAGTGGCTGAGGTGTGGTGGTATAAGCCCGTAATCCCATGATGGCTAAGGAAGAATTACTGTGCATTCGAAGCCAGCCTGGGCTACATAGCGAAACCTCATCACAAAAAGAGAGCTAAAGAGAGAAAGGAAGACAAAAAAGGAGGAGGAGTGGGGAAGAGAAGGAGGGAGGGTGGGGAAGAAGGGAAGGAAGGAGGGAGGAAGGGAGGGAAGGAGGAGCAGTTTGTTAAGTTTCTCAAGGAGAACAACACTGAGACCCGCTAAGATTCAGTTCAATCATTTCCAGGTCCGCTTCGGAGTTTACTGTTTGTGATAACGCTCCATTTCCACAGTGTGCAGTTTGCTGAAGGAGATCAAACTTCATCTTTTGGACATTATCCTTAAGAGCGTTGGCAGCAGTGTGGGGCTCATGCCTCCTTCCCACACAAGCCTCTCCTGGCCCCAGCTCAGGTTCCCTCCACTGATCGGAACAGTCTGCAGTCTGCAGGTTGACTAGTCTACCGCTGCGCAGTCTTTTAAACCTGTATCTCAATCAAATACTAAGGCCCAAGGATTGGGCACTCCCAGAGATGGGTACAGAGGCCAGAGTTTCCATTCCTTCGCAAAGGCGCATCGGGAACCGGTTACTCCAGATGTTTATCTAGGCATTCGGCAGGCAGTAGGGAACAAATCAGAAAAGAAAGGGATGCGGTCCTCTGTGGAAGCTGACATCCTCGTGGAGCAGGGACACATACCAAGGGGTGCAAACATCTGGCTACTCAGGGTGAACATGCTAGGAAAAAGGGAAGCAAAGAAAGGAGAGTTGGGGAGCAGGGATGTTGCTGTTAGGGTTGCAGATCTCATCCAGAAGGTGACATGTTAGCAAAGATGGAAAGGGGTTTGCTAAGATGCTCTTTGGGGCCCAAAATTCCAGCTGTGGGGAGGAGCTTGTGCAAGGGCTGTGGGAAGAGCTTGTGCAAGGGCTGTGGGAGGAGCTTGTGCAAGGGCTGTGGGAGGAGCTTGTGCAAAGACTGTGGGAGGAGCTTGTGCAAGGACTGTGGGAGGAGCTTTCCTATGGGTCTGAGGAGTAGGTAGCCTTGTGTGTTCTGAAGCAAGCTGAGAGGATTAGCGGATGGATGATTCAAGGACTCTGCAGGTGTTTTTTTGTGACCCCAAGCGCATGAGGAGTGTGTGTGTGTGTGTGTGTGTGTATGCGCATGTGCGCATGCTAGTTACTTTTACACACTGGACAGAAGCCACCTGAGGGAGGGAGGATTTTTCCGGTCACAGTGCAGGAGAGAATCCACCATAGCAGAGAGGGCATGGCCACTGAAGAACTGCCTGGTCCATGGCGGGCAACAGGAACCAGAACATCGGCCCCTACTTCAGCTGAACAGAAAACAGACTGGAACCAGTGCTGGTCCCACCTCTATATCCAGCCCCTACAGCCTCAGGAAGCAGTACCACCAGGGGTAGTTTTCTCCCACCAACCACTTAAGCCTTCTCCCAACTTACCTGCAAATGGAGGGATTGAAATCAACTGTATTACCGTACTACCAATGACCAACCCTAGTGCTGTGCTGTGCAGTGAGAAACTATGCCATAAAAGCATCAGCTTCCCTGAGGAAGACCTTGGACTCCCACGGAGCTTTGTGAATAGTAAAGCCTTGGGTAGTTACCAAGTACTTGTCTTGCTTTAAGATTATTATAAAGCCAAGAAGCACCAACCATTGTTCATGGGAGTGGCACCAAATCTCTTGCTAGGCAAATACTACGGGGATTTTTTCTTTAGCAATAAAGAACTGTTGGGGTGTGTGTGTGGGGGGGCACAACTCTCAGGGACCCACAGGTGCCTGACAATGCTGTAGCCATTACTCAGGACCCCTAGTCACTTTCCCTAAGAGGAAGGGTTCACATCCTCTGCCTGGCTAAGGGCGCTTTGGGTATCTTTCTGCCACTCCCTGACCCTCAACCCATCCTCTCCCATTCAAGACATTATCTCCAGACTAGTCAGTCCCACTTGAGGGTCCCAGGCAGTGCGGGGGCACACAGAGCTCTTTCTCCATCCTCTGCCAATTTTGATTCCTCCCAATAATATAAACCCTGTTAAAAAAAATCAGTCAAATTAATAAAACAAAAAGACAGTCTCATTCAAAAGAGGGAGATTTATGAGCTTCATGCTTGAAGGGGCCTCCTCTTTGCACATGGCTATTCATAAGCCCCGGCTGGGCCCTGGGGCCTCCAAGCCCAGTCTTGCATTTCCGAGTCAGTTACAGCTCTAGTTCCCTCCCTTCCACTCGGCCCCTCCCATTCCTGACCTCTTCCTCCAGGCTGAGGTTTACGACCCTGCCCAGCTTTCTAAATGAAGCCCTGCAAGGTGTCTGCCGCTTGGTTGGAGGCCATGTAGAGTCCCATGAACAGACTTGTGGCATTTATTAGCCCAGGAGGGAAGGAGCTTGGTTCATCAGAGAGCAGCTGGAGATGGGAGTTTTCAAAGGCATCCAGGGACCTCTAGCTTAGCGGCTGGGTGCCCACAGCTGCAGCCTCAGAAGATCAAGATCTTCAAGATCTCCCCTCTGCACTCCTCTCTTCTTCTCCCCCCTCCTCTTCCCTCCCCTTCTCTCTCTCTCTCTCTCTCTCTCTCTCTCTCTCTCTCTCTCTCTCTCTCTCCCAACTCCCCCTCCACTCCCTCTTTGCAGGAGTGTCCTGACCTTGCAAGGCCTGGATCCCCCCCCCCATCCATCTCCCTACATTGTGTCTGTCTGGTGAACTCATGCTGGGAGATTAATTGCTGCTATCACCCCTAATCCATCACACTTCCCAAAGATTGTTTTGACATCTAGTTAATTTTTGGCTGATGATTTATCAAATTCTTATTACCGAGCTCTGAAGGGGCTCATTTATTGTGTTGATTCATGGTAATGATAAAGGGGAAGCATTTTGAATTTTAACTACACTTCCTTCATGCTTCTTCTACCCGGTGTAAAAAAGAATTAAAGGGGAAAGGGGAGGGGGAGGCAGAGGAGACCATAGCCAGGCACATCTTAAACAATTCGGAATGTGAATTCAGAGGGTGAAAGAAAAGGGAGAGGGAAAGAAAATTCCCATACACATACATGCACACACACACACACACACATGCGCACGCACACAGACGCGCACACGCACACAGACGCACCCATGCATACACACATGCACAGACACGCACACATGCACACCCACGCAGTATTTTTAGCATCTGGGTCTGGACTACTTCTGGAAAGCTCATATCCCTTAGGCTCTTAAACATTTATTGCTCTGTAATATTACCTAAATGTCTACTAGCGTTTCATTCAAACAGAACTTAATGGTAAATGACTTCGGTCATAGACCAGTAGAAACGTAAAGTGTCTTTGCCAGGCCAGATGGCCACCCCACTTTTGAAACGTGCAATTAGACTTTTGTTGGCCACTCTGGTCACTTCCCAGATCTTTTCAATTTTTCCTTCACCACTCGACTTTTAAAATAAGCCAGATGGTGCGACCCAAAGCCAGTGTCTACACTGTTTTTAGAACATAAGAGAAGCTGCTGTTACAGGGTGCGATCTGAGAGGTGACAACCTGAGAGGACCAGCCTGGGGCCATTGGAGAGACCTGAAGCATCTATACTCAGGGTTCTGGAATGGTCCTGCAGGCCCTGCCGTCCACATACTGCTGCAGAGAAAGACCTAGAGTTCAGACCAAAGGCAATGAACATAAGAGAAGGAGTCTGTTCATCCAGAGTCTTCAACAGGACAGTTTCACAGAGGGAGCCCATGTTGTGTCTGTTGGGACGAACGATAAGCCTTCTGTCAGCTGGATTTGGTAGCCAAAGTATATTGGGAAAGTACCTACCCCTTCTCTTTCCACGCTCTGGCCGATGTGGGGTCCAAATTCCATCCCACTGGCCCTTCCCTCAACATTGCTCCCTCACCAGCCTTCCATCTTTAAAGTCTCACAAAATCCAGGGACTCACTGGCAGAAGTCAGGAGTGCTTACAAGGCTTTAGTACCTGCAGATGTGTTAGGTGGTGTGACCTGGTGTCCCCACTGTACCCATATAAAGAGGTCATTTTTCTCATCACTTTCTATTTTCTGGAAATACATAAAAATTGTCTCTTAAAAATAGTGTAAGAACAAAAAAAGATAATCTAGGCCTGAAAATAGTCATACAACACACACACACATCAGGGTTGATAATTGAAGTTACTTCAGTTTTAAAAGTCATTGATATTTTATTAATAAATGTTGTTCTTTTGATGATTTCATACATAATACATTTCAATACATATAATGCATTCTTTTTTCTCTTACATCCTTTTCATGTATATTTTTCCAAATGTGTTTTTTCCCCAAACCTCCTAGTTTGATAGTGTCCACACTGATGTACAGTTGACAATTCTGAACCTGAAAATCTGAGTCCAAATGCTTCAGAATGTCAACACTGATTGCTGGGACACCACAATAGAAAACTCCATACTTTGAAACTCTGTTTAATAAAACGACCTTCTGGTCTGTGTGTATAACGCATGCATGGAACATGAGTGAACATTGTCCCTGTGTATAATGCATGCACGGAACGTAAGTGAACATTGTCCGTGTGTATAACGCATGCACGGAACATGAGTGAACATTGTCTGTGTGTATAACGCATGCACGGAACATGAGTGAACATTGTCTGTGTGTATAACGCATGCACGGAACATGAGTGAACATTGTCCCTGTGTATAATGCATGCACGGAACATGAGTGAACATTGTCCGTGTGTATAACGCATGCACGGAACATGAGTGAATATTGTCCTGTGTATAATGCATGCACAGAACGTAAGTGAACATTGTCCTGTGTATAATGCATGCATGAAACATGAGTGAACATTGTCCGTGTGTGTAACGCATGCACAGAACATGAGTGAACATTGTCCCCAAGTCCTACACTCCAGATAGTTCATTATTTACAGTGTCTGCAGAAATTCCAGAAGTCAAAATTCCCAAATCCAAAGCATGCTAGGGCCATCCAGACCTCACAGCCAAGCCACCCACCGATCATTTTGGGGAAGATAGCCCTTGTATCGGACTAAATTGCCACCTCATTTTTTATGCCGTTAGAATACCCTTCCCCAGACTCTTGCAACTAATCACCTCATAAGTTAGCTGATCAACATCTAGGATGAGACCCTAAGTTCTCTTTGTGATCTCACCTTCTACTCCTCTCCCACCATCATCTGGTCCCCCAGGCTTGTTTGCTACTTCTTCAACAACCCAACAGCTCCTCTTCCCAGCTCTTCTTCAGAGTCTCTTAGTCACTCTCAAGTTCCATGTTGTATGACATCTTCTATTTATCATCAGGATACCTTCTTCACAATGGAGACTGAAGGCAGAACACATTCAAGGTCTAATCTATGGGAGAAAATACCTTGAAAGGTGGCACTGTGTTGCAGAAGAGCTCAGCTGTGAAGAGTTGTGAAGAAGGCTGACATATCATGTGTAGTGTGGGCATCACTCATGATATGTTGGCATATCATGCTTAGCATTAGTAGTACCCTCCTACTCATGGGGAGGAGGACTGGTATATCATGCTTAGTGAGGGTGGGCATCACTCATGGGTAAGAGGGCTGGCATATTATGCTAAGTGTGGATATCACTTGTGGGTGGGAGAATAGGGACATGAAACCATGCTGTTCTCTTATTTCTTTGAGTAACTCATAGTCTGTCATTCACCAGTAGATTTAGAAAAGATTGAATCTGGTTTTCATAGGGCTTCTCATTACATCTACTAAGAGGTAGTATGCTAATCAGCTTTACCACTGTAGCAAATTGCCTGAAATATTCCATTCACAGGGGAATAAGTTTCATTTTGGCTCATGTTTTGTGGAGTTTCAGCCCATGGTTATTCAGTTTTTTTTAATTAAATTATTAATGACATTATTAATGACACTTTTCTCATCAGCACTGAATTAAAATCTAGGCAGGTTTGATGGTGCCTGCCTGTAATCCCACCATTCGGGAGGATAAGTTTGGAGAATAGAAGTTCCTAGCAAACCTGAGGACATAGGAAGACCCTGAAAGACAGAAGACAGGAAGAAAGACAGATAGAAAGACAGAAAACAACATAGGAAAGGGAAATCAGAGGCAGAGAAAGGAAAAGGACTTAGGAATATTCTCCTTTGGTTCCTGTAGCTTCCACCCTCTCTACTTCCACTCTGTCCATGGCCGGTGTTCTGCAGAGGAGTCCCACTCTCCTTTCCCACTTCCCCACCTCTCTCGCTCCCCAATGTACTGTTGTGTAATGTGTGTTACTTGTGCTTATGTTGCATTTGTTTAACTATGTAAAGATGGGCTACATTTGCATTAGTTAAGTAAATCAAAGTAGCCTGGGATCAGAGAGGTGGGGTTAGCAACGAGTTGACAGAAAATAGATTGAGGTGGTGTCTTACAGTTTCAGAGGTTTAGTCCATTATCACCATGGTTGGTGAGCATGGTGACTGGGAGTATGGCAGTGTTCAGGCATAATGCTAGAGAAGGAGCCGAGAATTCAACTTGATCTAAGGCAACAGGAAGTGAATTGAGATACTAGGCATGACTTGAGCATCTATGAGACCTCAAAGCCCATTCCCACAATGACACACTTCCTCCAACAAGGCCATAGCTACTCCAACAAAACCACCCAATAGTGCCATTCCCTATGAGCTTATGGGGGCCAATTTACATTCAAATAGCTATACTGGTTGGTTTGTGTGTCAACTTGACACAAGTTAGAGTCAGAGGAAGGAGCTTTAGTTGGGAAAATGTCTTGATGAGATCCAGCTGTAAGGCATTTTCTCTATTAGTGTTCAATGTGGGAGGGCCCAGCCCATTATGGGTGGTGCCATCCTTAGACTGCTGGTCCTGGTCTTTATAAGAGGTGGGTTGAGAAAGCCATGAGGAACAAATCAGTAAGCAGTACCCTTCCATGGTCTCTGCATTAGTTCCTGCCTCCATAGCCCATTTTAAAAAGTTGGGTTGTTCATTTTCTTGATTCTTTGTTTTTCTTTATATATTCTGGATAGTAATTCTCTGTTAGATGAGTAGTTGACAAAGATTCCTTCCCCCTTCTTACTTGATTTATTGTTTCCTGTGCTTTATGTAGAAATTTTCTAATTTTATTAAGTCGCACTTGTTAATTGAGGAGTTCAATCCTGGGCAAATGGAATTCTATTCAGAAAATCCATTTCTACACACACACACACACACACACATCCTGTAGGTACTTCTTATGTTTTCTTCTAGCAGTTTCTGGTTTCACATTGAGATCTTTGATCCTCTTGGAGTTAGTTTTTAAGCAAGGTGATAAATATGTGTCTAATTTCATTCTTCTGCTCATTGTCATTTAAATTTTGAAGCACCATTAGTTGAAGATGCTGTCTTTGATCTAGTGTATATTTTTTTGCATCTTTGTCAAATATCAGATGGCTGTAGTTATGTGTAGTAATGTTTGGGTCTTCTGTGTTGTCCCATTGGTCTACATGTCTATATGTAATATGATATGCCAGTGCCATGTTGCTTTTCTATCTTGAAACCAAATGTTAGTGCCTCTAGCATTGTGTTTTGCCTGCTTCCGAAGTGCTCTTTCGGTTATATGGGACCATTTGTGGTTTTATATGAATTTTATTATTTTTTTCTATTTCTGTGAAGAATATTGTGGGAATTTTATTGGCATTGTCTTAAATATGTAGACTTATCATTTTAGTTAAAACCTATTTAAGCCTTTAAAAATTACATTTACTTATTTCAGAGGGCTGTTGGGGTGTGGCATGACACATATATGGAGCTCAGAGTACAGCTTGTGGTCATTGGTTCTCTCCTTCCACTGTATGGGTCCTGGGGATGGGACTCAGCTCATGGGGGTTGGCAGCAAGCACCATCACTTGCTGGGCCCTCTTACTAGGTTTGGTTGTTTCATATATGTACACAATGCAGTCTGGTCATATTCACTTCTATTATCCTCTCTATCCTCTCCCTCATTCTCCCTCCACTTCTTCTTCTTCCCTCTTCTGTTTTCACATCTTCCTTTCTATTTTGAAGACCCACTGAGTTTAAATAAGATTGCTTACGTGAGCACGGGTATAGACCTATTTGCTGGAGCACACTTCTAATGCTATATGAATACAATTATTATTCCCATAATGTGTGTTGTTAATATAGATTAAAACTATTAATCCTTGTATACTTATTCTATAACTAGCCATATTATTAAATACTCCAATTTAATAGCCAATTTCCAAACACTTCTTATGCATTTTCCAGGAGATCAAAAATGTAGTATCAAAATTATTATTTTCTTTTCCTTTCCCATATTTAAGATTTATATATTCCATGATTTAGAGATTCTTGTGCTTTTACATTTCTAAGAGTCTCAGAATCTATTAAATGACAATGCTGGTAACTAATACGTGTATTTTGTTCTAGACTTTAATGGCATTGTCTCCCATGCTGTATTGTTTAAATGTAGTTATGGCTTTTGACTTGATATACACATTAGTAATTGTGTCAGAGTACTTTTATATTTCAGTAATAATTATGTTTTTAACTCAGCAGGGATTAAAAACAAATTCCTTTGGGACACCTATCAAGATAATCTTTAATTTGTTTGTTTTTATAATTTTGATAATTTATTTAGCATTGGTATGAAGGTATCAGATCCTCTGGAACTCGATTTACAGACAGTTGTGTGCTACCATGTGGTTGCTGGGAATTGAACCAGGGTCCTCTGGAAGAGCAGTCAGTGTTCATTACTGCTGAGCCATCTCTCTAACCCCTGTTTGGCTATTTGTAATGGTGACTTTTTTTAAAATGATAGACGGATGTTAAACATCTTTGCATCCTGGAATAATTCTTTCTTAGTGTTATGTACCAATCTTCAACTATTCCGTGGGGTTTAACTTGTGAATATTTTAGTACAGACTTTTCCTTGCATACTCACAAGGGGATGGCCTATACTATTTACATGTAAAGTACTAATTATGCTATTCTGGGTTGAGGTTTTTGAAGACGGTCAACTGTGAGACTTTACATCTTTTCGGATGGTTTAAATAAAACAAGATTGTTTCAGGTCTGAAAGGATGGCTCAGTGGTTAAGAGCACTGTTTGCTCTTCCAGAGGTCCTGAGTTCAATTCCCAGCACCCAATGGTGGCTCATAACCATCTATCACTGTAAATCTGTGGGATCCGGTGCTCTCTTCTGGGGTGCAAATGTACATGCAGACAAAACACCCTTATACACAAAGTACATAAATAAATAAATCTTAAAAATATATAATATTGTTTCTTTGACTCTTTTATGGAAGACTTTTTTTGAAAAATATTTTTTTATTAATTTTTACAAGCATCTGTTGTTTATTAGTGTCTTTCTAAGCAGATGATAATTATAGTTTGTTTGCTTTTTAATTTTATGTGTTTCTTTTTTCTACTAATACCCAAGCAATATGACTATTTATGTATATACTTTAGAGTATTAAAATATTAAAATTAAAAAATTTCACATCATGATCAGACACTGGGTTCTGTAAAATTTAGAGTCTTTGAAATTTATTGAAGATTGCTTTATAGCCAAGAGTAGGATTAACTTTCACAAATATAGCATAAATGTTTCAAAAAAGATGTATTTCTATTTATGGAGAACATGATTCTGTATATATTAGGAGAGATAATATATGTTTTATTAGATCTGATGTCATTATTTACCCAAACTTTATTGCTCTTACATGCTGGACTGTAGACAATATCTTTCCTAGTCTCTGGTACTACTAAACCTTTTATATATTTTAAAACTTATTTGGCAATTTTTATAGTATTCACGGCGGCAGAAATTAGACATCCATAATCATAAAATTTTTCCTGTAGAAGTCCCCACAGAAATCTTTCTAAAATGCAAACATTGTTGTAATAAAACCTCCCCCCCACAAGCATCAAGAATATCCAATTTCCATGCTCCATTCCTAATTCTTCCTTCTCCTCTTCTTAAAATGACCCTGAATTCCGGGGTTGCTGTCTGCCTCTCTCCTTTTCACAGCCAGAGCTCAACCCTCACGGTTTATTTTCCTCTTATCTTTGCTGTAGAGTCTTCAGGCCTTCTATGAAGAGTTTAGAAAACATTCCTTACACCTTTTAAATCGCACTTGTCTTTAAAGTGTAAATGTCACTTCCCATGTTAGGGTATGACAATGTCCTCCAAGCCCCTCTGTATTCCAGGTAGACTTTGGTGCTACTTTCAATGTTTATATTACACTGGGGTTGTCTCCCTTCTTTATTAGGCTGCAAGCTCCCGGGTGCTCTCGGGAAACTAATGTGTCATGGAGTCGGGGCCACGATCCAGTTGCTAGGTTACGTCCTATGAGTCTGGGCCAGACTTAACTTCCAGGAAGAACATAGTGTTAAAATCACAACCACCATCTTTCAGTGTTTACTATATCGCAAACACCAAAGAGAGTTAGTAGTCATGAGTGTGCAGAGTTAGTAGTCATGAGTGTGCAGAGTTAGTAGTCATGAGTGTGCAGAGTTAGTAGTCATGAGTGTGCAGAGTTAGTAGTCATGAGTGTGCAGAGTTAGTAGTCATGAGTGTGCAGAGTTAGTAGTCATGAGTGTGCAGAGTTAGTAGTCATGAGTGTGCAGAGTTAGTAGTCATGAGTGTGCAAAAAGAGTAGCATGAGTGTGCAAAGACAGTTAGTAGTCATAGTGTGCAACGAGTGATGTTTCTCAAGACACCATGCACGGTAGGGTGAGAAGGGGAGCTCTTCTTTACAGTTTATACTTCATGAGTGCCTTGTTGAAATTTTGTCAGCTGTAAGTAAAATCCAGTGGGATAAGGGAGTCCATGCTGGAAGCTGTCTGGAGCCTCGGTGCATACTAGGTCCTACCATGCCACTATTCCACTCCTCCATGCTGGATTTTCAGACACCTGCTCTCCCACCCCTGGCCAGTAAGTGCTACAGGTGAAATAACTTAGGAAAAAGGGGAGAGAGGGAGGGAGGGAGGAAGGGAGGAAAGAAGGGAAAGAGGGAATGTCTTCCTTAGGCTAATGCACTTGAATACTTGGTCTCCACTTGATAGCACAGTTTGGGAAAGTTGGAGACAGTCACCAGAGACAGTCTCTGAGAGTTCAGAGACTTGCGCCATCTCCGGTTTGCTGTCTGCTTTGTGCTCGCACTTCAGGGTGTGTGCTCTCAGCTTCCTGTTTTTTCCTCCATGCTGGTGGCCACCACCTACCTGTTACCATGCTGTTCCTGCCTTCATGGGCTCTAACTCCATGGACTGCTGTGGCAAATAAACGCTTTCTTCTCTAAGTTGCCTTGGTCATGAGGCTTCATTGCAACAACAGAAAAGTGACTAACACACTAACTCTGCTGCTCTTGGGCTTATTTCAAGGATAAGGAAAATAGTGACCGCTATTCCTATGGTGGTTCTGAAGGTGAGATGGGTAACCGGGCAGTTATACCAGCACTCCATTTTCTCTGGCTTCACAGATAGAATGATGGATTCCAGCCCATTCTGGCCACATTGTCTGCCTGCCTCCTATTGAGACACAAAGCATGCAGTCGCCTGCAAGGATTCTGGAGGAAATGGAGGATGTACCACACCCAAGACAACAGGGCTATTAGACAGCATATCAGTATCCAAAAACAACCGTGTTCCCAAATCTACTTGATGTATATATAGTTGGATTATCTGTTGAAATAGAAATTTCTAGGTTTCTCCTAATACCTTAGACATCAGGAAATCTAGGGAAGATGTCTAGAAAGAATGCTATCTGATAATTTATAGAATTATTGTTATGCTCTATAGACTCTCCAGCCTTTGATTCTCTCATCTGAAAAGGACACAAGAAAAATGTAAACAGCAGATTCAGACAGGTAAAAATAAAAAAAAGAAGATCCCAGCTAGTGTCAACATTATCACAGTCAAAGGAAGAGTCGCTCTGGTTTTGTGTGATCCTTGAGATGAGCCTAGATTCACAGTCACACCTCACTGAACACCAGATGCATCCTCAGAAAGGTGTCTTTAATTGAAAGATGCCATGAAAGATTAAGAGAAGGACGGTTCATGTTTGAGTGAGCCCCCCGAGTGTGAATATCACCAAGACAACTATAGCATCGGTAGGCAATATACTCTTACAGGATCGCTGTCATGTATGCGATTCGTCACCGATGCCAAAGTTGTAGGGTGGCTAGCACATGGCTCTATGCTGTTTTCTACTAAGTACCATCTCTTTGCTGCACCACAGTTTTCCTCTAATTTGAGCAGCATTAGGAAAGGATGAGAAAAATTTCCCCTTGTGCTCATAATGAAGCCATTGGATGAACTGATTTTACCACCTACAAAGAACTGAAAAATTGAGCAACATGTAAGAAACAACCATCTTCAGATGCTGTCCGGCAGGCAGTAATGTCTGTTCACTCAGGAAGAAGAAAATCCATTGTGACCTTGTGATGAGCCTTTGCCTCCTGTGTGCTACTCAAAAGCCTTAGCATTAAACACCAGCCAGAGAAGAAACCCAAGAAAAACCACCACAGCATCAAGTTAAGGAAAATGAGACTTGAGCTCAGAGTCTAAAAGGCTTCATTTATTAAGAAGAATAGCTAGGAACTATGCAAAATTAAAATCAACATAAGGAGTACAGAACCTTTGGTTCACACCAAGCTGCACATTTCTAGGGTGAGTATGCACGGCCGGTACTGGATGCAGATCTGGGATGTGAATCTGAACAGCTACCAACGCTCACAAATGAAAGAGAGAGATGTTTGAGTGATGATCAGCCAGAAGAAAGAATTGACCCGAAAAACAGAGAATGACTTGGATACTGAAAAGATGTCAGAAAGGCAAGACTCACAGGGCTGCATTAGCCTTCGTATAAAGGTTAAGAACTTCATTTAAAACAAAAAAAGCTGGGTGGTGGTGGCGCATGCCTTTAATCCTAGCACTCAGAAGGCAGAGACAGAAGAATCTCTGTGAGTTCATGACCAGCCTGGTCTACAAGAACTAGTTCCAGGACAGACTCCAAAGCTACACAGAGAAACCCTGTTTCAAAACAGTATAAACAAAATAAAACAAAAAACAAAAATAAAACATATCAAAATAAAACAAACAAACAAAAAAAACCTTGCAAGTAAGTCTCCCAAGAATTCATAAGTAAAATAAAGTAGAATAAAACTGAAAGGACAAAAATTAAATTCAGAGACTCCACACTGCAAAAAGCTGAATGTTCAACACTGATAAGGATGACTGGATGTATAAAGAAGGGAATAAGACCCGCAATAGCAAGCAATATCAGTAGCACGATGTTAAAAAAAAATCAACAGACGATTTTGTTAAAATTGGTCCAACTGATAGAAAAAAGCTTGAACATATTGAGAAGTAAGAAAACTAATTTTAAAAATGTAGCATCTGAAGTAAAAAAACACAAAAAAGCCCCCAAAACCTCAGGGCTGGAGTTCCTGCCCAGAATTGATCCACAGAAAGGCAAAGAAGGAAATTTGCTAGAATTAACACAAGATTAACAACTGATTCATCAAAGATCATAAATTTGAAACCATAACAAAAATATAGAAACCAGCATTTATGAAAACTCTTTTTGTTTTTTCCTTTGTTTCCTGCTTTAAAAATTAATTTTATTAATTCTTTGAAATGCTCATATAATATATTTTGATCATATTCACCCCTGATTCCAACTTCTCTTAGATTCACCCTTTACCTCTCCATCCCTTCCTACTTGATGTCCTCCTTTTAGGTTTTTAAACTCATTGAATTAAGTATGTTTGGATTCTCATTCTGTTGTCATTGTGATTAGCTCTTTTTCTTCTGTCTGGAACTCCAGTTCATGAATTGGTACTGCTCACAGTTGGGGAGGCTATTCCCAACTCAGTTCATCTAGTCTAGAATATCCTTCACAGACATATCCAGGGACATGTATCTACACTGAGTCTGCATCCCATCAGGTAGACATGATTGGCTTCAATTAATCTCAGTGGTGCTAGAAGATGGGATGCAGTTACAGCAGAAATGCGAGAGAGGAGGCTAAAGCCCTGGAGTATCAAGGTAGAGTCAAAGGATTTGAGGCTTCCCAAGATCAAATTCTTGGTAAGGGCCATTATACTGAGCCACAGAGTCAAGCTATTTACAATGAACACATCTTATCCCTATGCTATACATTTATTAGCCTCAAATGCTTGGGACAGGATGCAAGAACTAGGAAGAAAAATTGAATCATATACTAAGGTCATACAAGGCCTAAGAGAACATTTTAGTGACATTTTACAAAGACTAGCTAAAGCTGTACAAATAGGGGTAACAGATCCAGAAGCTAGATGAGCACTTATTAAATCTCTGGCTTTTGATAATGCCAACTTAGAATGCAAAATGATATTTAGGCCTTTAAATATCAGATTCACCAATGGATGAATGCATCCTGCACACATTCAGTGTTGAATCATTTGACTATAATACTGAGGCTTTGGTAGGAGAAGCAATTTTCAAAGGTATGAAGAGATATCAAAATACCAAATGTTTTAGTTATGGTAGAATAGGACATCTGAGAAGGGATTGTAGACAAGACATTCCTAGAAATAATGTCTTCTCTTGGAATGACCAAAATAAAAGGTCTCAATCTTCTGGATTATGTAGAAGATGCAGCAAAGGCCAACATTGGACCAATGAATGTAGATTAACAAGAGACAAGCAAGGCAACCTGTTACCATCAGGAAACTCCTTGGGGGACCTCTTTCATGCCCCCAGGTCAAACTTGGTCCAGTCATTCCTAGTCACTATGAAAGACATGCTTCCCCAGAAAAATTAGAAAGCCTAGTGCCAGTTGTAAAAAACCTCACTGCTCTGGATGATAGAATAAACTTGGAGGATGAATCAAAAATTCCAATAGAAAATAGAAAATATATGTTTTGGCATTTTCTATGAATGATCAAAGATGAAATCTAAGAGTACAAATAAATAACATTGTAATTAAAGAATAACTGGACACGGGTGTGGATATGACTGTTACTACAGAAGCTTGGCATCTGATTTGGCTCTTCAGGGGGAAGATATTTAATTCTTTGGAATTGGAACCTTATCTTAAGTAAAACAAATCACGAGATGGGTTGAATGCATAGGGTCAGAAGGATAGAGAGGAAGACTGAGGCCAAATGTGGCTAATATAGCAGTGAATCTATGGGGTTGTGATCTGTTGAAGCAAAGAAATACCCAGATCAACATTCCTGCAGTCTCAGAAATGGAACACAAACCAACTCATGCTTCTGGGAAGGATATTATGAGGTATTATGTGTGTGTGTGTGTGTGTGTGTGTGTGTGTGTATATATATATATATATATATATATATATATATATATATATATATATATATATATACAGTCACCAACCATTCAGGCTGTACAAAAACACAAAACAACTAGCGAACCTTCAGAGGTACCAATGATCCTACCTTTAAAATGGTTAACTAAGAAACCTATATGGGTTAAAAAAATGGCCTTTAACAATATTGAGAATGCATACTTCAGAACAGCTGGTACAGAAGCAACTAGATGCTCAGCATTTTGAAGATTCAACAAGCCCTTAGAATTCTCCTGTATTTGTCGTTAAAAAGAAATCTGGAAAATAGAGAATGGTGACAGATCTAAGAGCCTCTGAAAATGGTCTGTCAGTTACTCTTTGCCTTAACCAAAGTTGTTTGCCCCAATGTTGCAAATGAGACTTTGGATTGCCCAGGTAGCTGGTTGTCTCTGTCATTTCTTGCACCTTTTGGATGTTGCTTGATTGCACTTCCTGCTTACTTAGGTAATATTATTTCCCTTCTCAGATTTTTGATGGGGTCGAAGACTAGATAGTCACAGTTAATTTCTTCTCATAACTTAGCAAGTTATTTTTTTTAATATAAGACTTAGACTCCTTAGGATAGGATAACTATTGAAACATTCAGCGTATGTTTCTTGTTTGATGTTGCTTATGCTGGTTGTAATTCTAATTTTTATGTATGTTTTTGCCTTTTCTTTTTCCTGGCGAATACTTGATATTTGTTTTTATTGTATTTTTATAGCTCACTTATTTATACAAAAGGGGGAGGTGCTGTGGGAACTCCTTCAACCAATAGCCTTTAAGATAACAGCCCACTTTGGGCATGGTCTTAAAAACTATAAATGCAGATGAAAAGCATGTGCAGGCCTCTTGGCTGCTGATTTGGTTTCAGTTCCCAGTGCATGCAGAGGACAGCAGATTGCTACTCTTTCTGTGAGTTCATCTCCAGATAAATAAACCTTTGTTATACTCCATTCTGGGCTACTGCCAAACTCTTTTGTATGCCAAAACAATGCTTTCAAAGCTATAAGGAAAACTCTATCAGAAGTGGAAGGAAAAGTAGACAAATCCACAACCACAGTTAGAACTTCTGACAGTTCTCTGTCAGTAGCTGAAGTTACGGGCATACAGAAGAGCAGCAATGATGCAGAAGATGGTATTATCAGCCACAGTATAACACATTCTTCTGAAAAGCAACAGAATAAGACAGACAAAACCAGCTCATAAATATAAAAAGCCCTGGAAATTAAATGCCATACTTATAACTAATGAATAAAAATAAAGGCTATATGAAATATCAGAAAGTACTTTAATGAAACCATCCTAGCAGTGCAGACACTGGTACTAAATCTAAATACAATGTAAGACATAGCAAAACTGTACTATGTGATTACAGCATATGGATATGTATGATATCTTCAAAGAAAAGAAAACAGGAGAAGGATCGGAAATAGTCTACTAAAGGTGCACACGCACATTACATGAAGCAGTACTCTGATATTTGATCATGGATTTACATTACCTAAAAAGGTACACTGCAAATTTAGCAAAATCTTACCAAAAAGAAAGAATAATGTTAATTTTATTAATAAAAAAGAGATTAAAGTGAAATTATACAAAATGCTTGAATATGATCCCAGGAATCAGAAAAACAAGGGAGAATCAAGAAATAAATAAAGGGGAGGCTAAAGAGATAGCTCAGAAGACAAAAGCACCGGCTGCTCATGCAGAATAATGGGGCTTCATTCCCAGCACCCACACAGCGTCTCACAACCACATGCAATTCCAGTTTCAGGTGATCCTGTGCCCTCTTCTGGCCTCTAAGGGCACTTCATGCAATCAGTCACACATATGCATAAAATAAAAAGATAAAAATTTTAAATACGGGAAGCAGTTATAAGCATACAAAACATTAAAACTGTTTCAACATTCACACATACTCACACCAATTATAAAATAAGGATTGTGAGAATTGTACTCATCTCTTTGGATGAGATTAACATTTAAATTGGCACACTCTACAGATGGTTGTGAGCCACCATGTGGTTGCTGGGAGTTGAACTCAGGACCTTTGGAAGGTGAGGCAATGCTCTTAACCACTGAGCTATCTCTTTATACATAATAAATAAACAAACAAATATTTAAAAAAAATAAATTGGCACACTCTGGAAAGGCAAAAGGCTTCCAATAATGTGGGTGAGCCTCATTCTGTCAGGACAAGGGCAGAACTAAACGAATGACTGGCTTTCTCCAGGAAGGTGCAACTCTCCAGTGCAGTTCTCCCGGAGTCCCTCTCCACTCTTAGCATTGCTGCGCCTCCACAAACCGCAGTAACAGCTCTCCTGGGTCACCAGCCTGCTAAACCACATGGCAGGCTTTGAATTTGCTAGGTTTCATAATCTTGGGAGCCAATGGCATGCAGTAAATCTGTGTTGTATGAACACACACACACACACACAAAACACACACACACACACACACACACACACACACACACACACACACTAAAGCACTGTGAGTTCTGTTTCTGTGAAGATCCTCAACCGATATAGATTTTGCTTTTGACAGTAGAGAAGCAGAATCTTAAGAACAGAATTGTTTTTGGAGCTGGTTTATTTAAAGATGCTGGTGACTATGTAGGTTAGGAGAGATGGCTCAGCAGTTAAGAGCACTGCCAACCCTTCCAAAGGTCCTGAGTTCAATTCCCAGCAACAACATGTTGGCTCACAATTATCTGTAATGATATTTGGTGCCCTCTTGAGTCATCCTCATCAACTTAGACCATGAGACCCAATGTGGACAAGCTCAACGGAACCGCCATATTCGGACTGTGCATGCATGCTTCATTTATTATTCATGCAGGAAGGACAGCATTGCTGGGATCAGAGAGCACAGCTGTGCAAAACACCGCAAGCAGATATTCCTAACCAAGTGCTAGAGCAAGGACTGGAGTGGATGTGTATAGGACCCTCTTGAGCTTCTTCTGTCACACGAATAGATAGGGGAGATTGACTGGCTGCTGCTCATGCTGCTGGACTAAATGGACAAAGGGAAGGATGAGCTCAGGGATTCCAGTTTCCAATTTAAGCAACACATAAATGAGTTGACAGCTTCTTTGTCTGCTCTGGTGAGATCCTGATGGGCTGTAATCAGAGTCCAGAGTTATGAGGACCAAGGCTCGAATCTCATCCCGGGAGAGACTGACCTACAAAACAAATAACGTTGCCAGCTGCTCAATATGCCTGCTGTTAAAGCAGGTTTCTCCAATGGGTTAGTTTTCCCTGCCCCCTTCTCACATCTGTTTGATCCTTTGGACCCCAGCTGATGGTGATTTCTTGGGAAAGATGTGGAACCGTTTAGACATGGAGCAGGTATATGGTCAATGAAGCAGGACTTAGGGGTCTAAGACTGGCTCCTCTCTCAGACTGTTGTGTGACAGACTGTTCCTGGGTAGTTGCAACATACACACATCTATTTACCCAGAGAAGAAGCCAGCAACAGAACAAAGTGAACCAGTGAGTTTTGGGGGGGGTTACTTGCAGAAGCATCAATGACTCAAAGACAGCTGCATTGCCAAATCCAGCATGGTTGACAGCTCACAAAAGCTAGGAACCTGGAGCACACTGCACAGCCTGCAGGCAGCTCAACAGGTTGCAGAGTGTCCTTTCTGGGGGACTCGGTTGGTCTGAGCCTCTTTTCAGCTAAGCTTGCCTGAGAATGACTCTTGGCAGTCTTCTTATTTTCTGCTCTTAGGAGGGAGGGGCCTAGTGAACCAGTGACTTTCAGTGACTTCCTGAAGCTATTTTGGGTTTTTTACCCTCTGTCTTAAAGAGTTTATCTGCTGGAGAGAATGTTTCCATTGTGGAGAAAACTGCACAGAACACAGCCTCAGTGCCTCTGCTTTTTGACCCGGCCAGGATGTAAGCAGCTGCCTCAGGCTCCTGTTGCCACAGCTGTGAGCTGTTTCTACCATTGTGTCTTTCTACCACGACAGACTAGCCCATGAACCACGAGTCAGAATGAATCCTTCTTCCTTCAAGATGTTTCTATCTGGCGCAGTGTTGAGAAAAGTAACTCCTACACCGAAGGCTGATTTCCCTGAACTGCTTCCTTCAAGGAAGGGACAGTTTTTCCTGTTATTAGAACAGACAGTTGATAAGGATTTGCTTTTCTTGAAAACAGTGGTCTGCCAGAGGCTCCATCCATGGACTATGGTGTATGCCTTATCCACTATCATGTTACACACTCAACACTGCTCTGGTTAAGGAGCTCACTTCATACCCAGTGTAAGTGTTGCAGCTCTGAGAGGAAAGGATTCCCCAATACATCTGTTGCAGTTCTAAGAGGAAAGGTATCCTGGCAGTCAAGGGAAGGAATACTACCAAGTCACACTGCATAGCAAACCTCACACAAGAGACTCACTGGGAGAGATACAAGTGTTCAGGGGAGAGGCAGTAGAGAATTCAGTGGGAGACAGGCTTATAGTAGGGCTTCGTGGGGTAGGAGTTTTCCAAGGTAGGGATTTCCAGGATAGTGACTGGTAGAATTTCAAATCCTGAGATTGGGGTGAACACGGGGATTGGTGAGTTTTGGGGATCAAGGTTTTGAGCTCAGGGATTGGTGGATTTTGATGGGTTTTCATACTTGTACGTCTTACCTCACACCCATCAGCCTGAAGCAGTTGTTTTGACAAATCATGAGATGTAACACACTAATTACAACATCAGCCCGGGGCATTGTTTTCCAGGAGGATGTCCACACTCTGAATTGGTGGCTAACATATGGTGGCACTCATCTTAGAGCCGGGGCTCAGAGTTCTGGACACGGAGGGGTAAAAGTGGGAGTGAAACAACTCTCTATCAGTGCCAGTAACCACCAGAGGAACATTTGCTTCCTGTTCCCACGGCCATGTTCTATGGTTCCCAAGGGAAGATGTTCCACGAGGAAACATGCCAATGATATATTAAACTAGAAGACCATCACTCAACCACCTTCAGCTCTTTGTACCTCGGAGTAAACAGAGAAGTACTGCAAAGCGTGGAGTGACTAATCCTGACTGCCAGGGAGACACTGAGCTGCCCTTCTACGGTGGAGAGGAAAGAAGACTATGGCTGCCACTGAACAACCCTTCTAGGGGGTCTTCTACTTCCATCATGCTCAAGAGGCAATGGAAAATCAATAACTTGATTCGAGTAGGACCATTAATGACCCAGACACTCTGAAAGTCACCATTCTATGCGAAGAACCGCACCAGCTGAGCTGGTTGCTGAGGGGAAGGGAATAAGGCCAAAGGACAGTAGAGGAAGACAGTTATCAATGCCAGCCATGACTATGTGACAAGTTAGACATGAGAACTGGACTTGCCAAGTTTTTCCTCCTAATTTTGGTCATGTGACTGTGTAGATCAGATGTCTGTCTTTCTTCCATCCTTTTCTTAACTCCCTATCAAGTGGCATATTTACTATATATGACAGTATTTAACTTACAGGACATCAAAGAGATGAATAAGGGTTACCTAAGGATATTGCATCCTCATCTTGGGAGTTAGTGGTTTTACACTGTTGCCATGTTAGGTAAGCATGACTTTGTAATTGCATGTCTTTGGAGATTAATTAAGGCTTAATTAGATTATCTAAGGCTTAAGGAGATATGTATGGGTACTATTAGAGCACCATGTCCTTCCAAAATTCATATACTGAAGCCTTAATTCCAATGGAGTGCTGATTGGGTTTAGGGCCTTCAGAGAAAACTAGGTTAGGTAAGGTACTGTCCATTTATTTGGGATGTTATAACAAGATACCACAAACCAGGTGATCTAAAAACAAAGGAAATTTATTTTCCACATATGGAGGCTAGAAAGCTCAGGATTAAGATATAGGAAGCTGAGGTAGCTGGTGATGGCCAAGGAACATCTTACTATATCTTTATGCGGCAGAAGGAACAAGAGGTCACAACACAGCTTCTCCTACAGGCACACCAATCTTTCCTTGAGAATTGCATCTACTCCATTTGATTTCTCCCCAAGACCCTCCTTCTGATAGCATCATGTGGGGATTAGGATTTCAAACTGAGAATTGAGAATTGACATGCTCAGATATTCTACCCTGTGTTGGGGGCTGCAGACCCCTGGCCCCTTGACTTTCTTTGCCTGCCTCAGACCCTTTGCCTGCTGGAGTGAAGTGAACAAAACAACTTGTTTACCTGTGCCTGCAGCTGCTCTGAGTATGAGACCCTCATGAGTTCCTGATGACAGGGGAGTGGTTTCTGGTGGGTTTTACAGCTGGAAATCCCAAGAGCTTGGGCGTGGCTATCAGTTAAGGATCCCTATATAAGCTTCCCTGGAGCACAATAAAGTTGGCATTCTTGTATCAAGGATGACCAGTGTCCCCATGTCTCTGCCTGTGTCTTTATTTGTTTTAAATTTCCAGCCTAGTTCCTGTCTCACGTTCCATCCCATAGTGCAGGCGCTATAACCCTTTGCAGGCTTTAGGATGGGCACTTCAAGAAGAAAAGGAAGAGATGTCTTTGCATCATTGTGTACAATCAGATGCAAGGAAAAGAGGGGTATCCAGAAGCACTAATGACAGCCCCTCAATTGTGGACTTCTCAGCCATTAGATTCGTAGGAATGAATGCCTGCTGTTTAAACTGCCCAGTCTATGATTCCATTGCACTCAGTCAGACTGGCAGGTATCAAGGTGATAAGTGATATGCCATGAATGGACAACGATTAATTTTATATGTTAGTTTGAATAGTGTTTTTGAATAAGATTTACATTTTTTCACCAAGTTTTTGGAATTTCCTGCTTCTTGTGGGTAGGCCTAATCCAATAAATATAGATAGGAGCAAAGGAGAGGAGAAATGAAACTGCTTTTGTTCTCAGAAGAAATACGTGAATATATATAGATATGTAGATTATGTATATGTGTGTGTGTGTGTGTGTGTGTGTGTGTGTATGTGAAGATAATCTCCCAAATCCATCCTCTCTAAAAATAGAACTGGTGAATTAGCCTAATAAGGTTACAACATACAAGGGTAATATACAAAAGTCCACTGCTTTCTGTTACAGTAGCGTTGAACAGTTGGAATTTAAAATGTAAGGATGGTATCATTTGCAACAGCACTGAAAGATACTCAGCGATACTTAGGCAAATGTAACAAGATATGAACAATATATATGGTGGGTTCTGGGAGCATGAGTGGGAATTAGGCAAAAACTAAGGAAATCTGAGTGAAATATAAGCTTGACTTGCTAACTGGAGCAAATGTACTGAGCTGAAGAGAGATTTTAATAATAAGGAGAACTGGGTATGAAATAGAAAATATTGATGCTGTCTTTGTAATCTTCTGTAAATCAAAAGATGTCCTAAAACATTATTTATTTCCGAAAACAGTGTCTGTTAAAGAAGTTGTACCAATAACCAAGAGCTATTTAAAAATAATCTCCGTGTTCAGACTGTTTCAGCAGTCAATTCCACCAAATCCGTTTTATGAGAGAAAGAAAAGGGAATGAGTGTAATCTTTCCCTGGAGACCGGATGGAAAACGTCTGACTATGGGAAGAGGTGAGCATTACCTTGGTACTAAGATTAGGAAGGAAAGACATTGAAATAATACTACTGGGAGATGACTCTCATGGTTGCAGATTATTTTAAAATATTACATATATTTATTGTAAAAATGATGCGTTTCATTATGATAACTTTCATATATGTACACTGTATACTCTGATCTTACTCACGTCTCAATGACCAGTTCTCATCTCTCTTCCTCTTCCCCCCACCGGCATATAGCCCTTTTCCAAATGGTTCATTTCCACTCTCATGTCATATATGTATGTACATTCAATCTGGGTTATGTGTATGGAGAAAACATACTCTTTGTTTTCTGAGTCGGGCTTATTTTCTTTAACACGGTGATCTCGTTCTATCCATTGCCCTTAAAAACATGGTTTCATTCCTCATGGACAAATAAAACTCCTCTGTCTGCGTGTACCACATTGACATCGCCCATTATATGTGGACACACATCTAAGCTGATCCTATAACTGGGCTATTATGTATGCAGCAATAAACATGGATGCTCCTCCGTAATACACTAACTCTTTTGCGTGTGTACCTGGGACTGGCAGAGCTGGGTCTAGTGCTGATGTATTTTAGGTTTTGAAAGCCCTTCATAGTGCGTTCCATAGAGGCTATGGTGATTGACATCTCACCACCGCCAAGGGGGCAAATGCTGTTTACTGAGACCACTGATTCAAATGCTCGTCCCATCCTTACGTGCTCAATGACACACTCAGAATTACTGGGAAGTCTGGTCACCACATAGCCCAGTCTGGGTGGCAGATAAAACCAACAACTCCACCCTAATTTAGCAATGCTCTCCAGGCAGTCACGCTACTCATGTGTCTTTCCTCTAGGGGATCATTTTCCAGTAGTTTTTGGAAAAACTTTAAATTTTATCTCTGTTCCTCTTTTTTGGGTGAAAGCAAAGCCTGTGAAGTTCACATTTGATGTGACAAGATGTAGTAAGCTTTGCCTATGCATTTGGTCTCTTGACTTAGCAACTCAACTCTACACTCAGCCCTCCAAGATTTCATTCCATTACAGGGGCAGCTTTCTGAGTTTGTGTACATAAAATCAGAGCGCATTCTTGTTTTGCCTCTGTTCTATCTCGTGAGCATAGTGGTTTTCCTCCCTCCTCTGAGGCCCAGTGTCCCCATTGGTTCAAAGCCGACCAATGATCTCTACCCATCTTAGGGTTTCTATTGCTGTGATGAAACACCATCACCAAAAAAACTAGCTGGGAAGGAAAAGACTTAACTGACTTATACTTCCACATCATGTCAATCATTGAAGTAAGTCAGAGCAGAAACCCGAACAGGGCAGGAACTGGGAGGCAGAAGCTGATGCAGAGGCCATGGATGGGTACTGCTTACTGGCTTGCTCCCCAAGACTTGCTCAACCTGCTTTCCTATAGAACCCAGGACCACAATCCCAGGGAATAGCACCACCCACCATGGGTTGGGCCCTCTCCCACATCAATCACTAATTGAGAAAATGCCTCTCAACTGTCTCGTATGGAGGCATTTTCTCAGTTGAAACTCCCTCTTCTCTGATGACTTCAGCTTGTGTCAAGTTCATGTAAAACTATCCAATACAGGTCTGCACTGTATTATTACTTAAATGAAATAGTTCATATCCCTTCAATACAGTGTCAGGTATGGTACGTAGAAGCTATGTCTTCTCTCTCTTCTGCTCAACTTCCAACAATATGGATTTTTTTTGTAAGACATTTACTTTATGGCGTTTTGCTTAATGTTTGCCTTCTTAAGATGCCAAAATAGCACATTTAATTACTTACTTAATTAATTTTAACTAATTAATTAATTATCATTATTAAAAGGGCCCAGGCTCTTCATAAAACATATGTATCCCCAGCAGTCATCTCTGCCAGCCAGCAGACGCTTTAATGACCACCAAGATACCTGCAGTAGTGTGAAATGTGTCCATTTTAAAACCCAGATGCCACCAAAGGAAGAGCATCAAAGCCAGACCTTCAAGAAATGATTAGGCCATGAAGCCTCCTTTATCCCAAATAGTTTAGGGGCCCTTGCTAGAGAGGCTTCAAGGTGCTGGAGAGATGGCTCCATGGTTAAGAGCACTGGCTGCTTTTCCAGAGGACCGTTGTTCAATTCCCAGCACCCATACAGCATCTCCCAAATGATTTTAACTATAGTTCCTAGGGAATCTGAGGCCCTCTTCTGGCTCCCTAGAGATTGCAAGTACATGGTGAAGAAACATGCAGGCAAAATATCCATATACATAAATAAAAATACAGATATAAATAAAACAAGAAGATGGTTTCAGCAGCATTTGCCCCTCTAGCCCTTTTCGAATACCCTCCCCTCTAGAGGATGTCACAAGTTGCCATCTTCGAAGCAGAGGCGGACATTCAACCTGCCAATGCCTTGCACCCCCCCAGAATGATGGCAAGTCAATATGTATTCTTTACAAATTTCCCACTGCCAGGCATTTCGCTGAGTTAACAAAAAAGACCCAGAAAACAGGCTTATTATAGGATTGGTATAATTTTATTCACAATTTTAGAATCATAACAAAGGCTGAAAGTGGGGAAGAAAAGCTTCCAGAAGTTTCTAGCAATGAGACTCCTTTGCACCCTCGTAAGGCATAACATGGCACTTGAACTGACCCAGCGAATATCCACTCAACCCATATAACCCTTTCGGAGTTAAGAATCCCACAGAGTCACAAGTTCACCTGTGAAGATCTTGCCGGATTCAAGAAGGAATAGGCTTATCTCGTACGGAAAGAGAGGCTTATTTACTATGTCTCGGGAATGGTTGGGTGGCCATTGGAAAGTCTAAAAGAAATACGAGCAGCTGTAACATTCCCCTCAAAGGACAGTGTCGGATGTACCCGAGGCGTCACTGCAACATCTAGCTGGTCAACTCGAGTGACACAGACGTGATGGAGAACACAGAAAGGAAGGCTAAGGAGTGGTGCATGTGTTTTGCTTAGTTAATTAGCAGCTAAGAAGTAAGTCTCCAGTCCTGCCTATCTGAAAACACTGACGGAGAGAAAAAAATATGAGGGGAAGGAGGGAGGGAGGGAAGGAGGGAGAGAGGAAGAAAGGGAGGGACAGGAAGGGAGTGTGGGGGGAGCCTGATAGGTTTGGACCGGCTGCAGCATGAATCATTAATTTGCCCAGGAATGATCACGAGTGTCATTAGGACGCATTGAGATTCATCTAGCAGAGGGTGCGCATAGGAAGGAAGCTCGCTCCTCTCCCCGCATTATTGCATAATCGATGTGGATTACTTGCAGAATCCCCTCGCTCCATTAGCACAAGGCTTGGCTCGGTGTTTCACCTCTTTCTCGAGCTTTCCTCTGGGGATGGAGACCCAAGGCATAGCAGAGAGAGCCCCGGGCTTTTCATACCAGCCAGGCTGGGCTACTCTGTGCTGCTGGGTTGGGGCGGGCGCTTGAGAAAACATGGCAGGGCCCTTTCTTTACTTTATCAACAAATTGCTTTAGACCTGGAAGGTAGCATTGCCTCTCGCCTGATTCTTGCCTCCCCTCTCTCCTTCCCTTCTCCCCACTTTGAAATTCCTCCTGCATACTCACCCTTGTCTAATTTGCTCAGACCAACCCTCTCTCCTCCACCCCCACGAAAGCCCCACCTCTCTCCTTCCTCTCCCAGCTCCTCCCCCCCCCCATCTCATTTTCTGTCCCTTTAGCTGAGGTCACCCTGACGGCATGAAGGACACGAGGCTGGAAGAGGTCAGGCATTAGCACAGCTATAACCGCTCTGCTACTGAAACTGGGCGAGCCCATCCATCACGGCTCCACCACTCCATTAGGCCTCCTGTGAAATATGCCCTGCTCGGAATCACAGAGCCATACATCTCCCGGTCTAGACACCTTCCTGTTGTGTGAAGATCAATGCCGCGCGGTCATGCATCATGTGTCATCCAGTAGCCCTCACTCTAATAACCATGTCTATTCTCTAGTCTGCAGTATAAATTATAGCACAAGGGAAGTACTATATTATGCAGCAACCTTGGTTGCTAATGGATTATTGGGTTTATTGGTTGATAATGTGAGCTCCCTTTCTTTCTTTTTTCCCCCCTTCTTCCCTTTTCTCTATTTTTGGCCGAATCTCTCTTATTTATTTATTTCTCCCTATTTTTATTTTATTTGGTCTGGGTTTGAGTGATGGCTGCTTTAGGCTTCTGTCAACAGAACTCTTATATCAAGCCTCCAAAATGATGGTGCTCTAAAATAAGCCCAATTAGAAAGAATTCTCCGTTGGTGCCTATTAGATAATGGATTAAGCTCACTGGCAGCTGTTTATTGTTGTGTTTTCTGAGGTTTCTGTTTGGATGCCTTTTAAAAGAAGGGCAGCGGTGGAGAACCAAGGGCAGAGGAGGCAACCAGGAATTCCTCTCGTCCTTTGGGCTCCTCTCTAGTAGCCCTTTGCATTCTTGTCTCACCGCATTTATAGCCACTACCACACTCCTGGCTCTCAGCTTTCCCTGCCTGAGTAGGCAGAGGGAAGAAAAATTCTAATTATAACAAAGAAACTGCGAATGTAGAAATAAATAGATAACCAACAACCAAAAAGGGGGACATACTGGGGGTGGCAGTCTGCTCTTGTCTTCTGAGCACTCAGGAGATTGAAGCAGGTAAAATACAAGTTCAAGGCCAGCCTGGACTGTGTAGTGAAACCTCACCTCAAAAATCACAAACCTTTCATTTTTCAAATTAAGGGAAAACTTTTAATTGTAGCCTTTAACTCTATGGGAATGCCGCCTCTGGGGGAATGAGATGGCTTAAATCTCCCGTCACACTGCTTTTCTTCCTTTTGAGGCAGGACTTCACTGTGCTGCTCAGGCTGGTGTCATACCTGTGAACTCCACTGACTGTCTCACTCCAGCCTCTCCAGAAGATGGGACCACAGGCTGGTATCACCACGTCCTGTTTCTCCAACTTTCTGAAAACACTGAAACTTTGTATTAACAATGACATAATACTCTGCTTTTAGCCCTAGACTGTGAGATAGCCTATGCTACCCGAGGAAAGACGCCATTACTAGACTCAGGTAGAGGACGGCATCACGAGGTGAGATGCGTCTGTCACTTAACACCCGAGAAAACTCAGCTGAGGCAGCTTTGAACATCTTATGCATTCTTTAGGGTCTAGATGCTTATGATACATATGGAGAGTGGCATTGTCCTAAGGGAAACAATTTTCATAGCAATAACAGTGTTTGGGAGATTAAGCCAGCCACCGCAGGCATGAATAGTTCTCTCTTTCAAGTGACTTCGGTTCTGGCTGTAGCAAAGTCAAGCAGTAAATTCTTCTTTAATTTCTCCGTCCCCTCCCTCCCTTCTGTCTCCACACTTCCTTCTATGGTTACCCTCCTCTACTGTTACCATTCTCTCTCTCCATCCCCCTTCCTCTCCCTCACCTCTCTCCCTCCCCACATCTCCCTTTCCTTTCTCTCAGTTGTATTCATGGGCCTGGTCACAGTTGAGAGTGAAGTCTTGAAGCCCTGACTCCTGGGATGAGAAGATGCGAGAAGAGCTTCACCCAAACCTCAACACTTGAAAAACCAGTGTCTCCAACTCATCTGCGAGACCTAACTCTGCAGGCAATGCTTTTTCCTGACCTCACAGTTTTCTCCTGTTCCTTCAGTCCTTCTACTGTCTGAGATCTGAGGGGTGTCCTATAACAGGTCCAATGAGGCCCCTGCTATGGCTCTGGGGTCTGAGGCTTGGGCTATGTTTGATTTTTATATTGCTGCTCCATGCTTTTTTAAATAGATTTTTTTTCTGAGAAGTTCTAGGTTTAAAAAAAGAAACAAAAAAGATAAAAAAGTACAGAGAATACCCATAAACCATCTGACCCATTCTCTAGTTCCCGTGCTTTGTAGCAGTTCAGTGAATTTGTTGAATTTGATAAGTGGTATCGACACTTGATTATTAAGGCAAGTATGCAGCTTACACGTCATATGTACTACAGGTGTGATCACATGTGTATGCAATTAGTGTCAGAACCCTTCGCCACTAACAACCCTCTCTATTCTCTTACCCACCACCAACTCTTTAAACTAGCCTTACAGTACTTTTTCTAAGAATGTAGTTTTTCCTTTGAACGTTGCACGCATAGGCAACATTCCTTCTCAGAAAGTTCTGTTGTGGAGTCCTCCCAAGCTGCTGGCTCCTACATGGCTTTCCCACGCAAATGACTTTCACTTAGTGAGACACATTTAGTTGCTGTATTTTCTATGTCCTGATAGCTCACTTTCCCCTATCATTGAATGCGACTTTATGGTCAGCCACTGAGGAGTATTTTGGTTGTTTCTGTGTTTGGGCAGTTCTGAGTAAAGTTGCTAGGAGCAGTCACACACGGGTGTGTGGGTGTGTGTGTGTGTGTGTGTGTGTAAGCACAGCTGATCAATGTCTTGGAGTTTGATTGCTGGTTCACACTGGAAGGAGTTGTTAGTCCCTCTCCCCAGACATCTGCCCTTTGCATTGAATGAGGCTTCAATTCAACATTGTCCCGCATCCTCGCCAGTATTTGGTTGTGTCAGTGCCTGGCATGTCGTTTGTAGTTCTCTGTGATATGCAGTACTGGGCATCCTTTCACAGGCGTTTGTCCTTTGATTATCATTGCCTATGTTGCTACACCTTTAATTATTCCCCAAGACTCCCCTAGAAAGCCAGCAGATGAAGGTGGTCACCCCGACAGAGGGTGTTGGTGGAAGATGGGAAGGATAAGATATGCAGGTGTCTGGGGCACTAAAATGGCCAGGGTAATCCTTTAGACCTTTTCCTTATAGTTTTCTTTTCCAGTGTTAGAATAAGCCTGGTAGGTAGACATTGTTAAGCGTATTTGACAGAAACAGATCCTAAATTCAAATTAAGTAGCTAGCCCAGACTACACAGTTCGTATTCATAGCTGTGTGCTTGTTTGCTGTACTCTTTACCATGTGCTTTTTCCAGAAGGACGCTTGCATGGTACTACCCCAGCTTCTGCACCTGTCTCAGTGGCCCAGAACTTGCACGAGACACGGATCCAGGCAAGGTCTCACCAGCCCTTCGGTCCTGATGTGGGATTCCCCTCTGTATGCTGTGAATATCATTGGTTAATAAAGGAACTGCTTTGGGCCTATAGCAGAGCTATAGGGGAACAGAGATAGGTGGGGAAAACTAAACTGAATGCTGGGAGAAAGGAAGGCAGAGCAGAGAGAAACCATGTAGCCCCACCTGAGACAGATGCCGAAACTTTAGCCAATAAGCCACAGTCACATGGTAATACACAGATTAATGGGAATGGGTTAAATTAATATGTAAGAGTTAACAAATAAGAAGCTAGAGCTAATGGGCCAAGCAGTGATTTAAATAATAAGGTTTCCATGTGATTATTTCAGGGCTAAGCGGCTGGGAACTAACTAGTGGCCTCCTTATTGTACAGTTCTTTGCCTAAGGAGGCATCAGTCATGCTGCTTCCTGTCAAGGTTTTCCAGGGCCAGCAGTGCCTCTGCAAGGTTCCTAGGATCCAAGGCTGATATGTTGGAGCCGGCCTAGAGCAGAACATACCACCAAGGATGCTGACCAGTTCTCTACTGCTATGGCTACCTCCGGAGCCTGGAACTCATTTACTATTTGTTTGACAATGATGGTGATATGTCTACCTAGTTAGAAGATACTGGAGTTGGGAATTCCTGATACATCACACATACACTCACTTGGTGGAAGCACCTCCTCCTATGGTGAGCACTAGAGAAACCCCAAGATCTCTTGCTGGTGACTCCTCTGCACCCAGGCTCTGGCTGCAGCCCTTTGGTCCTTCATAGCTTAGATTTTCCTCCTGTTAAATGTTTTAGAAAGAAGCATCTGTAACTCTCCCTCCTGCCCCCACACCAGAACAGAATCTGTCACGTGACTTGAATTTCTCAGACGTGACAAATGACGTCAGTGTAAACTGCTTCCTGAAGGAGAGCAATTTCTATTTACATATGTGATGTTCACCCCCTGCAGGTAGGCTGGCTGCTGTGGCCTGGCAGGATTATCAGGGGATTGTCTCAAGCGGTGCCTCCCATCCTCTGCCGAGGGAACAGACTTGCTTGGTTTCTCTGAGGACAAACTCTTCAGTTGAATTAAGCCCTGATGTGGATTCTCTGAGATAGATAGATGATAGATAGATAGATAGATAGATAGATAGACAGACAGACAGATAGATGATAGATAGATACATGATAGATAGACAGATGATAGATAGATACATGATAGATAGACAGATGATAGATAGATACATGATAGATAGACAGATGATAGATAGATAGATAGATAGATAGATAGATAGATAGATAGATAGATGAAGCTTGGACACCAATCAATCCATAGGCAATTAAAGCAAAATCTACTCCAGGGCAGACTTTGAAGTGGAGAGTCACTCTCCTTCCTCTCTACCTCGGAGAACATATGAGCCAAATAACGTCATAGTGGAAGCGGGTGCTGAGGACCAATTTGTGCTATCATGGCCCTGGTGTACACATGGAATACACATGAAGCACTGAGGCATGCAATTGGTTTCTGATGTCAATGCAGAGGAAATCAAGGCCCACAAGAGAGAGAGCAAGGGTCCATTTTACATACTTCCACCCTTTTCTTTCCCGGAGTTATCACCTTCCCTAGCTGAACCTCTTGACGAGTACAGATATCTTGGGTCTGCCTCCCTGGCCTTGGAATTCGTCCTTACTAGCAAACAGCTGGTGTTTCACAGCTGGGATCCCAGCAAGTGGGCAGAAGTGGTTGGCTGCCTCCTCTGCTCTCTTCTGATACCTCTCTGGTCAGACAGGGTCCCCCAAAGGTCAAGGGCTTGAGTGTTTAAGATCCCTTCAGGTTAGCTTTTCTTTCCTATTTCCCACTCCAACCCCAGCTCTGTCATTCAGGTGCATCAGTGATTGGGATGTGTGCATGCACACACACAGACATACACAAACAGACACACACACACACAGAGACACACACACACACACACGCTGGGGAGGCACTGGGAGCAGAGAGAAAGAGAGGGAGCAACCTCATACAGGAGCGATATAGCTCGAGGAAACCAAAATCTTGGCCATAGAGGATGGGTTTGCATATGCTCTATGCAACTCAGGAATGAGCAAGGCTGACCAAGTTAAGAAAATAGAGCTAGGCCCAGGGAGGAAGGGAAAGGACGCTACACAAGAGAATGTAATGAGGATAGAAAGTCTTTCTAACAGGGTGTGTGATCTTTTATCATATTTCATAAAGAGGGAAGCATTTATCCAGGAAATGAGTGATCACCTTTGACCCGATGAGCTGCCCTGCTTGCCTTGACAATGTGGTCCTCTAGCCTCCCCTTAGCCTGGTGCGGGCTGCATGATGCATGGAAGTGTTGTCCTAACAGGGCTGGAGAAGAAGAAAAATCACACCGCTCTGCTCCTTTGGCCTCAGTCTGGAGCACACTTTGTGAGGCTCTGAACATGTTTTCTCTTTACACCTATATCAAAAAGCCTCAGGGAAATTATTCACCGTGCACACTGGGTTCAAAACAGTGGTTCTAATTATCCCTGGCTTAGTCATGGGTCGTAAAATTTCGCCTTCACTCAGGCGCCTTTCTCTGTACACATTCTCACACCTAAAAGTGTTGTGGTAATATTTCTGCCATGCATGCAAATTGACCTCACGCAAAACAAGTCGGGTCAATGGAGAGACAAATAAGCCTTGGTCTGCTCAATTTTACTGGGTCTCAACAGCACTCCAGGAGTAAGTATACAGAATTAAATCATATTTGAGGTGGACCTAAACCTAGGTTATCTCTTTGTAAAGTCCCATAAAGCTATGTATGGTTAAAAAAAAAAAAGTTTTGCCAAAACATGTTCTTGGCAACCCTGTATTATAAATGATTCCTGACCCTCGAGGTAAAATATAGTGCTGGGTGTTTTACAAACAAATGGAATTACTCTCAGAACCCTTCCCTGAGTCCCAAGCTGAGACAACCTTGTAGTACTCTGAGAACATGAGTTTCAGAAACTTTCGAACAAGGCTGGCTTGGGTTCTAACCATGGATCTGGTAAGTTCTACTTGTGTTACACGGGGCAAAAGCTTCGGAGGTTTTTGGCTTCTGAAGAGTGTGGCAAGGAGAGTGATGGCGGCAGAACTGGAAGTGTTCAACACAAGGGGGGCTGCAGCCTTATCAGTCACAAAGCAGCCCCCCCAAAGTAGAAGAGAGAACAGACACAGTAGGCATTCGAGGGAACTGGGACTGAGAACAGTGCCCACGCCCTTGTCCCAGGCCACTGCAATCTCCCTGAAATAAATCCCAAGATCAGAGGAAAGAGAATTTCATAAAGACATCTAGAAAAATAAAAATAAGAAGAAGACTTAAAAATTCACATAAATCAGACCAAAAGATTTTTTTTTTTTTTAAGGCACGGAATTACAGAGGCTCCCCCTTAGTCAGGGCTGCCAAAACTGCTATTTTGTATTCACCCAACTGGAGTTCCTTCTAGCAAACTGCCACGGAGCATATGGCTACCATGGGCATTTTTTTCATTATCCCAGAGTGTGTCTACAGTCCCATGTCGGTAAACTCCATCTGTATCTCTGTCAATGGAAGAAATTTCCATCAGGAAATATCAGCAGGCACCAGGGAAAACCTTTCCAATTTACTGAGATTGAACGGCGGGGTTCCCTCTCCTGCCTCCGTTTTCTCCAACTCCAGCCAAATAATAATAAAAAAAAAGTTTTGTTTTATTTCCCAGAGATTAGCCCATCACCCACCCCTGCCTGCCCAGCTGGGAGGACCGGGATGGTCTGTAGCACTTCATGCCAAGTACAAGCTATATTCAGGTCATTGCACCAAGCTTCTTCACCTCTTCAATTCCTCACTTTGCAGCACAAACAGATGAAATAAAACTTTCAACTCAAGGATGCTACCCTGGGAGAAGGCACACAGCATCCTCTCTCCTCCGCTCTACTGCTGTTATTATTTCAATCTTATGAGTCTTCAAGGTACCCATCAGCGACAGGATAGCAGGCAGGATTTAATATCAAAGGCAATGAATGTGCCTCTGAGAGCAGGGAAGGGGTTAACCGGATGCGAGGGAAGCAGATAGGACAGTTTGGTGGTGGGGCAGGAGCCTTGAAACAACGAACTTTCAAGAAAAGGAATTCCGGCCATGGGTACTTGGGTTGAATATTGAATGTGACCCTTACTGTCACAGTGCTTCAACAACCAACCTGGTGACATACTTGTTTAAAGTGAGTATGGGCTACTTTGGGAAAATCCAGTTAGAGTACCAAGCTGTTCCTTTCCTTTCCATACACAGAAGGACAATGAAGGCAGAGACTGAACAGGATGTGTATTGACGTTTCCAGGGATGACTTCCTGTATGTATTTATGTCAATGGATAGGATGTAGTCATTCTAAGTTTACCTACATGCAGACTTATATGAAGGATACATGATAGATTAATCATGTCAACATTATAGGTTCCATCTGCTTGAGAAGAATGCCATGGAACAACTGTCATCACTTTGAAAATTCCCTTCAAGAACATGGACCACATTCAGGTGGTATTTGCAAAGAGAATCTCATTGATTAACGAACCTCCAACCTATTATTTTTGTTCTTCACAGAACCTGTAAGTTAGAAGTTTGTAAAAACCAATTGCAATTCTTCCTGAGTCTATACAGCGCAAAAGAAGATAATTGATTCGATTCTGCAGGCTTATTTATTTGGTAAAATATATAGCTAAAGACAGGGCAATGTAGTCAACCACAGCATGTTCTTATGTGTGCACATCCATAAGTCTCCCAAGCAAAAAACACCACAGGTCAGAGCCCCTAACAAGGATGTCTAAGTTCTCATCATGCCTTTCCCACCCAGCCTAAGCAACAGGACTGGATGCAGTTTCTGTTGTCATCTTAGCCTTTGTAGGCTCCATTCTCATAGTCTACCCAGTCAATACGCTCTGACTCCTCAGCAAGGTTTGATATGGTCCTACTTCCCGTTGGGCATCCAGAACCACAGACAGGAATACCCACTCGTCATGGCTCTGTATCAAAACATATCCCGCAGCAATACGTTTTGTAAGGAGGAGGACTCTTCTTGGACAGAATCGTACTACCCAAGCTGCCTTCAAACTGGTGATGCCCCCCAATGCGGGGATCACAGGCACGTGCTATCACGCCTGGCTAGCATTTCCCTTTTTAATTGGTCAGATTCTATCTCTCTCATTTTAAAGTAACGTCTTTGGGAGAACTGTATGTTCATTTTGCTTATTTTGTTTTATTTATCTTTTTCTATGTCATGCCACATTTACTTAGGAGTCTGCTCACTTTTATGCGGGTAGAATATTTCATTTCTTGAAGAAAACATCCATAGCCATTCACTTAATTTTCTCTACTGTCTACAAGGCACCTAACAAATGTTATGTGGATAAGCTAATAAATAAATTACTCCTAATTATGATAAATAAATACAAGATATCATTTATAATGCAGAAAACGCAGGTGCAGTTCCCCACCGGTGAATGCAAGATGGCGGGAGGGAGAATACAGCCTAAGCGTGTACAGAAACAAACATTAGGGGCTCTCCAGAGAGTACACCTCAAAATTCCAAGCTCTGGTCTGCGAACAGCTTCCCCTTCTCCAGAAACGACTTCTTGCCACAATGATATAGGGCTCACACTGCTCACTGGGATACACAATCCATCTCCGGAAGCTCATAGTCGCAGGAGAGAGAGAGAGAGAAGGAATCCTGAGGATGTGTCACTGTGGGTTTTGATGCCCAGCCAAGGTTGTCCACCTGCAACGGTCCCCCAACTATCACATTTCCCCGCTCTGGCCGATAACGAAGATAATTGTTTCATCCACTTTGTCAAAGCCGAAATGAAAAGAGGGCAAAGCGCAATGATGCCGCTGTAAATCACGGGGCCCAGACAGCAAAAAAGGGACAAGATAGCGACTTCATTAAGGGTTATGTATTGTGCCATTAAGTTGGCAGGGGGGTCACCTTTCGTGTCACACTCGGCCTCCGTGATGCATTGCCAGCTCTTCTTTCCAATAAAATTAAAGGGAGATGTAAAACTGATTAGGGGCCATGTTTGCTTCAGCCCGTGGCAAAGGGAATGGCACAGGGAATAATTGATATAAGATTGTAACTGATGCATAATGGCAGCAATTTCTCTTCTTGGTCATTTCATTGCTGACCTTGCCCATTAAAATGAGCCCGGCTGCCTCAGAGAGAGACACTTCGTTTCCCATCAGCCCCAGATCCCACAGCAGCTCCCATTCCCCCAGCCATTGGCCCTCGCAGCAGCGACGTGCCTATAAATATTGTGAGCCTGGGTTTGGGAGGCTGGAGGCTGGTTCCCATATGGGTACGCACTGTAGGTCGGCGATGCCACCACGGGCACATGTCTGAAATCTCTTTAGCTGATACCTACAGATTACCCTAATCCTCATCAGTGTGAAGACACTGCCATGGTGAAAATGACTGCTCACCTCCTTGGTCTGAGTCTCGCGTGTGAAATCCCAGGCCTCTCTTTAGATGCTCCGCCACTTGGTGGGCTAGAAAAAAACTGCTCAAGGCAAGGAGGAACTGATTTTATCTTTACAATAAAAGATTATGTTTTATCAGGCTTTATGAAGTCAGCAATTTGGAACTCTCTATGAGCCACACTTGAGCAATTGTCCAGTCAAAAAATATTCACCAGAGGTCTGTTAGATGCTGAGTACTGTGCTAACATTGAGAATATACAGGTACAGCCCTAGTTCGTGGAGCCTACCGCTAAATGGTGTTTCCATTGGAACAATGATAACTCACATTTGTTGGTGATTTACTATGTGTTGAGAGCTATTCAGCTATATAAATATTGTTTAATTGCCATCATAGTAAGAATGATTGTTAACAGGTTCTCTGTTTTACAGATGGAGGAAAAGGAGAAGGCAGAGGTCAAGTACTTTGTGTAGGACATTTGGAGAAGAAAAAATAGAGCCCACTTTTAAGATGACATAAATTGACACCAAGACCTAAACCCAAAGAAAACCATTTCATTAACTTTTTTTTTTGCTTTTCCTTTAATGCCTTTCCCAAATCATAGTCACATTGATGATCAGTTTTATTCAGCATTCAAGATGCAATCCTATATGTTTACCAATGGAATTCATGATGTGAAGATCCTATAAGTTAGGACAAAGTGAGTAGAAAGGCAATAATATCAACAGTAAGTACTTACCATGCAGTAAGCATTGACTGTTACACAGTATAAGGCCCTATTAGACTCTTTGAAATTCAGCATCTGAAATAGGTGTTTTATGGAGGATAAAGGAAAATGGTAATGCTTATCCATCTTTCCCATAAATGCATTCTCTGTCAGCTATTAGTATCAAGATCATGGAAAAAAAAATTCTGAGCTAGGTGGTGCTGCTGCACAGCTTTAATGCCAGCACTCAGGAGACAGAGGCAGGCAGATCTCTGTGAGTTCGAGGTCAACCTTGTCTACAGAGCAAGTTCTAGGACAGGCTCCAAAGCTACACAGAGAAACCCTATCTTGAAAAACCAAAACCAAACCAAAAACCAAACCAAACCAATCCCCCCCCCCAAAAAAAAATAAAGAAAGAAAAAGAAAACCTTGAGAAAACAGAGCAACAGGAAATGACTTTTTTTTTGTGGCTCTGACTATCCTTGTGACTGGCCCTGCATCTCTGTTCTCACCGTAGATCAAGAGGGCCAGACTGCATGACTCAGAGATCCTCTTGTCTTTGTCTTCGGGGGTCACAGCAGTTAACACACATGTGAGCCTGACCTCATCGTCATAACGATCTTTCTACTGCAGAGAAATGTTTTCTCAGACTCACTGGAGGCTTGCCAGATGGATGTGTCCGCCTGTCTGTCTGTCTCCGTTCTACCACTTCCTAGCATCTGGCAGACTCCAGGAAATGTACCAGCTCTTGGTGGGATGACAAACAACAGTGCCTTTGCCAAAAAATGTAATTAGGCCAGAAGTGGGCTAAGTTAAAGCAGGCATTTCCTCCCACTCCGTGGAACCATGGCCCCACACATCAGGAAAGAGGCAAATACATTTACGAGAGGCCCCACCTACTCAGAAACAACAAATAAAACGTGAACACTCAGAGCTGGAGAAGGCTCATCATCTTATCCTTCCTGACCTTCCCGGGTTTTCCACGAGGAATGCCATTGGCTCTGAAATTTGCCTGTGGTTCTTAGGGTTTTTTACACGTGGTGTGGCAAAGAGAGAACAAAACTCCCTTTTGCAATAATTGAGATAGTAAAGAAATTCTCCATAAATGTGATAGACACACAGCATGCTCATAGCCATCACAACGATCAACCCTTGCAACAATTTTACGATATTCGTGGTGTCGTCACTTTGAAGAGAAGGAAAGCTGGGCTTAGAGATGTGTTGAGGTTGCCTTCTTGCAGGGATGTTCTGTTCCCACTGAAAGAGCTCCCACAGCTCTTTGGGAGAAATAGGAAATTGGTCTAAATGCATAGCTGACCTTCTCGAGTCTAGTCACAATGGCTTTCCAGTAAACAGTCAAGGGAGGAGGTGAGAGGGCCCTAGCCAGCCTGTCTGTGACATCCACAGGAGGTGGAGACTGCTTTTCCCTCCACTGTGTGCTGTCCAGTGACCATCTAGGGTCAGAGGATGAAGGCAACCCAACAAGGTAAGCCTCAACAGAAGTTCCCAGGGGCTTGCAGGTCTCTCCTGAAGGGAAGTTGTTGGAAGATGTTCATTTTTAGGTCCCTATTGTTAAGTTATTAGCTAAAGAAATGTGGTACACTGGATTTGAAGGGGGGGGTGCCTGTAATTCCAGCCCTGGCGATCAGAAGTTTAAGGCCAGTTTGTAAAGCTTCATCTGGATGTGGGGGAGGGGCAGCAAGCTTGCATCTGGGCATCGGTTCCTTATCCACAGAGCATCAGATGCTCCCGTAGATGTGACAGCCTCTTCCGTTTCCTTACCCCTGACGTAGCTCTTTACTCTATCACGACTCAAACTGCAACGAGTTCAGGATCATTTCATTTAAACAATAACAAGAAACCTCTTTAGTTTTCCGAGAGGAAAGTACTGAAAATTAGAAGACCTGTCTCAGCAAAACAAAGCAGACAGAAACGTCACAGCAAGTGACAGCTTAAACCCAAACAATGTTCGTCGTTGTTCAGTCAACAAATAAGGGCTTTAACTCGGCCACGGCAGAGGAAGAAAATGATGGCCAAGTTTCCTCTTTCCATCAGCCACCCCTTCTGCAGTACAGTTTACACATCCCGGATCATGGGTTCTCAACCTGGGGTTCCAATGACCCTCTTATAGGGGTCACATGTCAGATATCCTGCGTCTCTAATATTTATACTATGATTCATAACAGTATCAAAATTGCAGTTATGAAGTGGCAACGAAAATAATTTTACGGTTGGGGATGACCACAACTTGAGGAACTGTATTAAAGGGTCACAGCATTAGGAAGGTTGAGGAAACTGGCTGAGAGGAAAGTCACCACACAATCACCCTGGGCAGACTTATACTCCATTTGGAGCTGTGACTCCTAGCGGCAGAATATGGATAACAAAGTCCACAGCCTTAAAGGCCCCTCTCTGTATTGTTGGGCAAGCATGACCCTAATCCCTGATGGAATACCTTTTCTTGTAGCCTGATTTACCTTGCCAACAATGACTACGGCCCATAAGGCCAATGACTTGACAAAGCCACTTCTCAGCTCGCCGTGCTACCAGCCTCCAGCCTTGTCCAGTAATCCACTTCCTTTGGGGCTTGGCCTGGATGGAGGGCTTTGTATGATATTTGGAGTTTCCCTGGAGGGGTCTGCAGGGGTACATCGAAGTCTCCCAGGGGCAGCAGGAAGGCTGACTGATGGAAGGGTTTTGGGCCTTTAACTGCACACACCACACTAACCAGACAGAGCAGCCTAACCTGTCTTGGGCTTTTCCCCTACAAGCCATGATGTTGGATTCAGAGAGATGGCTTCCCTGTGAAACAAAAGCCATTCTCTCAGCGCGCATTGGATTGGCACTTTCCAGCTTCAATGTTGTGATACGGCTGTTTCCTATGACGACGGCAGGTCCACTTGAGTAGGATTGGTACCCACCTTAAGGATCAGCAAGATCTTCCCCAAATGTTCCTGGCTCCTCCCCTGGTATTGCCATTGAGAAGGAATTGCAGGGCCTCTCAGTCTCCTAAGATTGCATCATGACCTATGGCTCACTCCTTCAAGTATCTAGTGGGAACAGCCATGAGCACAGCCACTGGCTGACTCACGGTGATACCGCAGTCATCAGCATTTTGGGTCCAACTTCCCTAGCCTCCTCCAGGCTCCCTTCTTCCCAGGCCTTGTTTCTGTGCATGCTAGCACCAGGGCCATGAACATAAAACACTACAACTGTGACTGAACTCAGCTCAGCTGTTGCTGTCCTCCACCTGACTTACCTCAGCTTTCCACAAATGGGGATCTCACCCCTCCACGCCATCCTGTGCTTTGACAAGAAGGATCATTCTACATCCTTATTCAGGCTTACAGAGCAGATTTCCATGCCGTCTCCTTTGCTCAGGCATCCTGAGTTCTCAGAAACAAAGCGAAGCTTCCATAGTCTCAGGGCACACTTCTAGTACATTGCATTCCTTCGTTTATCCGGAAACTAGGAACTGAATGCCAAACCCTGCCTCAAGTCCTGGGGACTGACTCATCAGTGACACCTGAAAATTTGTGTGTTTGACCACCATTCTCTTTCCCCTCAGCCACAAGCGGTGAAAGAGGAGGACCCTATTTTGCCAGTCCATTAAGTGGCTCGTAGCCACAAGTCCATGAGCATCCCTGAAGAACAGATGCCCAGGAGATATGCTGACTCTGGTCAGTAGATCCGCAAGAGCCTTCTTCAAAACTGGCTTGGGCATCCACAAGGGACTGGGAACTCTCACCCTCCCAACCTGGCTTCATTAGCTACCTTTCAGTTCAATGCCTCTATTTATTACCTGTCTGCCACGGGGAACAGAGGCAGGGGAAGAAAATTCCTGAGGATTATCAGGGAAGAGAAACAAAGAGGAGACTTTGTGTATGGCGGGAGTTAATAAAACATTTCCACTTGAAAATTTGATGAGCTAGTGAGGCCTGTAGAAACCCTAAACAGACAGGTGCACACCTGGGGCTTCGTGGCCATCCCAATTGTTGGATCAGGCGAACAGACGGGCCCCCCGGGGGGAGACGGTGCCTCCTGCCTTTTTCAGGGGAACATTAGCGGGGATTTATGTTTCTGCTCGAGCCCCTACTCACCTTCTAACATTTGGAGAAGACATCAAACAGCCAGCCAAGCCCTAGGGAAATAGCAGCAGAATTGGGGGAAAAGACAAAGAGAGCTTGGTGACAGGTAACCAGCCCTCTCCCCCGGAGGGTTTCTTACACCATACACACACACACACACACACACACACACACACACACACACACACTCCTATGCCATTTAAGGCAGAGCCAGGAAACAAAGAGAATGCTGCAAGCAGCTGAAATGTTACAATCCGGGGATTATGCTCTTAGTCTGTGCTTCAAGGAAGAGAGCTGGTGTAGCTTCCCTGAAACCCATGAAGTTGGCACCAGTCAGAGGTCACCTGCTTTCTCTTTCTGAGAGTTCTGCTCAACAGGAGAGGGTGTGCACACACTCCCATGTGTATCTCTGCAGTCAAGGGGCATTGCTTCAGGGTCACTCTTAACTCCAGGATCGTCCAGCTGATAGCCTCCAGAACAATTCAACTTTGCCCACAAAGACTTCCTAGAAGGGCGGTTACCTAGAGTGTGAATAAATGAACGAGTGAGTGGGGGAGTGAATGGGATTCGAGAGAAGGATGCTTCAGTGCAAGGACCATCCCTGATTCAGATGCAGCAGAGAGGGGGAAAGGACCTGAAGAAGGGGCAGAGAAGCTGGAGACACTGAGGCATCTGATGCCACGTATACAGAGGCAAAGGACAAGGAGCTCCATGGACACCTCCTTCCCATCCTCAGCCAGCACAGGAAGCATGCGCAGAGGTACAGCACCACACAACAAAGCGTGGGCAACACAACAGGACCCCGGCAATAACTCAGCACAGGACCTTTCTGACTGCCAGGGTGTTTAGAGCTGGTACCGAGGGTACCAGAGACTCAGGGCAGCACAGTCATCCGTAGCCACCATCTTCCTCCTCTAGGCTGCAGGACATCCAGGGCCTCCTCACTGGCTGGACTCGCAGAGCTGCCCACTGAGAGCAGAGGGATATTTTTTTCTTAATGTCTTTATAGAGACGAGCTAATGTAAAGCTTTCCAACATAAGCATGTTTTTCTGTTCCCTCTTTCTGACCTTGGCATTTTCTTTCTCCATTCCTTGGCTCGGCGCTGTCCTGTGGCCAGGTTTGCCTCTCATTTGTCAATGTTATTATTGAATTTTCAAATGCCAGTAGTACACATAAATCAATGGCTTGCTTCTCCCTCCTGGCATATCCCTGCCACATGTGGTCATTCATTTTTTTAATAAGTCCTCCTCTCCTTTCACCCATTTATAAAAATGCATCTTGTTCTCCCACTGCCGTCTATCACTGGCTGAGCCCAGCTATTTGTTGCCCCTCAGTGCTTATTCATCAACGTTTTCAAAAGCAAAATCACTCTTCGCCTCCTGCTCTTATTGTACCATCAATCTTGACCAGGGGATCAATAAACTTCGCTTTTGCAATTCCCCCCCCTCCCCGCCCCCTCCGGAGCTGACTCCAAAGTGCAGTCTTTTTATTTACATTTTTAACTGATCATCAGCGTGGGGGGGGGGGAGGGAGGGGTGGCAGTGTCAGGGAAGCAAAGGGCTTTCCTTTGCTCCCGAGGCAGCAATAACCATCCATGCATCGGCCATTTAACACGGTAACCCAGAGAAATTGATACTCGGCTCTTCCCTGCTCTGGGTCCACTTGCGTAAATCATAACCCGGGGAAACAAAAGCCTGGCCTAGCAGACTCTCTGCCAAACAGACCGACAAGGAGGAAGGCAGAGGGACTCACCCACTGCAAGCCTTGTTGGAGGAGACACATGCTGACGCCCAGGGATTCTTCAGCTTTGCTTTATCTGTGTGCAGGCAAAATTAAATGGAGAGACTTTGAAGGGTGGGTCAAAGGAAAGAAGGCTGAACTGAAGACCTGGCAGACAAGCCTGAGGCTGACTGGCTTATTAAATCTCTAGACCTGTGGATGCTTCTAGCAAGGAGGGGCAGGCTAAGAATTGCAAAGCTGCAGGGATGCAAGTCAGAGGGATTCCCCATTCCTCGTAGTCTATGCCTGTATCTAATTGCACTTAGTCAAGGGTAAACTAGAACACAGACACATTTCAAAACCTGGTGTTCAGTAAGGGTTGCAGCAGGTTGTCCATTTCCTTTGATTTAAAGTATTGGAGTACCTCAGAACTGCAGTGTGTCCTAGTCACAAACCCTGTAAGACGACCATGAGGCCCTGTAAGGAGACGATCATACCTTCCTTCTCACCGTTAGTTTAAATTAAGACTCGCTTTGGCTCAGGGAGGGTGGGGCAGGATTTACACTTGTGAGTCCTGATCTGCGTTTGCAATTGATAGACAACCACCACGCTGGCCTCACAACAACCTACCAAGGTCAGTCTCGTGCCTCTGTTTCAAGGACTATTAAATTGCCGTGTATCTGACTGCAAATTCAGACATTAATGCTAATTCGTCCTCAGGAATCAACTGACATAGATAAGGGAGCCCAACAGGAATCCGTGAGCAGTGCTTGGATCTGGTCCAAGACGACCATCTCCTTCTCCATCCCCAGAGCCACCAATTTCTTGTCACAGGTTTGACAATGAAAGTTCAAAGTTCAAGAGACAAAAAGGAACCAGAGGTCTGCCACCAGCTAGTAGACACAGCAGAAAGAGCCACGAATCTAAGACAAGAGGCCCGCTCCCAACAAGGGGTAAAGAAAAGTCATTCCTCTCCATGTGGCCCCTCTTCCTTTCTCAGCCTCAGGTTCCTCGACTCTAAAGGAAAGGAATCGCTTCTGGAATGTCTAGAATTTCCTTCAGATGTACCATCGCTGTCTCTTCTGGGACCACCAGTGAAGATCAAAAGCCCAAAGACATCACCCTGACCAGAAGGACACCATGGTGGCCCAACTTAGAAAGAAGCAATTGCTAGGGCAGGTCCAGGTCCATAGACCACTGCTCAGAACTGTTGTATTAGCCTCTTCGCCCATCCCATGAAATGGGGTGTTGCCTCCCAGAGACAGGGTGGTGATAGCTCAGAGACTACACACAGCTCAGGCTCGCAATACCCATAGCTCATAGATCGGCTACTGATTGTATATGCATTTTCCTGTGGGTCTGAACTGTTGGGTATATACATCTCTGTCCTGCCATTGAACTCTATAATCCTTAAGTATTGGGACTGCTTCTTACCTCTTCTTCACTAGGGAGAATTAGTTCAGTCATTTGTTTGTGCCTACTTGAGATCCAAGTATGGCACTGTTTTGGTAGGTAAATAGAGCAGAAGGCAGACGTAAGCTGAAGTTGGAAAGTATAGGGTAGAGGGGGTGACGTCAGAGAAGCCCACGAGATGCACAGAAAGCCAGATCCAGAATGGCGAGTAAGCAGCGAGTGTGGGCATAGTCCCTAGGTACCCTGTGCCTGGATCCCTGCAGCCCACGCTGCAGCGAGCTGGACACCTACTGGAGAGCCAAGGAGAGAAGAGAAAACAGAAATTCTGAACAGGGAATTCTAAAACTCATCACTGCCTGTACTCTACGCACCTCATGAGAGGAACACAGCAATAAACAAGGCTCCCAATCAATCAATGCGGCTCCAAAATGGCTGACCTTAGCAGACACCGAAGAGGCTGGCGTATCAGCTATGCTCTCTTTTAAGTTAATCCCAAGAAAGGCACTAAAGAACACACAGCCCGGCTTGAACGGTAGCCAGCCTGCCAATCTCATAGTGGACTTGCTTGGGCGCAGGCATCAGGCTTATGTAATTCCAACTGTTTTGCTCACGAGCCAGAAATAAACAATGAGTGACCGGTGTTTTTTTAAAAGCCAGCTCCCCTGCAAGGAGGAGAGAGAGGAAGCCAAGAGGCTAAGCGAGGAAGTGCCTGCCAAGATAATAAATACGCGCCCAAATCTCCAACATTTTGTGGTTTGACACTTAATTGATTAACTAATTTGAGGCAACAAGATTTAGTGTTTCTACAGATTAGTGTCCGAGGAGTAATTATAGCCATGGCTCCCATCTTCGACGAGCCTGGAAGCTGCAGCTTTTCCCCAGGTCAAACATGCACGGGAGTCTTCATATTGGAGCGGATAGAAATGGGCTTTTGGAACACGTCCCTTTTCGGCTCTGCGTGCTGGGATTGCGCTGGAAAGGTCACTCAGTGCCTTTATCAGCGTAGACAAAATCCCCTGCCTGTAATGTATGTGTTTATTCTCAAATTAAATATATTAATGTATTATTTGTTCTTAAAATGTCATGGACTAGATAGCGAGTTGAGCCCTCCTGGCAGACCTTTGAAGCTTAAAGAGTAATGTAATACTAGTACATTAATCCATAGGCCGCTCAGTCATCTCCCCGTGGAGGCCCTAGTCTCTGCGCATGCTCCAAAATGCTGGATTTGCAGCACACCGTTGTAGGAGTTCACGGAGCGTTTGATAGCAGGCTTCTTCTTGATGCTAATGAAAGGCACGGGTCCTATATTATTTAGGTGGAAATATCCTACCGAGGACTTAAAAAACAGGTGGAGGCCAACGTGGTCCAGGGTTAAAAATAATTTCGGGGAAAACGGGGAGCGAGCCAGAGTATTTCTTTTCTTTGCTGGTCTCCTTTGGCCACGCCCTGATAGGATGTGTGATTGGATGTGCTGTGGGAGCCCGTCTTAGGGACTGGGCACCGTCCAGGAAAAGGACAACTGCAGTCAACAGTGTAAACAGTGATTAGGTGGGGCTGGGAAGGGGAGGGGAGCTGTCATCTCGGTGACATGAGGACACCGGGAAGGAAGGTAGGTGAGGGAGATCCTAGGGACCCAAGGGCTCTTTTACAAGTATCCACAGAAAATAAGGTTCGCTGAGGAGCTAGTAAAGGATTTTTACCCCCTCCTCCAGCTTGTCTGTGTCTCTTATGGCTAGGTTTTGGTGCAATGGCTGGGTTTCTCCACACCGAATGGCTGTTGCTGGAATGAGGGATCCTGGAAGCTGACAGCAGGAGATGAGTCCCTCAAGAGGTGACTTCTGGAGACACGTCAATGAATTTGGAAAGACAGCTAGTTAGAATTCTCAAAGCCGCAGCCACTCCTGAGACTTTGGATCTTGCATGGCCCTTAAGAGTTATCACACACGGAAGCGAGGAGCCCGGCCTCCCAATCCCTACACTGGCCAGTCCTGGAGAGGACATAACTTTGGGCCGTTCCCTGGGCAGGCAAGTCTCTGCTACTGCACCTGCACCTTTAGCAGCCAGTGTCCCAGCATGCGGGGACAGATGCATTGGTCCCGAAGAAAAAGATCTGCGTGGTCGAAGCATCCCAGGACTCATCACACGTAGCAGTCCCCTGGGGTGTCTCTTCATTTCTCAACCTTTTCCTGAGAAATTGACTCTCACCAGCTGTTCTGACCCTCTGCTGCCCTCTGGTGGCTACTGGTACAACTACCCCAACCAGAAAGAACCCTTTGAGCCCCATGTATCATTGGGACAAATGTGTCATGCTGACATGTTCTTTATACTGAAAGATTTCTTATTGTTCTTTTGTTTGTTTCTTTTCTTGTATTTTCCTCTACCTTTTCAGTCTAAAAATTAAATTCTGACATTAAACAGACTTTCATTTGTTTCCATCTTGAAGGTTTTCAGGGGTCTTTAGGTTTTTGATGAAAACATACTTGAGTCTTGCAAAAACATTATTGAGTATTTCCTTGGGATGGTCTTGTAAGAGCAAGATCTTTCAGGAAGGAGTGGGTGAGCCATGAGAGTTGAGCAGACTCAAGTGAGACACACATGGCCTAGAGATGACCAAACTTCAAGGACTGACCTTCCTGGCCTCGGAAGTTGTACCTAGTAGCCCAAATGCAAGAGCAAAAGGCTTTCTACTGAGTCTGATTTCAGGCCCTAGCTCTGGAACTCGCTGCTTGTGTAGTACTGGTAGAATCTCTTATCAAAGGACTAGCTTCTGTGCTTGTGGAATGTTCTAGTAACTACTAAACAACTTGTTTGCAAAACACTGACTTCGGTGTACTTTCCAAGGCACATGGCCAAGTACTGGCTTTTTATCTGAGAGCTTATTAGTATCACATATGAGTGTCAAGAATCCCCAAATGTCATCCCCCATGGCATAAGGACAACAGTGACTGAGAACTACAGATCTCAACCTGGCACACAAACTGTTCTCTGGATGCATGTGATGGCACCCAAAAAGGTGATCTTTTCAGAAAAATCACTAAAAAAATGAAGGACATGTAGGTGCAAAGATAAATGAGCAGGAAGCTATGAACTTTGCTATAAGCCTTGGTCTACCTTTGTGTGTTCACTAAATGGCTTCCTGATGCAGAGGCTTGAGTAAATGCCTGGGGGTGGTACCCTCTTCTGCCAGACCTGCCCTGCAAGGCCCACTCTCTTAGACATACACTTCCTAAAGAAACAGCAGGTAAAGATAGATCCATGATGGAAATGAACCACCAGACTGTGGACACACATGAAGAAATGCTTTCTTCAATAATATGTCCAGTACAGGTAAAGTCAGAATGGAGTTACATCCTACAGACGGGGTATCTGGAAGTCTAAAGTCCTGCTAGTACTGAAAGTTCTAAGGAATTGTCTGAAGCCTTCAAGGCACAACTACCTTGGCCAGAGAGGACCGGCAGGGCAATGTTACATTCCTCTTAAGTAGTATATTTGCCAGAAAAAATTTTAAAGTTTGTTGACCTAGGTTTCTGTCCCACCAGGTCCCACAGCCATGCAGTCCCAAAGAAATACACAGAGGTCTACATTAATCATAAACTGGTTGGCCTACTAGCTTAGGCTTCTTATTAACTAATTCTTAATCTTAAATCAGTCCATAATTCTTTTCTGTGTAAGCCATGTGGCTTGGTACCTTTTATCAGTGAGGTGTTCTCATCTTTGTTCCTCTGTGTCTGGGTGATGACTACAAACTGACCCTTTCCTCTTCCCAGAATTCTCCTGTTCTTGTCACCTGCCTCTATTTCTTGCCTGGTCATCCTGTCTATACTTCTTGCCTAGCTACTGGCCAATCAGCGTTTTATTAAAGCACTACAAGACCATTGTCCCACAGCAAAAGTTGAAAAACTAATATGTAAGCATATATAAATATATATCTATAACACAGTCTTTTCATATGTCACATTTTTGCTTAAAGCTTAAATAATAGTAGTAAATATCAGCATACAAAAGACTCAGGAGGCAAGGAGAAGAGTACCACAAAAAATTATATATCATAAAATTAAATTTTTGATGAGTGGTTATAGAGCGTCTTTAGTATCTATCTTAGAGAAAGAAGGAAAATTAAAACAAGGGGGTAAAAGATACCTCCCTTTCTCTCTGTGTGTGTGTGGCAATCATTTGTGCGCTCAGAAGGTTGAAGCCGTTTGGAGTCAGAACAAGCAGTTGAAGAGCTGTAAGAGCCCCAAAGCATCAGCTGGTGAAATGGCTGTCACACAGTGGCTTTTATACGATGTGGGGAACTTTCAGTTCTTTTAGCGTGGGGTACTTTGTTTAGAGAGAAATGAAAGCGGAGTAATTTCCTTTGAAATCATAGAGAATGTTTGACCTAGGGTTTTTAAGTTTGTGTATGAAAGAGGAAAAAAATTACAAAACACTTTGATTGTAAAAAACAAACCCAAAAACCTTCAAGTGTAAAATGTGTCATCCTCCAAAGCTCAAGGCTTTGCTTTCAGGAAGTCAGGAAGCAGTCCATGTCTTGTGGCAGGAACTGGGGTGTTCCTTTGGTCAAGAAGAGTAATGCTCTTTGTTAGTTCTGCTCAGCAGGCAGGTCAGTCAGCACCTGGTGCTCAGAAGCCCCCGGGGCCACCAGCCCAGGATTCAGGTGATGCGGTATTTAAGAGAAAACTTGCCATTTTGTTGAAATCACAGAAAGAGGAGCCTCCTTGACTTGTTCTGACCTTCCTTGTATTTGGGAAACTTCTTTTTCTTTATGCCATGGGGCAGATGCCTGGCATTGGAGACACACCTGGAGGCTACGTTCTATTTTAATCACCTCCTTTCTGTCCAACAGAAACCATGGGAAACAAAAGAGCTGACAGCTCCAGGCCAGTGACAAAACTTTGCCTGGAAAGCATCTTCCTATTTCTCAGGGTCCTCTTCCTCCAGGATGGAAAGGGGTGGAGCGGAACTCTGGCAGAGGGGGGGTCAAATGGACAGAGAACAAAGCAGCAAGGGAAGGAAAAATAACAATGTATTTTGTCTTTTCCCTCTTAGCAGACCTTGCTGAATCAGGACCCTGCATGGTAATGGAGACTCCAGAACAATCTAAACCAAAGGCGCTTTTCCAAGGGACACAGCTGGGACAGGCTTGAAAAGAGACGTCCAAGCCAGCCAAGATGGCGGCTCTAGCAGGCAGACTGGGGTGCTCGCAGATCCAGAGGCCTGCAGAGGTGGAGACAGACCCTTCCCTGTGTAACCCTTACTTGAGGAATCACAAAGGTCACAGAGGAAACGGGCTGAGCCTCCTGCTTTCTGTTTCTGTAATGGTATTAGCAATGACTCTTTCTTACTCAATCGCACTCCCAAAGGATTGTCAATAAACTTTTTATGTGCCATAACTGTTACATTAAATAAAGCTGAAAGTATTGAGTAAACCGACTGTAAATCACTTTAGATGCCTTGGAATTACATTAAGTGTGAGAATTATGGATCTTTTGCTGCTTGCAGAAACAGAGAAACGACAGAGCCAGGGGGTTTTATGCTGCCAGCCTTTTGAAGATTTTTTAAATTATTTTTTTATGCTCCACGACAGCCATCTCTTGTAAATGACTTGTTCAGGGGCAAACTAGAAGAACAGTGGCTGGACAGAAATGGCGAGGAAAAGGCGCCTTGCACTGAGGGGCACAGTCCAATTTCCTCTCTCCTTTGCATGTGTCTACAGAACTCTTTTTTTCAAGATTTCTTTTAATATTTGTACATTTTAAGTAGACGATGAGGGGATGTGTCCAAACAGATCTGCGGGGTGTACACACATGTGCACAAACATACTCTTTCTTGGGCTTCCTAAAACCTCTTCCATTCAAGTGTCCCCAGCTGTTATTTTTGTGACATCAAGCTCTGACTCTCGCTTTGTCAGTGTCAAATAGTCTTCCTGAAGCCTCCACAGGGTCAGATCTGTCTTCGACAGACTTGTCAAGGTGCTGAAACTGGAAGAAGTTTGCAGAGAAGGTTGATAAAAGCAGAAATCACTCAGACGAATATTCCCCGGGACCTGTTTTGATGTCAGGGCGGATTTGATTCTGTTTTGGGGGGAGCGGGGATTAACGATGTCTTCCAACCAGCCCGGTTTCTCTGTTGACCACTTCCAGCAACAAAATCATAACCAGGGATCGGTGACATCAAAGACTGTTGACATAGTCATCAGAATGATGTCTGGAACTCAGAGTCAACTTCCTTTCAGGAAGAAAAGGCGTGGAAAGAAGCCATGATACTTCCAGGCCCGGAATGGGTGTGAGTGGTGACTAATTCATAGGAAGTCATAGAATGTCTGGGGGAAAGTACTGCTGGATGAAGCCTGCCCTTAGATACCCGGTCTAACTGTGTTAGGAGCCAGAGGCTCCGATGTGATGCTAACAGAGGACCAATTTGCTTGTCTTACCTGACCGCTAAAATCCTCATTATTTTAAAGCCTGCTATTTGTTTAAAGAATAAACAATAAAAATCTCTATTTCAGCCCATCTAAAGCATCAGCTCTGGGCTCTCCGTCTGGCTGGGGAAATGAGTCAGCCCCGCCTGAAATGACTGGGAACAGTGTAAGGGGTTCTGAAGCCTAAGAGAGGATGGCTGGGATTTGGAAGAGGGAGAGCCATGAGGGCTACAGGATTGGAAAAGCTGGAGACCCACACACTTGTGCTTGTTGGGAAAGTGGTATGAAGTAAACAAACACACATGTTATGAGGGACAGAGAAGAGAAAGGAGCCAACAGGACAAGTGGCTGAGTGGGTTGGGGAGTGTGTCGAGCCAGGCAGATCATACAGTCTCTACAGAACAGGAGCTTTTGCAGAATCAGAAAATTAGAGGCTGGATGAGTGTGTCTGGGCAGTTTGTCACCAGACAACACCTGTTACACCAACCTGGAGTTGTATCTGGGGACACAGAGGTGAGAGAGAAAGGGCTGAGTGAGTCATAGCTCTAGGTGACATTAGAGCTAAAAGATACTTGACCCACGATCCTTCCTTCTGCTATAAGCTGCACAGCGGCATCTCTGTCCTGTCACAGAGACTCTCCCATATGGAAGGTCAGGATTGGAAACCCTTAGATCTCAATTTTGACCTTGTTATCGACACTTACTGGTTCTACAACATTGAGTAGATTACTTTATCTCTCGTGTTCTTGGGGGTTCACCTAGGAAGGTGAAGGTGAACAATCCGAGAGTCACTTCCAACTCTAATTGTTCTGACAGCTGTGGCTTTTTCTGCATTGCTTTCCCTGTCACTAGAGAGCAGGTCAGATGAAAGTCTGCACGGCCTGCTCCTTGGCCGTGCATGAAGAAGACTACGCTGGAGTCTCCCAGCCAGCACACTGATGGGATCCATCAAGATCGAGGGCTCCTCATCAAACTTTCTCCACTGCTTAACGACTGGGCCACTGTTTGAGTGGATTCATCTCCCAAAGCCTTGAGTCCCACATCTGTGTAGTGAAGAAGCAAATGAGAGGTGGGCTGTTGGGGGAGCTTCAGCAGAGACCCTATCCAATACCTTCGGTTCATTCAGCGGCTTTGGCGGGTACAACAAAGTTCATAGGCTCCAATAACCACTATAATTTAGCTCAGAGAACAAAACAGCCTAAGTTCCAGGTCACTTCTGACTATCCCCAGAGAAAGAGAGAGAGAGAGAGAGAGAGAGAGAGAGAGAGATCTAAATAACATTGTGTGTGCGTGTGTATGCACGTGTGCATGCGTCCCCTCATGCACCTATGCATACAAAGGTAAATTGATGTCAGTGTCTTTCTCAGTTCCTCTCTACTTAATTTTTGAGATGGCATCTCTTACTGACCTGGAGCTCACTGATTGGCTAGACTTGCTTCTAGCAAGCCAACATGCAACTTGATCTACCTGCCTCACTCCTCTGAGCACCGGAGAGAGATGGTGCCATCTTTCACATGAGTCCTGGAAATTCAAACTCATGTTTGTGTAGAAATCATTTGGCTTAACTGAGCCATCTCCCCAGCACAATACAGTCTTGAGCTACAAAGTTAACCGCGACAGGGAGACTTTATGACACACCATCCACATACATATTAAAATATTTATAGATGAACAAGTGAATACATCAGAGAAAATCAGCGGTGGGTTTTTAATTGAGCAGATGCCAAAGATGACACCCACACTTTGATTCCAAGTAGAAATGGAGACAAAATATGAAAGTGCCAAGATATTTATTAGGGGATTCTTGGGCCAGAATCTCTGGGCTCAGGTGATAAAATGGTGAACAAAAGTAGGCAAATTTACTGTCACAGGGGGTGGCATCCTAGGGGATGAGAGCCACTAAACCATTTTAGTGAATTACTGCAACCATTTCAGAGAGTGGGTGCTGAGGCGAAGAAGACGAAACCCAAGTTCAGAGTGTGATGGTCAATATTGCCAACTTGCTAGGGTCTAGTGTCACCTAGGAGATGACAAGCCTCTGGGACTACCAGTGTGAAGGGTTTTCTAGGTTGGGTTAGCTTCTGGCCATGGCTGTGGGGGAGTCTCTTGATTAGGTCAATACCATCCCTGGGCTTTGGTCCTAGACTACCAAGAGTGAATCACATCCTTTCAGCTTCTTGACTGTGGGTGTCATGTGACCAGATATTTCAAGCTCCTGTAGCCTTGACTCCCCCCCCCCCCCAACCCCACCACAATGGACTGTGCCCTTGAGCTATGAAGCGAATGAAGCTCATCCTTCCTTAAGTTGCTATATGTCCAGGGGATTCTGTTAGAACATCAAGAAAAGTAACTAAGACAGGGAGAGGACCGGATGACAAGTGACAGTGACAGGGACTGCATGGAAGAAAACCCCCAGGTCACAGCTGAGCTGATATCTATTGTTTACTTGTTTTTGCTTTTCATTTTAATTAAGCGTGTGTTTACTCAGGCACTTACCATGATGCATGTGTGGAGGCCAGAGGAGTTTATTCTCTTCTTCCATCTTGTGGGTTCTGGGAATCAAACTCAGGTCGACAAGCTTGGAGGGAAACTCCTTTATCCACTAAGTCTTCCTCCTCCTCCTCCTCTTCCTTTTTCTTTTCCTTCTCCTTCCCCTTCTCCTTCTTTTTCTCCTTCTTCTTTCTCCTCTTCTTCATCTTCTTTCTCTTTCTCCTTCTCTTCTTCTTGTTCTTCTCTTTCGTCCTCCTCCCTCTCTTCCTCTCCTTCTTTTTCTTCTTGGCAGAGTCTTATAATTTAGGCTGGCTTCAAGCTTACTCTGCAACCAAACATGACCTTGAATTAATGATCCTCGTGCCCCCTCCTTCCAAGTGCTTGAGTTACAGGCATGTACCCCCATGTTCAGTGCTGGAGGCTAACCTCAGGGAAGTCTTCATGCATGCCGGGCAAGCATGGTACCAACTTAATGGTGAGCACATAATAAAGCTCACCATCCCCATCAATGTCTAGGACTTAATTTTCCTTTCTAGAAAGCCACTCCAAATATTCGTTTCAGTTCTCCTGGCCATTCCTATTTTCCCTGCATGTGGAGGATACATTTAACATTTAGCTCTTAATTTAAGTAAATTGTGTGATAATTACGAGAAACAATGAAATAACTTCTTTTCTCAGTGAAAATACAGCTCTAGGTTTCTGCAAGCAAAAGCAGATTGTCTCCCCTAAACTCTTTAGCACCCCTAGAGGGCTGGTGTATGGGCCAAGCCTGTGCCCCCACAGAAAGGTGATGCAAACCACCATGCCACACTGAGCTAAGCTCTGATGAGAAAATCATTAGTGGAGACGCCAGGTGGAACCCCCCTCTGCTTTGCTGATCTTGTAAATTGTCTAGACTCAAGTGTCACGGGCATAAGATAGCGCCTCGATTTTGCAGAGCAGAGGCACATTAACCTCTGTGGGCTCTAGCGGGGTTCCGACACAGAATGTCTGGTGAAAACCGCCTTGCTCATGGTAATTGCTTGCCACACTGGGAAAATGATCCCAGGCTGTGTGAAGATAAGGAGAAATGGCTAGAGGCAAGTCACCTGGGTTTTATTAGGCTTACCCTAAAAAATAATTAGCATAGCCTGTGAAATCATCTTAGTAGATGCTTGCATGGCTGGCTTTTGCCCCCAGAAGGAAATGGTAACCTAGCTTGTTAGAGAGAGAGAGAGAGAGAGAGAGAGAGAGAGAGAGAGAGAGACTAGGCTGGAGACAAAGACAGAACTCTCCCATGCTTCTGTGATGGCAAAGACAAATGAAAGGCTGGATTTTCCAATAAATGCGTCCAAAGCCACCAGGAACCCAGGGCATAAATGCTCAGAGCTATCGTGATACTCTGAGCAGAGACATGCCTCATTGCTACGGAGGGCTCCAGGCTAGGCAGACTGGTTGGGTCCCTCTCACAGTGGCCAGTTTGAAGGACACAGAGCCAAGACCCGCATGCATGCACAGATCTCATGCCCCACACTTCTGATCAAAACCAGAGCTGCAGCAAGAGAGTAGAGTGGTCCCCTAACAGCTATCGGTACTTTGCATCTCAGTCGGCTGATTTGGAGTGACCCAAGGGAGCAGAGTCTGGTCTGGTTCGTCGTGGAAGCAGACACTGTAGAGAGAGAGCAACCTTTTCCCTTTTCTTCTTCCCCAGTGGAAAAGGAAATACACTATGCCTGAGAGGGAGGATTGGCATGCATTAAACTAACCAGACGGAAGCTAGACTTTGGGAGTCACCTTGTCACCGAGACCTTTTCCGTTTCCTCTCAGAGACTAGAATGTTCCAGAGAGCCAGTGGGTTTGAAATCTTGAATTCAATGGGCCAAGGTTAACCTGTTTGTTCCCTAAAATTTGGGGACATTCACATCTCAGGGGAGATGGCTGCTTATTCCAGAAAATATTCAGCCCTGTTGTTTGTCACAGAGAAGCAGGATGTCATGCCTTGTTTCTGTTGTGGCAAAGGTGATGTGGGAATAGCTAATCCCCATTCCTGAGGGCTGTGGCCTGTCTGCGAGGGATCTGTACCCTTTAAAGCAGGGGCCACACAGGCAGGCCTGTGAGCACTGTTCCTACTCACCTGTATGGCCTTTGTATTCTGAATAAGAATGGCCCTCTTATGTCTGAGTGCCTGGTCATCAGGAAGTGGAACTATGTGGAAGGGATTTGGAGGTGTGGCCTTATTCTTCCTGTCTTGGAGCTGGTGATTTGTCTGACCTCTCCCCAGGGCACAGAGAAGCAAAAGACGTCTCTCCTCCCTTCTCCTGAGCCAACAGCACAGTGGGATCTGGCCCATTTTAGAGCTGGTTTGACCCAGGTTACCTCCAGAGGCTTCAAGCTCAATTGCAGTCCTGTGGGGATTGAACACTGCACCCTGCAGAATAGAGAAGGACATAGCCTTGCCCAGAGCAGAAACAGATGTTATTACCATGGCCCAGGTAAATATCATAGTCAGTTTCCAGATAAGGCCAAGTCCAGAACCTAACCACAGGTCAGCCAGGGTGGAGCCAGGACCATGGGGTGCTGGCTGTAGCTCAGCTCCTGCACCTTGGTGCCTTGTTCAACAACTACAGGACAAGAGCTTGGCCAGTGGGTCCTCTGAATCAGTGCAAGGTCTCCAGGTCTTTTGCTACAAGAGGAAGAACAGGGAAGAGGAGAGCCTGCTGACTTCTCTGTCTGACTGGCTCTCCAGTAGTCTCTCCCCTTCTTCTGTAGTCCCTCCTTTCCTCCCCTAGTTCCCCTCCCCTCCCCTAAACTCTCTTCTTCTCCACTAGCCTCTCCCCTCCTCCCCTGGCTTATCCCTCCTCCCCCTAGCCTCTCCCTTCCTCCCTGGCCTCTCTGTTCCTCTTCTAGCTTCTTCCCCCTTCCCTAGCCTCTCCCCTCCTCCCCTAGCCTCTTCACTCCTCCCCTAGCCTCCCCCACCCCCACTCCTGCCTCTTGCTTCTCCCCCTAGCCTCTTCACTCTCTTCGCCTCTTACTTCCTCTCCTCTCCCCAGCCCGTGACTTCAGCTCTGAAGATGGCCTCAGGCCTCTGCACACACACACTCCTGCCCTGCCCTATGAGAGCCTTTTCTCATGGCCTGACTGATAATTTATTTAGTTTTGCTAAGTGTTCCTTTACAGGGAAGGGAGACAAGGGAGGGGTGAAGGGGAAGATGGGTTGCTGTCTTTGAAAAGCCGACTCATAAATGTTCAGGTACGTTCCTTTTTCTGTAGGCTAAGCAGCTTTCTCAGCCAAAAAAACAATCACGCTGCAAGCATCTCTGAGGTCTGGAGAGAGCAGACGTATTTTATCTCTCCTCGGTGATGGCTCTGAGCGGCTAATGCTCTTGCATTTTAAGCTTGAATGGATTTTTGTCCAAGGCAGCTATAGTTTGTTTCGCTCCTCTTGCAAAGGTCTTTGTAGTGCGCTAGCAAACACGTCTCCTTAAACCTAGGGGAAGACATCTTCTGCCTCCAGGTACCATACAGGAGGTGGGATATGCTATTATTTGACCCTTCAAAACCCAGTCTCCACATTCTTCCCGCTGGGTAATAGAACTGAGACTTATTCTTGATAGGTGAGGTAGAGAGAGAATTTATGAAGGGAAAGGATTGTAACAAATGGGGTTTTATGGGGAAAGAACAAGCTGCCTTGATGTGTACTTCTTTCGGACATGACTGAGAGAATTGGCAACATAGCGGTCATCTTGTAGCCGTGAAAGAAACACTCAAGAAAGCTTGTGTTCTTGGGCAGCACAGCAGAAAGGTGGGGGAAAGCCTGGCTTTTTAGACAACAAACTGTTGAATCAGCTAGCTTCAGACTTCCCTGCTAAGACAATAATAAATGTTCGTGTCACAAAGGCACTGTTAAATGGGATTCGGGTTATTTGTAGCCGAAAAGTCATTCCTAACAGACACACTAGATCACAAGGTTGGCTCTGTCAGGTAGGGCTTTTTAAAAGTTCCTTAGCTTTTTTTTTTTTTTTTTTTTTTTTTTTTGTGCTGAATCTATGGATAGATCGTGCCAGAAGGTAAGCAAAACACACATGCCCTTGCCTCCAGAGAAGTCTGTCTGCCAGTGACTGGTCATGTCTGTGGAACTCTTGTTTTCTGTGGTGCAGTCCTCCCCTGAGGAGGTCCCTGTGTCTAGGCCACCAGATTCACAGAAGGGCTGTTGCTGAGGTCAGTGTACTTCAGATCTTCTGCTTGAGAACTTGGAGTAGCCTCTCCTGGGTCCACTCAAAGTCAACCTCTCCTCTTCCAGACTAGAGACTGGTCCTTTGGACTGAGTTGTCAGTCTAAGAGGAAGGAACCTCAACCTCCAATGAGAAAAATGTCTCCGTAAGATTGGACTATGGACAGGGCCATAGGGCACACTCTTATTAGTGAATGATGTTGGAGGGACCTATTCATTGTGGGTGGTGCTATCTCTGGGCTGGTGGTTCTGGGTTCTATATGAAAGCAGGCTGAACAGGCCATGGGAAACAAGCCAGAAAGCAGTATCCATCCATGGCCTCTGTATCAGCTCCTTCCTCCAGGATCCTGCCCAGTTGGAGTTCCTGTCCTGACTTCCTTCAGTGATAGACTATGATGGGCAAGTATAATCCAAACAAACCCTTTTTTCCCCATTTTACTTTTGGTCATGGTGTTCCATCACAGCAATAGTAACCCCGACTAAAAACAACTACCAACTAGGGACCAATTGTTCAAATATATGCGCCAATGGGAGACATTTTTCTTTCAAGCCACCACAGAGGTTCATCACATATTCAGAGGTGTATCACGAGTTGCCAATGGATATTTTGAAAAGGCACTTGAGATTACTTTCAATTCTGGTACTGTTTTTAGGTTTAGAGTCACAGTCTGTGGCCTAACAAGCCAGGTTCTGGTATCCATCATTGATAAGCTCATTAAAATACCAAAGTATCAGTGTAAAGCAGAAAGTTTTATTTAATGCGGTCAGACTAGAAAGAGAAGCAAAGGGAGTGGAAGAGGAGGAACTGGCATCTTGTGTTAGACAAACCCCAGTGATCTACTTCCCCTCACCAGGTCCCACCACTACCTGAGGCCGAAAATGAAGCCTTCAGCAGGTGAGCATTGGGAGAACAGTATCCAAGGCAGAGGGAGCTGAGTGAGAAATGTATTGTTGGTTGGTTCTCTAGTTCTCTGCCCCAGACTCTAAACCATAGTTGGGAACACGCTTCCCAAGATGGCACCAAAGGACTTCTGAGGACTTCCACTCTCTCAGCCCGATTTCTGAATAAATATACAAAAGAAAGACCCATGGGTTTTCCCAAACGACTTGAATTCATTACAGAGGGGGTCACAGAGGTGGGGCATGGTGGCACTCATTTCTGTTCTTACCACATACAGTTGATAGATCTCAGCTTCAATGGGCTACCAAAATGCTGAATAAAACCAAACAACAAACAAACAGAGCACACATAGGCAGCAACCAAGCAGCCGTGCAGAGTTCTACTCCAGGTGGAAATTATTCTCCAAGGAAAGCTATTGCTGAATGCTATTACGGAACATTCCTTCCTACCTCCTCACAAGTGAGAACCTATTGAGATCCTGGACCCGGGTGAGAGAAGGAGCATGGCCTGAGAGCCCAGACTCTGCCTCGCTTCCCACCTGTCCATTCTGGACCGGCTGGGGCAGAGCTTCCCCCAGATCTGAACAAACAGGGTTGTTTTCCATTGAGACAGTCTTCCACATTACTAAGAAGAGAAACAACAAGCTAATGGGAACATAGTTCATATAGCAAAAGGGAACCAAGGAATTAGCGAAGCTGCACAAACCAAAAGCGTAAAACCAGATAACAGAGTCAAGAAAAATTATGGCATAAAAATGAAAAGGAGCACAGACCCAGAGAGCATAAAGCCAGATGGTAAGATGAGGAAATCGGCAAGCCCAAGGATGAAAAGTTACCCGTTTTACGGGAAAGCACTCCCAAATTGATTCGAGTGACAAAATCCACTTAATTTTGCATCATTCAAAAGGTTCTCTGAGATGGAAAGGAGATAGTTCTAATGCAGCAATTCCCCCCAGTTATAGGGCCCTACGCCTATTTCAGAGGCATGTGAGGGGCGGGTGTCTCATCTGCTGCACAGTCGCTCGGCAGCCCCGTGGTTCCAGATTTCACCAGAAACCAGGCCAGTGACTATGCATCACCAAAGACAAAAACCTGAGACCCGGAGATCAAATCTATAATTCATAACAAATTACTAAGCAACCCTGAATGCCAAATGGAAGAGCGCTGAGCTGTGTAAATTAAAGGGACAGGAGCAGAGGCTGTTGGACTACCCCTAAAAATGAACAAATTCAGCTCAGGTGGCATATGTGGATATGTCTTCCTGTGACACCCCGGGAAGAGAGAACAACATCCACACGGGGTTTCTAACCTGCGTGCATATCAATTCCCTTATGAAATAATTCTGATTGCATCTGGTAAATATTGGCTTTGGATTCAACAAAATCTAGATGAGCAATGAGAAGAAGAAATGCTTGTCAGTCAAATAAATCTTAGAGTTGCGGTGGCTGGAGGGAGTGAGAACCTGGTGGGAGAATCGAAGGCAAATGAAAAAGGAAACAGCACTCAGAGTGTCAAGCTTCATGTAGATTTCATTATTAAATTTACATGCTATCAAATAAACTTAGTACAATTAGCAAGGTTATTTAATATTTAATAAAAACACATATGCAACTGTATCAGTGAGATAAACATCCACACAGTATATGTTAATATTTAATAAATTTAATAAAAATTTTTTAAATGTAATAAAAAAGCAATTGAGAAGGTAATAAGTAATAATGGAGAAAAATAACTAAGTCAGTTGAGTGGAATATCAAGTTAAAATTCTCAGTTCACATGAAGTGCCTGATGCATAATTAGACCAACATAAATGTTTGTTAAAAGGAGAAATTAATAAATGAATGAATAATATATTGAATTCTAGATGGGTTAAATACTTGACAATCCATAAAACATTGCAAGAAATTACAAGCATATATTGTACCCATCTCTAATTGAGAAAGGCCTTAACTATAAGAATGACAGACAACAAAGACAACCCACTGTGGCACCGACTCCAGAGTCATTTTCAGAGTCTCCTCGTGAAAAACCACACAAATATGACATGCAAGGATTCATTTCTCTCATTTATGAGAAGCTCTTGTGAGTCAGAAGCACAGAGACAAATACTCCACTGAAGACAAGAGCAAGGACATTAGAAGACAAATCTCAGCAGAGAGACAGGTGGCTGATAAATGCGTCAGAAGTGTTCAACCTCATTTGTTATCCAAGACATGAAAAATTAAGCAAAACATAAGAAAAATCCAATTTTTAAAAATTCTGTCATCAACCACTTTTTCCAAAAAATGCCCAGATTCTCGATGCCATGCAAAGATTCATGGGACTCTGGGCTCTGAAATCCTACACTTTATTGATAGTGAAAAATATTATGGGAAAGGCAAGATGGAACTTTTTATATTCTACTAATAAAAGTATGCATGTTCATGATAATAAAAATTGAGGGCTCAAAAATATCTAATGATTTTTCTTGGTATAAACACTTGTAAGGACTTTTAGGGAAATCTGATATAAGCACAATGATACATGTGCAAAGAAGCTAATACTAGCATTATCTACGCTAATGGAAGGTACTCACTACTTAATTTTCCAAAACAAGAAAGTGATCAAATCTTATGCTATGTTCCAAGGGTGTACTGATATTTCATTATAATACTTCTCAAGAATAGTGACTGAAATGGATAAATACAACAGGTATAATACCTACAAAAAGAATGCCTGCTATATGTTCGGTATAAGAATAATTGCATCTACTGAGAACAGAGAAGGTGCTTAGCATGCACAAGATACCAAGTTCAGTTCCTCCCACCGCACAAACGGGTACATACACACTACATGCATGCACAAGAACAAACCAAAGAATAAGTGCATTGAATACGTTTATATTGGAAATAAACCAGAATGTTTTTACTATTATTATTAGGTGGTATTTTTCTTATTCTTTTATAACCTGCAAATATATATTTACATCAAAAACATTAAAAATGTTTAATACCAAAAAATTGTGAGGAAATGTGATTTCAATAGGGAAATTCAGAAGTATAAATGTAAGATCGTGAACTCTGACTTAGCAGACCCTGGTGACAGCAACCTAGCCCCTCAAAGCTGTCCCAAGGAATGTACTTCACAATGGAAGTTCCTATCTCAGTGTTCCCAGGGGACAATGCTTTGTTTGTCACTTGGGAGTGACTTACCTCTAGAGCCTCAAATGGCCACCTTGTTACTTTGAGACAACCTATCACATAATTCACCTTCTCGGTCTTTAGTGAATGTCTGTGTTGAAACACTGTTCCTATCCGGGTTTGCTTGGATTCAGATCAGTTTGCACAAAGCAACCAGCAAATGAAAAAACCCAACGTTGTTCTCAAATGCTACACTAGGCGTTTGGGAAACTCAGAGACAAAGGATACACTCCTGGTGTCCGGGGTTGACATCTGGTGGTAAGCCATTCTAGATTAGGGTCAATGGTGATGGACACAAGAGTGGGTAAACAGAGCTCCAGGATTAGACCGCCCAAAGATTCAAGTCCACGTTCTGTCGCTGTGTGACCTCTGGATCGTGATCTTGAAGTAGGTAACACAAGGTAAGACTTACTTCAAAGGGCTATGGCTACCGCTAAGTGAGATAACTTGTCCACCCATCCCCTTTTGGGTTAGGTCTGAACCTTTCATTTTAAATTAATGTGTTCTATATATTAGGTGTTCTGTAGATAAGAGATGTATCCTTTCATTATCTAGTTCTTCCATATTTTTTTTTTTGCACAGAATAACTAATGTTTGCAGAGTGCCTTTTTTTAAAATCATAAACTGATACAACTGTCCTACAGGTAAAAGTGAATTGTCAATAGCTGATGTATATTTCCCGTGAATTGAGAGTATTTAAAGTTTCTGAAATCATAAACCACAAACTTAGCTTAACAAATCCACATCCATTTTTGACCTGCGTTACTATCCATGAGTTCAGGGAAAGGTTTAACATGATGATTTGTGAGTTCCTGGGCTTTCTGTATGGCCTCTCTCAGGTCCTCTGTTGGGACAACTATGTTAAAGCCTAGCAAAGCAGGCAGTAGTGCTTGGTCTCCCTCCAGGCCTATAGGAAGTGCTGCCCACAATTGTCTTGCACCCTCTGCTGTCTGGATCCCAATCACATATCCCTACCAGTTCCCATACTTGCAAACTGTGACATCCCATAAAATCCAGGAAGAACAGCATTCCATGGTCCTGGCTCGTCTAGACATGTCTCCGTCACTTTGAAAGGTTGTTCTATGCTTCAGATGCCTCGGCCAGTTTCTGTGTCAAGGTTGCTGTGTAGTTTCTTAGATTCACAGTTTAAATGAAAAGTTTGCTGGGTGTGGTGGTGGTTCACACCTTTAATCCCAGGACTGGGGGGGGGGGGTCAGAGGCAGGCAGATTTCTGAGTTTTTGTCCAGCATAGTCTACAAAGCTTGTTCCAGGATAGCCAAGACCATATAATGAAACCCTGTCTCAAAAGATAAAACCAAAATTTTCTTGTAACTCTTGCTTCATTGAGTCAAAGAATAATTTTGTTTTGTTTGCTTAGCCACAAACATTTATTTTTATACATGGAGGGTCAAAGCCTTTTGCCACGACATGATGCAGAAAGGACAGAAAAAAAGGCATCAGGAATTTGCCCCTCAAGTAGAACAATAGATCTTTTCTAGAAGGAAATAGAGACTTGAGAAGGGCAAAGCCTTCTGTTTTGAGGACCCTTCAACTTGTATGGCTCTATATCAAGTCCTCCCCAGGTTGAAGCACACCTGGGCTCCCAAGAGGTGGTGGGATGAGAACGGACAAACAAGGGGGCATGAGACTAGGGACAGCTAAGCAGCCAGGCTTGGAGGCACTCACAGGTGCTGATGGCTGCCAGCTCCTTTCTCACTGCTTTCTTGGGTACTTGCCCAAATTGCCAAGGTTGAAGGTCAAACAGCTGCATTTCCTAGACTCCCTTGGGTTTAGGCTCTACCAAGGTGAGCACAAGCTCAAATGACTAGAAAATGGAGCGGAGGCAAGAGAGAGCCCTGTGATTCCAGGGTCTGATAATTCCAATTGTGCAGGGAGGCTTGCCCTCAGGGCCACTGTGATGGAGTTTCTTACATTCAATAATAAAGGCCTGTGGGTGTCAATCTGCATGGAACTGTTTTGCTAGAATGTTCTTGCATGATATGAGGTATTTTCTGACTGCTTTGTTCCTGGCTGTTTCCATACAAGCTCAATTTTGGGCATAATCTCTGTGAACTAGCATGCCATTTGCATACATAGTATCAATGTTCATACATACATGAACACTATACATGTTGAATTTGTTTGTATGTGTATGTATGTTTATTTGGATTCAATGTCCTTGAAAAGGTCATTGGGATGTTATCAAAAGCCTGGTCCAAAGCTTGGCACTTTTATGAGGTAATAGGACCATTAAGTGGGGCCTAGTGGCAGGTCTTCAGGTCACAGAGTACATGGCTTTGAAGGGAATCGGGGGACCCCAGGACCTTCCTCATCAGCCGTGATATGTTGCCTCAGCAGAGGCCTCAAAGCAACAGGGCCAATCAATCACAGATGAAAACCTCCAGATGAGCCCAAAGGAACCCTTTAATAAATCTGTTATGGTGACAGAGAGCTAATACGAACAATCATTCCAAAAGCAACTCATAGTGGTGGACTATGAGACTTCTGGGTAGTGCAGAAGAGCTATAAAAACCCTGGGACACCAGCTTTGGTGCTTCCTGTCCTTTAGGCCTCCCACCTGACCCAGACCCTTCCAAGGAAGAGGGCCAGGAGAATGAGCCTGCGGTGGCATTCACACCATGTTGTCTTCTTGCAGGGCAGTGGTTCTCAACCTTCCTAAGGCTGTGAGCCTTCAACACAGTCTCTCATGTTGTGGTGACCCTCATCCATAAAATTACTTTTGTTGCTACTACATAACTATAATTTCTCTACTGTTATGACTTGTAATGTAAATATCTATGTTTTTAGATAGTCTTAGGTGACCCCTGTGAAAGGGTCACTTGACCTCCAGAGGGGTTGAGACCCACAGGTTGAGAACTGTTGTGGAAAGAGACATGCTGATTACTCAGAGGTCCCCTAGGCACCTGTGGGGAAAAGCAGGAATGTTGAGAGACTAAATGCCTTCAAGAGGCTTGGGAGTGAGCGCAGGAAGCCGGAGAAGGAATAATTTTGAAGCCATGACGGTGGCAAGTTCCAAGAGATCACTCTTCTGCAGCAGAGGCCTGGACACAGCAAGGGACAGGGCTACCTTCTGTGAACTCTGGAGCTTCAGGGACTTACCAGAGTTAACAGAGAGAAAAGTGCACACCACACAGGGAAGTCTCACTGACCCACACTTGGAATCACAACTGGACACAGGAGAACACGGCAGCCATAACCTTCATGTGCTTTCGCCCGTCTGAGAGCTGAAGAAGAAACTTCTAACGCACTTCCGATTTTGAACACAAGTTAGTGTGTGTTCACCACCACCTGATCCTGTGAGGTTGTCTATCATTAGCTACCCGGGACAGCCAGAGGAAGAGTGGAGGGGAGACAACACAGGTCATGCAGGTATCAGTTTCAGAATGCATGCCTCCCTGTTCTCAAGACATCAAGACACCTCAGATTATCCATAAATAGATCACCATCAGCCTTCGAAAATGTTATCTTCATCATTTTAGTGTATTAATTAGGCCGAGGAAGGAAGTTTGCCCCTTGTCCTCAAGTTCCTGTGCTTTGGCTCAAGCTCCTGAGAAACTGCCAAGTGTTGCAATCAACAACCCATGGCTGGGCAGATGAAGAGGCTCCCGTGGCTGCCATAGGAGGGCCTGGTGGCCCATGATACCACGACATAAAAAGAGGGAAAGCAGATTTAAAGAGAGCCAATTAGCATAGTTAGGGAAAGTATTGAAAAATCAAGTGTTTACCTGTTAGCCACAGAACTGTTGGGCTCCCAAGATGTTAATTAGCTACGTGTCTGTTAAAATGCCCTGTACCAAAAGGAGAGCACTGGGCAATTAGATCTGGAAAACACGGGGTTAAACAAAATAGACCAATTTCTAATAGCATATATTGTTAATAGATTATGTAATAGATTCATGGGGCCAATAACACAGCATTTTCCAAAATCATTTGATCATTGGAGCCTCCTATCTATTGATTATGGTTTAGGGTATGCAGACCACACATATTCCCAGGAGGCCCAGGCAGTACTCAGCTCCCAGGTTCTGCAAGTGTAGGAGAAATATCCAGAGTCCCAGACATGCTGAAGACCACAGACAGAAACCTGGGAACTGTTAGGTCTCAAAAACTAGGGATAAATGGCTTACAGAGGTGTCTATTAACATATCAAAGCCAATGTTAGCCAGCCCTCCCAGAATCCCTCAGTACCATTGGCTCCTCTTATCCCGCCCCCTACCGGAAACCATTTACTCCCAGGGGCAGGACTTCCCTTTCCCCAGCCATTTTGCCTGTGCCAGTCTCTTGGCATCTCGGCTGGGGTCTTGATTGGCAGCTCCTCTCTTGCTCTCCCTCTCTTGTCTCATGATCTGGTTGTGTCCCTCAGCCAGGTTCAGCCTGGACTCTCCCCTCTGCCTGTTTTCTCCCTTAGAGCTACAATAAAAATCTCTATACTTTAGGAGTCCTCGTGTCCTCCTCCTTTTATTTCATTTTTCCATTTAGGAATGCAATCTAGGGAGAACTGGACAGAGCTTGGCCGCTGTGGGAAATTCACAGTACAGGTGGATCTTCACATTGGCCAAGTGGAATAATTCTGTCTTTAAGTAATTTGTTGCTTCTTCAGGGAAAGGACTGGTCTTAATTCAGCTAATTAATCACTAAGCTAATTAGTGCATTTAAAAAAATCTGCTTTTCTCGTGTTTGTTAATGGGAAAAAATAGAATCCATTTATAGAATGTTGTTGTGCCTGTTTCAATTAGGAGCAAAGTGACTTGGCAGTATTAGGATCTGATGTTGCATTTTCTAAGCTTTGAGGTTTTACTATCAAATCCCAAATAGTCACTTTGAAATCATGTGGTTTTCAGCTCTGACGTTATAGTTCCCATCCTGGGGTCATTAATACCTTTTAGTAATGGCGAGTTTTCATAGTACCGGTGCGGCGTCTCATGTAAACTTTGTTCTAGAGGCTCCATCTTCTGAATTTATGAAACTCACTAATCCGTCCCCTCTAAAAAGTCTAGTCATAAAAACAGACACGATACTTCCTCTGAAGACACAGCGCCAGCCGAGGAAGAAAGAAAGCAATTGCTTTCTGGATTTTCCTTGCAAAGGACGTGACGGTTATGCAAAGAAGGCTTTTTAATATTCACCCAAGGCCTTGGAACCCTGAGTTCCATTCCACAATGTCTAGAAGATTTATGGAACTGAAAGTTCTTCTTGCTCAAGTTTCCTGGAAGCCTTTGTTCTGGGAAACAGAGGGAGAAGGGGATGCAAAGCCCACACAGCCTCCTTTTGTTGCTGGGCAGGTATTTTAGGGACAATCCCTTAGGCTGAGCGAGGGACACTGCAACCGTTTTAAATGACCATATAACTCCTTAAAAGTTTTTGTTTGTTTCAAATAAGACCTTCCAGACAAACTTACAAGAGTCAGATAAAGCCTCTAGGTCATTCCCACTATTTTAGGCCAACTAGAATATAGTTCATTCATCAAAAATTGCTGTTTCTTTTAGCATATATTAATGATACAAAGCAACAGGTTTCTTGTGTTATTTCCATGTATGTCTACAATGTGTTTGGATCTTCTGCAACTCTTTGTATCCCAATCTCCCCTCTTCTCTTCCCTCCCCCACCCCTGAGTCCCCTGGCACCCTTTTACTTCCATGGTTCTTTCCTTCTGTCTTCCTAGACTTGCACACTTGACAGAAAACACAAGAGTCTTGCCTTTGTCAAATTAATGTATTTCTCCTAACAAAGGCATTCTCGTCCACCTGTTTTTGAATGTATGCTGTGACCTCACACTGAACATGCTCTGGCATACATGTCCACCTGAACATGTGACTATGATACTCTTTCCTAGTGAGCCCATGTGCTTTCTTTGCCGAGGAGACTCTGCTTTGGGACTGAGCAAGTGTTATAATGGCTGGAGTACCAAGCCACTTTCTCTCTGTGGATGGTACTTACCAGCTTCATGCTCACCTCCTCAGGGAGCGCACAACATTGGCTGAATTGCTTGTCAGTCAACAGTGTGTTTGATGGCATTCACTTCTTTTCCTAAGACTGACTGGGGCTAGAAAGCACTAAACTACTATCAGGCCCTAAGTTGGCCCAAAGAACATTTGAAAATAGCATGTAAACAGCACTCCATTCAAAAAGGACTTCTGAAGAGATTTAGTCAATTCTAGTAGGTGTGTTTGCATGCCAGATCTGTCCCGGACACAGGAAGAAGGCTTCAAAAGCAAGTAGGGAGGTGCTAGCTGGGATTCTGCAGTTTTAACAGTCTAGCAGAAAGGACAGGACTCAGTCTGAGGAATAACAGGGGCTTTGGAGAGAGCTGTGGAGAAGCAAATGCTCGGAAGTGTGGAACAAGAGTAGGGAACTGCATGGAGAGGCTTGTGGAAGGCGGGGCATGGAGAATGAGGAGCAGGGAACTAAGGAGTGAGAAGGATCTGAGGCAATCTTCCATAGCTGCTTTGGGAAGAAATGCCACAGCATTTCACCACGCCAACACTCAAGCATGCATCCGAGATTGATAAGAAGGATTGCAGTTTCCAAGTTCCTGAGGAAACATCCCCATGAGCCTGTTCAACATGGATGAAAGGATGTCAAACAGTCCAGAGGCCTCTGCTAGTCCAGATGTGTAGAGTTGCATTTTACTCACCAAGCAGCTTTCCCCAGGGAAGGGAAACCAGGGACAGAGAAAGGTTATGAGGAGCAGGGAAGGGGTCCTGTGAACAGAGGAAAGACCCCTTATAAGGGAAGGTATTCCAGAGAAAGGATTCTAGAAGCAGGGAAGGGGTCCCAACAGCAGGAGAAGGAGCCCAGGAACAGGGAAGGAAGGAAGGAAGGAAGGAAGGAAGAATCCCAGAGGCAGTTAGGGACTTGAGACTCCTGGGCAGGCTATCATTGGAACTTCTGTCCATCTTGGCATACACAAGAAATAGAGGCTCTTTTTTTCTATTATGGGCGTGACGATATTTATTTATCATATTTGAAAATTAAGCTTGAAAGGAAATAAGATTTCTGTGTCCACCCCTAAGGACAAGGGACTTAAAGTCCAAGGGTTAGGAGGTAAGCTTCGTTGCAAAGATTCCATCCAGTCCGGGTCCCAATACCATTTTTCGGTTCCTTCACCATATCTTCACTTATGGTTTCCAGAGAGCAACCCAAATCCACGTGCTCTAAAGGCCCTAGAGCATGGTTTCACAGACACACCAAGTGGAGACACATTAAAGGGGCGGTCCTGAGAAATCCAACCAAGGCTTTGTTTGAAGCACAATGAGGTGGGCCTCTTCCGGTCTCTAGAGAGCAATCTCGATGCAAGGAGCAGTTACAAAACAAACACACTGGCGTCACCAGAAGAGAGGTAGAGAAGAGGTTCCTCATGGCTCTGTGCACAGTCTTCACCTTACTCTCCCCTCATTCTTTTCTCTGCAACTGCACCCTCAATCCCCATAGTCATACAGCCTGGGTCACTACGCCAGAAGAGGAGGAACCCAGACGGGCAGCCCTGGGCAGGGTTCTCTGGTCCTGGCCCTGTCTCTGGAGGCAGATATGAAACTCGGATACATTTCTAGTCCCTCTTCCGAGTCCTTCCCAAGGTAACTGTCCTTTCAGGGAAGGTACAACCAAAACAATCTGGTAGAGATCAGGGGACGGTGGGGTTAGATGGAGGCCTTAACCATAGTGGTTCACTAAAGAGTCCCCAGCTGCATCGTGACATCCTCTACTTCCTGGCTATCAACTTAAACACTGTGCCATGTTGCTTTCAGGCACGCATTCCTTGGCTTGTGGTCCTAGGCCTAGCAATCATAGACAAGGTGAAGCTAAGGGGACCTTCAAGGCCACCCCTCCCAGTGCTTTTGGCCCTGAGTTCGTAAGTCTTTAGGGGCTATGAGGAAAGGGAAGCAGATGTCTCCAGAAGACTGTTGTTTTCATTTTTTAATCTGTGTTCCCTAACATTTCATTTCTAAAACATCCTTCCATTTAAACACCCCCTCCCAGTAAAATCAGAAAAGTATCCCTTTCGTCTAACTATCTGCACCTGAGAGCAGAAGTTCCCAAGAGCTTGTAGACCAAACTATGTGGGCCACCTGGTCTCTCAAAGTCGAGAAAGATGAGCTAATATTGCCCCCCAAGAAACACTGTGAAGCACAGTATCCCAGGCAGTACGTGGAACAACAGAAAGCCAGGGCTCCGTCACAGTGAAGACATGGATGGAGTCTTCTGGACCCCTCCTTGGGCTCACCACCCATGTCAACCCACGTTCTTACACTGCCCACAGGAGGAATACAACCATGAGCCAAGAGAACTTCACAAGTCTCTACCAGAAGGTGGTGCGGAATGCCCCAACAGGCATTTATAGTGGACCAGGCGCGGAAACGCTCACAGCAGTTCCCAGACAAAAGATGGAGACTTTGTCAGAACTCAGCTGCCGAAGACCCAGTGAAATGAGTTCTAATGGACGAGGTAAAATATTTTTTCTTCTACTAAAGCATGATTTTCTCTCTCTCGCTTTTCTATTTGACATGTACAGTAGGATAGAACGAGGGGAATTGGAGGGCCAAGACCCAGGGAGAATGAAGAAATGCTTAGACCTTTAATGGAGGCTCATTTTGTGAAGCACCCAGAGGTCCCATGGGCCCGGATTATTAAACGCTGTCACTCAGGTCCGAAAGCAGAGTTGTCCAGTTTGCAGACACTTGTCATAATTAAGCTAATGGCTCTGAAAATGTGCCTTGATATTAAATCTATCTCCACTGAGGAGCAGAGCTGATTAAAACCGCAGCTTGACAGTTAGTGATGAACCTCTGCTTGCTGAGCTCTGGGACTGAACTGGCCGGTTTAAACTAACCCCTGCCCCTTCTATCTGGCAGCTGGCAGTATGAACCCGTCTACCCTTGCCTCCCCCGTGGAGAAGCAGGCTTTTTCTGTCCAGTCACACCTCACAGGCAAGAGAACGGAGCTCTCGGCTTGAAGGATGCTTCAGAGTCAACACCAAACGGTAAGCGTGGGGTCCTCCACACTGTTGCAGGGGCTGCTATAGCCAGCCTTTCAGGGTCTTGTCTGGAAGATGGAGTATCCAGCCATCTAGGGAAGTGGCCATACTCTGCCTGATCTCAGTGTCAGAAAATCTTGAGTTCAAGATGGCCCAGCTGTCAGTCTGTCTCCCAAATCTAACTTTGTGGCCAGCCTTAGGACAGCATCAGAGCAACTGGAAATAGCCGGAGGGGAGCGGCTCCTTCTGAGCTGACTGACTGGAAGGCTCTAGAAGCTCGCCGTTCACACACTGCTCTTACCAGGGACAGACCCAGGTGTTCCTTGGAGGGAGAAGGCAAGGACTGTAGATATAGCCCTCCTGCCCCAGGATTCAGCTTACCCCTCAAAAGCAAGGCCCCAAGAAGTTACTCTGAAGGACTCTTCCGCTTTCAGGGGTCCACAATTTTGGCTTATAGGCTGTAGTATCTCTTCTTGGTCCCGTTTTAAATTATTGCTCAACCCCAAGGATACCGGTTTACAGCCTTGGTTTTCTCAACACTGAACGGGGATTCTTAGGAATTGGTTGGTCTCCTCCATTCGGTACCCAGGACCTTCATAAGCAAATAGACGTCAGCATTAAAAACGTGCAGAATGGGTCCGCTGTGAAACTTAAGTCTCTTTAGAAGGTATCAGACACTGTACCCTATCCCTGGCTCTCCTAAACTCCCATCAAAGCCTGCAATTACTTTCCAATAGCCTCGCTTTTCAAGCTGAGAGTTTCCCTGCCTGGGGCAGTATAAGTACTTGCTGCACCTTGGGATCTGCCTAGGTGATGGAAGGAGAGGGCTCCACGTAGTCCGGAGCTCACTGTTGAAGAAGGGCAGCCCTGTACAGCCGCAGCACCCGTGACGTCATCACGCAGGCGGTTCCCCGCCCCCTCCTTATTTACACTTCAGCCTCCGTTGAGGGCGTGCTTAGAGGGTTGATTGACTGGTCTGTCCTGTGTTATTCTTCTCAGGGCCCTCTCAAAGGTTTCCTGTGATCCTAATGACACCCTTTTCAGTTATTTCTCCATTTTAGAAATGTGTGAAACGGCTTGAGCTCTGGCACTGGTGAGTGGCAGAGCTGGGAATAGAGCTTTTGTAGGCTGAAGTGCCTGCCCTTGGAGATGACTGCCGGCCATCACAGCGCAGGATGAGCCTTGAGCTTGTACCAGGTTTCAACTTCTTTTTGCATGAATTTTCTTCTTGGGCTGTCGTGAATCTCTTTTTCTTTTTTCTTCCATCCTTTTGGAGTGTGGAAAGTTGTTAATGCTGTGTTCTCTTCTCCCTTACTTTCGCCATTGCTATTTCCTACTCCTGCAAAAACTGCTGGATTGCAGGGGGTGGTGAGGCCCACTTATTAATGCTGGCTAGTCTAGGGGCAGAGGCAAGAGGATCGTAAGTTCAGGCCCAGACCCTGGTTCCAATTTTAAAAGTTTGAAGGGTTTGCCTAGTGTATCCAAGGGCCCAAGCTTAACACATAGTACTGCATACAAAGACATGAGCAACGGAAGGGACCTCCTAAACTATCTTTAAAGAACACAGGGAGACAGAGAGTCTGGGAAAGGCTGAAAAGTCTATGAGAGTCACAGAGCGCAAAGGATACCGAGCGGAAGTGGAGATACAGAATCGGGACTGAGGAGAGGCTGCTGACACAAAGACAGACGTGAAGGGACTCTAGCTTGCTTGTCTGCTAGCTCCCCCAATACCCCAAGGTCAGACTCCTCCGAGGCACAACCCTCCCTGCCCTCCAAGAGGCTGTCACACGTTAGAACACCATTAGGAAAGTGAAAGGAATCCCCTGTCCAGTGACCCAGCTGACATTCTTGTCTGACCCGTCCGGGTCTGGAGTGACAGCCGCTCCCTCTCTCTGATAAGTGAGGCCTCTAATTGTGCTGAGTGCCAATGCCTCGGATGCCCGGGCAGCCTCATGCGGCTCACTATCATTAGCTTTCTTACACGGTTCTGAAGCCTTCTGCTGCCACAACAGTAATTACCAAGAGATTAGGCAGGCATTAAGCACTCCTTAATTTGACACATTGCAATGATCTCCATTCAGCCTTTCTGCTCGAATAACTCTCAACAAATATTTCAGAGGCTACCAAAATAAACAGAAGCGCTGTGTTTGTACAGCTGAGTCTTCGCCGCTTCTCTGAATGCCATCAATTCCAGGTAGGGGTAAAATATGGTACCGTCAGGAGCTGGGCGGGCCGGGTAGGGTGCAGAGGGGAGAAAAGGGAAAGCAATGTCTCCTGTAGGGCTCTAAGGCAGCCTGAAAATGCAAGTCCATACAATGGGGAGAAAGCAGTTCAGCATTAACACATGACAAGCTATGACTGATGGCAATTTAATCGGGACCGTTTTTTTTTTTTTTAAAGCAAGTAGTTACACCAGAACCTAGTAAAAAGATAATCAGTATTTTTATATAAGCCACCACGTTAGAAAAAAAAGTAATAATTACAGTGCAGGGAGTTATGTTGCTGTTGCTGGATTTTTCAGTGGGTTATTAGCTTAAATATTATGCATTAAGTTGCAACGGAAAAGCCACTCTTAGTATGCAATAAATCCCAGTGGGACCCATCATAGGGAAGATGGGCTCGTTTGGTAATTATGACACTTTGGAAGTTAAGTATTCCCTTTTATGTATTGTCACACACACACACACACACACACACACACACACACACTACCCTTGACTACTTAAATTGGAGCCAGTTGAGTATGAATGGCTCTGTATCCCAGAGTTCTCTGTGTTTCCCTTAAGCAAGAATGCAAGAGAAATACAACGGGCAGCCGTCAAAAATCTGTTAACTTTCCCCAGAAAAGCATCATACAGGAAGAAATGTTTACTTTGGCTCCATTCAAAGCTTTCCATCCATTGTTGTTGGGTTCCACTGCGGTGGGCTTGTGGTGATAACAGAAAATTCTGACAGGGAGGGTATGGAGAAGCAAATCTGTCGCCCTTGAAGTGGTCCTGAGGTGGAGACAGAGAGAAGTGGAGAAGAATAAGAAGCCCTTCTACAGCACGCCCCAGCTACCCACTTGCTTTAGGCAGGCCGTACCTCCTAATGGCCCATTCAGCTGTGGCTGACACTGTTAGCATCCTAATGCTCCATGTGGTGTCCAGGGATGGGCATGGGACACTTAACAGCATGGTTGGCTAGGAAAAGAAGTCCAACAGTCATATAAAAAATGGAATTCTTATTTTATAGAAGGGTGTTCGAAAGTCAGAAGCTGGGGTCAAAGTTTCATTGGGCATCTCTCTGATTTCCACAGCATTCCTCTCTAAGTAGAGGCTGCTTTCCTGAACTGTGTTCAGTAGGTCATCATGGCCCAGGGCCAGAACTGTTATTGCTATTGCTATTGTTATTGTTATTATCTCAGTGCTGTAGAGAACTATGACTTAGGATCCCAGAGTGCGTGCATTCCTTCACTCTGCAGAGACATCACTGCCAGCTACTGCACAAACTAGAGTTCCCTGGAGAGAGGAAACTCAACCGAGGAATTGGCTTCATCCTATTGGTCTGTGGGCATGTCCCTGGGGCAAGTTCCTGATCGACAATTGATGTGGGAGGACCCAGCCAACTGTGGGCAGTACCACCCCTGGGAAGTTGATCCAGAGTTCTCTAAGAAAGCAAATTGGGCAAGCCACGGAGAGCAAGCCAAGTCAGCAGCATTCCTCAATGGCCTCTGCTTCAGTTCCTGCCTCCAGGTTCCTGCCTGGGCCTTCTTAGAGGATAGATTGTAACCTGTAAGACACCTTAACTCTTCCCTTCCAACGCCTCTGTTGGTCAGAGCATTTTTGTCAAAACAGCAGGAAAGCAGACTTTCTGATTTCTTAGAATGACTACCTTTCCGACAGAGCAGAAGGCTGCGGTTGGAGTTGTGACACCTTCCTCTGCTCTCTCTCAGCCACAGGTGGTGGCTCCTGAGCTTTAACTTGTGAAAGTGTGACTAGTAATACAATAGATCAGGAATCAGCAAACCACATCCACAAGCCAAACCAAACTCATACCCTGTTCTTTGATGTTAAGTCTTATCAGAACACAAATACACTCAATTGTTACATTTATCTATACTACTTCCACACAATGGGAGTTTGAATAAGAACCCCCTCCATAGCCTTCTACATTTCAGTGTTTGGTAAACTGTTTAGGAAGGGTTAGAAAGTGTGACCTTGTTAGAGGAGATGTGTCACCTTGGACTTTGAAGTCTCCAAAAGCTTATGCCAGGGCCAGTCCCCACCTTGCAACCTCTGCTTCTCTGCCTGCTGCTTATGGATCAGATGTAAGCTCTCAGCTGCTGCTCTGGGACCATCCTGTCTGCTCCCCACCACGATGGTCACAGACTCACCCTCTGAAACTGTAAGCGAGCCCTCAATGAAATGCTTTCCTTTCTGAGTTGCCTTGGTCATCGTGACTCTTTGCAGCGATAGAACAGCTACCAAGGCACACAGCAATGTCAATTAAACAATTAAACAGAGTTTAATAGCTACAACAAAGAACATCCCCCCCCACAAAAGTACAAGACCGTTAGTACCTTTTCATAAACAGTGCAGATCGTAGATGAATAAATGAATGACTGAGTCAACCTAACACCGATATGAACCCAAAAATGTGGGAAGATTTACTCAATAGTGCAGGTGGCATCTAAAGGTTTCTAAAACTGAATGTTGGGGCTCTATCCTTTGTTCTTTTTAGAACTTTTGTCATGACTTAGACCAAGACATAGATGGGAAATCCATCAAATTTCCAAACAACGAGAAGACAAATTGGACAATAAATAGATTTGATGACAGATCCAATATCCAAAACAACTATGACAAGCTGAGATAAAGAACTGAGTCTAATCAAATGACAAGAAAGGGACAAACAAAGCTCCATGGCGGGGTCCTATCTGTCAATGTCTTGAAAGTAGAACTGAGTAAGGAGGAGAAGCAGAGAGGAAGCTCCCCAACAGCCCGTCATGAAAATGACTTTGAAATTGTAACAGATACATCACTGCGACGGTAGATAGGGCTCCCTCAAAGTAAAGTTTATTCTCCAGCTGGGATGTTACACAGAACAAGTAACAAACTTCCTTTCTGTGCTTATAGATATCCATCCATACCAGAAGTATTGATCCCTGTGACATGGCCAAGACAAAGTCATTACGAATTTCTAGGGGTTACCTGGAACATGGTGGCATATTTCAGTTTCCCTGTGGCTTTTAAGTTTGCATGTTTTAACTTTGAAATATGAAGGGTGGACTATGATTAATCCTGTTCTGTACCGAGGAAATTCCAAGTTCAGGTGGTTATATATGGGGAGACTGGGAGTGAGATCTACACAGGCCAACTCCTCTAAACGACGATCCCTCTGCCCCCACTACATGGCTGCATTTTGAATTGTCTTTGAAATACAAGAGAGTTCTACTAGGGATGAAACACTAACCTGATAACAGAAAGTTAAAACCTTTCTTTGCAAACCGTATTTGAAAAGGCGAAAATGTTTAGCTTGGAGGAAGATGCGTTATCTTAGGCGGCTGCATTTAGCCATAGGTTCCCGCCTTAACTTAAATCCCTATCTACCTTTTTCATCCAGTTCCTCACACATGGCTACATCCAAGCATCGTAAGGGCAACTGGTCAGTGGAGTGGGGTGGGCAGGCTTTAAAAAGTCACACTCTGGCTATTGCAGCAAAAGTGCTCATTTCTCCTACCAGTCAGGGCCCCTGCGACTGCAAACTCTTCAGAACCCCATGGCCTTCCATCCCGAGACTGCACTGTTCTACTCAAAACCAGCAGTTGTAGGTCCTTGAAGCCTTTTCTCTTCAATACAGAAGAAAGGTTGGCTCCCGCTGGGAAAGGTTTCAGGGCATCCACTCCTCGCTTCCCACATCACACTGGCCAGTTCATAAGCCCCAGGAGCTCAGGAAAATGACAGCAGGTCCCAGAGGAGAGGAGAGTGTGGGCGTGGCTGAGCATCCCCTTCTAACCCACAGAGCTTCAGAGAAATCATTGGGCCATCCGCCAGTGCTTGCCTTTAGTTCTTCATGATGGGGACTTACAATGTGTATGCATGCCAGCTGTAGATGACCCCCAGAGATAAAATGACCAATGAGATTGCAGTTTTCAGTTTCTACGAGTAGCTGAAGCTATCCAAACCCATCTGTGTTCTATGGGGGTGAATCAAACAGTCAGGAGTTAGCGCAAGCTCAGTTTGGGTGAGAACAGACAGTAAAGGGTTGGGGGCAGATCCCAGCTGGGGAGTAGTAATACATCAGGCCAAAAAGTAAAGACAGCTTGTTCAGGAAAGGAACAGCAGGAAGGAATGTTCAGGGCCCGGGAGTATTGGGACGCTCTGGGACACACAGCCAATTGAACGTGATTGACCAGGGCCGTGTGGGACCTGTGGCAGGACACGGGCTAGCCCAGTGGTGGGCTGACATCCAGGGTTACAGCTGTGTGGTCAGAAGGCAAGATGAAAGACTGGCCTGCAGCATGACGGGACGGTAAGCTACGGTGGCCGGTGTAGAGGGGCCAGCTTCTCCAGTGACTTAAGTCACTTGTGGTCCGTGGCACTCTTCACTTACGGTTGCTTTAGCAGACAACAAGTTAATATTGCAGCATTTAAGCCCAAGTTTGTTAGCTTTGAACGTGGTCTCACCACCATAGCTCATTCATAATTTGCTTCTCCTGGGCCCTCACCTGGGAATAATTTAACCTAAAAAACCTGCTTCTCAGCTACTTTTGCTCATTATTTCCGGTCCCACTCACTGCTTCTCAATTGCTCCAGTGGGGCTCATGAAAGCCTCTATTGCTGTGTCCAAAGACAGACATATTGGCAGAGCTGTTCTGCATCCCCTGGGCAGCCAGACTTCTCTGTATGCCTTCCCTCCTTAGAGACTCAGACACCTGGGGCTTTGCTACCCTCTGCAGACTGTCACGGTGGATGTATCCATGAAAGAGCTTCTCAGACTTGTAACAAGGGGCTGGATTCTGCTCTAAACTATCTCTGGCCTGGGCTATTTCTTTATCAGGTAACCTCCACAATGACGTAGCCTGACAAATGATTCTCAGCTCCATCCCCTGTCCTCATTAGCTTTAATTGTCAACTTGATACAGATTAGAGTCACCTGAGAATGGCGTCTCAATTGAAGGATTGCGCAGATTGGATTGGCCTGTGGGCATGCCTGTGGGAAATTGTTTGGCTTGCTAATCTATGTAGTTCATCTCATGGTGGGCTAGTGATCCCAGGTAGTTAGCTAAGCATGTACTATACACCCAGGGTCTGCATGGTACTTCATTTCCTGCCCCAAGTTCTTTCAATGTTGGATGGTAACCTGTACACTGAAATAGACCCATTGTTCTCTGAATTGCTTTTGGCCAGAGTGTTTTATCATAGCAAGAGAATGGAACAGAATCACCTCCAATCTGTTATTGCCCCATCTTTCATATAAGGCTTGGCCTGTCTCCCAGGACTTTGGAGAGACCTTGACTCAGCCCATCATGGCTCTACTGTGCCTTTGTTTTGGATTACAGGGGGTGGTGTGGAAGGCTTTTGCTTCTAGTAGCTACCCCCAACTCCCCCTTTCTTGCAGTTTGAATAAGAAATGTCCTATACACTCAGGAGTAGGACACTTGTTCCCCGACTGGTGGGGCTATTTCGAAAGGTTCTGGAAACTTTAGGGGCTGGGGCTTGGCTGAAAGAAGCAAATCACTGGGGAAGGGTCCATGAGAGTGTATCATCATGGCCTCTTCTTGCCTTACCTTCAGCTTTTTGCCCATGAGGTTAGACTCTCATCTTCCAGCCACTCTGGTTGTCATGGCGTTCTGCTGAAGATAGATCATTGGGCAGGTTGCCATGGACTAACCCCTCAGAAACAGTGAGCTAAAGTAAGACTTTTCTACTATGATTTGGTTTTGCCAGGCCTCCCGTCACAGAGACAAGAAAAATAACTACCACACCCCATGTGCTTTTTCCTCCTAGTGTGCTCAAGCAAGTGGGGTGAACAGGCCACACCCACCTTCTTTGTTCAGAGAGGTAGAAAAGGGCCGGGATAAGCAAGGCCTGGCCACAACAGTCTGAGTAGTGGGCTAGCATGGTAATATCCCCTGGGAAGGTGGAGATCCTGAAATTCCCAGTGTTTTCCTGTCGGGAACTGGAAACAGATCCAAAGGAGGCAAACCACAGAAAAACATCATTTGCTGAGAATTGGGGGAGGGGTATATGGCTCTCTGGAGATGATTTCTATTGTTCATGGAGAAAACCTGAGATGGGAGATCAGCACAGACCCACTGGAGAAGACCAAACAGTACTGCAGAAGCTAAAAGGAAAGGGGGATGCCACACCCCAACCCTGAGCCTTGCCAATGACCGAACCTCACCAAGCTAAGTTGTTCCCATCTGTAAGACATACAACAGAGGAGGTACACAGCACATCTTCCTTGAGGAGCTGTCAGCAGGGCAAGGAAAGAATGCTAAATGCCACGCTCTGTCTTCAGGAGAAGAATGGGGCTACAGGAAATCGATCCAGGAAGTAGTCTGACACTATAGGCAGACAGATTTCAGCCCTGAGGAAGGGAGACCTTTTCAGCTGCTGCTACCAAAAGATGAAACAGGGTTATTTCTTGACTGTTGAATTCTGTGTCACTGGCGGTAGCCAAAGAAATGCAAGCTAGGCACATCCCCTGGCAGAGGATGCAGGAATTACTGCGCACCAGGGCAGGTGAGCTCTGAAGTCTCTCCCTGGTTGAAGCTCCTGTATATCTGAATTTTGCCCTTGCTGAATGAAAATACAGGAGCCAGAACCCTCCTAGACAGATAACTGCTACCCTCTAGTGCTAGTCCCTGACTAGCCAACAAGTAAAAAACCACGGACTTCGACCTTCCGTTTTCTGGTTCTATGCCAAGTTCTTGATTGCATGCAATTCCATGCATTAGCTCTTTTTTTTTTTTTTTTTTTTTTTTTGTAGGGAGTAAGAAGGAAGCAGATCACCTGAGATTTATTTCGCCAAGCTCTGTAAGTAGAGAGTTTTTATATAAGCAAGTCCCCGAACTGTCAGAAGAACCTATGCCTTCCAATAGTAATGAGATCTATTGCTCCCCTTTAACAAATGCATCTTTCCTGAGTGCTAAGTAAAGTGTCTCCATTTGCAGTGTCAATACGAGCACAGGCCTTCCCTGCCTCTCAAGCAGCCCAAACAGATTACAATTGGCTGCCAGACCTGGGTCCTGTGCTCAGTAAGAGCTGTCAATGGGCATGTCAATAAGATACCGGGACTATTGATCAGCATAGGCATTTAGGGGTCACGGGTCGATGAGAACTCATGCCAAGAGATGTAGAAAATGATAGCTTTCAGATAAAGGCAGCAAAGTGAGCTTCCCAGAGGAGAAATAATATAGCTCAATTTCCCCTGTCCTGCTGCTTGTCAATTTCCCTTGGTTTTCTTGGAGAGGGGAGGAGTGAGCAAGGGAGAGAGAGACAAGGAGGGAGGAAGGAAGGGAGGGAAGTGGAGGGGGGTGAAAGCAGGCAACTCAAGTGACTGAAAACACTTCATGGAATGAAAAATCAACAGGCACCATGAAGCCATGCATCATCCCCCATGCCACCATCTGCATCAAAAGAACAAGGAATAAAAGCCAGGAAAGCAGTGGTACCCAGAGGGGTCGGTTCAGAGGATGATGACGAAGATAATGATGCAGAAACAGCTTTTGATGGATACAAAACCAGTTCAATGGTTGTTGTCTGGTCCCAGCTATGGGATGTTCCACTATATGGAATACATTTATTTTTCCAAGTGAGTCTTTTGCTACCCCAAGATGGCCCCAGGGAGGGGACAGGCAGGGTGCCCTAGCTGGGTGACTTGTGTTCATCACTGAAATGAAGCCTGTGAGATGTCTGCATTCTGCTTCCTCTGCCCCTCACTACAGAGTCAGACTGTCCTGTTGTGACCACTGACTGTGACTATATTTGGAGATGGGGGCTTTGAAAAGTAAATGATGAACTTGAAGGAGGTCATGAGGCCAGGACCTGATCCACACATGACTGGTGTCCTTAAAAGAAGGGAATTTAGACACACAGGAGGTGTGCACAGAGAAGGACCAGGAAACAATACATAGAGAAGGGGCCAGAATGCTAGCCGAGGGGTGGTCTCAGGACAATCAAAGGTGCTGAAGCCTTGATCTTAGCTCTTGGGTCCCTAGGTAAACTTTGGTTGTGTGAGTCATCTGACTATAGGATTTTCTTATGGTAGCCCCAGGAAATTAATGCAGTGTGTTGAAGGCGTCATCTATGTGGGTATGGGGAGTGGCAGATGAAATGATAACTATCCTGGTCATTCTGTGCCCTGGAATTCTGAATATTTCCATACTATGAAAACTGTCATTTCAAATTTTCATGAGCTGACTTACTGTAAATTAGATGATTCAATTTTCTGATAATTGAAAATTGTATGGAAATACCCATTGATTTGATTTGTATGGAAATACCTAGTGTTACAAGCACATTTTAAAACTGTTTTTGCTCCCCCACCCCATTCCAGATTTGAGAGAATATTCTAGTAGCAGAAAAGCCAATAGTCATGTCTGAAATAAGTAACAGTCAATAAAGTGGCAAAAAGTCAGTTTAACGTCTCTGACTAAAAAGCCTGATAAAATCCCTACAACTTCTTCTTGGATGCAGCCATGCTCAGAGGTAACTCAGGTGCCCTGGGCTCTGATTCTGTGCATCTCTTCCTGTCTGAGTGGAGCTCTGTGAGGAACTCATAGGCCACTCGGAGGATTTTCTCACTCTCTTGGTTCAGATTCACATTCCAGCTTATCCCCCAGACAGTGAGATTTGTCTCAAGTCCTGCCGGTCAGCCTGGACCTTTAATTAAACTCCGAAAGATGCTCATAGAGGTAACTCAGCATCCGTGTCTAAATTTTAGGTGATGTCACAGGGACAAGACATTTCAACTGGGGTAGAGCTGTGTCACACTTCACACTTCATGATCGATCCTCATTGTGTCAAAGTTCATTCGTTCATTTAAAAAGGCAAATGACGGAGAAGCACAATGCATTGTGCTTGATTCTGAAAATGTCATTAAAATGGCAAGAAGAAGAAGAACAACAACAAACCTTTGGCAAACCGTGGAAGGAAACTAGAGGAGATGTTGCACTGACAAGGAATATCAATAAAATTCTGGAAGCAGGAAAACGTATCTGACAAATGGCATGACACACAAGAGAAAGCTGAACTCTGCTGGCAGAAAAGATGCCCCAAGAACGAGGACACTCCATATGCAGCCCTAAAGGTTCAGGAACCGGAAAACCAAACACCTCCAGAGCAGGGGATAGGGCCAAGGTAAACAAAAGAGGGTTGATTAAGTCTTTGAAATCAGGACTCACAATGGCCTCTTCTACCCAGACTGCCTGGTGGCACTTCCTTTGCTGCCGCAGGAGTCTGAAGGGTCACAGGGTAGTGTGTTTCTTGAAGTGTCATTCTAGGGCCAACAGTGTCCATCTCACCAGAGATCTGGTCAGAAATGCAATGGAATCAGAAGCTCTGGGATGGGATTAGCAGCTTTGATGTCAATCATCCCTCTCTATGAGTCTGACATCTGACAGGGACAAAAGCAGTAACTGAAAACACGGTCAGCCGACTGTGGAAGAAGGTGATGTATCAGCTCCCCAAATTGCCACGGTCACTCCTCCTTTTAGGATTTCGTCTAAGTTGGTCTCCAATTTTCCTTTCTCAGAATAGTCATAAACCAAGATAGCTACTCTCTAGCACAGAGGTTCTCAACCTTCCTAATGCTGCGACACTCACGTTGTGGTGTCCCCAACCCTAAAGTTACTTTGCTGCTGCTTCGTAACTGTACTTTTGCTACCGTTATAAGGCATAATGTAAATATCTGACATGTAGGATGTCTGATATGGGACCCTTGTGGGCGTTGTGAAACCACTGTCCTAGAGGTTGGTGTAAATTTCCAATTCTCCACCAAGTCAGCAACCAGCTCAGACTGTTACACCCTTCTTTACAGATCACACAGTACGTGTACACATGAAACATATATATATATATATACATGCACACACACACAGCCTACAGACACGAGAAACTCAGTGGCTCTCACTATTTCAATCACATTGGAAATCACAAAAGACTGTGAAAGATGACCTCTTTACCTCTTTCTCTCTCCTCTCTCTCTCTCTCTCTCTCTCTCTCTCTCTCTATATATATATATATATATATATATATATGTCTCTCTGTGTCCACACAAATCAGGACAATGCCAAAGTGCTGTTGGCATGGGGACTGAGAAAAAGTAGGTGTGGCCTGAGTGTATCTGGAAATACGAGAGCAAAATAAAGAATTTAATATACGAAATAATTTACAATGGTTCCTTCTGAAAGACTAATTGAAGAGTTGTGAGACTTAATTTAAAAGAACAAAACAAATCTCTTTCAGAAAAGATGAGCGGGAAAATGGTATTTTCAATGCCAAGGAAAAGGTTTAAGAGAAGTGACCAGTAATGGAGACGAGGGAACCCATGAATAACATAGGGAGAGACTGAATGATGACGAAGACGCAAAGCAAGCTTAGTATCATGTCAGGTGCTGCTTGAGATGTGAAGCAATGACTCCATATATGCAAACGGTGGGCTCTCAGCTGGTGCCAGCAACTGTGGAAAATGCTTTGGCACTAGAGAGACCAAAGTACAGTGTGCGCATAAGCTACATCTAAGCCATGGCCTCTTGTCGTCTACAGTAGGAAAGCCAGGCACACACACGAGGAAATGAAGGCAGCATTACTCCTCCTAGGGAAAGCCTGGCCAACTAAATGCCTATCAGCAGGGCAACGAGTAAATAAACGGTGGACTAGTCAGAGAGTAGAGTAGACAGACGCGGGGAAAAGTTGAGTACAGGCGGAATTTTTACACGAGCAGCTTTCAAATACATAGGGTTTTAAGTACTTATTTTAAGGAAAATATTACAGTATTAGCCCGTTTATATCAAGGTCAAAATTAAGCAAAACTAAATATGGTATTGTGGATGCAGATCAGATGCTTTAAAAGTATATAAACAAATAATTCAAACGTAATTAAAGGTGCGATCATTTCTAGGGAGAGGGAGAACGGGGCATGTTGGGAAGGTCCTCTCATGGAGCTTGGGAGTCACTGATGTTCTAGTTTGTGATCCAGGCAGGGAGTGCCTAAGGGAAGATTGTTTTTATTGTCTTCAAACTATACATATATGATTTTGATGAGTTTATACATAATTATGCTGTGCTTTATCATAAAACCCACAAATGATGAATTTCTGCTATTAAAACATGTGAAAGACATCAGAGGGAATCCAGCAGAGCCCTTGGAAAACCTGAAGTGAGACGCGATAGATTGCCACATGATAGGCGGGGCCTCGGACGGAAGGAGGTTAAACCCATCAACCAGAGGAATTTTTATCCTTTTCAGTTTAAACTTTTAAGTTTCGAGTTGAATTTGAACACTGACCCAGTAATGCAGTCTCTATTAAAAGCATACTTGGAACAACAGCAACAAAGGAAGGTTAAACATGTGAAAGATGAAAATAAAGCCTCAATAGCATAACCTACGATAAAGCTATCAGCGAAGTACTCAAGTAAATAAAATCTATCCATAAAACATCAAGGGATCAAAAGCGGTGTCATATGCTAAGCTTATTATTATTATTATTAGTTATTGTTATTGGTTTTGATTTTTTCGAGACAGGATTTCTCCCTGTAGCCCTGACTCTCCTGGTACTCACTCTGCAGACCAGGCTGGCCTTGAACTCACAGAGACTCGCCTGCCTCTGCCTACCAAGTGCTGGGATTAAAGGTGTGCACCACCACTGCTGGGTCCTGGGCTCGCACTAAGCACTTTAAACAAACACATATGTACCAATCACTCTAAAAATACTAAAAGCAACAACTGACAGAGATTAGAGAAAGAGACATACCAAATGAAGTTGAGAGCTTTATTACTTTTATTTTATTATTTTATTTTACCACAATTAAGCCAAGGAGACAAATGGCATGGGTGGAGATACAGCGGATCACAACAACGGAGACTGTAAGGCTCAGTACTCACAGAACTCCGCAACGAATGAGCAGTTGAACCGTTGCTTCGAGCAGAATGTTTATAAATCTAAATTGTGTATCGAACCATAGAGTAAACCTAATAAACTTCAATTTCTTTCCTATTATATTAGTGAAGTTTTAAAGTGATCACACATTATTTTTTTTTTTTTTGCTGGGTTGGAGGTGGCACACACCTTTAATACCAGCACTTGGGAGGCAGAGGCAGTCATATCTCTGAGTTCGAAGCCAGCCTGGTCTACAAAGTGAGTTCCAGAATAACCAGACAGAGAAACCCTGTCAAAAAAAAAAACAAAAAAACAAAAAAAAACTCCTTTTTTTTAAAAATCAGTCACAGTATGAAGAAGGGAGAATGACCCCTCACCCTTGACCCCATGACTGACAAAAGCCCTGTGCTGGTGTATCCTGGCATCTAGTTCTGCAGCTGCTAGGCTCCAAAGAAAGGCTGAGGAGATACTAAAGAAGATAAAGTCAAGGTGAAGGTTGAGCCACAGGGAGAATCTGCAAGACTATAGGCTAAACCTGCTCCTCCGCAGCCAGAACCCAAGGTCTCTGCCTTTACAGGCAGACAGGTACCTGTGCTGGCTACCTTTACACCAGCTTATTACAAGCTAGGGTCATCAGGGAGGAGGGAGCGCCAACTGAGAAAATGCCTCAGTAAGATCCATCAAGCAGGCCTGTGGGTTATTTCCTTAATCAGTGATTGATGTGGAAGGACCCAGCCCTTTGTGGGTGAGGCCATGCTGGGCAAGTGGTCCTGGATTCTATAATAAAGTAGCTTGAACAATCCATAAGGCACACACCACTAAGTAGCACCCCTCCATGGTCTCTGCACCAGCTCCTGCCCCTAGGTTCCTGCTCTGCTTTGAGTTCCTATCCTGACTTCCCTCAGCCATGAGCAGCGAAGTGAAAGAGTAAGCCAAATAAACATTTTCCTCCCCAAGTTGCTTTTGGTCATGCTCTATAGTCACAGCAACAGTGATTCTAACCAAGTACCCGGGGGAAGTGGGGTGGGTGATGCTTGAGGGATGTGAACCATCCCGCAGAAAATGTAGATGTCGAAGCAGACCAGGTAGAGAAAACTCAGGGTGCTTGAGATACCAAGTGAACTGTGACTTTTCGACAGCTGTGTGCTTCTGGTGACGTACACTTTGAAATCCTATCTTTTATTAAGTCTTATGCAAGCGCACAGATTTGTTTTCCTTTTAAAAACTGTGCTATTAGCACACAGAGAACTTCATTGTTCTGAGAAGGAACATGCATCGTTAACAAAATGTCTCCCAAGCTGGATTAATGAGGGGCAAACACCTTTCCCTGATGACTTCGAAAGACCCCTCTTGGCTTCCAGAAAGGACTTCCTGATGTTGACACACAAGGCCACTATGGCACAAAATGCCTTGTGGAATGAACATATAAAAATATTCTCATTTGCATATCCCCAAGCCCTCTACTATCAACATAGACTTAACTCTGTTATAATCAGAGCCCCGATGGAATCTGACTCCCTAACACTGGTTTTGCTGGTATGTTAGCCCCTCTGGACTCGGCAGTGACATTGTTGAGTATTCCTCAAAAGAGTCATGGTTCCTTTTCTAAAAGCCTGTGGATCTTTGGACTGACAATTCTGCCATTTTTACTTTCTGTCCTGAAAGCCGGGGTCAGCTTGGGAAAAGTAGTTAAACATCATCCTCAGTGTGAAATGTCAGCCCTCACTGTGGACGTCCCTGTTTCAAAGCATCAAAGGAAGACTCCATTGGGTTTTACAGTGGCCTCTGATCTTGGCGATCTGAACAAAAGAGATATTAGAAGGTCTTATGTATCGTTAATGATTGTCTGCCCATGTCCTGCCTCAAATACCAATCATTTATGAAATATAATAAAGATGGATACAATTTGACTTGGAAAAAAATTATATCAATAATAAGCCATTTGTTTGTAATCCCAGAACTTGGGAGGCAGATGCAGAAGGCTTCTCCATATTCAAATGATCTAAGGCCTGATCTACAGGGGGATTTCATTCCTGTACTATAAACTTGGTCAAAAACTCATGGCTGGGGAGGCCATAGTCCTACAGAAAAAACAGCTAATGTTATATTGCTAAACAGTCATGTTGTTAAACTGTCTTCTAAGTAATCATGTTTATGACCATAGACCTGGGCTGCTCTCAGCTTTGGTCAAGAATAGAGACGTTTCTTTTGCGGTGGGCAGCAGTTAATACAGACGCTCCTGACTGGTCAAAGTCCTGAGAATAAGTGATTATGAGTCTCAGCGCTAAATGGGACTTTTTTTTTATTGTAATCCCTCTTACTCCTGCTAAAGCTCAGGAACTGTTACAGAACAGGAGGCAGAGAGACTGCAAGAGCTATGGAATGGGCAAGAGTGCCGTGGAGTGCTGTCTTCTGGACATTCCATGGTCATTGCACCTCGGAACTCACAGCATTTGTGGCTGCCTGCACAAGACCAAACTGCCCACAAGTCTAGCATGGATGGATGGGCAGGTGGAGTTCATCAAGTCCCACTCTTAGCTGAGGAGCTGCTGTAGTTGGTAGCTGCAGGAGGAAGGATAGGAATTTTTCTTTGGGGGTGTGGCCATACTCCAGTAGATAACCCTAGACCCATGTACACGCAGCATTAATGAGATGTACTGGGATATAAGAACATGAAAGATCTTTAAAAGAAGAGGGCACGAAGTTCGGGAGGTGACATATTGGAGAGGTCTAGGAGATCTGGAGGGAGACAGAAGGATGGGTATGATCCTAATAGTCATATATAACACTCTTAAAGAATAAATTAAAACTAAAGAAAACAAAGTAAAACCAATGTATTTTTTTTTTCAAATTCTGTGTGTTTGGAAACTAAATTGTGTACTACTAAATAATTACTGATTTTAATTTTTTTAAATTGAATAAGATATCTAGAGCTAAATAATACAGGAATTACATGCCAACATTATATATAGTATTAATTAATAATATTTAGATGAAAATTTATAAATTTGTTAGGAAATAAGGCTAGAAAAATGAAGAAATTTAGAAATCAAGTTAGAAGTAAGGATCAGATTAATCCAAAGAAATAAGAGATTCATAAAAATAAGATTAGTTGTGGTCTATTTGAAACAAAACCCCAATAACTTGAGCAATGAATGCTTAATATAAATAGCTTATAAGCCATTTGAAAGAAATTACCTATTGTAGGAAAAGTGAGAGGGTGCCTAAAGTTTTAAAAAGACCACCCAAGGAGGCCACAAAACTAGAAGAATTCATCCCCAGAGTTGGGATTCTGACCTCATTAGAGAGGGAAGTACCAGTCAGGCCATTGGACACTAGAGACATTCTCTGTGTTTCTATGAACCCATTGTTGTCTCGCATGTTGAGCTAGAGTTGCCAAGCATGGAACCCAGGGGTCAGATTAGTAAACAGGAACACAGGAAGGGCCACAAAGGCTGAGGCTGTAGGCGGGAAACTGGCCTCAGAACTAGCAAGGAAATTATGAATTTGATGCCTATGGAAGTGCTGCGAACCCAACATCTGGTCCTCATGTAGCCTGCTAGTTCTCTAAGGTACTTGTGCTGATAGTCAGACTAAGGGAATTGTCTTAGTTGGGATTTCTATTGCTGTGAAGAAACACCACGACCACAGCAGCTCTTATAAAGGAAAACATTTAATTGGAGCTGGCTTACAGTTTCAGAGGTTTAGTCCATCATCATCATAGTGGGACATGGTGGCATGCAAGCCAATATGGTGCTGGAGGAAAAGCTGAGAATACTACATCTTGATCCAGAGCAACAGGAAGTGAACTATACCTACACTGAGTGTAGCTTGAGCATAGGAGACTTCAAAGCCCAACCCCAACAATGACATACTTCCTCTAACAAGGCCATGCCTACTTCGACAAAGCCATACCTCCTAATAATACCACTCTCTATGTGCTTATGGGGAGAGAGCGATTACATCCAAAGCACCACCGGAGTCAACAAAGCCAAACAAAAAGAGATGCTCAGTGGGAGGTTAAGATGTTCATGATCACAGCTGAGTGTGTCACAGCAGAGTTGTAGCTGGAGCAGTGTAAGAATATATTGTTGATGTTGCCAAAGGAAAGCCAACTAGTGGTCCTTCAGATTGGTGCAGAGGAAAATAAAGCAACCCCCACATCAATACTATAAACCAAATGCCAAGAATGGGGCTGATTTGCTCCAGTCAAGATACAACAGACTTGCCAGCTGCCTTTGGATCATTATCTGAGTCAGTTTGTTCTCCCAAACCCATCCAACTGTGGCACCGGCCAAACAGGTGAATTGAATAGGAATGTGGTAGCTATTACCACTCCTGTTCCTTTGAGTGTGAGAACGGTGGCATAAATCTTTAAAATTTCGCCCCAAATGCAACGTTGCCTGTGATTTACTGCCTCAACATGAGGAGATGTTCCAGGAGCGATGAGGTTCTATTTAGCCCTGCCAACAATGACAGTCCTCATTGCATGGGTCCAAGAGCTAATGTGAGAATCCTTCTGGTTTGCAAGAACATGGAATACAGTGATTCATTCAAGAATTATAATGCACTGGGCAGAGCTGCAGGGGGAACGAGGCCATCTGTGATTCAAATATCAGCAAAGGCTCCAGCTATTATTGGTTTACCACAGCTCTGCCTTGACCAGTAGATCAGAGACATGTTTGTGTTCTCCAAAATTAATGTCAGGACACACCCAGTGTTTAGTATTATCAAATGTTCTTTGTATTTCCTCTATTTCTGTGACCCTAGACCATTTTGAGTTAAAATTGGAAGAAGATTAACAGCATCCACTTGTGAAAATGTAGGCGAGTCCTTTGCCAAGTGGCTCTGGGTCCCCTTCAAGAGGCTTGGAATCTTTGCATGAATTTAGGTCCGGCAATGAAACTACTGATTTGTGAGGTCTGGTGTTGCCAAGTTGTTCTGTTCCATACATCAAGATCGACTTTGGTTGGCTGCCCATCAACAAAGAGCTCCGATGTGAAATTCAGAGGCTGAAGAGCCTGAGATTTCAATCTACACACAGGTGGAAGTTTGCCAGGTTATCCTCAGCTACAGTTCGCCCCACAGTCTTTGGACTAAGCCAGTGGTGGTCAGGAAAGCCCAGCATCTACCAATGGCCACAGCTGTAAAGAAGAACCTGCCTACCAAATGCATAGAGTATTCTGGAAGGTGTCTGGGGTGGTGGCTGCTGAAAATCTCACTCAAATCCAGCTGGAGCACCCACGAGCCATAGGGGACCTGCCAAGGACCTGCCAGATCTTGCTAAGGATGGGTCCTCCTGAGAACAGCTGAGTGCCACCAAAATCAGTGGGCGAAGCAAGGGAAACTCCTTCCTCCTGGCTGTCCCTTCAGCCCCCTCTACTGACAAAGATGCTGTCATGTCTGCTGACAAGGTACGTATATGTCTGCATCTGTCACACTCGGGGAAATAGAAGGTGGGTTCTGAAGCGAGATTCGATAAAAATGAACTGTCACCTATTGAAGGGAAATAAATGAAACAGAGAAAATTAGCAACACAAGATTGTCGCGTAAAGATTAAAAGAGAAGATTAAAAGATAAAGAAGTTTTAGGCAAATTCAATCAAGATAATAAAAGGGAGGAGACAAGTTCAAAGGAACAGAGAACAATCAAGAGACTTTATAAATTTAAAATATAATCTCAAATTTAAAAAGGCCCAAAAAACATTTCTCAGAAATTAGAACAACCAAAAAAGGAAAAGAGAGACTGGGAAAATGACTCAGTTCAAGAAGGCGCTCGCCACCTGCGGATGAGGGTCTGAGTTCGGATTGACAACACCCACGGCGACAGTCAGTTGTGACAGCATACGCCCCAGAGTGAGGAAGGAGGTGATAGAAAGGATCCTTTGGTCTTGATGACCACCCAGCCTAGCAGCTCCATGGAGGAGCTCAAGGTTCAGTCTCAAAATATATGGTAGAGAGGGGTTGAAGAAGACACCCTATTTAGATCTTGGCCTTTCCCCACTCTGTACTCATGTGCACACGCGTGTTTCCATACCGAAATACACATGCACAAACTAATAGAGTATACCACACTAAAAAATAAAGGAAGGAAGGAAGGGAGGGAGGGAGGGAGGGAGGGAGGGAGGGGAAGGAAGAAAGGAAAGAAAGAAAGAAAAGACAAAATAGCTGGAATTTAAATTTGTCCCTAGCTCTATGTGAACTCCAGAAGTGTTCTCCTTTCCCCCTGAATTCTCCTTGCTTCTACACTCCATATATCTGAAGCCTCCCACCTCCCTCTCTGTGTCTGGAGACCTTACACATTTAAGAAACTGCCTATGGATGCAAACATATTTCTCTGTTCATCCATTCTTTGATGCTCTGCTGGATTTTTGGCACTTGAATATCTTGGAGTTGATCATTGTGTTGCATGTTTAACAGCACGGGTGCTAAGGTGTTTCCCTGTTACCATCTTCTGGCTGCTTTCTAGTGTAGCCTTCTGACATGGATGCTTCTCTTCACACCCGCTGTTCTAAAATAGTTATCAGATATAATTGGCAAGTCTTCTTACTCTAGGAAGGCGTGTGCTTCTGTCCTCATATTTCCTCTCATGATGTACGATGATGACTCGTCCCCCATTTTTAAATTTTCCCTCTCTGAACCTCTCAGAGAAGCTGGGAATCCAGCAGAGACATAAAACTTGAAGCTGGACAGGAGAGGTTAGGAAGTACATTTCAAGGAAGAGCAGTCACACAAATAAAGGTCGAGAGAATGAGACAATAAGCATTTGGATTTAGTTAGAGCCACATTTCCAAGGGAGGAGCCAGTGAAATAAAAGCAAGGCAGTTCAGGATGGAACATCCCAAATAACAAGTAAGCCCCCTGACACTTAGGAGGAAATAATGGATGCTTTTAATAAAGATGCGGCAGACACTCCTGGTGCCTCATGGAGAGATCCCTGCTAGATCGGTCCCAACCCCTTCCTCTGGTGATACAGGTCACACTGCTACTGGCTCACACTGGGAATCTCATTTCAAGGTGCTCCTGTGCTTTGGGAGTGGGTGATCTGCCAGGGAAGTCAGCAACTGTGCTCCTGTCTTGTGATGGAACAACTTCCTTGGTGTAAATTATGCTCCCTCTGGGATTAGATGAAGGTTAGACTCCTTGTAACCATTATCCATGTCTGTCTCCTTCTTCCAAGCTTCCGTGTGTCCTCTCTGAGAGTCCCTAAGATACTCCTGAGAGTCTTCTGTCTGTTAATCACTTGTACAAAAGCCCCTATCTCAGCCTTTGTGTTTAGTTGTCTGACTTGGGACAGAGAAGCGATGTGCTGAAAGCTGTAGGCTAAGGAAAAGAGTCCAAGGGTGGCGTTTAGGATCAATGGAGCAAGGAGGCCTCTGGTTAAGAGAAAGGGCAGGCAGAGATAGGGAAAATCTGAAGTCAGGGAGGACAAGGAAATTGAAGCAGAGATAGCAGGCAATTGCCCTCTCTAGCTGGAGCCTTCTCTCCTGATACAACATGGCAGATGAAAGAAAGGAGGAAGTAGGATCACAAGAAGTCTGGGTGGCTGGAGGAAGGTAGCTCCCCATACAGACCAGATATCAGGTAGACAGGGAAATGACACCTGGATGTTATAATATCTACCCTCGGCCAAACAGTGTGACTTATGGAGCATTCACATACATCATCTGTGCTTAGCATACTCTGTGAGACACTTTGATGAGTAGTCCCAGTTCTTCATTCCTTCCTTCTCCCACATGGCCTTGAAGTAGCTCCTACCAGAGTAGAAGGAAATATACCTTCTCGTCCATTGATTTTGTCCTTGGCCTTGCTACTTTGTCCAATGTAGTGTAGAGACGTGCAGAGGTTCCTTGTACGCTTCTGTAATTTAGCTTGTCTCCTGTGTTTTCATCATCTGTTTCTAGAGTTACATGACTAGGAACTTACTGACTCAAGGAGAATGAACCTTATACCCAACCTACAGTTGGTAGGTATCTGTAAACTAGAAATAAGTACTTGTAATTATGTCACTTTAATTTGAGAAGATATTTGTTATTCAGCATCATTACAATAATAACTGATGAATACACTTAGGTAAACAGGCATTATTAAGTTCTCCGCAAAACACATACAGCAATTGAGATACAGAGAGGTCAAACATTAGTTCACATTCACAGATCAAAGGAAAGGGTTAACCATGTTCTTATCTACCTATTCAACAGAAAAGCTGTAAATGTTGACACATTTCACAGCTTAGAAGTCTAGCGTTCAAAGAAATAATTTTTAAGTGCTTTAAAAAAAAGTAAGTACTGAGTTTGCTAATAACCTAAGAAATGCATGTTTTCATATATGCTGCCTATTAAGTCTGTTCATATAGTATCAGCAAAACATCATGTCGCCTTGGAGAGGTTCCTAGTTTTTCCCGTGAAATGTTTTTCAACGCCTGAGTGAATCAAAATGAATGTAAATGAGGTTTATTAAGTCAACCCCACATGGTGCTGTATTGTCAGCATTTGTAGGGCTGTGACAGGTTAGTTATTGCAGTTTGAAGGAAATGTCACCAACACAGCAGTCTGCAGAATTAACTTAAAAATATATATGTATGAAATGTCTTGGGATTTTCCACCCTTTCAAGAATCATCTCTCGGAAAGGTGACAGGGGATGGAGAGAGGCAAAGGTTGGCTCATTCTTTTTTGTCAAGTCTTGGTATCTTTCTACATGATACCTACGGCCAGGGGTCAGGACTGTGGGTAACCTCCAAAGCTTCTGAGAGCTATGGTTAATGGGCTGTGAAAAGGAAACAGAATGAGGGTGACTAGAGTTGACAGAGAAGGACAGGAGCTGGTGGCAGAGGCTCAGAGTGCCCTCTACATCCAGAGTAAGTACCAGAATGTCTCAGGGGTGTGGCAGGAGCAGAAACAAGAACATGGAGAAGGCAGGTGGGACTTTGGATGCCCAACTGTGGAACATTCGGAAGTGCCCAAATTGCTGTTGCTCACTGAAGGAGTAGGCTGGATGGCCAGGCATTTCCTTAGGTGAATGGATGGGAGTGAAGTCTGGAGGGTGCTTTGTTCAGGACGAGCATGTGCGGAAGACCCATGAGACTCCACCTTGACAAATGCTTGTTGTGAAAATATACTATATTTAATGAAATATGAAAGTTCTTATATGAAAATCCTTCCTGGGGACTTGAGGGAGGAGGTACGTAGTCAAAGCCTTTGCCGTTGAGCCCTAATTTAGAAAGCACACCTTTTCATTGGCACCCAGAACTGGAGTGAAGACAGCCAGAGAAAAGACAATGTGATCAAAGGAAACATGGCGACGGGATGGGTTGGACAGAGGCATTTCTGGTTCCTCTGTTGATTCTTCCCCTAGACAGGTCATCCCAATGGGCTCCAATCAGGGCCATTCTCCACCCTGTTCTGTAGCCACACAGCAGGGAGTCACCTTCCCCACCCCCCTCCCCCATTTCCCCTGAGCTCTCTATATAAAGACTGCAAATCGCAGGGTTTGAGGATCTGCATATTTAAATGATTTGCATTAGGAAGACTTAATGCCAGGAAGGAAAAAGTGAATTTCTATCTTTACCCCACTGAACTTTAAAAAGTCTTCTTCAGAATTCTATATTATCTCTCCCATGCCATGCTATGAATTCCTTATATAAGCACACGTATCCACTGTCTAAATTTATCTTGACCATGGCTAGAGTCAGAAGCGTCTGTTAAATGTGGTTCACAGGTGGCATATGTCTGTGTGCTTTTCTGTACATAATAAACTTAAATCATTCATTCATCAGGAAAATACTTGTTGATGGACCATTGTGCTGATCTCTGGGCATCTCATAGAGGAAGCCCCTCAAAGAGGGCAGACTCCTTGCAGGGTTAAATGTGAACCCTGTTATGGAAATAAAGGGGACACACATTCATCCCAATGAGTTATTCATTGTATTGAATGACACAGCACAGAGAGGAACCACACTCTCCCTAAAGGGCCTGTGAAAACCAAACAGCCCCCCGTGCTTTTCTAAGTCCTCTAGGAAAAGGCCAGTTTACCATCAGGAAAAGGAAACCTGTTCTTCAGAAATCCAGAAGGCCAGAAGTCTATACAGCTGTTGTTCTAGTTTGGCTTGTGTTGCTGGGCAAACACCATGTCATCCCAATGGGCTCCAATCAGGGGGAGGAAAGGGATATTTTGCCTTATACCTTACAGCCCATCATGAGGAGAGCCAGGGCAGGAACTCAAGCAGAGATATGGAGGAATGCTTTCTTTAGTTTTCTCAGCTGCTTTCTTAAACAGTAGAGTCCTACCTGCTTAGGGATGGCACGGCCCATGGTGGGATAGGTCCTTCTAGAACAATTAGCCATTAAGAAAAGCCTCACAGACACGGCCACAGGCCTATCCAATAGAGACTGTTCTCCAGTTGAGGCTCCCTCTTGCTAGGTGTGTCAAGTTGAAAGACAAGGTTAGCTATCACAGTTGCCAAATGTTGACGTCCATTGGATCAGGGGGAAGAATATGGTCAGCCTCTGCATCAGAGAGACAATCAGAGCAAGTGCATGTAGAAGGACTTACTTGCCCAAGCATCGTCTGTAGTCAGTGACTTGGGAATCATCAGGGTCAAGGCTAGGGCTGACCCAGAGTGTCTCCATCTAGCAGGAGGCTTCTGAGTTAAAGGACCCAGCAAGCAGAAGGACCTTCAGGTCTCAATCCAAGAGGCACCTTCAGGACAGTGGTACATTTGAAATCTTACAGTATACCTGGAGATCCAAAGAGTCTTCTCTCTTGGGAGGAAGGCCAGTGCAAGAAAAGAAGAAAGCCAACAACTGAGAGACATTGACAACAGCTAGCTGGGAGTCAGTGAGAAGCCCAAGAAACATGGGATGGAAGATCCAGGACTCTCCTGCCTTGAAGTCAAGGAAACAACAGCTACCATCAAAGACCTCACTGAGCCCACTTAATCCAATCCCCTGTCATAAGACATTTTGAGCAGTTTCCTAAGGAGACTTGATCTACAAGAAATATAAAGGGCTTCCTTCAGGCTACAATGGTAAATTCATGGATAAGTATGAAAGATGGCATACATGTACCCTTCCTATACCATTCTTCCTCTAATGTAGAGGACAATGTCAGAAGGCAGTGATTCCGAGGATATCGTCTGTATCAAAATAGCACGAAAAGGAAGGAAAAGGAATATTATAGTGAAATAAATTTCCTAGAACACATGGAAATAAATGGTGTTTGCTAAGTTTCACTCGATACATAAAAGGGGTGGGGAGGCTGGGAGAGAGGAAGAGCAGCTGCATGTGGGTTCCTATGAGAGGGCAGTGGGAATGAAGGTGATGGGGGTGAAGTGTATACATGCAGGCGGTGGGAATGAAGGTGATCGGGGTGAATTGTATACATGCAGGCGGTGGGAATGAAGGTGATCGGGGTGAATTGTATACATGCAGGCGGTGGGAATGAAGGTGATCGGGGTGAATTGTATACATGCAGGCGGTGGGAATGAAGGTGATCGGGGTGAATTGTATACATGCAGGCGGTGGGAATGAAGGTGATCGGGGTGAATTGTATACATGCAGGCGGTGGGAATGAAGGTGATCGGGGTGAATTGTATACATGCAGGCGGTGGGAATGAAGGTGATCGGGGTGAATTGTATACATGCAGGCGGTGGGAATGAAGGTGATCGGGGTGAATTGTATACATGCAGGCGGTGGGAATGAAGGTGATCGGGGTGAATTGTATACATGCAGGCGGTGGGAATGAAGGTGATCGGGGTGAATTGTATACATGCAGGCGGTGGGAATGAAGGTGATCGGGGTGAATTGTATACATGCAGGCGGTGGGAATGAAGGTGATCGGGGTGAATTGTATACATGCAGGCGGTGGAATGAAGGTGATCGGGGTGAATTGTATACATGCAGGCGGTGGGAATGAAGGTGATCGGGGTGAATTGTATACATGCAGGCGGTGGAATGAAGGTGATCGGGGTGAATTGTATACATGCAGGCGGTGGGAATGAAGGTGATCGGGGTGAATTGTATACATGCAGGCGGTGGAATGAAGGTGATCGGGGTGAATTGTATACATGCAGGCGGTGGGAATGAAGGTGATCGGGGTGAATTGTATACATGCAGGCGGTGGGAATGAAGGTGATCGGGGTGAATTGTATACATGCAGGCGGTGGGAATGAAGGTGATCGGGGTGAATTGTATACATGCAGGCGGTGGGAATGAAGGTGATCGGGGTGAATTGTATACATGCAGGCGGTGGGAATGAAGGTGATCGGGGTGAATTGTATACATGCAGGCGGTGGGAATGAAGGTGATCGGGGTGAATTGTATACATGCAGGCGGTGGGAATGAAGGTGATCGGGGTGAATTGTATACATGCAGGCGGTGGGAATGAAGGTGATCGGGGTGAATTGTATACATGCAGGCGGTGGGAATGAAGGTGATCGGGGTGAATTGTATACATGCAGGCGGTGGGAATGAAGGTGATCGGGGTGAATTGTATACATGCAGGCGGTGGGAATGAAGGTGATCGGGGTGAATTGTATACATGCAGGCGGTGGGAATGAAGGTGATCAGGGTGAATTGTATCCATGCAGGCGGTGGGAATGAAGGTGGTCAGGGTGAATTGTATCCATGCAGGCGGTGGGAATGAAGGTGGTCAGGGTGAATTGTATCCATGCAGGCGGTGGGAATGAAGGTGGTCAGGGTGAATTGTATCCATGCAGGCGGTGGGAATGAAGGTGGTCAGGGTGAATTGTATCCATGCAGGCGGTGGGAATGAAGGTGGTCAGGGTGAATTGTATCCATGCAGGCGGTGGGAATGAAGGTGGTCAGGGTGAATTGTATCCATGCAGGCGGTGGGAATGAAGGTGGTCAGGGTGAATTGTATCCATGCAGGCGGTGGGAATGAAGGTGATCAGGGTGAATTGTATCCATGCAGGCGGTGGGAATGAAGGTGATCAGGGTGAATTGTATCCATGCAGGCGGTGGGAATGAAGGTGGTCAGGGTGAATTGTATCCATGCAGGCGGTGGGAATGAAGGTGATCAGGGTGAATTGTATACATGCAGGCGGTGGGAATGAAGGTGGTCAGGGTGAATTGTATCCATGCAGGCGGTGGGAATGAAGGTGGTCAGGGTGAATTGTATCCATGCAGGCGGTGGGAATGAAGGTGGTCAGGGTGAATTGTATCCATGCAGGCGGTGGGAATGAAGGTGGTCAGGGTGAATTGTATCCATGCAGGCGGTGGGAATGAAGGTGGTCAGGGTGAATTGTATCCATGCAGGCGGTGGGAATGAAGGTGGTCAGGGTGAATTGTATCCATGCAGGCGGTGGGAATGAAGGTGGTCAGGGTGAATTGTATCCATGCAGGCGGTGGGAATGAAGGTGGTCAGGGTGAATTGTATCCATGCAGGCGGTGGGAATGAAGGTGGTCAGGGTGAATTGTATCCATGCAGGCGGTGGGAATGAAGGTGATCAGGGTGAATTGTATACATGCATACCAGTCTTTCAAAATCCAGTTATTTTGTAAAATTAACAATCGGTAGTAAAATGTTGTTTAAAACCTCGAATTTCAGGTCAGATCCTGAAAATTGTAACTCCTGGATCCTGTTTCAGAAATATCTTTAGTAACAGGAACTTACCTTCCCCGGGAGGCTACCAAGGGCAACAGAAATAGCCTGTGTTGGTTTGGAAGTCTCAGATTCCTCTGGCCAACAACTCTAAAGGGTTTCTCATGCCTGGTAATTTAGATACCAGGTTTTCGTTAGATAGTCTACAGCTCTTGTGGAAAGCCCAAGTATGATAACTTCACTTAAACTATGTCTGTATAGGCATAGGTATAGATATATACATATACTTATAGATATACATATACAATTATATGTAATTTTGCATAAATGAAAAGTAAACTGATACCTTATGGCTTTCCCAAACATCTTTAATATTACTTTCCCTCCTCCCTCCCTCTCCTTCTGTATTGACCTCCATCCCAATGAAAGCCCACCTTCAGTTGTCCGTTTTGCTCTTCATACCACTGTCTCCTGCCCTTCCCAGCTCCAGCATTTCCTACCCACTCCATGGTGCATTTTTACTGTCCTGGTTTCCACAGTCACTTCAGGTGTTACATATGCACATCTGGGAATCTGGAGCTCGGAATCACAGGTGGGAGAGGGCATACAGCATTTGTCTTTCTGGGTCTGGGTTATCTCGTGCTGTACAATATTTCCTAATATTATCCATTTGCCTGCCAGTTTCATGACTTCATCTTCTTCACAGCTGAGTATTTTCCGTAGTGTGTATGCATCACATTCTCATCTATTCATCTGTTGTAGGACGTTTGTTTCCATCTCCCTAGCTGTTGGGAATGGGGCTATAATAAAGATTGATGAGCAAGTGTCTATTCATCCCGTGATTGTTTCCTTAGCCATAGAGAAGCCTTTTTTAGTTTTATGATGTACTGCTTGTCAATCATTGGCCTTAATTCCTGAACAGAGTCCTACTCAGAGAAATGCCTTTCCCACACCTGTATTTTGTAGGATGCTGCCTCGGGTTTCTTTCAGCGGTTTCAGAGTTTCACACTGAGGCCTTTGATCCATTTGGAGTTAATTTTTGTGACAGTTGATAGATGGGTATCTAGTTTCATTCTTCTGCACATGGACGTTCAGGTTCCTAAACTACAGATGGAGAAGCTGTCTTCAGTGTCTTTAGCATCTTTGTCAAGCATCAGATGGTTGTAGTTATGTGTACCCATGTTTCATCTTCTATTATGTTCTATTGTTCTAAACGTCTGGTGTGTGTGCGTGAGTGTGTGCGCGTGTGTGTGTACCAGTACTGACTATTTTTATTACTGTGACCCTGACTTTTATGGTCCTTGAAGGTGCTATGCAAGCTACCAAGGGAGAGAAACAACAAACCATCCTACTTAGCTATGACGCCGATGAACCACAGCAAGGACCAGCATGGCAAGATAGTTATAAAGGTGCCACAGTGGCTCTCGTATCTCGGTGGTAACCGACAGCTGTCTAATTAGATTTAAGGCTGTCTCAACAAGTGGGAAATCATGCCAAGTACCAGAAACCTAGCCAACTACCTGGGGCTAGTGATGCCATGGATCTTAGAGGAAAACCTACTGCCTCCACTTTACTAGACCAATATAACTCATATCTGCATTCTAACTACTTATCTGCATACCCACAGATAGGTGCACCTCACAACCCTCACCAACGAAGCTTTTCTTTGCAACAGACAGAGGGCCACTATGGAAAACCACAACTGTTGAAATGCAGAGATCACGCATGCCTAGCACCATTTGGTAGATCCCTAACATAACTCCTACACCTAAGCCTCAGGGAACATCACAGGAGAGGGGTTGAAAAACTCTGAGAGTCAGAAAACCAGGGAAGCTGCTATGAAATTGTGTTTCTTAGAAATTAAAGAAAACCAACACCCATTCTATCTTATCAATATGGCTGCCTAAGGAAGATGCGAGCCATTTCAGTGTCAGTAAGCATGCTAGAGTGGAAGGGGGAAGTCTTACATGGTCCCACCCCTGGACAAGAACTACAGAAGACTACCGGCTGCAGAGAGAGGAAGAATTAGCCTCTCCTAGGGCTAAGGTCTCAATTTGGTTATCCAATACTAAGTGTTCAGCCCTGATGTCATGCACATACCAGCAATACTGAACAGACTCGTGAGGTTGTATTTATATAGTTATTTCTACATATTTATTTGTAGCTAACCCAATTAAAGAGGAAGGGTCCAGAAATTTCAAGGGGATGAGAGAATCATGGGGGAGATAGAGAAGGGGAAGAAGATTGAGGGAAATGATGTAATTGTATTTTAATTTAAAAATGAATATTTAAAAAATCTCAAATTTAAAATGGCTGAAATCATAAGAGTGCATTCTTTGGTCCTGATGGAATTAAATCAGAAATCAATAGTACAGTGGACGACCAGACCCTGAATTTCCTGTAAACAACTTGTTTTCCTCTGCTCTGAGCAGCCTGCAGCTGTTCTGAGCACAAGACCCTGATGGCAGGGGCGTGGGTTCTGATGAGTCTGCAGCTGAAAGAGCCTGAGAGCTGGGGCGTGGCCAGAGCCCTCTATAAGCTGCCCCTGAGCACAATAAAGGGGGCTTTCTTGTTTCAAGGATGACCCATGTCTCTGTCTGTATCTATGTGTCTTTGTGTGTTCAAATCTCCAGGCCCTTTGCCTGAGATTCATGAACTGTCCCGTAGTGCAAGCTCCATACAATGGGTGAAGTACTGTAGTACCCATAATAGCACGGACGGTACAGAACAGGAAAAATTTAAAAACTAATAAGTATGTAGAAGTTAAATATTACACACCTAGGTGACCAAAAGATTGAAAAATAAATCACAGCCAAAATTTGTTAAATGTCATTAAGGTAATGCTCATATGGAAATAGTTACAAATACTTACTTTAAATAAAATGAATGATTTCTTCTTAAAAAAATAGAAGAAATTAAGATTGACAGAAAAGTTAAATGAAAATTAATCAAGGAAGGAGAAAATATAAGGTTATAATTAAGATAAATTAAATAGACCAATAAAGTAGAGAGAAAACCTGAAAACGAAGTTACTAGTTTTTAAAGAGTCAACAAATATGACAAAACTTTTGCCCAGAATTACCAACAAAACTGAGAGAAAAATAAAGCAAAGTTTATAGTAAATGATAAAATATTAATATTGACTTCATAAGAACCAGAGAATTATATAGGAAACTGTGAACTGACTGTATACCAGCAGGTTAGATAGTGTAGACAGAGTGGAGAAATCCCTAGAAACACAGGCTAGAGCAATCGAGTCAGACAAAATGTGTTAGGATGACACATGAAGGAGTTGAATGGCATCCAGAAACTTCCCTCAGAGAAAATATCTAGCCCAAGTAGATGGATTCCTCGGTGAAATCTCACCAAATATTTAAAGAACTAATGGCAAATTCTTTGTCATGAAAAAACAAATCAAAGACAAAAAAATAAACAAGACAAGAAAACAAAACAACTTCCAAGCTTGGTCTTGTTCTTTTGGACTTGTGTTGATGCCCAAACCAGTCAAAGATTTTACTAAAGCAAAACAAAGCAAGCAAGCAAACAAATAAAAACTACAGACCAAAGATGTTACTAAAACAAAACAACAAAACAATAAACGAGTATTCTTTGTGAAAAGAGACACATGCCTCCTTACCATACCCCAGTAATATGTATGGTAGATGAATTCTGCTCCATGGCCAATTCTGTTTCTGTTGGGATTTTAAGGTTGGTTTAACATCTGAAAACCATCAATGGAATAACACCATGCTAACAGAATGAAAACAAAATCCACAGGAATGTCCCAGGAAGGTCAGTAAAAGCATGTGACAAAATCCAGTATCATTTCAAGATAAAAGGCATTCAGAAAACTGGGAATAAAACTCTTTTTCATACTGAAAGGGGGCATCATAAAAGCCCACAGCTGATATCATTTTCAGTAACTAACATGAAACATTTTCCCCTAAAGACGGAAAAGAGTGTGCCGTTCACCCTTCGCTGCTTCTATTCAACATCGTACTAGAGACTCTAGACAAGGAAATGATGGGGCAAAGGCCATCTAGATTTCAGAGCAATTATTTTTATTTTTAGTCAATAGAATATCATAGAAAATCCCATGAAATCCACTAAAAATCTATTGGAACTAATAAATGAGTTCCCCAGGATTGAAAGATCAATATAAAAAAATAATTTTAGGTGCTATTTAGGTGTCTGGTGGGCGGAGGGATAAATCAATGGTCTCTGTGTGGCACGCTGTGTGTTTTAGTACCCACCTGCCTAGCAAGATGTGCCCACTGATACAATAGTGGCATGAAGACTACAAGGTAACCAACTACTTTCTGATTGGCTCTGAGGCATGATACATAGGAAGGATTTCATGTCTTCATGAAATATTACATCATTAATAAGAATCAATACTTATACAGGAAACTGTGAACTAGCTGTATGCCAAGTCTTCATTTCTGGCACTGTAAGCCTAGTCAAAAGCTTATGACCCAGGATATCACAGGTCTGGGAGGCCAGGGTGGGGAAGCCTACTCTTGTTATGTAAAATGGCCATTCTATCAAACTGACTTCTAAGGTTTTGTTTATATTCACAGATTTGCATTGCTCTCAACCTTGGTCGGAGCAAACTCTTTTTATAAACTCAAGTAGCAGTTAATACAGAGATTTGTATTTATAGCTGGTCAAGTTGTCAACTACAGGAAACCATGAGTGTTCAGTTAGGAATGGATCGTCTGTATTCACCACCCCCTCCAAGGCTCAGGGAACATTGTGGGAAAATGAAAGGAAAGAATGTGAGAACTGGCGGATGGGGAGAAATGGGTGCTGTGGACTTTGGGGCTTGACATAGCCGCTACACACATCAATCACAGAAGCTGTGGTTACCTGCACAAGATCCAGCCAGTCAGAATTCCAGCATGGATGGTTGAGGGGCTCTGAGGCCCCACCCTTGGCGGAGGAGCTATTGGCAGTTGAGTATTGCTGAGGGAGGGAGAGTCATTCTCTTTTGGGGATATGGTTGCCGGTACATTGCCCATGCCCTGGTGGATGACCCTACACCTATGTCATATGGGCAGATATAATCGGACTCATGTTATTAATAACAACCAAATAAGGGGGGTGTGAACTTGGGAGGATGGCAGGATGGGGACCACAAGAAGGAGTGTGAGGAAGCAATGGTAGGTAGAGATGCTCAAAATACAGCACTTAGATGCATGAAACTTTTAAAGAATAAGTAAAACCATTAAAAAATAAAAATGCAATCTTTTAAAAATCATTCTGCTTCTATAACTAATGTTGAATAACTAGAAATAAAATTAAGAAAACAATTTCATCTATAATGGTAGTGAAAGGATAATATTCAGAGGAAGTGAGCTTAACAAAAGAATTTCAACTTTGAGCACCAAGAACTACAACTACATTTTTCCTTTTCCTTCCTTCCTTCCTTCCTTCCTCCTCCTCCTCCTCCTCCTCCTCCTTCTTTTTTTTTTTTTTTTTTGAGACAGAGTCTCTCTGAGTAGCCCTGGCTGTCCTGAAACTCACTTTGTAGATCAGGATAGCCTCAAATTTGGAGATCTATATGCCTCTGCCTCCCAAGTGCTGGGATTAAAGTGTCTCCACTATTAGGAAATATTTTTTAATAAATTGTCATTTTATGGATTGGAAGGCAACTATTATTAAAATAACATTATTCCATATAGGATCTAGAGTCTCAAAGAAACATGTACATAAATATCATCCTTTTGTGAGGAAATTGACAATCAGATTCTAAAATGTATATAAAATTTTGGTGGCTATAAAGCAGTCCAGACAATCTTTAAAAAGGAAAAAGAAAGTTAAATTATTTTTATATCTTGACTTCAAAGCCATATATATATATATATATATATATATATATATATATACAGCTTCAGTCATAAAACTAATGTGGTACTTGTTAAGAATAGACATTAGTAAATGGGATAGAGTTGAAAGTCCAGAGGAAATTCTTATAATTACCACCCTAAAAGACAAATCTTCACGGTTGATACAGAAGGATGAGCAGCTGCTTAGGGCTGATGGGATGGGGTCATGAATCAGTTGTGATCATTAATAGGGTCTGGATTTCCTTTGAGAGTTATCAAATGTTCTAAACTTGATTTTAATTGTTTTTACAACAGTGTGAATATATTTAAAAATACCCACTGCATGCTCACTAAATGGGTAATCTCTATAAACCACGAATTACATATTCTTCAGTGAAAGTGTAATGGCATAAAAGTCTATGAGAACATATCAAAAGGTCTAACCCAGCCTTTAAAATTTGAGAACATATGATTTTACAAAGGGTGTGTGTGTTTGTGTGTGTGTGCCTCAGTAGGCATCATGTCTTAGAAAACCAGGCTGGGGCTGGGCCCGGCTCTCTCGGAATGCTGCAAATGAGAGAGATGGAGAAATAAAGGGCGCAATTCAGAAAGCCCTGGAATGAAGATAGACCTGAGAACTGTCAGGCGTAGCCTTATTTTGCAGCCGAGGAACTCATCCCAGAGAGGGTATGATTTGTCCAAGGTCACTAGGCCCGACGGTGGTGGGATTGGAAATAAATGTCTGTTTTCTGTCTCCCCAGGGCTGTACAACCTCTAGCCAGGCCAAGTGGTGTCTCCAGCAGACACAGAAGCGAGCTTGCACCTGACCTGGCCTGCCTCACACTGGAATCAGCAAACCCGCTGCCGCGACCCTGATGAGGAAATTAAATTAGCTACTAATTGGTTAATTGGCAGCGGGCTCAGTAAAGCAGCGAGGAACAAATTAAGTTGGGTGGAGAAACACATCCGTTAGGTTTGATCGTCTTCATTATCACCTCGGTGGCCCACCAGCCAAGCTGCACACGGCTCCCCAGGGGAAATCTTAGAAGGATCGCGAGCCCCCTCTGGCTACCAGAGAATCTGTCCGTGCGCTTCCTTTCTCTGGCCTATGCCACCACCTTCTTGGTCCTATGAGTGAGGATCTCCTGAGTTGGAGTCCTCAGAATTCTGGGGTTAGCAGTTCCCATGGTGATATGCATCCGCTCACAAAGCACCCACGTGACACTAGTTCCTGAACATCCTGGAAATGTAACAATTGTCTCTCATAAAGCGACACAAACTGCTTCCACCCCACTACTGACCATGTGACAAGGTAAAAGGTCTCATGATCAAATAAACAAATGGCTAACTCTGTACGCTTCACAGATGCTGAGAAGTTCTGCCGAACAGAGGCGGGCTTAATGAAGTTAGCGCTTTCCTATCCTCTGATCAGAAAATCTGTATTTCATAAGACCCACCAAGATGACTAGACTCTGAGGTTTCTGCCAAGGAGGACATCCCGCCACACTGCTGTGTCTGTTACAACATGGTCGGCCCAGATGCCTTGCTATGTAGCTCAGATGAGATCCGTGAGATGTGGACCTTGTTCTCAGAACAATCAAACCAGTGAGCGTATCCTAGGTACTAGTGATGGGTACAACCCACCAGCCCTGTACCATTTCAGAAACGAGACCAATCGTGAGGCTGTGACCTTACAGGGATGCGGCTCTGCCAGGGTAAGCGTCCTCCAGGCTGAAAGAGCTTTACAAGGATAAACAGCCGCGGATTTACGTGTGAGATCAAAAATAGGTGGCCAGTTCAACTGGAATTGAGGGATGTAGTAGGCAGAGTGGTTGGTGACACAGAAAAACCTGGCAGAGAACCAGTTTAGGGTCTCTGAGCGGGAGCTGGCAATGGTATGGTTACTGATTATTTTTTGCTACCCTAACACACAAGGGAGATGGGATACAATTCAGTTCTTGGTTTCAGAGGATTCAGCCTGGCTATTTGGCTGCACGGACTTGGACAGAGAATCATAGACAGAACTCATTGGGAGAGGGAGATACCTTTATTATGTCAGCTGGGAGGAAAGCTATAGCCTCAGAAACACACTCCCATGGCTCTCCCACCTCCTAGCTTGAGCCCATTCTTAATAATTCCATTATATTATGAACCCATCAAGGGCTTAGTTGATGTGTTAGGTTAGACTCTTCAGTACATGGTAGTGGAAACTCCACCACAGACACATGCCTGTCTTACTAGTCCCCCTGGGTGTTTAATAATCGAATCAATCTGACAACAATTAACCACTGGATGTCGTGTGGTGCTGAAGACATGCGCGAGACTTTAAAGTCATTTGGTTTCTTCTTCTTTAGAGGGCAGAGAGAAGTAGACATTTGCTTTGGAGTTGAAGGTATCAAAATGGCCCGTTTAGCTCTGCTGGAGGGCCATGTGAACCTAGCTACTGACCGCTACATTGGTTTGCAAAGACATTGGGTCAACGGAGGGTATTTCCTCCCACCAGTCTGCTGTGGAATATTTCCTTACACTGTGTGAATATATATCACTGTGATTGGTTTAGTAAACAAGCAAACTGACCAATAGCTGAGCAGGATAGAGTTAGGTGGGAAAGCCAAACTGAGAATGGTGGGCTGAGGAAGGGTGGAGTCAGAGGAGTCGCCAGCAGAAGCAGAGGGGGCATAAGATGGATGTGCTGTTTTAATAAAGACACAGCCAACTGTCAATAAGAAAGAAAGAAAGAAAGAAAGAAAGAAAGAAAGAATATAGGTTGACTGAAATGTAAGAGTTAGTTAGTAAGAAACCTGAGCTATTGTCCAAGCATTTCAAATTAATACAAGCCTCAGAGTGGTTATTTGGAAGCAGCTGCCAGGACAGCCTACACCAGTCACATGCTAGACACTCTATTTAAACATCCTTGGAGTTCCTACACCAGTTCCTACAGCCTACACCAGTCACATGCCAGACACTCTATTTAAACATCCTTGGAGTTCCCAGCCTGACTTGGTGGCATCTTTAATACTGACTTAGCATGTACTGAGTCTGACTTTTTGTGCAATGCTGCCAAACGCTGGATGATTTAAGTTCCAAAGAGATGGCAATTGGTCTGGGAAATAGGAATTGATCAAGAAGACATGGTCATGATTAATGTTTATGGCCCTGGAATCACCAACTATTGCCTAAATCCCAAGACTACATCTATCGCAGCATCTCCTAAGCTCTGGGACAACGCTGACTATGTACTTTCTGATCGTTTCATTGCTAACCTCATGGCTGTCCCCAAATGAATTCCAGATGAAGCTGGCCTCAGTGGCTCCTCTGCACACCGTCCCTCTCTCTGTGAACCAGCTGACATGTCCTCCGAGGGTATCCACACTTCCCTGTTCTCCTTCCCATCAGAAAAAAAGAAATATGCCCTCATAAAAATATTTGAAAGTCATTTTCTCCAAACAGCAGACAAACAAACAGATACAGCAAGAAGTGGATCATTCCAAAGCGATTTGTATCTTTGTGCCCTGAAAAGAACCTGAAGCTGGGGAGTCCAGCTCTAGTTTGGGGGACTCAGATAACCTGAGGACGTGAGTGAGCCATAGTATTTCCAGAGTAATTGGGGCCCATCAGAGCCCAACACACTGTGGAAGGGCTGTCTGGTCCGTTTGGGAGGAAAGTTAGTCTTGACTCTGCCCTTCGTGGCCTAGCATCATCCCCGCAAGCATCAGGCATCCATCTTTTGGTGCTTCCCAAGAAAGAGAGTGGGACTCTGACTATAAAAAATGACCATGGCACAGGGAGTGGCAGCCAGGCCTGGTGACTAAAGAGGAAGACGGTATCTTCAGTGTGACTATTATCCTGAGTTCTAACCACAGCCGTATCTCTTTCCTGCCTCATGACCTCAGGAAAGACACCTTGTCTGTTCTATAACATAGGATGGTAATGCCCCCTTTTATTTTGTTGATACGTGATGACCATGGGCAATGCCACATGGTAGAGATGGTCTTAAAGGAAATACTCATGCCTCAACCTTTACTGGGAACAAAACCCATCAGAGCCATCATTCCATCCCCTACAACCTTGCCTGCCTGTGATTCCAGCTGTAGGCCATTATTTCTTGCTTGGGATACACTGGGGTTGCCAGGCCCAATGACAGAACTCCATGGGACACCAAAGTCTGGGTAAGGACAAGGCTCCTCTCTGGAGAGCGCTGGACTAGTATTGATTGGTCCTGACAGCAGGTGCGAGGGAGACATCTTTAGCAACCATCCAGTATCCGTAGTCCACTGGTAATTCAAATTATTTTCCAAATGTCACTGCATCTGTCTGAGCCTGACAGCTCTTCAAACCAGGGCTCCGTATCTCAGTCTGAGGACCTGGACATATTCCTGAAGGGGCTTTTGATCTTCATTCCTTTCGGCATGGGAGGGTTCTCTGTCAGACAAGGTCCGGATCCATGAAACCCGCAGACAAAAAAACCCAGTGACAGGTAGTCTGGCAGGTGACGGCAATAACACATCCGATGCAAGGAGCCAGCTAGTTGGGTAAGACACATGACAGTCTTGAAAATGAACAGTCAGGGGAAAATGCCTGGACAGACCTTCAAACCCTCTGCAGCAGCACCCCTACTTAACTGGAAGTCTGGCTTCTAGTGCGTTCCAAGGTGTGCAAGCAGAGAAATCTCTGGGTATTTAAAGTAAATCCTGCAAAGCCCTCTACCAGCTGCCTGGGCCGCCTTGCTTAACGGGAGGACCCAAGCTCTCGCTTAAGGCCCCTTCATTCTTGGTTCCATGAAAATCTAACAATCCCTGCTGGCTTCTCAGTCAATCAGACTGGATGTAGCATATCCAAGACGCTCAGGCAAACAAAGGGAGAAGTATGGGACACAGCTCTGTAGCAGTCACGGGAATTGATAGCAGCCCGATGGTGGAGACAATGGGCAAATTTCAGTGTGGTGAGGGGTGGTGTGTGCCAGCGGGTTGTGGGAATGAGGCCGGGCCAGCCTACAAGGGTGAAACACAGTTGTATTTCTAAGAAGGTAAAGAGGTGTGTAATGCACTCCCAGAAAGTCTTTCATCCAGAATGGCTAAAATAAATGAAATTTTGGCTTTAGAAAGAACAAGGTTTGGATTTCAGGAAAGTTCACTTAAGTGGAACACTGCACTCCCCTGACAGCGGAAGATAAATGAGGTACGACTGCACCTGCAAAGGCCACGCAACAAGCGAGGGAAGAAAATAGACCCTGCTAACCTTCCTAGAAGCTCATAATGTTCGGAAACCTCTTTGTGTCCTCTTGCAGCGCCATGGCCTGGGTCCTGCCGCAAGACTGGTTCTGTGTATGCTGCTGTGCAGAGCAAAATCCCTCCCTATGGTGCCCACTTGCACAGAGACATGCACTCTCTTGGGAATGGCTGTCACGGGGACCAATTGCCCTTCTGTGTCTTCTGACGCCCCCTGCCTTCTCTTCCCAGTCCCCTTCTGTTCATCACCCCACTCTTCAAAGTTTGCCCAAAGCTGAGTGTCTACTGCTGTGACGGCCAGCAATGGCCACAGGGCACATGGCTTTTACTTTTGAGCCAAGCATCTCTGCAAATTCTTAGAGGCTTTAACCAACAATTGCTTGGCTGGACAATGGATTCACAGGCTCCAACAACACAGCCTGGAAATAATTTCAGATCTTTTTCAGGCTTCCTGGACTGGGCTCTATGCTAGTGGTTGCTCTTAGTTTTGGCTTGCCCCTGAGAACCATCTGGACAACTTGAAGAAACCCAGATATCCGAGGCCCCTCAGACAGTTAGCAATCAGTTCCAACTGATTAGGAGCATTCCTGATTTTTTTTTAAACTGTCCTATGATTTAAATGTGCAGTAGAGTTGAGATCCATTAATTTACCCAGAAACAAATAGGAATAGATGTGGTGGGGTCGGGGTCGGGGGGCTCCAAGAAAGAACTCCATTTTCTGACGCAGTTGCCTTGGTAGATCTCTTGTGATTTTGAAGATAACTTTGATCCAAACAAAGCCCAGAGTCAGAGTCAGCCTTTAAACTTCAGAAACAACAACAACAAAAAAAGTGAAAAAAATGTAGGTTATGCATGCAAAAGTATCAAGATACTGGCATCAGGGACCAGGGTCAAATCGCAAGGGAAACAGGCAGACAGTGACCCATCGAAAATGATTTTGAGGAACAGGATTTGGGATTAGTGGGCTCACCAACTAGAACAGTTGAGCTCCTAAGGCCAGACGACATCTCTGCCAGGGTGGCATAGCACAGAGGAACTGTGGTTCTTGGGATGCACATTTTCCTAGTGGCTGGACCAGAAGCAGCAGAGCTTGCTCCCCCACCTGTATGAGGGAAGGAAGCCGTCATCTAGCACACACAGTAGGGGTCACCATTTAGGTAGCCGACTTATTACAGACAGACACCGTATATGGGATAGACCTAACCTTGTGTGTGTGTGTGGGGGGGGGATTTTTCAGGAGTAAAAGCATCTTCTCACAAAGTTAATTTATCAGAAATCTGTGCTCAGACTATCTGCTTGTCCTACCATGTTGGCCTCAAAATCCAAGGGGTCCCAATTCTTCCCCCAAGTCAATCACTTGACTTACCTACCTAATGCCAACAGAACTTTATGGGTCTCGAGAAAGAAACCCTTGGCTTGGCTGTAACTCTCATAAAACTCCTCTACCATGCAACAAGGCCTCAGGATTGAAGCTAACATCACAGAAAATGTAGAAAACAAAGCAAAACAAAAAACCTTAAACCCTGATGTGGGACTGCCCTCTGTGTACTGTGATTACCATTAATGAATAAATAAACTGCCTTGGCCTGTTGATAGGGCAGAATTTAGGTAGGTGGGGAAGACGGAACTGAATGCTGGGAGAAGGAAGGCGGGGAGAGAGACACCATGGAGCAACTGCCACTGGAGACAGACGTGCTGAAACTTTGCTGGTAGGCCACAACCTTGTGGTGATACATAGATTAATAGAAATGGGTTAAATTAAGATGTAAGGGTTAGCCAATAATAAGCTAGAGCTAATGGGCCAAGCAGTGATTTAATTAACACAGTTTCTGTGCGACTATTTCGGTTCTGGGCAGCCTGGATGAACCAGTGGTTCCCTGCAACAAAACCCTCCAAGATGAAATAAATCTGAAGGAACTAAAGTCAAAGTAGGAAATATGAATAGTGGTTTGAACACCAAAGTACAGGTCTGTCATGGGCTCAGAAGTACTAGTCAGTAGGTAACAACCTTGTGCAGGTATGTAGTCCTTGTCACCAGCCAGAGGGAGTTCACAGCATCAAATCTGAATGGTCATTCAAGGTAACCAGAGCCTTTCCTGGAACTTAGAGCAGACGGAAGTGTCTTCTCAACCCTGGGGGAAAAGGACTCCATGATTTAGTGAGCACCAGCTTCAGGACAGCTCGTCTGTAAACATGGCAACGAGTTTATAGGTCTCCTTGTAAAAACATCCCTCAGTGTAGACTGATGTCATAGTGACACATGGTTAGTCAATTAAAAAAAGACAAGACAAAACTCCACACAGGAACTCAGCACACATGTTCTGAGCACCAAAGTCTGGTTTAATTCAAAAGTAGCTTTGAAAAGAAATAGACTGAGAAGAAAAAGAAATCCCCATTTTATACGCGAGAAAAGTGGAGCACAAAAACACCCCCAGATGACACAGATGTCAGCGCCTCATGTCTGCTGCGGGAAAGAACAAGAACTCGAACAAAAGGTTTTGTTTGTTAGGAATGGACTTTCACAACAAGCCTGCGTTCTGATGTAAGCAGTATGACTGGAGGGGGCTGCCGAGCAGGAAGACAGAGTGGGTGTTGTCTAGGGGACAAGAGGCAGCCCTCCTGGCAATGCCAACCTCAGCCTTGCATTTGTGAACCCTATGCACCCTTCCTACACAGCTGCTCTACTTTACCATGGGATCATATGTATGTCCGTGATGACACCATGGTGTCCAGATGCCTGGGTAGGTGGCTCCGTGTCTCTGTAACACAGCAGTCTCTGTTCTACTCGGGCCCCAAATGGCCTAATGTGAGTCTCAGTCACCTCCCACCCCCAGACCCATGCTTCTCCTGTCTGCTTAGGGTACATCCAGCCTCGGGAGAGGGAGGAGGGCAGCATCTCCTCCATCCTTCCATCCCACCTCATCTGTCCAGGGAAGAGAAAGAAAGAGAAGAAAAACGGCCCCCACTGAGAGCTTTCCAATCACGGCCGCCACCCCCATCTCTAATTCTTTTCTTAAAGTATAAAATCATTCATCCACTGATCTCACTCGTGGTCAGAGCTCAGTACAGGCCCATCCGTCACGGGGCTGATTTGGTTCAGCAGGTGTTGGCTGGGCAATCATTCATTTCGGGCTAATCTGCTAGCGGCTGTCAGGGGTTATGGAGTATTTATTGAGTTTGTGTCAGGTCTGGATGACCAATAGCCAACAGCCGGTGGATACGCACTGACATTGATGATATTGCTGAATTAAACGAGGTGATGTATACTCAACTTGCTTAGAGCCAGGCTTGGACCTTGGGATCATTTTATAACCTCATGCAGACAATCCCTGGACTTTCCTTTTCAAAGAAAGCATTACACACATGATGTTTCTGTTTAAGGAGATAAATACATGGGCCCCGGCAAAGGTAGTCATGTCCATATTGAAATGAACAAGAGCGTTTCTTGGGGAGACATGGGGGAACAAATAAGATCCAGGCATTTGGCAGATGGCCCTGAGTGTACTGCCAAGGCCTTCTGGAGTCACAGAACTTAGGTTCTGGGCCTCAGTAGAAGAAGACATACACAGCACTAAGGACCAGGACATAAATTTGGCCAGGATCTGCCTTTGCTGTCATAAGATGTGGCAGACAGGACACTTCAGTTGGAGTTGGCACTGAATTCAAAGAGCAAAATTCCAAATTTCTCAGATTCTTGGTATGTTTTTATTCAAACAAGATACATGGTACTGATTTAAGGGCCAGTGTGAAGCCGCAGGAGCTGTGTGCTGATGTCTGAGACCATTTCTCACACTGACTCTTCAATTCTTTCTCTAAAACCAGTTCTTTCCTTTCCCACTTGTTGTCCGATGCTCCTTCAAAGCAAGATAGGGTATGTCCATCACGGCGCCTAGAGAGCCTAGAGATAGAAGTGTCACAAAACTATGGGAGGTGGACAGAGGAGACAAGTGTAGGGGGTCAGAGCTCGGGAGAAGAGCTCGGGAAGATGGGCAAAGGACCAAAGATGTGTGAAGATGTCATAATGAAACCCATTACTTCCTAGGCTGGCTTTAAAACAAATGGACCAAAGGGGATAGGAAACAGAAAACAAACAGCAGTAACAACAACAACAACAACAAAAAACTAACACCACAAATATCAGCCAAGATTTAATATTTTATATGAAATTTCAAGCACGTGTAAATTGCTTTCTTTCCCTGTTGCTGAGACAAAAAGCTCCCATAAAAGCAACTTAACGGAGAAAGGGCTTATTTTAGTCCACAGCTCAAGAACAACACATCACGGCGGGGAATTTGAAGAGGCAGCTGCCGGTGCCAGGTGGTTAAATCAATCCAGTCAAGATACACGGGGGGGAGTGAAAACTTGCTAGTGCTCGGCTCAGTATCTCCAGTTTATGTATTTCAGGACCACTGCCCAATGAATGATCCTACCCACAACCTAGATGGTTCTTCTCATCTCTATTAATATTATCAAGATAATCACCAGAAGTCTGCCTAAAGGCCTGTCTCCTGGGTAATTCTAGATTCCGTTGACAGTGCGCAGCATCCATCTCATTAGTAGACTTATTTTCCTTTAAAAATTTAAGAAATGATAAAAATTATAGGTCTGTAAAACTATCTCGCGGGAGTGGCATATTCTAATAAACAGAACCCGATGGTAAGCTTTGGGGTTAGACCCCCTCCAAGAGGCCTTTAGCATTAGGAAAATGCACCCACCACCCATTGTCATTCTTGTGGCCTGGCCTCAAGACCACTTCTTCAGCATTTTCACAGGGACTGAACAGGGGCCATTGTCTCCCACGCTCAGCCAGCCAGCTGGGACCGGCTGGCGTGTGAGGTTTACCGCATCACGCCGTTGGGCATTGAGTTTGTACTGTCTGTGCCGCTGTCTCTCATTGCAGGAAATGTTTGTGGCATTGTAGATTCTCTCCCAGTTCCCTTCTGCACTAACATCCATGGTTCTGTTACTAATTTAGGAAAGGCCTCTTATGCTTTTGGGAGAGTTGGTGTCCTGTAGTGTGGCTGCAGCTGCTTCTTATGGGGCTGGGATTAGACAGCGGGGAAGCCATTTCAAACTCCATAGATCAGTGCCTCTCAACCTTCCTAAACCCTTTAATACAGTTCCTCATGTTGTGGTGATCCCCCCAAACATAAAATTATGTCGTTGGTACTTCATAATTGTAGTTCTGCTAGTTATGAATTGTAATATAAATATCCGATATGCAGGATATCTGATGTGTGACCTCTGTGAAAGGGTTGTTTGACGCCCCACCAAAGGGGTCGTGACTCATAGGTTGAGAACCACTGCCATAGAGAGAACCTGTACGGGGCCTTGTCTTTCCTGTTGACAAGCACACAACAGCTTCCGTGTATTGAACACTTACTCTGGATCAGGCCCTGGGAGAAGGTGTTTTCCCACGTTATGAAAGAAAAACTGAGGAGGCTTCAAGAGGTGAAGTGAATCAATGGGGTACAGCATCCAAGCGCCTCAACTGCTGGTGGCCCTGCCCTCCTGTCCTGCTGGCGGCCCTGCCCTTCTGTCCTGCTGGAGCAGCACTTCCTGGTGCCGGGCTGTCCCAATTTCAATTAGAACAACATCTTCCTCATCTTTGGGCTTTCCAGAAGCACAATGGGAGGTTTTACACTTCCTCCCTCGCTCATACTCCTCTCCCATCTGCCCCTCACCACAGAAAAAAGGAGAATTAACCCAAGTCATGAAGAAGAAAGGAAGGGCATGGCCTGCATAATGATCCCCCCAATAATCAATGAGCAAGGACATCACATTTGTATCAGTGTGTTAGTAGGAATACTTGATGTGTGTTGTGACTATTTGCTCCTGTACACATACACACACACTCACCCACTTACGCACACACAGAGCACACACACATGCACACAAAGAGCACACACACACAGCACACACAAAACACACTCAGCACACATGCATTCCCCCACACCCCTGCACATACATGCACACACACATACACACATGCACACACACACAGCACATGCACACACACACAGCACACACACATACACACATGCACACATTCACTCATACATTCCCACACACATGCGCACACACAAACACACATGCATATATAGAGCACCCACACAGCATACACATGCAACACAAACGCACGCACATACACATGCATACACATGCACACACACATGCAGCAGACAGACACGTGGTCTACACATAAAGCACACCCACACACCCACATACACACATGCAAACACATGCACATGCAGCACAGACACACAGCACACAAGTATAATGCACACACATACACAGAGCATACACGCAAGCACACGTGCATGCACATACCCATGCAACCACGTACACACACACACACACACACACACACACACACACACACACAGTCCCTAGCTTGCTAGGTGCTCCCGGCAATGGGGTGAAGATGACGCTTCCCCGGGATGGAAATTGAATTTAGGTTACAGAACATCATCTGGCCCAATTGCCACTGAATTATTCCACACAAAATATCAAAGTTAATTTTTGGGGCTGTCAGCCCAGTTGATAAGTTGGGCGGCTGTCAGCCCGGCTGCTCCTGACTTCAGTGCCAGAGAAGAGTCTGAAAGTCACACAATCCAAACAGCGACCTTGGCTAGGGACAGGGGTTAGATTACCAGGATGATTAAACGCCAAGGTGAAGGTTCCGGAGTCGGGATTTGAATACCTGTTTACATGTGGGATAACAGATAGCCGCTCACTGACAGCGAGGCTGTAATTCACTCCCCCACAGCACAGCCGCCACCATAAAACATCCTGGCCCTGCTCGGGAAGTCTGCTCCTGGCAGCCAGGCCTCGCAATGATTTAGGGCAGGGATCCATTCACAGACTATCTAATCTATTGTCTTTTATTACACGCACTACTCAGCCCCCCTCTCTCTCTCCCTGTTGCAACTCGGTTTGCTTCAAGAGGCACCGGGCGATTTAATCTCCCTTAAAGGAATGCTGTTCTAAAGTACCGGTTTGATTTGAAGATCGCAAGGGTCCTTGGTGCCGTAGTCCAATAAAACAATATCCAAATGGCTGCCACTATAGAACTGTATGTCTTCAGTTCCAGCCCCTCAGATCAGCAAGGCCCTGTCCTCTGTCTTTTCCCATCCCAATGGCAAGCTATTCTTGCTTCCACCTTAAATGCCCCTGAAATCTCCCTCTCCAGGAGAGCAGCAAGGCTGCCTCTTTGCTTCCCTTCTGACTAATTGTCTTGGGCCATCTGATGTTGAAATAATCCATAATTGCTTAATCTATCCGCGTCCGTGTGGCAAGAAAACGGAGGAGCACTTTGGAAAGATCAATCATCTGAAATCATTGAGAAGCATATTGGAAGCAGGGTCATCATCTGCTCCCAGCTGAGAAAATGATGGCGGGGAGATAAAGGCTCAGAGCAAAGACTGGCTCCGGCTGCTCTGTAGCTCTTTGATTCTGAGATAGATTACCAGGAACTAACTGCCTTCCGTTTGTGCTAAACAAAGATGATAGTGTTGCAAGTCCCCGACACATAAATGATACAACAGCCAAATAAAGGACCCCTGCCCCTTGTCTCCTGCCGGCATTAGCACACTGATAGATTAGGCGGCCTGGTGGGAGAAAACCTCTTTACCATGGGGATCCAGATCACCTGCAACTCAGTGGGAAAGAGAAACTGGACATCCTAAGCAGATGGAAAAAAAAGAAAAAGAAAAAAAGAAACAACCTGAAAAAGCTCCGCACACTTCCTATGAACGAGCGACGTTAGGACTGGAGAAAGCCTGGTGGGGTAGGGTCGGATCTGCCCCATGAATCAAATCAGTAGCCGTTCAATTGATAAGCCCTAGGCTGCTGGCCTAAGGGAAGGGCAGCCAGCTGATGGTGAGAGAGGGGCCTCTTTTTGCTTTGGCTGCTGTGACAAGGGTCCCTTTCCAGAGCCCCAGTCTCCCTGAAAACTAATGGCTCACAGTCCCAGATTCCCATCATCTGTAGAAGAAGAGACACTGGAAGGAGAAATGTCCACAGGACAAAGATGAAGCAGCTGACTCGAAGTCCATGAACCCTTTCAAAGCTCAAGCCTGGCTTAGTGGTTGTCACGTTCTAGGTACAGGGAACTAGAAAAATCTTCATATGACAAGAAGTGTCCTCTAAACGAAGCTAAGGACCTCCACTTCTCTCACCAGAGGGACTTGACCAAGACAGAAACCTCACATGAAGGCTGTCCGTGACCTCAAGATCCAAAAAGCAGCTGAGTGTCCTCCAGGAACCTCCGCTATACATGGGACTCGGAGCCGCAGCATAACAGGTGCCCCCCGAGAGCCCATGCTTTTAATCCATCACTCCACTTCTGCCCAGCAACTCTCTGCAGAAGCTGAAATCTAGCCTTGTCTGTCCCTAAACCACATAATCCCCAAACAGCTGGTCGGAGAGAGGATATCTGACCCCTGAGGGCCTGCCTACTGGTGTGCTGAGGTGACCAAGGCTAGAGATATTTAAGGCACATGCTTCATGCCTGGCTTTCATTCTCTCCCTAGGGCAAAGACAGCTTGGATGCAGCCAAGACAGCAGCACCCTGGAGAACTAACTGACACTCTGTCAATGATTAATAAACAGTCTGCCCCTGAGGGCAGTTATGAAGTAGCAATGGAAATAATTTTACGGGTGGGGGGGTCACCATAACATGGGGAACTGTGTTAAAGGGTCACCAGTGTTAGGAAGGTTGAGAACAACTGCTCTAAGCAGAAAAGTCAAATCCTAAATTCGTGTGTGTGTATTTGTGTGTGTTTGTGTATGTGTGTATGTATGTATGTGTATGTATTTAGGTGTATGTGTGTGTATGTGTGTGTGTGTGTGTGTGTGTGTGTGTATGTTCCTCCCTATGCCCCTCTCAATACCCCACATGTGTCCCCTACACAATGACAGTGAAAACCTAAGTGAGGTAGAAGTTGGAGTCCGTGTACACTCAGTGGAAGGTTGAGGTGTACTGGGCCTTCTCCCATGAGACCAGGAAGCCAGTGTGCACTGGATCACCAGATTCCTTGGGGCAGAGAGTACTCACTAGTCCAGTAGGTCAGTAACAGGTCAATAAGCCAGGTGAACCAAAGGATGTGTGGTGTGGTTTGGATTTAGGATGTCTAGTTCAGGCTCGTGCATTTTAACCCTGGCTACCCAGCTGGTGATGCTTTGGGGGAAAGCTGTGGAACTTACTGGAGATGGAGCATAGCCGGAAGAAGTGGCTGCTGAATGTAGGAGAACAACCTTGAAGGTCATAGTCTGTTCCCAATGTTCTTGATTTTCAACTGCCCCATGGCCCCAATGGCACAACCGTGAGCCACCCCTGCCACCATGTTTTCTCCACCACAGTGCACTGTACCCCTCAATCCGTGAGCTGAAAATCAGTCCTGTTGTCACTTGCTGGGTATTTGATGAGAAAAAGAACGAGCAATTAAAACAGTGTTCTAGAATGACACCGTTTCTTGGCAACAGGGAAGCCGTAGAGAAAAGAGGTTGGTGGAGGTGACTGAGATCAGCAGGGACAGGGACAAGGGGACAGCAAAATAGATAATAGGAAGGAGGGGTTGAGAACCATAAAACAAGGCCTAAGAAGATGGCTCAGACAGTAAATGCCTGACTCCAGCTCATGAGTATCCTTGTTAGGATCCCCAGCTATGCAGAGAAAGGCAGGCACCGAGGCACAGTTCTGGGGTCAGGGAGAGTGAACACAGGCTGCTTTTTAATGTTCATCTGAAATCCAGTCTATTATAAAAAAGAAGTCAGGGATACTCAGCCCCAGTGAGAGACGTTATCTCAACAAACAAGAGTGATTGAGGAAAGAAACCAAGTATTGAGTTCTATCTACACACACACACACACACACACACACACGAGAGAGAGAGAGAGAGAGAGAGAGAGAGAGAGAGAGAGAGAGAGAGAGACTGAGACACAAACTGAACATCGCTGGCATATTTGGGCAAACTTCCTGGACTGTGATTGGTCACCAGGTAATCTGCCTTTGCAAAGGTGGAATGGATTGGGGAGCTGAGTTACAGAACTAAAGGGGACATACCCTGGGAAAATGCAAAGAACCTACAAAAAAAACTGGGTGGGGAAAGAGTGTAAGCAGAGAAACCACCATCTCCCTTCCCTCCTCCTCTTAACCTGACCGTAGACAGCACAGAGATCCCAGGCTACCCGTCATTGTGCCTCCAGGGGCTGCAACTTCTCCAAGATGAGAAAAAGGAATAGGGGAAAACTTTAAAACAATAGGGCTGACATCCGCTGCTATCAAAGGGGTGTGAACCCTGCAGTTTCTCTTCATCTTTTTATCGGGCACATAGGAAACCCAGAAGTCTGTTTTGAAGTGCTGTATTTTGCTGTAGGGAGCACTCTCATGCCCTTTGGCTCTGGAAATTACCTCACCTGATTAGGTCCTGGGTCAGGGACTAATAAGGAATCTTCCCTCACGCCCTCTTGCCTCTCAACCTACCATATTTTGTTTACGCTGGCCATAGTATTGCTAAATTTCAAATATAAAGAGACTGTGGTAGTTACAGAAATAGCAAACTATCTAAGCTATACTAACAGGAAACCCTAATGAGGACAACTATTAATACAGTTAAGGAGAAAAGTGCGTGTTTGTAAAGGAGACTATAAGACATGTACTATTTTGTGAGTAAATTTATATTTATTTGCCACATTTAAGGATGCTAATAGTAACTGTATTAATCAATCAATTTAAATCTGAATAATATTTCAGCATTTTCAGGAAGTAAACATTTTAAAACGCTACATAAAAACAAGAGTTTTTAGATAGAGAGATGAGTCAATTTTGATAATTAAAAAGGTAATTCAGATGGGCAGGTTAGTAAGTAGAACCAGAAAAATATATCCTAAAACAATAAGGACTTCAAGTATCTGTATTTATGTATGGAAATGTGACATATGATAGGATATTACCATAGACCAGTGGGAAATAATGGCTTTTTTTTAAAAAAAAATATTTATTATGTACATAATATTCTGTCTGTGTATATGCCTGCAGGCCAGAAGAGGGCACCAGACCCCATTACAGATGGTTGTGAGCCACCATGTGGTTGCTGGGAATTGAACTCAGGATCTTTGGAAGAGCAGGCAATGCTCTTAACCTCTGAGCCAGCTCTCCAGCCCCCAATAATGGCTTTTTAAACAGATGTCAGGATATTGCCTTGTGGTATGGAGGAAAACTTAAATACAGCAAAACAAAATCTCTGGATGACTTGGAGATATAAATGTAAAAGAGGGAAGTATAATTACAATTTTATGTGTAGGAGATGATTTTGTGATCTGAGGTAAAGAACTCAAAAAGCCCAGATGTATGAATTGTAAAACTGTTTTATAAACCCATGGACCATTAAATCTCTTCCATGAAAAATACTATAGACAAAATAGCGAATGGGTGGGGGACAGAACATTGTCGTGTTGAAAGTTGAAAATTAAAATATAAAACCAGTTTTCACAAATCCATAAGAAAATGGGAAACCAACAAGTGTATTGGAAAAGGGAGGTGGGTAGACACTTCACTGTGTTGAGAGGCTGGCTGATCCAAGGCTTCCTCAGAGGCCCCTGTGAACGGGCAAAGAGAACCTATTTCTGTGTCCTTGCCCAGAGCAGACTTGGCAGGTCCAGTCTGGGGCCAGGACAAGGGCCTTGAGGGAGTTAAGGCTGCAGTTCACCGAAGAGACTGGAATTATCAATCTCATGCTGCTCTGTCCTCAGTTTCTGACACACTTGAGATATCCTGTGCATCTTAGTATTCTACTGCTGTGAGGAGACGCCACGACCATGGCAACTCTTTTAAGGAAATCATTTCACTGGGGCTGGCTTACTGGTACAGAGGTTTAGTTCATTATAGTCATGGGGCATACAGGCAGACATGGTGCTGGAAGATGGGCGGGCAGCAGGGAGAGAGGGGTGGGGTCTGGCTGGAGCATCCGAAACATTAGAGCCCATCCCCAGTAACACATTTCTTCCAACAAGGCCACGCCTACTCCACTAAGGCCACACCTCCTAATAGAGTCACTCTCTATGAGCCTCTGGGGGCCATTTTCATTCACACCACCACTCTGTTCCCTTTGTACAGCATGGTTTGCTTAACCTCCCCTGACTCCGTCTCACGTCTCCCCTGAACACTGTATATAAGAGACGGTGCTTCTTAATAAGCTTGCTTGGCATGAGATTTAGCTTGTGCAAGACCTCCTGAGCTCACCTTTCTTATCTGCTTTATTTTGATCCTTTGGTCCTTTCTCCTCAGGACTTTGTCACTGAAGAATGGCATGCTGGTCCCTATCAGAAGAGGAGATCCAAATGACAAGCACATCCAAAGGAATATAGCCAGCGTTTGTAGCGACTGAACTGCACCAGTCAGATGAAATTTTGAGCATTTCTTATTCTTCATTTACAATCCAGGGCCTTGAATCCAGAGCCCTGTGTATGCTAGGTCCCCACTCTACCATTGAGCTATAGCCCCAGCCCCTAAGACACTATTTTTGGCAACCCAAATGTTTCCAATTTAAAACAGGATAGCATCTGCTGGAAAGATCAGGAGGAACCACACTCTCCTATACTTTTTCTGTGTGTGTGTGTGTGTGTGTGTGTGTGTACTGCTGTTTGTTATGGAGGCCAATGTGGCAGGTCTTAGTTAAAGTAAGGTACAGAAAACACCAAGTAAACAGTGCCAGCAAAGACACGCCTCACATCTCACACAGTTAAGACACAAAGTGCGTAGAACACAGAAAGAGAAAAACACATATAAAAGCAGCCTGTTGGCTAGCTCTCCTAGTTTTGGGAGGCGTTATTGCAGGCTTCTAGGGGAGAAAAGTCAAAAACGATTTTACTTCACTATGAACACCGAAAGCTACAACACAAACCTGCCAGGCAACATATGCCCCCTGGCAGAACACTAGCATGACTTTTATGGAGTTAACTAATCACGTTCTGATCATATTTTAGGCCCACTCCACAGGAAGAAATCCATGTCTGTTACTGTAAGTCTGGCCCATGGCTGAGGATGTCATGGGCCTTAGGAGGGAAGCGACTACTTTTACTATGCTATACAGACATGATGTGCCACCGAATTCTTACTTGAATAGTTGTATTTACACCCCATCAGAGTTGGACAGAGGGGGTTCCCGATTGCAGAGGACAGTGGCCACTGCAGACACTGTAACAAGTCAGAGTGCTGAGAACAAGAGCTGGGGAAATACTCTTCAACAAGTGGGCCTTCTATACCACAAGCAGTGTAGCTCCATGAGCTCTGGAGAAGGTATGGTGGAAAGAATCTAAGAGTTCAATGAGAAAATAGAGTAGGAAAACATGCTGCCTTTGCGACATGACTGCATTGTCCTCTCAGTCTCACAATAGCTATAATTAACAGCACAAGACTGAGCCCATGAAACTAACTGTTTCTCTAGTTTCTATTCTTTCATAGTTTTTCCTCTTTTCTTTCTTTTTTTTTTTTTGTGTGTGTATAGGTATTTATCCCGAAGTATGTCTATATCCTCATGCATGTCTGGTGCCCACAGAAGCCAGAAGAGGGCTACAGACCCTTTGACATTGGAATTCCAGAAGGTTGTGAGCTACTATGTCGGGCTGAGAATTGAGCCTGGGTCCTCTGGAAGAGCGGTCAGTGTTCTTGACCACTGAGCCATCTCTCTCGCCTCAGTTTTTATTTTTCGTTTGATGGAAAACTATATAAAAACACAACTGATCATGAGCGTGTAAAATCTTAAGTGAATGTCTATAGCTTTAGGACATCCATTGTAATGGTCTAGAAATTCTCCAAACACTGTATAGCTTTCCAGTGGGCAAGTGTTTGTGTGACAGGTTACCTTAGCTCTAGCTGTGTGAGGTGATGTTTTTATTAGTGACTTCATTAACATAAGCTGATTTCACACATTTGATTTTATCTAAGCCACTGTCATTGATGGGTCATTACTGTGTGGCTGGTGGCTTTTGGAGGAGGTGTATAGTTTTCTTCATGTTATTTGTGTTTTTAAATGGAGACTCGAACATCTGCAGCTGGTTATTGGTTGAGAAGTTCAGATCTTGATTTATTTAAGGTCACTTTCCTTTCAGTGGAGATGTTTGCAATGTTCAAGAGGGATTGCGTTGTAGTAGGGTGAGCCATCATTTTCCTTTGGTACAGTGTTCAGGGCACCAGGCTCTTTCCTCAGTTCTTCCGGAAGACTCTGTGGTAGGAAACTCACTTATGGTAAGGCTTTTGTAGGCTTTAGATAGCAGAGGTATCAGGTCAGGCTGGAGCCTGCCTGGTGTGGCAGCTGGCCAGGGGTGTCACACATTAGCCACTGTCGTGGCTGCAGCAGAATGTACTAGTTCAGATCACGGAGAAAATTCATTGGTGTGATGAGTAAGTATATTTCTCCTCTCCTTTTCCCCTCCTCTCCCCTCACTTCCCCTCCCCTCCCCTCCCCTCTCCTTTCTTCTCCTTCTACCCTCTCCTCTCCTCCCCTCCTTTCCTCCTCTTCTTCTCCCCAATCCCACAGGATCTCATGTGTTCCAGGCTGGGCTTGAACTCACTATGCATGATGTGGGGGCGATTTCTTATTAATAAAGAAACTGCCTAGACCCATTTGATAGGCCAACCCTTAGGTAGGCGGAGTAAACAGAACAGAATGCTGGGAGAAAGAAGCTGAGTCGAAGAGTCGCCATGATTCTCCCACTCCAGGCAGACGCAGGTTAAGATCATTCCTGGTAAGCCAGCTCGTGGGCTACACAGATTAATAGAAATGGGTTAGGTCGATATGTAAGAGCTAGCCAATAAGAAACTGAAACTAATGGGTCAGGCAGTGTTTAAAAGAATACAGTTTCCATGTAATTATTTCAGGTAAAGCTAGCCGTGCGGGTGGCTGGGTGCCGGGGACGCAGCCCAACGCTCCCTATTTCAACATATGCAGCCAGGAATGACCTTGAGTTTCTGTTGCTCTTCCCTCCTTCTCTCCAGTCCTGGGACTGCAGGCATTGAGCTACCACACCAGTTTTTGCTAACGCTTCCTTACTTGTGTTTGCTTGTTTTATTTTTAGAAAAAGACTCGCAGAGAATCCCGCTGTCCTTGAATCCCATATTGCTCAACGAAAGGCTTCACGTAGCTTTGTTTCACACAGATTTGCCTCCTTTGTGGAATGTTCTCTTTTCCCTGTCCAGTTTCATGGCAATGGATCTAGACGGCACAAGAAAGGGTTGTTAGTTGTCCTCATGATTAGAACGGTTCAAATTTTGCTAAGTACTTGTACCCACATCCTCACTGTAAACCCCATCAACTCCTTAAAAAACGATCCAGAGTGTGTAAAGGAACAAGCTGGTACTCCAGGTGTCTCAGGAGTGAGCGCTCAAGGTCAGAGGCAGGACACCTGCCAGAAACCCTGCTGTGTGATTTGAACATTTGAACAGACTGCCCCCCACAGGCTCACATGCTCAAAGCTTGATCCCCAGTTGGCAATGCTATTTCAAAGGTGGTGAAGTATTTAGGAGTTGGGGCCTCGCTGAAGGAAGTAGGTCACTGAGACCATGCCTCGAAGATTATGGCTGGTCCCTGGTCCCTCGTCTTCTCTCTGCTTCCTGTCTGCCATGAAGTGAACAGATTTTAATACACGTTCCCGTTGCTATGCTGTGGGAATCTGCACAGACCGAGGCTCTGAAACCACAGACCAGAGCAAATCCTTCACTCTTCTCTTCTTTTGGTTGCATCCAATATTTGTTACAGTGCCGATAAATCTAACACAGAGAAATGCCTTATTGTATCAAGTAACAATCATTCCAACGACAAAAGGAAACACTTTGGAGGCATCAAACTCCGTAGTGTAACTAAGAAGTGTAAAATCCCAGCCCCTGGATTCTGGATCCAACAACACACTCAGTTATACCAATGAGGGATTCTGAGCGGGACGGACATCTTTATTCCATTCTACTTTGCTAGAGAGACCAGAAGCACCATTTAGTATTTGTTATTTAGTAAAAAGTGTCATCCAGCTTTTGAGTGGTCGTTTAGCCATGGTGATTTAATGACCACTCTCTTCTAGAAGCTGCCTCCAATTTTGCAAGTCAAGATGACAGATAAACATCTCTGAACCAAGCAAGGACCTTCCAGCTGCCCTGTCAGGGGACTGTGCAGTGACATATATCAAACTGAAAAACCCCAGCTTTCAGAAGCCAGGATCAACAGGTGTGCACATGTGTCTGCTCGAAGCAGATGCTGAATGTCATGTGCCAAAGAAGAAAGACTGAGTCGTTCATGCTTCTGGCAGGATGCCCGCTAGCTCAAGAGCACTTCTCAAGCCCCCTCCACACATGACCTGGGCTTTCCTGCGGCTGCCCTGTTCCTAGTTCCAACTGGAGGATTAGTTGGTTTCCATCCAACAAACTCTGGTAGATTTCAATCAGTCAACCTCAACCTGAATGTCAGGTACAATGTGTCCTACTATCAAGGTCCATCCCTGATGCAGGTAAGAACTTTACCATGGAGTTACAAGGCACTTAATTATTCTAGTTCGACTGTGTCTGCTCTCAGCAAACTTCTACCAAAGATCTAGGACTGATGTTGGCAAAGCCACACCCCTGTTTTCTGCTCTCAGAAAACACATCTATAGGTAGAACCTATGATCCCTTGGAAACTTGTCACAATTAAGACTGAACAAGATATTTGTATTTATTATTTCATTCTATTCTCTCAATGACTGTTTAAAGATCTTATGGTTTGGATATGTCCCCCACAGGCTCATGTATTTGAACAGCTGGTCCCCAGCTGGAATCATTGTCTCAGAAGATTTTGGAACATTTATGAAGTGATCAAACTGGCAGAAGTATATGTCAGAGGGCAACGCTGTTATAGATGAGCCCTGCTTCTGTCTCTCTTCTCTGTCTCCTGATCCACCAAGAGGTTAGGAAGCAGCCGCATGCTCACATTGCCATGCCTTCCGTGCCGTGACGGACCCCGCTACCAGTACAGCAAGCTAAAGTAAATCCTCCCTGCCTGAAGTGAATTCTGTCGGGTATCCTCTCACAGTGCCAGGAAAAGTGATTAGTACAAAGACAAAAATCACCAACCACATTTTAAGGACAATAATCTAGAGTTCAGACAGACAAAAGATGCGGCCTGAGTGAGCGTTGATAGGAAGTGGCAAGGCTAAGGCCTTGTGGATTAGAGAGAAGGAATGTGTGTTCGTTTCCAGAGAACATGATGGTAGGCTCCAGATGAAATCAAGCACTCTCTCATGACATAGGCAAATGGACTCCGATGACCACTTGAGGAAAATAAAAACAGGGAGATAGCTGGTACTGGACTAACAAGAATGGAGCTAGAAGTAAAGCTTTAAAGTTTTTCTTCTCAATTCATCTTGGTCTGGCTCATCTTTATATTCCCCACAGCATCTTGCACACGGATTTGCAGCTATTAAGTGCTAAATAAATATTTGTAGAGGGAAGAAAGGAGTAGAGAAACCAAACTATTTATGCAAAAGCAAGAAAGAGGAGCAGGACAAACAAAAACAGCGTAGGCTTGACGAGGAGCCCGTTATCCCTTTCCAGAAATGCTGATCCTCGGCTTGGTTCTCAGCACCTCCTCCTCTGGGAAGACAAAGCAGTTATCCTTATTCACTGGCACCTAGTCCATTTTGCTGAACTAACATGCCATTCAATCATTTATCAAATAATCGTCTACCGAGGGGCCATTTCTTTATGATCCCACTCTACAGCTCTCTGCCTGGATCTTCCTAGTTACTGCATTCGGTGAGAAGGGAGGGAAACCTGTGTTATTCTGCTCTGGATTCTTCTGCACACTCAGGGCAATGCCCTGTTTAAAGAAAGGGCTTCATAAGTCTTGCTTAATAAACGAGCTTCTCTTGCACGGGCACTTTGTAAATCCTCCTAAGGACCAGCTGTCCCATGATCCACTGCTTGCTTTGGACACCATAAACAACAGCCCCCACCCCCAATGTAGGTCAGATGGGGTTCACCTGGCGGGATGGGGCACAGCTCCTCTTTAAAGATTTCTTGAGCCTGGTAGGGTAACAACAGGAACTTACTCTCTCCTCTTTTCCAGATGCCTTGGGGAGGGACCCGAGCTGGAGCGATAGCCTGTTTTCTTTAAGTGAGAGTGAAGCCCTGCTTTGAATGCTACAAGAGTTCCTTGAAGCTTGAAGTGTTCAATTTTACTGCGCTCTGCCCCCAGTATAATCCATTGAAAGGGCACTGTCCTTCAGGCCTTTCAGCTGGGCTGACAGCTGCCCGCTGATTAATTGACAGGTTAAAAAGATTGATTCCACATGTCAGAGCTGTAACCCTGCCAGAACAATACAGCTGTCACTTGGGCTGTAAAACAGAGGCTTACATTAGCAGTCCTGACAGAGCGGCGTGTGGACACATGCACCTGCCTTTATGGAGAGCCGAAATGCACAGCCGGGCGAAGATTAATGATCTTGAAAGCAACATCGGAAGATCAAATAAATGTCTCTGATGGGACAGTGGGAGCCACGCTGCCTTGGCACGCTCTTGGTCCGCAGATGGTGGCCAGTGGCAAGCCATGAATGGCGCAGGACACAAGGTAGGGTTTCAACAGTTGTCTAAGGTTGCCACCTGTACTTGGAAGACCCAGTCAGCCCAACACACAGTCCCTGCATCCACGGTTCAGCCTCTCCATTTGCTAAAACCATCTCTTACCACAGGGTAAGCCTTTCTGGGGCAACAGTGTATATACAACCGGGCCACTATCAGGCCAATGCGGTTTAAAATAATAATCTCAGTGAACAGGAATACTTAATACAGAAAATTACTGAAACTTTTGGGTGTCAAAGCAGGACAGGCCCTTAGGCCTTCAGACAACTGTTTTCTCTCTAGGAGACTCTAGGGTCCTAAAACTGCTCAGCTTCCATGGGCTCTTCAACAGCATTTCAGGGCCTTCTAATTGCCTGCGAGGAGCCTCCAAAGAGAACTACCTTGGAATAACCCTTTTATATTTAAAATTGGAACAGTCTGAAGTGGTCACTAGGCAACTAGAACAGCCAGTGTTCAAACCTCCAGGAAGACTTCTGAAGACTGCTGTTTTTCTCCAGACCCAAACAGGAAACCAGATCCCACATCGTTTCCACCTCTGCCCTTCTCTCAGATCTACAGAGCTCCCTCGTAGCTAAGTGACCAGGTGAGTGATCTACCTCAGCAGGACAGAACAACAATACCCATGGCCGACCCCCAAATAAGGTCTGTGAGAGCAGGGAACCGAAAAGATTGTTATTTACTAATTTCATGAGCTATGCTCTAAGTACCCCACAATTTCCCATCTTGAAGATGGCGATGCCCTCAAAATGTAAATTTCTGTTGCCCAGAGTAATGTTTTATAAGCTTAGCTACAAATCACAAGAATTTGGGAGATGCTTAGAAAATTTAGTATGAGGCCCTACCACAGGGCTTGTAAATTAGAATTTTAAGCGTTGAGTTTAGGAGTCTATTTTTCTGGTAAATGTCTCTACTGATACTCATGCAGCCAGATGACTTTAGCTGTCAAGCCCACTCAAAAGTCTCACTTTGTAAACTTTCTTCTACACGGTACAGGCATAGGCAAAGGATTCTGGGAATGTTTTTGCGAGCAAAGCTCCCAGAGAATATTCAAGCTGCAACACACCTGGCAGAAGGCAATCATCAGTGAGGCAAAGGCACTGAATGGGGGGGGGGAGGCAAATGTGTATGTGTAGTCATTTATTAATCATTTAAAATATGATGGGTGGTTTCAGTGTTAGGAAGATAGACCCCAAGAAGCAAACTATGGCCTGAAGTTTCAAACACCAATGTCTAAGCATCAAGTCAAGACTGGAATGAGACTTATTCCAGTCAGTCTATCCTCATCAAAAGTAAAGAAACAATGACACCATTATTTATCAAATTGAGAAGAAATCCTGGGTCTAAGGGAGATGGTGGAAAGTCACCAAGAAAGAACTTCCAGCTGGGCAAGTCCTGAGGATTGAGACAGGCTTTCTGGAATAAAGGAGAACATCCTGCACACCTCTCTCTGCCCCAGCTTCCTTTATCCCCATGCAAGACACTTGGGATTTTCTCCAAGCTCCTCAAGGCAGAGCATTGTGTTGGAACCAGGAAGAAATGTGAGGGCAGTGGTATGAGCAGACCAACTTCAGACAGCATTGCTGCAGGCCCCAGGCTAGAGAGCAATGCAGCTTTGAGTGGTACAGGGAACCAGCCGATATGATGAGGTTGCAAGGCAGGGATGAGCAAGGCTCTATAGAATGTCACTCAGACTAAATATCAGAGGTCAGATTAGGATAAAGAAGCCTCAAGGAATGACAGGTACTGATGGAAAGATTTTGGCACTCCTGCCACGAGCCCAGCCACCCCGTTTCAGCTCTTCTCTCTGACAGTTTCCACAATACGTGCTGCCCAAGGTAAAGCTGCAAACTGAAGCTGCATTCTTCATCTTAACCAATGTGTGCCAAAGCAGAAGTCAGTTGTGCCTCCAAAGTCTTTAAAAGTATGGGTCTTGCCCATCTGGTTTACAGACTGAGATTTCCGTCTTTGATAACTGCGAGGAAATGCTTTTTATAAGGATAAAGAGGGTCTTCTACTTCCATCTGTTGTTCCCAACTCTCTCCTGTCTGTAGACACAGCTCTAAGAGAACTTGACATACTGGTTGTAGCATGATTATTAAAAACCCAGAGGCAGAAATTGGGGTTCAACCTGAAGGTCAGAAAAACAAAACAGCCAACCACTGACTCTTTCCACTACCTCAGTCTGAAGTGGCAATCCTGCCTCCAGGAATCTCAGAAAGAGATTGTGTGTCAGAGCTGTCTCTCCCCCGCCCCCATCGGTCTTATAGTCCTCTCTAGTGCTGGGACTAAAGGTGTGCACTATTGCCTGGTTTCTACGGCAAACTGGAGTGGCTACTGGGATTAAAGATGTGTGTCTTTGTGGCTCCTGAGATTAACAGTGTGTGTCACCACAGCTTGTAAGGCTGATCAGTGTGTCTGTTTTACCCTCTGATCTTCAGGCAAGCTTTATCTATTAAAACACAAATGAAATATCACTACAGTTAATGCTGGTCCATAAACTGTTACCTGGCTTTAAGAAAAACAAATGTAAGAGTTTACAAAATGTTGCAGTTTTTGGACCCTGACATGCTAAATGCATGACCTGGCCAGTAGATACATCTTATTGGACACAGTATAGAACAGTCAGATGCTGTGAAAGTCATTTGACATTTATGCTAGTTAACACCCTATGTGTCTTTATAAAAGGACGAAAAGTTTAAAATCTACATTCATTTGATATGAATGAGATTTGGGGTGCACTGTGATAGCCTTCCTTTATCTACAGGGAATGACTCCCAAGGTCTCCAGGAGACTTCCAAAATGACAGATAGAACCAGCCCTTACATGTGTTAGAGATTTTGTTGCTATAATGACAAATATCTAAAATTGCTATTTATTATTCTTTGTGTGTGTCTGAATGTACGTACTTGTTTTTGTGGGGGGTACACTTCTGTGTGAGACTGTGCATCACATATATGTACACATGTGTGCAGGTCTGGCTCAGCCTTATGTGTTGTTCCTCAAACACTGTTCACCTTATTTTTGAAGCAGGGTGTCTTACTGGCCTGTAGCTAGACTTGCTGGCCAACGAGTCCCAAGCAATCTGATAAATGTTATGTAAGTGACCCCTTCTCTCCACACAGCATATTGTACTTTTATATTCTCTTAAAGGAAGCACTCCACACAGATTTCTGATGTCACTGGATGGAGTCGTTGCTAAATGGAATAAAGGCCGTGTGAACACAAGGGCAGCAGCAGTTTGATAGCCATGGTGGCTTCCAAGTAGCAAATATACAACATGGACAGAAGGGTGACCGCATCCCAGACATGACACAGCAGGAAGATACATTTTATCAGGCCATTCGGGAGAGTACTCAAAGGAAACACCTAAAAAGTATCTATTTCTGGAATTTTCCATTTACTAGTTTTGGATCATAGCTGACTCTAGCTCACTGACACTACAGAGAGTGAAATCTCAGCTGAGCCGTCCTGCATGGTACACAGCATAGCTGAAAACGCTCCCAGCGTGAGACTAAGCCTCTTCTGAGCCCGCCTCGCCCTGTTCTTCTGCACGCAAACCCACCAGACTTCCTTTAGTGTCACTGCACACAACCGTTTCAAGTCCCAGGAAGCCTGTCATTTAGCTCTAGCTGCTGCCCAGGAAATCGGGGCTGAAAGGGGGCTGTGGTGAGAGACAGGGTCCAGTCAGGCTTTTCTCCCTGCTCTCCCCCCCCCCAGCCTGAGTTCCTCTTTGGAAAGGTTCTAACCCCGGCAGGGTGGCCCCAAAGAAATGAGATTTGGGCTTGAGCAGGCTTTGCCATAATTCTCTTCAAAGCTTTTATGGTGAGATTCAATATAGATATACAGATCAATTATCTTAAAAGCAGTGAGGAGACCCATCAAATATTTCTAACTTTAAACAGGTTTATTTCCATCCGCACTTATCTCTGCTATTTAAACTCCATTGCTTGCAGTTAATCTTATGTAATGCAGCATAAGAGGGCTTATTTACTTTCTAATGACATCAATTGGCCATAAATATCAGACATCCAAGGTTCGCTGAAGCTGCGGGGACAGTTTTCCATTCTTCCTTGACATTTGACTATTTGCAGAGCTTTCTCTCCTGTTTGTTCTTGTGTGACTCACTTATCGGCTGTCATAGGCCCATGTTCGATTTATTTAAATTGAATGAATAAGTACATTAGGCAGGGCTGTCAGGAGGAGAGAGAATGGAACTTATTGGGATGAGTGATAAGTCAACATTGCAATTGAGAGTCTCAGCAAAAGTGCACAAATCAAAATACTAACGTGGGGTGAGAGACAGCGCAGACAGGCCTGCCAGGTGCACAGGCATCCAGGGCCCATGGCTCTGAGGATGGGCGTTCCCTGTTTCCATAAATCTCAGTAGAGCTAGAGGCAAAATTCTTGCAACTGGGGCGGACAGTGGGTCTACAGATGACTTAAAGCCTCCAAAATGTAGAAATCAGTTAGCCTTTGAGTAGGTTCAGAAGTATATGGCTCCCACTGGGAAATGGGCGAATCATTTGGCTCTCTAAATGTTTCCAGAGTTCTTGGTAGAAAGGCAGAGTCACAATCGCTGATGTGGGTAAAAGCAGAGTCCCCCTCAAGTGACAATTTCTCTCCTGACACCCGTTCCCTCATTTATTCATTTAGGACCCAAGTTCTGCACTGGTCACTGGAAATTCAGCGGGAGGGGAAACAGCCGAGGCCCTTGCATTTAGGGAACTCGCCTTCGTTAAGGAGACTGGCATGAACCCAGTGGTCACGCTGGTGAACTGGCAATTGCAAGTCATTCCTAACCTGTGGAACAACGTGTTTGGGGGAAAGTGGGAGGAATAAAAGGAGAGAATCAAGCACATCCTCCCTGCTTTAACTGAGAAGCCACAAGTTCTTTGAAGAGCTAAACCGTGGTCAATCTATGAAGAAGAGCATCTCAAATAGAGGAATTTAATCAGACTCTAGGAGAAAATACCAGGGAACCAGGGACGGTGGCACCAGATAAGGCTGGCAAACAGTGCAGGTGCTGAGCAGCAAAGGGCCTTCTAGGCCACTCCCCCCTTTGTCCTTTATCAAATCAATAGCAGATGACTGAAGACCGAAGCAGGACGAACACTGAGTCCAGGACAGACTGGACTTGAGAAGACCAGTTAGGAGGGCCCGCCGCAGCTGAAATGAAGGACTGCAACGAAAGCAGCTTGGGTGGCGGTGGGAGGGATCGAGGACAGGAGGACGGGTAAACACAATCGACCTTAGTGACGGGCTGTAATACGGGGTGGCGGGGTGGCGCGAGGTGTGCATCAACAGAAGTCAGCTAGACGCTGTTACTCAGTGAGATAGACAGCCCCTCAACTAGGCACTAGGAAGCTCAAGACTTTCGGTAAAATCTGCAAACAGTGCGTTGCTACGGCTGTGAATTCCAAACACTATGAGGGCTGTGTTGGCTCTTCCCTCCTCTCCCTTTTCTCTTTATGCCAATATATTTAAAATTAATGATGTCTGCTCATAACAAATGAAAACACCTTCTAAGAAAATCATGTCTTGAAATGTACTCGCCTCCACTTCCCTGGTAAAGCTGCTCCTTCATCTCCTGGCTCCCTGGTAGAGATGTTCCTTCCTCTCATAGGACTGAGACCTGTCAAAATCATCGAGGATCACACAGCGGCTTCCATTCTCCAGGGAATATCACAAACCCCAAGTCATTGCTGATGATAACCAGAGACCGACACAATACTCAGTTCCAACAATCTCGAATTTAAACAACATGAGAACAAACACAACTGGGCTCATGCCCCTTTATTAGTCACTAATTGGACAGAATTCCCCATCAGGTCATCTGCCAGTGCTCAAGACAAATTCTCCTGATCTTTCACATATAAAATACCATGTTAATGTCTGATGGATTCTATTTTTACCAAAAATCAGCAAAATTTGGATTTTTTTTTTTTACTTTTTATATAGATGGGGAAGTTTTTTAAAAGTTCACAAGGTTGTGTGTGCTAAGACTTACTGCAGAACTGCTTTCCCTGACCCTTACAATCTTTTAGTCCCTTGCCTTTGGAGGGTTTGCTGATAGTATTCTTATTGTTTATTCTCCAAAAAAGGCATGCTTCAGAGGGGCTATTGATGCAATAAGAGGTCCTATGAATTGCCAGAAGATTCCTGTGGATAGATTTTGTGATTCGCTTAGCTGGGGTTGTGCTTTATCTAGTTCTGATTAAGGAAATAAACCTGTATCATTCATTGCTTAATGAGAAGGCTTGACCTTCAACCCATAAGATGTAACATTTGGGGAGGGACCTGAGCCAAGCAACGCTTTCCCCACTTCATGTTCTCAACCTGTCCCCCACCTCTCCAGCATCTAAGTCCCATCAGCTGGTCAACACAAGCTGCACTTACTCCCTGAAACCACCCATCCATGACACCCATCCATGACAGCCTTGGTACCAGATGTAGACAAGAAGAATCAACTCAGATCTCAGAGTCAGGGCTGACAGCCATCACCATGTGTGTGTGGGTTTTTATCAGGAGACTCAAACCAAATACTTCTTAGCTAATCGCTGGTGGGGATGGCATCCTCCAGCACCAGGACGTGACTGCAGTGTCCACAATGCAGTACCAACAGCTGCTCTCCTGGGCTTAGCCACATAGTGATGTTCCGGCATTGTCCAGCCAGATGCCCTGGTAAGCAGAAGCCTCACGACTCTGCAAGAGTTAGAGGTATAAATGTTGGCACCCCGAGGTGAGAAGGTGGGAGAAAGGGACACAAAGAAGAATTTATGACCCCCAAAATATTAGCTCAGAGCAGAATACGTAAGATTACAAAGTCTTGGGATGCCGTTCACAGATGGACTGGGTGTAGGAAGTTGTTGGTGGAGAAAGGAAGGGACACACAGTAGGGAACCAAAGAGCCATGGATGGGGAGGAGCAGAAGCCTCTGACCATATGCTTACCTGTCCCTTCCCAGCTAAGCCAATGTGGTGGTGCTTTAGGAGGCAGGAAGCCACAGCCTAGGTCCCAATTGGGAGAGAACAGGACCTAGGATGCAGGCTGAACTGGATGAGAAGCCTCTCCTCTTCTCTCTCCTGTCCTTCTTTCCTTTCTCCTGTCAGATGCCCACCATTCTGCTTCTCCAAATTGCAAGCCCCCAATTTCCACCTTGTGTAACTGGTGACATTAACTGGCTGGGATAGCCACCAAGTCCGGGAATTCCTCCATCCTTCCTCACAGAGGGAGCTGGAGGCAGGAAGCAAAGGAATCCATGTGTCTTGAGCAGCCCTCCCCACACCACCTGGAAATACTGGCACCTCCCCAAAGGGCTGCCTCTCCAAAAGCCAAGGAAATCCCAAAGCTGTGCCTTTGGGCCACAAACAAGGCAGGCGCTCTGGCTCTCTCGCTCTGTCACCAAGCTGAAATGCCCACGGTGACCTTGGCATTGCTAAAGCCATGCATAGATGACCCCAAGCTTTCCCCATCCCTCCCTGGCTTACCTAACTCTAGAAAAACAGGCACCAACTGGGGCAGGGGGTTCTTGCCTTCTCACCCCTTGCAGGCACCAGGCCAGGGAAGGACGAGCCCCCTGCAAGGCAGGCTCAGGATCTGAGCCAGGGGTGTGCACACAATCTTGGGAGACAGATGGCCCGGCGTGTGGGCCAGCAGATAGAGGCTCCTGCTCCTTGTCAAGATGACACTCAAAAGTACATCCCTGTCATCACAGGTTGTCAGTGGTGTGTCAGCGCAAGATGCCGCGTGTGTTTTTGGACACTCTGTAAGTTTGGGAGACTGAGCTGGATCCCACTTCCATAGCAACCACAAAATTCCAGCCCCAGTCTCTGAGTTAGTGTCAGACAACACGGGAGGGGGGGAGTGGCAGGCAGAGAGGGGTGTCACTCTGAGCAGAGAGCAGCATTACCGTGGCAAGGGTGGGCAGGAGGCCTGTTTCTGGAAGTCTGTATGGAGACCGCGTGTGGGCACAAAATGACAGAAGGTAGAAGCTAATGGCTGGACTCGGGGGAAACGCAATCTGGTGACTTGAGCATGCTAGGGATGTGGGGTTTCCCGAGCCCTGGGACCTTCCAAAAATCCCTAGGGGTCTTCTGGGTTCAGAAGAAAATCCCCATTGGTTCAAACTTTATGAAGCGCATTCGAGTAGCTGACTTGAAGATATATAACAGTGATGGAATTGAATATAGAAGGTAAAATACTGGATTCCCCCAGGACAGTAAGAAGATACAAAATGACAAATATGTGTCTCTGCAAACGGAGTTACTTTTATACTGACTCTGGGCACGGGTTTATCCCTGTGTGGATGGCTAAGGTTTTGTGCAGTCATGAAAGGCAACTAAGGTAATGACCAGTTCATAGCCACCTTCTCTCGTCCCCTTACCAATTCAGTCACCAAGTCATTGGATTTTCGAGTTCTAGGTGTCAGACAGCTTCTGTGTAGTCCGAGCTCTGCCAACAACCTGCTATGCCATGGGGGAAGGGGGGGTTAGTCGCTTCTCTCTCCAGACCTCACTTTTCTTATCACCAACTTTGAGAGATCCTGAAATGAATGGATGGTTTGCTACCTGAGCAATAGCCCTAGGTGTTGTGGCAAGCGATCTTCTCTAGTTGGAGAAAGATTATCTTGTGTAGGATTGGATGATGCTCTTGTCTCCCATGGTCTCACACCTTAATCACCACCAGAGCATTGTGTGGATAGAGTGTATTCTGCAGATATGTTAGATGCTTGAGATGGGAGCGTCTTCTTCTTTAGCCTTGCGAGCCCAACCCTGCCACAATCACAGATTTTTGTAAGAGGAAGAAGGAAGCAGGAGAAATAGGGGAAGAGAAGATGTGATGAACGGCAGGGGTCAAGAATAATGAGTCTGCTAGGGTCACAGGCAAAGGGACCTTGCAGCCACCAAAGCTGGCAAAGGCCCGGAAGCAGACCCCCCGGCATCTCCAGAAGTAACACGGCTCTGCAGTACCTAGATCTTATTGATTAAGGTGAATGAGTATCTGCCATAAGACGTTCACTTCGGGGTTGTCATAAGCCATTATTTTGCAGTCACAGCAGTGATAAGAAATAAATACACTCTTCTACAATATAATCTGGCCAGAGAAGCTGCCTCTCCTGGTCTTATTACAAATGGGTGAAGAAGTAAAACAAAGAGTGGGTGAACTCACTTTGTGTCCTGTTGGAGCTCCGAGCAGTGTTTTGTACCAAAGGAGCCATCCGGTCACTACTTGTTTATTTTGTCGAATGTGAGAACAAATAAAGAAAACTATTGAGCAGTCTAGCATTTGCAAAGGTTTTGAACAAGTAGAGGATGATTTATGCAGAGAAATCTGGGTGTGAGCACACCCACTTGCTTAATATGTGAATCCACAGTAGGAAGATCACTATTCTCAGGCTCGGCACGGTCATCCAGGGAGCAGCCCAGCCACCTCTGCTGCCCTGACTTGGGCTTCCTCATGGTCACATGTCAGCTAGAGATGGGGACTCCTCTGTGCTGTAGTCCATGAGGGGAGCTGAGCCAGAGATTTCAGATCATCGAAGAGAAACAGAGACTGTTTCTCAACCAGTATTCTTTCAGGAAACATTTCATAGATTTTGGGGACAAGGACCTGACTAAGAGAACTGTCACTCCATCCTCCAGGAGGCGGATGGTCAAAGCACACAGCTATGGAAGCAAATGATTGTGAGACAAGACTTCAAACACCAAGAACTTGTGCAAGCTAAGCAAACTTCCTCAAGTTAACCCTGAGAAAAATCCTCACCCAAAATATTAGGGCAGATGAATACCAAAATGAAAGGGGAATCTAAGCCAATCACTGATCCGCAATATAAAATTGCATTGGTATGTAAGTGCATAAGACCCATAAGAGAATTTCCTCAACATTGCAAAGGGCGTTCATGTAAACCAACCAACTAGCCAAACAAACAAAACAAACAAAACCACAACTAACACCATTCTTACTAACAGACAACAGAATGAAGTCTTTCCCTTGAAGTCAGGAGAAAGATAAAGACACCTGTTTTCTTTTCCTTTCTTTTTTTTCTTTTTTTAAAAAGATTTATTTACCATGTACAACATGTTCTGCCTGCATGTTTCCCTGCAGGCCAGAAGAGGGCACCGGATCTCATTACAGATGGTTGTGAGCTTCCATGAGGTTGCTGGGAATTGAACTCAGGACCTCTGGAAGAGCTGTCAGTGCTCTTAACCTCTGAGACATCTATCTACCCCCAACACAGCCAACTAGTTCTAGTTAAAATAGTTAGAGGTGGAAAGAGTAAAAAGCCATCCAAATAGGAAGCAAAGAAATAAAACTGAATTTATCTAGAGACCATGTAAATCTATATGTGGAAAACCCAATGTCTCCATAAAGAAGCTGCATGACTAATAAATAAATTCAGCAAAGTTGTCGGGTTTGAGGAAGCACACAGAATTAGTGTATTTTGCACACTTAAAATGAACAATCTGAAAAGAAAATTAAGGAAGCAATTCCACTTATAATAATGTCTGAAAGGCTAAATTAACCTCAGATAAATTTATATAAGAAAGTAAAAACCTTGTACATTGAAATATAAAATATTGCTGAAAGAAATGAAAGACCTAAGTAAATGGAAATATATCCCATGCTTATGAAATGAAAACTTAAGATTGTGAAAAATCTTTGTGCTATTTAACATATTCTAGGCTCAGTACAGTACCTAATCAGACCCCAGCAATGTGAAAGCCAATCCTTAAATCCAATGGCCTTGAAAAAGGCTGTAGGTACCCCAAACAATCTTGGTGGGAAAAGAAAAACTTGAAGACTTATAATTTCACTTCCAAAACTCACTACAAAGGTTCAATACTCAAAACAGTTGTGAAGCTGGGATCTATAGGACACACGCACAAGCTAATGAAACGGAATCAAAAGTCTGGAAATGGATACATTCATTTATCCTCAATCGAATTTTGCAAAGATTGCCATGTCTATTCTGTGAGGAAAGAACCACCTCCTTAACAAATGGTGCAAGGACAACTTGATTTTCACTGTAGAAGAATGAGGTTTAAGCATATCTCATGCTGTATGTAAACATTAACTTTAAATAGATGAGCCACCAAAAAATAAAATAGATGAGCCACCTAAATATAAGATATAATATAAATATGACACATATATCTAAATATAAGATGTGTGTGTGTGTGTGTGTGTGTGTAAAGGATTTAAGATCTAGAAACATTAGGAACCTCTACAATTCAACAACGAAAAGATAACATTATTTAAAAAATAAAGGACGTGAATAGATACTTTTCAAAAAAGATATTAAAATGTCAAAACCTGAAAGGAAAATGTTCATCACCATCAGATTCTGGGTGACCTGCCTTCAGCAAGAGTCCTGCCAACTTGTTTTAAGCCCAATAGCAAGTCTGTGATGTTTGCTCTTAGTGATTGTCTATGTACTGGCCTTTGACTGGTCCTTAGCTGTTCTTTCTCATCTGGCCTTGCTGAATTTGTGATGAAGAACAGCTCTGTACTGAGGTCTGTCTCTCTGCACTGCACTTCTCCCTGAATAAAATCCTTAAGTACAGAAAAAGAAGAAACTACAAAAATCATACAGACTCAAAGAGATTGCGCAGCATCCTCTTAAGTGATAAATGGGCTATCTGTGCGATCAGGAGGGAATCTAAAAGTCCTGTAATTGAATAAAAATAAAAACATAACACACAAGACCTGCAGGATAAAAATAAAAGCAATTCTAAGAGGGTTGTTTATAGCTGTAAATGCCTATATTAAAATATTAGAGACTTCTCAAATAAATAATGATGTGCCTCAGGGTGTTAGGAAGAGAAGAATAAGCCAAGCTCAAAGGAAGTAGATGGAAAGAAATAATAAAAACATTCAGAGAGAAATTAGTTAAACAGAAGCTAAAGAATAACATAAAACATCAATAAAACACAGAGCTGATTCTTAGAAAGCATAAGCAGCAAGACTGAAAATTCCTTAAACGAACAAACCAGAAGAACAAAAGAAGACTCAAATTAATAAAATTAGACATGAATTTCACCATGGCCAAGTTGGCTTTAGTACAAGGATTGGAGAATAGTTCAAATATGCAAGTCATTAAATATATCACAAAAATATAAACTTAAGGAAGTTTAAATTAAGCAGAAATCACACGATCAACTCAATCAGTGCAGAAAAGACATGTGACGAAGTCCGACCTCTCTCCGAGACCAGCCTGGTCTACAGAGCTAGTTCCAGGACAGGCTCCAAAGCCACAGAGAAACCCTGTCTCCAAAAACCAAAAAAAAAAAAAAAAAAAAAAGCAATGAAGAAACTAAGGATAGAAGAGACAGAGCTCGAACAGTAAAGGTCATAGGCCACAAACCTACCTTCTACTACCCTTAAACTGTCTCAAGTATGGGAGGAAATGCAAAACATTACCACAAAAATCAAGAATAAATTCTGGATGCCTATATTCTCTAGTCTTATTCAATATAGTGCTTGAAGTCTTAGCTAGAACAGTAATACAAGAGAGAAGTCTTCAAATGGGAAAGATGTTAAATTATCCTATCTACAGAATATGATCTTGTACCCAAGAGATCCTAATGACTCCATTGGAAAACTGGTAAGCATTTTCTTCAAAGTAACAAGATCCAAAATCAACTTGTAAAAACCAGTAGCTTTTCTATCTGTCAATACTAGGCATCCTGAGGAAGGAATCAGGGAAAATCTCATTTACCGCAGCACCAAAGCAGATACAAATAATTAGTTCAAATACTTAAGTATAAGCCTACCCAAGGAAATACATCTACAACAAAGTTTGTAAGTGCTTCATAAAGATCTTGAAGAAAATACTAGCAGATGGAATGTCCTCCCTGGACACTGGATGAGCAGAACTTTTATTGTGAAAATAGCTACATTTTCGAAAGCAATCTACATATTCACTCCGATTTCCATCAAAATTCAAAGAAAATTATTCCCATGAATGGAAAAAAGTTTTTAAAGTTTATGAACAACTTACCAGAAAAAGCAATGTTAAATGTATCATAATTGCTGATCTCATTTTAACTACAAAGCTATAGTAACAAAAATAATTTGGTCCTGGAACCAAGACAGAAAAACTGGCCAATGGAATAACATAGATGACCCATAAGTAAGCCCACATAGCTACAGTCACCCCAGGTTTAGCAAATATGTTTTAATAAAAACACAGATATTAGCAAAAGACAGCTCCTTCAACAAATTATGTTCAGATACTAGACACCCACATGTAGAAGAATGAAACTAGATTTCTGTCCCTCACATTGTACAAAATTAAGTTCAAACTGAATCAAAGAATTCAGATCTAGTCAATGAATGGGCTAATGAAACGCATATCCAACTCTCAAAAAATGAACACAAATGGCCAATAAACATATTTAAAGTGATTAATATCATTGGTCATCCAGGAAATGAAATTTAAAATACACTGAGGCGCCATTTCATCACAATCAAAATGGCTAAGAAAGTAAATTCAAGCAAGGATTCAAGGAAAAGGGAACCCTAGACAATGGTGGTTGGAATTACTCCAGCCTCTATGGAATCCATGTGGGGGTTCTTATCATCTATCTCTATCAACCCTAGGAATACACCTAAAGGAATCCAAATCTACAGAAGTGCATGCTATAGCGGTATCTGACCATACATGTGTATTTCTCATGGCACTAGTCATAACATCCATGGTAATGGAATCAGTCTAGGTGTCCATCAATAATAGATTAGCTGGTTTTAAAAATGGGATGTGGTGGTTTGAATAGAAATGGCCCTCATAGGCTCACATGTTTGAATGCTTGGTCATTAGGGAGTAGTACTACTTGAGAGGAACCAGAAGGTAAGGCCTTGTTGGCATAGCTGTGGTCTTGTTGGATGAAACCCATGCTAAGCCCAGAGTTTCTCTCTTCCTGCTGCCTGCCAATCCAGAGGCAGAACTCTCGGCTCCTTATTCAGTACCATGTCTACCTGTGTGCAAACATGCTGATAGTAGAATAAACCTCTAAAACTGTAAGCAAGCCACAATGAAATGTTTTCCTCTATAAGTTTTTGTGGCCGTGGTGTCTCTTAGCACACTGGCTAAGACATGTGATAAATGTATACAATAGAGTTTTCCTCTAGTCATAAAGAATGAAATGTCATTTTTCAAGGAAGTGAATTCATCCAAAGAGCATAATATTAATCAAAACAAGGCAGACTCAGAAAGACAAATAAAATGTTTTTTTTCTCATATATAGATCCCAAATTTAATGTAGATACATTAGCATAGAAGCAAGACTGTGGGAGGAACTAGGGCAAGCAAGAGAAGGAGACTACATGGTAGAGCGTCTTATATACATGAACAAATGTCTTTTCAAAATCCATGGTATGTACAATGAACATATGTGAAGAGAGAAAAATTGAAAGCATTTTCTAGATAAGGTTGAAATAGCAAATGTTGGTGAGGACATGCTATAACACCAGTGAATCTTGAGAACTTTAAATGAGATAAAGCAGACATGGAAGGACAAATAGTGTATGACATCACTTGTATAAAGTATCTAGACTAGGGTCATTTGTGGAAAAATGTGTAAATTATCTATCCCAACCAAAGGAGGGTGTGGGACCCGATGCTTCAGGAAAGGAGTTTCTGCTTTGAGTGCAGTAAAAACAACCTGAATTAGATAGTGGTGATAATTGCCCAGCATTGCCAGCATAATAAATACATTTGCATGCATTGTAATTAATATGCTTGAGTAAAACATGAAAGCGGTACCTTTATGTTATATATTTAACTATGATGTTTAAAAAGCAGTTACAGAACTGTAGAGGTAAGAGAACAAGCGAAAGGCATGTGACTTCAGAGAGAGAGCCACGTGTGTGCTGGGGATGTGTGTATAATGGACGGTCTGTCCAGCTGACATAAAATTGTTAGGGGAGAGGGCTTCAGAGCCCTGTATGTGGCGGGCTCTCGGTCAGTGCTCCTCTGATTTTCACATGGAAGTCTGATTCATATGGAGAGAAGGTGCAGGCATAGGAATCATTGAAAAGCTCACAGCAAGGTCCTAACATAGTTCCCAGGGAAGTGAGGATATTGACATGTGCGCTTCAAGACAGAGGCAAATACTATATTCATATGCTTTAGGACAAAAAGTGGGGGGGGGGGGATAATGGCTGAGGATGAGTCGCCAAGATTCCAATTTGCTGTTTGTTGTTGTTGTTTTCCGTCCCTATTTGAATAGCCCTGGAACTCAGAGCAGAGTACCTATTAAATATCAGCAAACGGCTAGTCACTGACAGAAAAGAGACCCAAATATAGGTTTCCTTTTACACACCTCCCTTGAGTTCTGTGATTTAAGTTTAATTTGGCTGGAAACCCCTCTATACCATTTGATCAGTTTGGTCCCGGAAAGGTCCTTTGGGATAGGATTATTTCTTGTATTTCTAACTCCTTTAAGCATGACATGGGACTGCCTACTTGGCGAAAGGGCTTGGTTCCAGCTCCATAGAGCCCTCGGAGTCTCTTCCTTTCCCTGGTACCCTTTGGGTCCCTGTCTGCAGATCCCCGGCTTCCCTGATCCAAAGTGAGCTCAGCTGGGTCAAGGAGAAGCTTGTAGATAGCTGTGAATTAATTGCCACAGTTTAGTCATTACTAATCGTGTCTGGTTTCGTGATTAGAGGCCAATGACATATTAATTAGTCACTGTAATTAGCAAGTGTCAGTGAAGATCTGGGTCTCCGTGGCTCAGACGCAAGGTTTCCCTTTGGTGGTAGGGGGCCATTCTAGGCCAGCCTGCATCCTGTCACATCTGTCATTATACAGCCCATTATCCAACCCTCGACACACTGCATGTGTGTTACAGGTTTTTACCTCCTGCTGTGTAAACAAAACTTTCCTTATTTATGATATGCAAATAGAACAATTAAACGATCGGATGGGTGACCTGGAATAGAAAATAATAGGAGGGCAAGAGCTCGCAGGGAATACAGAGGAGCTTGGAAACTGAATCCATATCTCAACTGTCAGGACTGGCTTGTAACCTTAGGCAGTCATGTCACTTGTCCCAACAGAGATGAGCTTTCGTGTCTGCTGGATCCAGAACAAGGGATGAGATTTTGCTGTGGTGCTTGCTATTTGTCAGCCTGTAGGCCTTCATCTCATAGACCTAACAGTGAACTCATAACATTAACTAATAGAGCTCCAACTTAAATCAGCTTTGCATTTGACAATGAAGTTAACTCATTAAATACTCAAGTAAATATACATTTATTGTTCGACAATACATTTTTCTTGCCAATGAATATGGAACACTGAAAGCAAGATTGCCCAAGAATGTGTCTTGTTCTGTCTTCTTAGGGAATAAGTGATCAGTTCATCACATTTGGGTTCCCCATGATAGGGGTCCCAAGAGGAACAGAGGTAAATTGTGGGCCTGATGGTGTCATCAACTGCCCTCATCCTCACAAATTTCCCTTCTGCTGTGGGGTCACTCACAGTCCACTGACTGTTAATTTTCCAATCCCATCGGATCAAACACAGCAAGAGAACCTAGAAAACTCCAGACAACATAGCAGCCTTAAATTATCTGTGTAATATACGAAAAAACTCCTCTGGCCACACTTCCAGTGGTGACCTCAAGAAATAGGGCACTATCTTTGCTCCTTTTGGGAGGTTTTCTTCACACAAATTTTTGCATGTGTGTTATTGTGACATGTGTACATGTCTACCTGTACCTGAGGGTGTGTGCATGCATGCATGCATGCCTGTGTTTGTGTGTATGTGTACAGGTGCATGTGCCCATGAATGTATGCAAGTCTATGCCGAAGTCTGAGGTTGATGTCAGGAGCCTCCATCAATTGTTCTCAACCTTATTCACTGAGGCAAGGGCTCTCAATTGAAATGAGAGATTACTGACACAGTGCATCTGGCTAGCCAGCTTGCTCTGGGGATCACCTCTCTCCACCTCCCGTGCTTTGGGATCGTAAAATGACTTCCAACTCCTCCTGGCATTTATGTGAGTGCTTGGATCTGAACTCTGGTTTTCATGTTCAGCACACTTATTCAGTGAAGCAGCCCCCACCTTCCTCTTGATGTAACAGAGTTGTGATGGTTTGAATGAGAATGGCTCCCATAGGCTCATATATTTGAGCACTTGGTCTCTAATTGGTGGAACTGTTTGGGAAGGATTAGGGGGTGTGGCCTTGTTGGAGGAGGTGTGTCACTGGGGGTGGGCTTTGAGGTTCCCAAAGTCCACGCCATCCTCAGTTAGCACTTTTATGTCTGTGTGTGTGAGTTTCTGTGTCTGTCTACCTCTCTCTTTCTCTCTCTGCCTCACACTTGTGGATCATATAGACCATAGAAGATCTCAACTACTTCCCCAAAACTGCCTGCCTGCCTGCCTGCTGCTATGCTCCCCACCATGAAGGTTATGGACTCACCCCCTGAAACTGCAATCCAATTAAGTGCTTTCTTTGATAAGTTGCCTTGGTTATCCTGTTTTATCACAGCAATAGAAAAGTAACTAAGATAGTGGTCTATAGTGCCTCCCTCACATGCTGTGCTAAGGACACTGCTGAGTCCCACCCTTCCCACATCACCAGAGGTGATAACTGCTTCAGCAGGATAAAGCCGGTTCCCATCAGACATCTTTAGTGGTCACTTTCGCATCATTGAGACAAATGCTGGCATACAGAAGCAACTTAAGACAGAAGTGATGTATTTGAAATCATGGGTTCAGAAATTTTCACTCATCATCTTGAGCAAAGTGTCCAGCAGGGATGTCCAGAGGATCAGAATAGACCACCAAGTCATAATAGATAAGGGAGAAGAGAATGACCAGAACCATAGGGTGGGCTATAGCCTTCTAAGGCACACTCCTAAAGAACTTCCTTCTACTAACAAAACTCTATGTCCCGATGGTTCCCGGGCCACATAAAAGAACACCACTGGCTGAGGAACAATTGTCAAAACAGGAGCCTGTGGGAGACATTCCAGATTCAAACCTTAGAGAGATCTTTCCTCAGTTAATGCATCAGGTGATACAGACAGGTGAATCCATGCTGGTTGTTCATGTCTGCCAGTGTTGCCATGGCCACGGCTGTTGCTGCCCCCCTCCACTAATAGTTGTTAGATGAGTGGACCTTATTTTCCCTCCTACAGAAAGACTTACTCAATTAAGATAATCAGGCTTATTGACCTATTGAGGTTAGATTCTTTTAGCGTAGTCAAAGAGCAAGTACGTAACACATGGGCAGGAACAGTGATGACCAGTTTTCCCAACAACCAAAATCATGTATTGTCTTTGTTCCATTCAAACCCCTCTATTTAGGTCCTCTCAGTCAGGCCCCAGGCCCACTGGGAACTTAATCTTTAGGCTCGCACTTCTATTTCAGGTTAACATGGTCACTTGTGTTCTGAGTCTCCAGGTCATGCCAGTCTTCCAAGCCTTGAGATCTTCTGCCACCCGCCTTTTCCTGCGATCAGAAACCAGCAGAGCCTTTTACTGCTATCACTTTTAGTTACATCAGCTAATCGTATCATTCCTGCCAGCAATGTAATGAGATCCCCTTTGTCGCTCATGACATCTCTGTCTTGAGTCCTAATGTCAGACACAAAGATTGCTGCCCCAGCTGGCATTTGTTTATGTTGGGTCTGGATTATCTTTTCTCATCTATCCTTCTGTTTGCATCCTTTCTGTTTCATTTATGTTTGTCCCTTGCAGACAATAAGTAGTTGATCTTCTTAATGCAAGGTGAGAATTTGTCTTTTGAAAACAGGCAAAAATCCATAATATAAAATCCTAGCATGACGCCCATTTTTCAGTGTGCAGTTCAGTTGCATTGTGTATATTCATGTTGTGTTTTGACCATCACAGCCATCCATCCTCAGAAGTCTTTTCATCCTACAGAACAGAAACATGATACCTCTGGAAACAGCAGCAATCCATTCACCTTCTGTCTCTATAAATTAAACTTTTCAAAGTTCTCGGAAAAAAAAAAAAGGGAATCATTCACTTTCTGTCTTTTTTGGCTGGCTTATTTCATTTATCATGATATCCACAAGGATTACATGTGTCTTAAACTTGGGTCACAATTGACTTTCTTATAAAGGCAGAATTAATTGACCATTGTGAATACTCCCACCATTATTTATTTGCTGAGTAACATTACCAGACAAACGAATATGCAAATACTTTTCAAGGTCCTACTCTGACCCTCTGGGGTATGTATCAAGACGAGTCACCTATTGTGTTTAGGGATAATCTCAAGTGGTCATCAGTTAGACAAAAGAAGAAAAACCAAGTATGGTCTGTCTCTTACCCGAATCAGAAATAAATGCGAGAGAATCAAGGCTAATCAAGGACTATTCAAGCATAGCGAGTTTATTAGTTACTCCTCTATTGCTGTGATAAATCACCCTGACCAAGGCAACTTAGAGAAGGAAGGGTTTGTTTGGCTCACAGTTTCAGATGAGTAAGAGCCATCATGGCAAGGAGGCATTGCAGCATGGTGGCTGAAACAGCAAGCAGGAAGCAAAAAGAACAGCTGAGAATGGCATGAGTCTTTAACTCTCAAAATCTTCTTCCACTGACATACTTCTTCCACTACGGCCACACTTACCCAAACAAAGCTATAATCTTGGGACCAATTATTCAAACACATGAACTTATAAGGGACATTCTCATTCAGCCCACTGTGGGTTTGCACTCTGTAGTTTATAACCTCTTGGGACAGTATTCAAAGAGCCGGGTTTCTAACTTGGTAAGTTAGCTTACTCATGTTAGACATGTGGGGAAGAGAGCTCATGGGTGTTCCTCATAGGCCCCTAATAAAGCTGAGAACTAATTGAGATACAGCAAATCCCTAGTTCTTCTACTGCTGGAGATAACACAAACTTAGGTTGTAAAACACAAAAGAAATCAAGACACTGAACTAGAAGCGTCTTCACTCTTGCTGGCTGTCCTTCATGATGCTGGAGGGTGCTATGCAGGCAGCTGTTGGAGACAGTCATGCGCAATCTTTCACAGGTGTGGGTGGACCTTGCAGGCAGGATACTACGTGTCAACAAGATGTGCCTGCTGGTGTATTGACGGCATGACTGGTACCAGTGTAACCATCTGTTCTCTGTTTAGCTCTGGAGGCCGGCTCCACAAGAAGGACCTCATGCCTGGTGATGTGGAACTGGTAAAAAGTATATGGCTGGAGAGATTATGAGCCCAGGGCTGCTGAAATGCTATCTTTCTGGGCATGGGGTGGTTATTGCACTCGTGAATTCATAGGAGCTACAGTCGCCTGCATAGCCAGGACATAGAGTCATGGATGGGGTAAGGGCTCATAAACCCTGCCTCTCCTGGAGAATGATTGACAGTTGATAGCTTCTGGGGATGAGTCATTGTCTTCAGCGGTATGGTCAGTTTTCCATGCTCTACTGGATAGTTTTAAACTTACTAGGTCATAGAACAAAACAAAAAAAACCCATAATGACATGAAAATAGGGGATAACATGCTGGGGGGAGATTGGTTGAAGTGAGAAAAATTTAAAAAAAAAGGTGAAATAAGAATATATTATACACATGTACGAAATTGTCAAGGAATTAAAAACTAACGCTGGCTATCACAAATGCCTCACTGTGGTCATCTTATTAACTATCTCTCCTCTTATCAGGAAACTGATGATAAACACCAGGAGTCAAATGACAGAGAAGGGGAGCATGCGAGGGCTCTGAGGACTATTGGGAGTCACAGGTCCGTTATACCTGCATCTGAAGCCTTGGATCCATCTGGACTCTTTCTGCCACACTTCAGCCCAATCCATCAGCAAATTCTACTCGTTCTGCCTACAGTGAATGCCCAGCCTCTGACTCACCTCTGCCACCCCAAGCACCTCCCTGGATCTTGCCATACATACTTTCCTGTGCCACCACCTACCCTCACATGATGGCAGGAAAGAATATTTTAGACAATGGTTAGATCCTGACACTGCTCAGCTAAAAGTTCTCATGCCATTCAGATAAAAAAAAAAAGAAGTTAAATTGCTAACGATAGCCTGGGAAGTTTATAAGTCCTTACAACCTGTCACTTAGCTCTCAACCCTGCGGAGATCTCTACCCTGCCTTAGTTACTGTTCAGTTGCTGTGAAGAGACATCATGCTCACAGCATCTTATATAAAAAAGCTTTTAATTGGGGGCTTACTCAGTTTATTTTGTGTTGGCCGACTATTTCCAGGTATGGGACCTGCCCTGAAATGTGGGTGATGAATCCAGTGAGACTCCATTGGAGAAAGCTGATTTCTCTTTTACCCGTTGATATCAATTACAGAGTGCTTCTTGGTTAAGGGTGTCTTCCCGGGTCCACTTCCCCCTCTCAGTGCTGGGACTCCATCTGGCTTGAGTCTGTGCCGGCTTTGTGCATGCTGTCCGTGTCTGTGTGAGCTCATGTGTGTGTCAGTCCTCTTGTGTCTGCACGACACTTTTCCCGTGGAATCATCCACTCTCTCTGGCTCTTACAAACTGTCTGCCTCCTCGTCTGTATAATTCCCTATGTCTTGAGGGAAGGAGTTTGATGAAGACTTTCCATTTAGGACTGAGCACGCCAAAGTCTCTCACTCTCTGCACCTTGTCCATTTATGGGTCTCTGTGTTGATTCCCATTTACTGCAAGAAGAAGCTTCTCTGATGTGGGTTGAATGAGGCACTGATCTATGGGTATAGCAGAAGGCCATCGGAAGCGATATAGTCATTCTTTGTATTTATTGTTTTCCTTTTTGCACTAGGATGTAAACGCCAAGAAGACAGTGATATCACTTGCTTATTTGTGTATGTTTGTGCACAATACACACATGCACGTGTGTTGTATGTATATGTGGTGGATGTGCACACATGGGTGCAGGTATGCCCATCTCTGCACACATGTGGAGTCCAGAGGACAGCTTGAGGTACCCTCCTCTGTCACTTTCTGTCTTGTTCATTTCAGGTAGAGTGTCTTCTTCACACCCCTTTGACAGATAGCCTAGCAGCCAGGAAGCCCCAGGGACTCTCTTATTGCCGCTGGGCTCATTGCTAGAGTTATAAGCACACATGGGCCCATGCCCAGCTTCTGTGCAGGTGCTGAGATCTGAACTCCAGTCCTCAGGCTTGAGTAGCAAGAGCTCTTAATCACTGACTCATCTCTCCGGTCCCTGGATCTTTGTTGTTGTTGTTGGTTTTGTTTTATTTTAGTTTAGATGGAGTATTCCTTTATAGACCCAGGTTAGCCTCACACTTATGACACACTCCTCCTGCCTCAGACTCCCAAGCACTGGAGTTGAGGGCTTGTGTCCTTTGTATGCCAAGCTCAGAGGGCTGATTCTATTTTATTCACTGCTCTTAGTGTCTAGAAATACTCCCATCATACATCAGGCGATCAATAAATAGTTTTAATTAATGGATGAGTGAATAAATGAAATTCTGAGAGGCAGTTATCTGGAAATACTTTATTTAAGCCCCTGGAGCACAGTGCCTGCCATTTTAAACCGAGCTGCAACTTTATTTACATTCTTCTAGTACAGAAAGAGTCCTATTAACAACCATGGGGGCATTCCAATTTTCTGCATTTATGAAGTACAGTATGATTTTTGGCAAGTTCTCTGTAGTTTGATTGTTAGCACCTTTGCCTCCCGTGGGAGAATTTCAAGTCTAGGGCTTCTGCACGCTTGTCAGCAGATATATTCCCTATCCTTCCTCCAGTTTACTTATTCTGATTCATGCTTGCATCTCTATCATCATTCCAGCAAATCAGCTCCACCACCACCCACAGCTCAAACAGAAATCCTTCATCATCCTTAGACCCTAGAAGATTCCCCATACCGATGGAAGCCTGCAAGCCACAATTCACAGTGCAGTGTCCTTTATTAAACAGATCCTGCATTTCCCATCCCAGGGAAAGATAAGCCATTTGCCAGCCCATCCAGAAAGATGGCCAAATGTTCATGCCCACCCTCGAAACAGGTAGGAGGATATCAATACCACTGTCTTAGGGATCTAGTGTATGTGCGGCAAGGTGAAAGAAGAGGGGTGGATGATCCAAGACAGCATCAGAAGCAGACCTTTCTCCCAGCACAGGCACAGGTTATGCCTTCTGGGACCCCAGAAGGCCAGTTCAAGGCTGCCTAACCCAACAGCGTTTTCAGAGTAGTGGTCACGCAGCACCCTACATTAGGCAGTTCTCTCAAGACTTCTTTGACTGTGAATTTCATATACTTTTGTGGGAGCTCAGAGGTGTTTGTAAAATAAATGACCCCAAATCAGGTATTGTGGCATGTGGTCATCATCCCAGCTACTCGGGAGGCTGAGACAGGAGGTTTTCAGGCTCAAGGCCAGCCAGGACTACATGGCAGCTTCAAAGGCAACCCGGGCAATTTAGGGAGGCTCTGTTTCAAAATTTAAGATTATGCCAACAGTTGTTTAACATACAAGGCTCTAGGTACAACCCCAGTAGCACACACACACACACACACACACACACACACACACACACACTCCTCAGCTTCTACAGTTGCTGGGCAGCTATTTTGCTTAATACGTATTTTCACATTTGCAAAGACATTTCCTTTCAGGTAAGTTAAGGATCTGGAAGCATGGGAAATATCTAGAGGGGAGGAATTGAAGAATATAGAGAAATGTGGTTTCTCTCCGTTTTTTTAAAGGAAGAAACCAAGAAGGCCAATCAAGCAAGGGAAAGTATGTGCAATGATACTCCATGACACCTCACCAACTGCCAGTTCCACGGGCATCATCTCATTGATGTACACATAAGCCAGGGCGATATGATTATACCACTGGATACACAGGCACCTTGGGGTCAGAGAGAAACTCATTTGGCTGCTTCCACCCAAATGAAATCCAAGCTCAAGCTTAGGCCTTGAGATGCTAAGTACATTGATCTTTCCATCCTGATTATCTGTGCCGCCATCCAAGACCATGTATTTTCTGCTTAAATATTAAGATGATCTTCAACAATACAATGTAGATGGGACAGGAGCTGAAAGCCTGAAGAATTTAAATGCAAATTGCATGCTAGTGTCAGTCTTGCTTGCCAGAGAGAGTTCTCACCAGACAGGGTTGGTGACAGGGCCTGATCTCTCCTCTCCTTTGCAGTCAGTCTCTGCATGCTGCAGAAAAGGACTTGATGGACAGAAAAAGGGGCTCAGACACCAGTCTGCACCTCTGCCAAAAGAACATTGTTCTAGAAGAACAATGCTGGGGGCTTGGGGAGATTGTGCACACCGCAAACTCTGACCGACCTTTGGTGAATCCTACCCTGTCTCCTGGCAAGGTTTGATCTCAGGCAAGCTGCATGACTTTCTGAGTTTCCCTTATTGATCTATAACATTGAGTATTATTTTACTCAAATGTGAATTGCAAGACTGGGTATTTAACCTAGAGGCAGACTGGAAATATAAGAGCCCTAGTTTCCGTTCCCATTACCAAAAAGGAGGGGAAGGGGGTGCAGTCTAAGAATCTGCTAGGTCCGAAGGATCAAGTGCCCATTCTAGAATCCTAGTGAACCCTTTTTTTTATAATACAAACTAAATCACACACAAGCTGTCTGAATCTAGCACATCCCCACAGGGCAATAGAAAGCTGTGAGCTGGGACCAAGGTGCGGGATTCAGCTTAATGGCCTAGACTCAGCAAACTTCAATATTCTCATCAGTAGAAATGGTGGGGAGAGGTACTAAGTTAATGAGGCTGGGTTTTCTTTGCGGTTCCCACAGAAGCCTACTCTAAACTAACCTCTCTTTGGTTAGCTCCATCTTCACGGAGACTCCAGGGGCTGCTTGGAGAAGCCCCACAGCACTTTAGATGGGCACTTGTAGATGGCATGACTGGCCACGAAATACTATGCCAACAGGAATGTCTTGACTGCCATTCGATTCAATAGACACCGACCTTAAATGAGCAGGACTACAGCAATAAGATCAGACGTCCCAATGAACAAGCGGGGGAGTAAAGACTAGTATGACGGTCCTCGGCTGACATATGTCACTTCTTCCAGGACTGTGGAGGAGACAGGTAGCTCCTGAATGTTCAGGTGACCTTGAACTAAGTCCTCCTCCCATAAACCCGCTTTATTTCCCCGCAGTGAAGGCCCGACTGACCCCTGCTCGCCCAGACTCCTCAAGTACTCCATTTAGTGGGAAGTCCCACCGCAGCTGGCTCCTTCTGAAATGAAACACAGAGCTTGAACAATAGGAACAGTGGTATAATCCTCACCCAAAGGTCAGTGCAAAAGCCTCCTGCCTTCCCACCCTGGTAAGCAGGGAGTTGGGTGCCCAGCCCACACTGTGCCGTCGGAACCCTGGCTGGCTGCACAGCCCACTCTTGTGCAAGGAGAGCAGGGGTGATGGCCCTCACTTGGAGAGGTGGAACGTGGTGCAAGCGCCCAATATCAGTAGAGGTAACTTTCTCGGTGCAGTTCAAAGGCAGGGTCACATTCCAGGACACCAGCAGGCTGCACATTGAAAGCACACATATGTAACAGCAGCTGCATAGCAAAGCAAGTGTTGGGAGGAGCCAAAGGCTCCCCTCCCCAATCCAGTTTCTTTAAATGGGAACTTCCAGACACAAAATATCCTTGGCAGGGTGAATGGGTTTCAGAACAATCTATGGTCAAGACAGGTGTTCCTGCCGCAGGATAAGAGCTACCCTATTGTCCCTCCCTCTCCTCTCTCCCCGCCCCGTCCATGTTGGAACCCTGCAGCAGTGGCTGCTGCATCACGTGGGGAGGGTGACAGGGTCACCCTCACAGGACTTCAGGGACACGACACTTTTGTACCCTCCCCAAGAACTACTGAACAGCAGACAGCATCTCGGAAGGCAGGTCAGGATGTGCGCTACACTGCCTACCAGCATCCCCGCTGCTCGTGGGGGCACGCATCCGAATCTCAGTATGTGACATGTCTGCCTGCGTGTCAGAAGCAGGACAGAGGCAGGCAGCTGATAAGCAGGCCGATTGTTCCTTTGTTGTGGAGAGGGGATGTCATGTAGCAGCAGCAAAAAGCATAAGCCAGCAAGTCTTTCTCCCGAACCTTCCTGGCCTTCAGCGGGATTCAGCAGAATGTCAAATCTAACAGAAAAAAAAAGTTCAGGGAAACGGGGAAAGGCGATTTTTGCTGGAGGTCCGAAAGCCACTGTGGCTGTGGGTGACCTTTCTGCGGTCCAGCCTCACACCCCATTATGATCATAGAGTCACGTGTCCTCGCCGTGGATCAATTTGAAGATACAGGAAGAAAAGCAGCCACGAGGTCACCATGACCTTCGAGCTTCCCTGCCAAGCTAGAAACGATGTTGGTTCAGCGGGGCTGCCATAGAGAAGTTGTGTGCTGGTTAGTCTGACTCATATTTGTTTAAACCATAGCGTGAGGCATCCTCTCCCCCTCTCCCCCGCCCCCCCAGTGCCTCTGCTAACCTGTTCTCCTCAGGAGAAAACATTCTGTTATGTCTCTGGTTTTTTTCTCATCTTCAGAAGTGTTCCTGCAGCCTCCTTCCCCTGCTATCTGCCCCAGTGTGACTCAGTAAAGGCATGCATGTTACACAAAGACAGAGAAGTCAACTAACGAACACGGTGGAATCACTTCAGAGGCCCCAAACACCTGTGAAGGCCCAAAGCCCTGAAAATTACTGTCTTCATCCATCCAATGACAAGTCACTTGAGACTCCACAAAGAAGAGTCCAGGGCTCTGCTTGATTGATACATATCTACGGTAGGGATAAATATCTCCAGGCACCCAGGGTGCACAAACTTAAGGGAGAAAAAGCACGAGAGATCTGTACTGAGCATCAGTTCAAGTGAAGTGTGCAAGTTTGGGGAAGAGACTGGTCAAGACAGGTGATGACGGCAGTAAAGTATCACCCTGGGGCGTCATTGCCTGGATGGAGCTGCGTGGGCTCTGAGAACAGAGATATCTGTGGGCAACTTTGGAAGACAGTGGCCTGTCCTTGAGGTGGCTTCAAAAGTGACTCAAGGGACGTGGCTTGAGGGAGGGAAGGAGGGAGGGCAAAGACCAGGGAGAGGGTGACAATGACAATAAGGTCACCAGAAGAAAACCTTCTGCACAGCAACAGGTCTGGCGGCCCCACCAGTGTCCCTGGGGACATGCGGACTGGTGCTGACCACCTTTGATGAGGCCCAACGAAGGTTGCAGCTGCCCTAGGCATTCACTGACTATGCTCAGAGCCACATCCCTTGCCTCCTTCCCTCTGTCTCTATATGGAATAATCTGTGATTAATTGATTTTCTGCCACTCTTTTAGTCCAGAAAATTAATTTCCGAGCAACCTTGTTTTTGCAGGGTCTGAATCCTCCACACGCGGAGTAATTTGGTTCCTCCATTATTCATAAGAGAAAATAGTGACAAAGTGTGCAACAGAGACTGCCCCAAGGCCACAAAGTGATCGTCTGTGCTACCGAAACAACTGTATTCCACCGCTGTCTCTAAATAATTCACATCAACAACTCAATTTGGGCCCGCACCAAGCTCAGGATGTGGGCCTGGGAGGCATGGCTGTAAGATTTGGGAGACTCTCAATGACGGAGAAGCAGGCAGGGAGGCCAGAAGTCACAGGGCTGTCGGGATGGTATCGCTGTAGCCCGTGTGTCTGTAAAACCTGCTGCTAACCAGGAGAGGGCTGGAAACATGGGTTAGGGCCACAGAGGGGGACTGGGAACAAAGCCACGGCAAGACTCTGATTAGGCTCATCCCCCTCCTCATGTTTGAATTCTTTTTACTTGGTTTATTTTAAATTATTTTAAAGTCCATCACATTCTAAGGCACATCTGAACCATGGAATACTGACTTCAGGGCAGATGATATGGCTCAGGATGCAAGGGGCTTGCCGCTCAGGGATGGCAACCTGAGTTCTCACACACACACACACACACACACACACACACACACACACACACACCCTGGTTTTATCAACATCTCAAAGAACTTGGAAGACTTCAAGCCTAAAATAATGTGAGCTAACATCACAGCCCTACAAACACCTTGATTTAGCCTGGGGGAAACCTGGTGAAGGACCCAAGTCTTCACCCAGCCTGAACTTCTGACTCAGGAACTGAGATTATAAACAGGCATAATTTCAAGGCATGGTAACTTGTTAGGCAGCAATAGAAAACCAATATACTAGTCAACCAAATTCATCAATGGTGGGGACTGCTCTGTGTTTCCAAGGCTCCGGACTTACCCACTGTGGCATGCCATGTACCACTCCTTCATATCCTGCTCAATTAAGAGTCCCCCAAAGGACCGTTCAACAAGCAAAGCTTGGAGTTGGACAGAAGGGTTTTGACTTCTTGGATTCCTCCCAGTCAGGGGAAGGCCAAAAGAGCTTATCCAAGGTCACACAAAGAGCCATAGCAGAACCAGGACTCAAGTTCTGGCCTTTGGCTGCCAAGAGCAGAGAGTATTCCTCTACATCATAACCTCCACATCATCCTGGCCAAGAAGAAAAGTTGTTTAAAACCCAAGTCCCTGGGTATTTGCTCTTGCTTAGGGTGATTGCTTCCTAAAAATCAAGAAAGGAAAGCAGAGTGACCCAAAGGGTTGCCAACGGGCTTTCGGTTCCTGCTGTGGCTTGAATATGGGTATAAAGGCTTTGTTCACAGAATGGGCCCATAGGGAGGTACTGTGGACTCTTAGGAGGAGGGGCTTAGTAAGAGGTCCTAGATGATTGGGGATTTGCCCAAAGGACACTGTGGGGACCCGGCTAGTTCTCTGTCTCTCTGTCCCCGATTCCCTCTCTACTCTCCTTTGCTCTCTTCTCTGTCTCAAGATACTCCTGATATGACCAGTACAAGCCACTGCTCATCAGAGTCCACGCCCGTAGGGCCATGATCTTGAATCTGAACCAACAAACTAGAAGGTAAACAAACCCCTCTCATTAGAAGCCAAATGCCCGAAAATTTCATTATAGGGCTATGAAACTTACTAATATACAATGCCTTGGCCTCCCAGTAGTCTGTTTCCCAAATAAGTCCTCCAGCTGAACACTGGGAAGGGCAGGGCAGTGAAAAGTCAGTACTGTTCCGGGATCCAAGTCTCGCTCCATTCCAGGGGCTCGCTGCCGAGTTCAGGCAGCTGAGAGCAAGCAGCTACCCTGCCCTCCCTTGACCCAAGGAGACTGACAACCAGCCAAACCACTCATCAACAGGCTCACTGTCATTTGTCATTCGTGATGTCAGATCAAATCCAGGCAACAATTAGAGAGGCAGATTGCAACATTATGCTCTTTATTGCTGGGGTTTCTGTGGGACACAAGCAACAAGAAGTCCCCAGAGAGGAGCTGCAAGAGAAAAAAAATGAAAAGGATCCGACAAGAAAGAAGAAACGCTTTCTCCCTTGCTGCGGATCTTCATGGCACAGCCATTTTGTAACAAGCTCTGAGCAGCCATGCACAAGCCCAGTAACCTCCTTCCAAATGGTAATAAATCCCCCTGGACCCCGACACACTTGTAATTTACAACTTGGCTAAAATGAACATTATTCCAAGCTAAGTGTATTCTCAGAAGTGCTGGAGACTGTGGCAGCGTTCCTGCTGACAGAGGAGTTTCTTTTTAAATGTCATGCATTCACTTTCATTACTTCCAAATAATTGCCCGAAAAGATCGGCCGCTGGACAGGAGGCCCACTTTACATCACCGTGAGTCAGTTTCATCATCATCAATGGAGCCCCCTGGGAGCTGGTTTCAGCCTGGGGAGGGTTGAGCTCTCAAAAGCTACCTTCTTATTGGTCCCCTGGCTGTACAGACGTGGCACCTCCATCACTCCATGGGCAAGCTCCAGGTTAGACAGAATACGATCTAGAGATAGACAACATGATCCTTCGCTGCTACGGTCATCAGATAGTGTATCATGCCATCACTCTGAACCTGGTATGTGGCTCTCATTGGCTGGTACTTACTGAAGGACATATGTTTCTGTATCATGGCAACTTCACCTATGGTTAAAAAGATGGAAGAACAGGAGGACGCCATTACCTGGGTTCAACGGCACACTGTAGGTTTTGGAAGCACACATTCAGATCAAATGGTTTGGCTTTTAAATATCTGTTTTTGGTCATGTGTTGCTGTATAACAGATCACAACATGTAATGGCTTACTTATTTTTGTGTGTGTGTGTGGATTGGTAGTTTGGTATGGTTCAGCAGTGTGGTTTTTCTTCCCAGAAGGATGTCACCTGGGGCTGTAGTCATCTTGGGGACTGGACTGGCCTGGACTGCAAGGTCCTTTTTGTCTCATACACAGACGCTTGGATGTAAAAGACAGGAGGGCTGAACTCAGTTGAGCAAGGTGGAGACTTGAACTTTTCCAACAGAGAGACTTATGTCCCCATATGACTTCTCCATATGGTTTCTCCACGTGGAGTCTTCTACGAAGTAGCTAGACCTCCTACCTGGTAGCTGGGAGCTCACAAAAGCACACAGAAATTAAAGCTCTGACATTTAACTCAGGGTCACTTTTTACCACATGCTTCTGGCTACACTGAGTCATACAGAAAGTGCTGTTGATTTTTTTTTATTATTCTTCATTCTTTTGGCTCTTTGTTCTTTGAGGACCTGCCGTCCAGTTTCCAAATAAGTACACGGAGGCTTATTATTACTTATGAGTGCCCTGCCTTAGCTTGACTTGTTTCCAGCCAGCTTTTCTTAATTTAAATTATCCCATCTATCTTTCCCTCTGAGCTTTTATCTTTCTCTGTTTCTATATACCTTTCTTTCCTCCTTTCTCCTTGGATTGTTGTGTAGCTGGGTGGCTGACTCCTGAAGTCCTCCTTTTCTTCTCCTTTTGCTAACCAATATTTATTTCTCCAGATTTCTCTTCCTGTGTATTCTCTCTGCCTTCCAGCCCTCCCTTCCTTTCTCCTACCTTGCTATTAGTCAATCAACTCTTTATTAGCTCAATCAGGTGTTTTCGACAGGCAGAGTAACACAGCTTCCCAGAGTTAAACAAAAGCAACATAAGGGGATGCAACACATCTTTGCATCATTAAACAAACATAACATAAAAGAATGTAACACATCTTAAAACAGAATTCCACAAGAAGAATGTTTATACTCCAGAGTGGGAAGAGATACAGCATATCCAGGCAAACTTTGAAAACTAAAATTTTATTGAGAACAAGAGAACAGAGCAAGAAGCCACATACCCTCTAGGAAATACCTGCAAATGAGTACCACAAATTCTAATGTGCCTTTAGTATTAAGGGAAGACTCTGTTCTCTAAATCACATATCTACATATGGCATTGTGCACTGTGGCCATTTGATATATGTTGTAGTTCTGAGGGTGGACACTGTCCCAAGCAAGCAGGTGACAAGCTCCCTGAACAAAGGACGCCATAGCTAAAGGCTCTTCTTCTCGCTTCTACTACAGCAATTTCAAAACTCCTTGGGCCTCACAAGGCTTCTGAAGAGTTAAAGGCTTGAATGTTTGCTACCAATTCATCAATAGGACACTATACTGTCCCTCTTGTCCAGCTCGATCTGGATTAGAATCTCTAGAGTCTTCCTCTAGTGTCATCTTAGGTCTTTTGAGCCCTAGACATGAGTCCAGACCTTAAATTCACCATAGATCTTGAATTCTTTAAGACCAAACCACAACCAGACTCTTAGGAGTTTGTCCTGATGCCTTTGGGTTTTTTAGACTCACGTTACAGAATTCTGCTTGCATTCTGATTTTTTTCCCTCCAAGTTTTATTCCTTTGAATATTTTTAGTTTATTCTTTAACGTTTCATATTTATACAATGTATTTTCATCATATCCATCTTTCATTATGTCCCTCTGACTCTCCCAGTGTCCCCTCATCCATCACCCTCCTGTTTTTGTTATTAATAGCTCCCTGAGTTCAATAGTTGCACTTTGATTTTGAGCACCATGATGGAACCTATATATTAATGTCATCCTTACAACCAAATTTTGTTACCTAACTCTCTTTTTATCTTGCTCTTTAGCCTGAGACCCTATTCAAGGAATCTACCTAAAATTTCAATCATTTCAAACCAGGAAGCCAGTCAGTCTAGGAACTACATACAGTCCCCTCTGAGAGGCCTGTCTTTCTAAAGACATCTTGTCTTGAATGCTTCTCAACATCTTCTGCCTCCCATTGGGACTCCGTCATTTGTAGCTCTCTCCCATATTAACGGTTGCACACACTATCATGAATATAGAAGGTGCAACTAAACTACCATGCGGTGCCTTCAGCTAACGCCACCATATTCCTTTGCACGCCCCACATGCCCCACAAGTGTATCTAATTTCTGGCTTCTAACTCCTAACCATCATTCCCAGTTTGTCACAGGGGGTCTGGCTGTATCACATCAAGACACAACCCTTTGGGGATTCCTCCATCATCCCTCCTGTTCCTCCTTTGTCTCCATAGCATCAAGCAGGGTAAAGCTGGAATCACAGAGTAGCAGCAGCATGGCCTCCCACTGGTATGAAGCCAGCAAACACTGAACATAACGTAAGCAGGGCTTGAGGGCAGCCTGTGACATGATTGATAGGACCAGTTCCTCAGGAATCCCCAGTTCATGAAGGTCCAGATATGAAGTAGAATTGCTTCAAGTCATGACCTCAGCCACAGAAGGCTTTATCCTCCCCCCTGGTGTCTCAATGTCCCAGACAGATGTCACATCTCTTGTATGACATTCGCTATTAAAATAGTCTCATTCAATACCCTGAGTGGCACTAGGGCATTATTTTTAGATGGGATTGTCGCCTTGTGACTACAAAGAATATGCTCAATTTTAAGGATATATTCAATATACTCAATTGCGCAAGGATGAAATGTCATGGCATTGCAATTTGCCGTGAACTGGGTACCTGAGAAAGAAGGTGGGGAAAAGAAGGATAGGAAGTTATTAAAGGAGAGAGGGGAGGGGAAGGAGAAGGGACAAAGGAGGGCAGATGTACAACAGACAGGGTTGCAGCAGACATCAAATGACTACATTTGCGAATGAAATAATTAGTAAACCCAGGAGGAGATCAGATGAATATTTGTTATTCTGATTGTTCAACATTTCTGCATACCTTAGAATTCTTGTTACTGTTTAGATCTTAAATTTGCCTCCAAAGCAGTGGTTCACAACCTGTGGGTCATGACCCCATACAGGTTACATATCAGCTATCCCACATATCAGATATTTACATTACAATTCACAACCGCAGCAAAATTACAGTGAAGAAGTAGCAATGAAATAGGCTTATGGCTGGGGTCAGCACAGCATGAGGAAGTGTATTAAAGGGACCCAGCATTAGGAAGGTTGAGAACCGCGGCTCCAAAAATTCCTGTATTGAAGGCTTAATGCCCAGGTGGCAGAACCATGAGAGAAGAGTGGAACCTTCAGAAAACTCAGCGGAAGGGAGTCGAGTCACTGGGGCGTGTTCTCGAAGGGGATTCTGGTCTCTGTTCTCTACTTCTTGGCCACCCTGTAGTATCAAGCTTCCTCTGGCCTAAACTTCTGCCATTGTGTCCTGCTCACCACAGGGCCAAGAGCGATGGGGTCAAGTGACCTCAGACCTCTGTGACAGAACCAGAAGAAACCGGTTCCCCTTTCAGTCCTTTTGTTTGTAGGAATTTAGCTACAACAAACTGTCCCTAGCAATCTAGCAACCATGACACACATAATAAAAAAAATCAAAGAAATCTAGTCTGCTCTGTGATTTCACTTCATCTCCAAAGGAAGTTCTAAAATGTTCTCACAGTTATCAGCACAGTGCAGGTTAGGGGCTTGTAGGGGAATTAGGACTTGGCCAGTTGGAGAAGGAAACATCTTTTTGCCTAAATATGTAATCATAATTCTACCTGTATTGTGTTTCCTTGCTTTTTGATTCTTTGTGTATGACAAGGGGTAGCTTTGATAGATTGTGGGGTCCACTTTTCACACCTTTTTTTTTTTCAGGAACAAGGTCCCCTGCCCCCACACCAGCCTGGGCCTGTCCTAGTTTCATTTCCATTGCTGTGATAAAAGATCCTGACAGAGCCGGGCGTTGGTGGCACACGCCTTTAATCCCAGCACTCGGGAGGCAGAGGCAGGCGGAACTCTGTGAGTTCGAGGCCAGCCTGGTCTACAAGAGCTAGTTCCAGGACAGGAACCAAAAGCTATGGAGAAACCCTGTCTCGAAAAATCCAAAAAAAAAAAAAAGAAAGAAAAAAAAAAGATCCCGACAGAAAGAACCTTATGGGAGAAAGGATTGATTTCAGCTCATAATCCACGGTTACAGTCCTTCGTATTAGGGGACGTTGGGTCAGCAGGAACGTAGACAACTTAGTAACAGCACATTTACTGCCAACAGCAGAGAGAAATGTGCAGTTCACACCCTATGCAGCTACAGTCCAGGACCCACCTCAGCGAACAGTACAGCCCACAGTGGGCTGGGTATTCCCACATTGACCGGTGTATTCAAGATGAACCTCTACAGACTTGCCTATAGGCCCAACTGATCTAAAATGTGACAGCAAGTGGCATGGTCAACCCAGTAGGGAGCACATCCATCTCATGAGATGCGGCACTCAAGGGTGGACCTTGATCATTGACTCTAGGGCAATAGAGAAGATTCGGCCCCACGACCTTTGGGAAGTCTCCAGTGGTTCCACATGCATGGGGATGAAAATACAAGCTAACAATCCAACTCAGTCACCCTCGTGCCGTACGACCCTGCATGACTGCTCAGTTTCTCTGGACCCTGAGGTTGGTCGGGTTATCCTGCTAGATGAACATTGCATGTCCTCTGCCTGAAAGGCCACTGTGTCAATGCCCATTCCAATCTGACCGGACAGTTGAGTCAGGATAGCCAGGGAGTGAGCTTAGCCCTCCCATCTCTTTTTGACACTGGTGTTTTATGTAGAAGAAAAACTGGTTGTGCACTAAAAATGTCTGAAAGCCTAGCCATTGGTACAACCACTCTAGTTAAATGTTGCGGAAAACACCAGACTGTGGTAGATGTGGATGTGTTAAGATGCAGTTTAAACAAAACTGCTAGGGCTCAACTAGAACTGGGTGAGAAAACAGTTCCCAAGCTGGGAGTAGAAGGAAAACCACTGAAGTGTGATGTCCAGTGGAGGTGTGTGCGTGTGCGCGCGCACACGTGTGCATGTACGTGCATGTGTGCTCTCATAAGCACATGTGCTTGCATGCTTCCCCTGCTGTCTCATTGATTGTGTGGCAGGACTAAACGTAAAACTACACAAGATGTCTCAGGCAGGGCAATCAATCACTACCATTACAGACAAGGATAGACATGAGACTGGAGGGAGGAGAGAGAGAGAGAGAGAGAGAGAGAGAGAGAGACAGAGAGAGAGACAGAGAGAGTTAACAGCAAGTTTAACTTGGTCTCAGGGAAATAGGCTTTTTTCTTTGGTCTCACCAGCTTTTGCTTTTGAACCTTAGGGTATTATTGCTGTGAAGGGACACCATGACCACAGCAATTCTTATGAAGGAAGACATTTAACAGGGGCTGGCTTACAGTTTCAGAGGTTCAGTCCATTATCATCATGGACAGGAAGCATGGCGGCATGCGGGCAGACATGGTGGTGGAGGAGGAGCTGAGAGTTCTACAGCTTGATGCTCAGGCAACAGAAGGAGACTGTCACACTGGGCATGGTTTGAGCAAATATGAGACCTCAAAACCCACCGCCACAGTGACACACTTCCTCCAAGGCCACACTTACTAATATGCTACTCTCTTTAGCATCCAAACCAATGCTAAGCTTTCAAACCTATGAATCTGTGGGGGTCGTTCCTATAGAAACTGTCACAGGAGCCTCAGATAGACATCTACATTTATTTGAAAAGAATCCCAGGGCTGGCCTGATCGTCTGGTGCTGGAAGTCTTAGAAAGGGGAGGGGTCAGGAAGATATTGACTAGGAAGGGAACTTCTTCCTTGACTTTCAATTGCCTCCAAAGGTCACTACATGTACAGTCAAGCGCTGCCTAGCAACGCTTCAGTCAAAGATGGGCAACTGTGCATGGTGTGGTCCTGTATGACATCATCTACCATGTTATAGTCATTTTTATTTGGGTCAGTGCATGCTGAGGTTCACACGCAAAACCCTCAAATCATCTAAAATACACGTCTGAGAATAAGTCCCTAACATTGAATGAGGCATGACTGCTCCCGTTCATCAAACTAGCCAAGTGGTTCACTTCGTGGATTGTTGGTTGCTCTTACAATAGGAGAAGCCATGGGCGCAGCAGGGCCTCAGGGCTCCCAGCATATCCCAGGCTTGGCCATGCTCAGCCTCCCTCAGGAATATCAAGGCCCAGGCTCGTGCGGGAGAGATGGCAGTCTATCAGTTGTGAGTGGCATCAGTAGAGTACCACGTTCCAGTGCCCCGTGTCCTCTGCATAAATGCAATTTCCCCAAATGTCAGGAAGAAAGCATTACAGATAACACATTGTGTGTGTCTTTGACCCAGTAAGTGCTGAAACCACAGATCTCATTATTCTGACATGATAGAATTTTCTCTCCGTCTTTCTCCCTCTGCCGGCTGGCTGCTGTTGCTTTTGATACTGCAGATCTAATTGGCAAAGGTGCAAAGACACTATAGAAAAAACAAGTCTCACCTCTTTCTTATCCCAAACACAATATCAGGGCTCCCTGAGAAGGAAGAAGATGAACTATAAGACAGATTATAACAGGATATTAAACTGAAGATAATTTTGGCCCGAGCTTTATGGAATGGATGAAGAATAGACAGTATTTGACCTTGAAAGCAGTACTTCCATGAAAGAATTTATCTCTATCTCAGTGAAGAACAGCCTGACTTATAGGGAGGGGCAGGGGCTCAGAATGAACAGCCGTTGACCTTGGAATGGAAGTCTAGTTCTGGTACTCTCTTTCTGTGCAGTCACACATGAGACACTGAGCCTCTTCGATGTTTATCTTACCCTCTATTGAAGTAGAGCATTAACCCCATGTGACAGAATGGGTATGAAGAATAAAGACACGAGGGCTGAACTTTGACTACCTGGCGTCAACCAGTGCTGAACACATTCGCTACAGTTAAAATGGTTTCCACTTCAGAGATGCAGTCAATAAATCATTCATTCAATTAGCAAACAAGGATTTGCAGAGTGCCTGCTGTTGAAGACAGAAAATGTAGCTCATTAGATGGTTGCTGAACGAATGCATTGCTTCACATCCATCACCATGTGCTTTTGGACGAGTCACTGAATGCCTCTCCCACTACCTCACAATCTACAGAAGGCAGCATTGGGTAGGATCAAGCCCGCATCTGTCTCCCAGTCTTGAGATTTCATGACTTGGGAAGTCAACCCAAAAGCATAGCGGTGCTTAAGACAGAGTTGCAGCTCTCCGGAGTTGGAAGGTTTGCCTAATGAGGTGTGTCAGAGCTCCCTGCATGAAAACAGGCAGTCATGAAGGCTGTGAAAAACTGCCATGCCGCGGATGTTCAGAAGATAAGGTCAGGTCCCAGGACTGGTGCTGAGACAAACGAGGCCCAGCCTGCATCTTGGCAACATGGGATCAAACTGGCCTCAAGAAGGACAGTGTTGTTTTGATGAGGAGTGCTGACATGCACCCCTTTAACCAATGTGCTAAAAATCCCTAGAATATTAGTTAAAGTCAAGGCAAGTTACAAGTGGAGCCGTAGGGTCTGGGTTCCGGCATTGAAGGACAGGCCCACGGTGTTTCTTTACCTTCCATTGGCAGTCCTGGAGCAGAGCATGGTCCCCTGAACAAACCGGTCACATTTTCATCAGGTTAGCCATATCTACTTGCAGGTAAACATCCCAAGGCAGCCTGTTGTTTGGTGATTCTCTCACAGAGAAAAAGGGGTGGAGGGGAAGGTAATGAGACCCTCACCTGAGAGTCCAGCCGCTCTCCTAGCCATTTGTGTGTGTGATTCCCCCCTAAATGCACACGAACTTCTGGGTCTTGGGAGCTGCTAGAGTGTATGGGCAGGGAAGGATTCCAAGGGGAATCCCTCAATGAGCTATAGGAAAGCCGTCATCCATGCTGTACAAAAAGATTTTCCTAGTGCAGTACTTTGGGGGGCCCTCACGTCTGTGAGTAGTCTCTCCTCCTGGTCAACTAATTGGTTCCCCAGGGTGAACTTTGTGGAGTCACATAATGGTTTGTTGTAGGAGACCCTTACAGAAAAAAATTGGTGGATGTGGTGTATGTGTCCCCAGGGAATGAATTCTCTCAACAAGCCTAAAGGTTTGTGTTTGTTTAGATCTTCAATGTCCCCTAAAGGTTCATGTGAGGCTTGGTCCTTGGTGAAATAGTGTTTAATGGTGAGGACTGGATCATGAGGGCCCTGACTTCACCAATGCATTGATCTAGTTCATGGGCTCCCAATTTGATGGGCAGTGGGTAGGTGAAGAAACTTAGAAGTTAGAAACTAGTTGAGGGGAATGGGTCTTTCAGAGGGTGCTGTTGAGGACTACATATATGATCTCACTATACAGCCCTGGTTGGCATGGAACATGCTATGCAGACCATGCTGACCTCAAACTCATTCCCCTCTCTTTCCTCTGGAGGGCTGGGGTTAAAAGCGTGCACCCCCAACATTAAACCTTCCTTCTTAAGTTAGTTTTCTCAAGTATCTTGTTACAGTTGTCTTCTGGCCTGCCAGTGCCACACCCCAGATACTAGTGAGAGCCTGTTCCTCTGACCCTACCTGGCTTCTCCATCACTGTTTCATGCACGGAGTCTCTAAGAGGTCCCTGCCAACATGGCTCTCTTCCCATGTCCAGCTTCCTTCCAGGCTTGAAGTCAGTGCTCCAGGGGACCGTAAGGGCTCCTCTGCAATATTAACTGCCTGCCTGGATTTACAAATGTCCTCTATCGATTACTGAAATGGTGTAAAATATCAATTGACAACATAAAATATAAATGCTAAATATTAAAAGTCAACATTCAGCTTTGTATGCAACTTGCTTGTTTTCATTTAGGGTCCCAACATGAACACTTTTTAAGTGCCTTTAAAATATTACTTGAAAACAAAATATTCAATGACTGTATATCATTCTATTGAATGGATAGATTCAATCATAAACTATGTAAATACTACCTACCATTGGATTCACGCTACCTCTAATTTTCAGCTGTTATGAATAATGCTACAATTACCATCTTGTTCTTTAACTCTGCCCAAGGTTAAGTTCTCAGGAATGGAACGTCGTGGTCAGAGTGTATAAATGCTTTCAGAACGTTGTTATAATGCATCTCTCTATCTTTAAACACACTGCACTTCATTTAGTAGCTGATCCATTATGGATAAATATTAGTGTCCTTCATGAGGGTACGACTTGTCTCCCTAACGGTTCTAGATTGACTGCTGTTGCTGCGATAAAACACTCCGACACAGGCAACTTAAGGAATGAACGGGTCTATTTGGCTTATACTTCCAAGTCACAGTCTGTTGCTGAGAAAGTCAGAGAAGGAGCTTAAACAGGAACTTCAAAGGAAAACAATGGAGGACCACTGCTTTCTGGTTCGCTCACCTGATCATGCTTAGCTAGTTTTCCTACACAGCCCAAATCTACCTGCATAGGGATGGTGCTGCCCACAGGGGGCTGGGCCCTTCAGCATCAATTAACAATCAAGACACTGCCCCATAGTCATGCCCACAGGCCACTCTGAGCTAGGCCATTCTTCAGTTGAGACTCTCCCATCAGATAACTCTAAGCTGTGTTAAATGGACAATTAAAGCTGACCAGTACACTAAATGAACCCAAAACTCTCCTAAAGCAAGGACCAGTTATCCCCAAGATGTGACATCATGTTGCAGTGAACAGACACAGGATGGGCACACCAGTCAGGGTCACTGAGTCTCAGTCCCTTCCCTGCTAGAGAACCAGGGAAGTCTGGTGTCGCCCAGGGTCCTCCCTGATGTTTATCATAGGGAACACAGTTGCCCAAGAACCACAGAAGTGTATGGTTGGTGGTCCCTACAAAACAATTCCACAGCATAACTTTTAGGTCCTGGCAGTTTCCTCACAGTCCAAAGAGAAGCTTCCCTATAGTCTGGGGTTGCCTCTGTTGTAATGAACTTCTCTGGGAGGCAGTGAGAGGGACAACCATAACTGAGACGTCACTGAGGTGGGGTACAGCAGTGTCGGATCCAAGCAGCATCAACCTTAAGTCAAGTGGATTCGCCCATGAAATCCCCACTCCAATCTGAGACTGGACTTTCCTCAGTTCTGAGTCTCCCAAACTCTGGTCTAACCTCCACACAACAGTGACACCAAGGGCTTCCACTTTAAATGCTGTTGACAAAATCACAGCCTCTATCTCCAACCCAACCACTGACAGTAGTGGTTAGAAGTCGAGACTAATGAGACTGACGGTGTCACAGACCTAAGGGGCTCAGTGTTGCAGGACGGCTGTGGAAAAGTTGTGAAGGAGCCCCAGTATTTCGTCCCAATAATGCCCTTCTTTTGCTAAATTCCACCTAGGGAATATCTAAGCATATGAGGACCTCTGAATCTCCCATAGAGGGCTGTGCTAACCAAGTTTCCCCAAGGCAAGGCTGGAGTGGGCTTGAAGAAGCACAAGTCATTCCTCTATGCTTGCTAACTCAGATTAACTAAAACCAGAAGAAGGACACATTATCAATCACTTTCTACTAACTAGCTGACCTAAAAGACACTTAAGTTGACGGCTTGGAAGTACCAAGAGGGAAGTTAATGGCTTTCCTGGCCAGAAGGTCCCCAGGGAGTCTGGTCAGGGTGGAGAGCATGCGTGCCCTGTGCCACCCAGCTAAGTGGGTGCTTAAAAATGTGTTAGGGTCCTTCTAACATCTCTCTTCTCCTTTAAAGATTGCTACTGAGGATCAAACCCAGAACCTCACATTATATTGTATGCTGTACTGTTGAACTGCACCCCAAGCCCCTCCAATGTTTTAAATCCCTACTTCATTTACCCAATCTCAGGGTTGTGTGCACCACCTGGAATCCCCACATGTCATGAGACCTTAGAGAGAGTTGGAAAGCTTTCTGCTCTAGACTGCCATAGCTAAATGGAGGTCAGGGTTGAAACACTTGAAAGCATGAGGTATAGGGGTATCCTAGGTCCTGGATGTGGCATAGGGGTTGAGGACCCTATGCCTGCCCCTCCCCCGGAACTCCAAAGTCTTATTGAAGGCAAACAAAAGACTGGGAGATATTTTCCATTTGCGGGGTGCTGTTATACTTCAGCAAACCAGAGGGGACGGAGGCATGTGAATGCAATGGCGGCCCTTATTCCCGTGGGCAGAGCTGGCAAGGGAACGGAAGGAGAGTGCTGCTCGCGCTAATTAATAACAGCTTCAGCCGCTTGCTCCTAAGAAGGCAGCAATCAAAACAGCTCAAGCTTGAGGCATTTCAGGTGATCATTGGGGCTCCTCCATCTTGCAGCCTTTGTCCCAGTCCCACTTAACTGTGTAGAGAATGAATGACGTGCACTGGGTACTAATTTTGCTGAAATTTCCTCAAAGTCCAAGCCCCAGGGGACTTCTGATCTTCCTGCCAACTACCTCAGCCCCCAGTCATCTTCAGAGTCACATGGGAACATTATTGCATGCGTTTCTTCTTCCTGTCTCCCTACCTCTCATACCACAGTACCCCCCTCCCCTGCAAGGAGCACCCATAACGTGTTCATTAATGAATGCATTTAATCAAGTTTATGAAGTCTCTTTATTATCAGTAACCCTAATTGTTCTTAATTGTGGCATCATTAGTTCAGCCCCGCTCAGACGTAGCAGTGAGGCGGAGTAGTGCGTGACAACCGCAGGAAAAATGGCTCGGGTGTACCAAAGCCTGGGAGGAAGGAACTGCCAAAAGAAGAGGCAAGGAAGGGGAGCGGGAAGACACTGGAGCTGTGCAGAGCGGCCTGCTGCTGGGCAGAGAGGGGGGAAAGAGAGGCCATTAAGAGGTTCGACCAGGTGTAAAGATGCTGGTGAGTCGTTTTTGCATATTTTGAAACTTTGGGGAGCTCTGCCATCAGCAGCATGAGCAAATGTTCTGCTTGACGAAAGTTGATGTTATGTTAATACGGAGCACCTGCCACCCTCGGGGATCTCCAACCCTCCACAAGCTCTGCCGCTGCCTTCGAAGCCAAAGGCTTGGTGGATGGGAGGTGAATGATGCGCCTTGTCATGGGGAAAACAGCAAGCGGTGTCCTGCCGTGGGTCTCTGCCGAGATGTTAACGCCTCTGCCTGGTGCAAGTTCTTGAAGGCTTGTGGAGGAGGCCCACGGAGATGCCTCCAGTCAGAAAAGGCCGGCCAGCTGCTTGCCTTGGTGTTGAACACACCTCCCCCAGGAGGCCAGAGTTCCGATTCCTGTCCAGATGCAAGCTAACTCACCATCTGTCTCGGTTTCCAACCCGTACAGTGTATGTGATAATACAACTTTGAGACATCGTGTAAGAGCCTGTGTGTGTGTGTGTGTGTGTGTGTGTGTGTGTGTGTGTGTAAGGGACAACAGAAACCTGCAGGCTGCTCCAGAGTGATGGAGTAAGGAAAATTCCAGCCCACATAACAGCAAGCCTCCACTTTATAGGCCCCTGGTTCTTGCATCTCCCACTGCTGCCAGCCTCCATTTCACGATGTCTAGACTCTTCTGGAACTTGACTTCACGTGCACGACGTCTCAATCCTGGAGGGACAGAATTTTACAAGCCTCCAATTTCGGAGACCCACACCCCATTAAAAAAAATACAAAACCAGCCTTTCTTCTACTATTTACATGGTAACTTTCAATCTATATGTATGGCTTTCATTGAAAAACGTGTTTTAAATACCAGCTATGTGCCAGGCACTGGGGAGCAACATGGAATTCATTTTGAAGGAATTTATGTCTTAGGAATAAACCTAAGCCAGTCAGATAAACTCTATCCCAACTCCACTTTCCACCTGAGTGCTGACTATTCCGTAGAGAAATGCTGTCTCTACTAGATAACAAGCCAACAGAGAGGACGCACACTGAGCTGTCACCAGTAAGTCTGTGACCACTTGTGGCAAGACTGGGGACAGCAAAATGACATCCAGCTAGAATCAGCTTTGCATTTTGCAGAGCCTGGTGTAAAATGGAAGGCTGGTCCTCTTTGCTCAACAATTGTTTAGAATTTCAAGATAGTGACAATGGGACATGATGAGCATGGGGCACTTGGAAACTTGGGACCATGTCTGCTCAGCTGGCCCTGCACGTTCCTGCAAAGCATCCCTAAAAAGTCAGAAGTTGTATTAGGCTGCCCATTTACAGTATCTAGTCCACTGAGGGTACACGTAAGGTTCTAACTAAACAAAAGTGGCCGTCAGGTCATCTTCTGTTTTGATTGCCTGATCAAGGCTCTGGACCAAAGTTAAAAAGGGCAAGCCAAGCTTCTGTGTCTATTACACTTGTCTCCATGCCCTGGAACACCATCTCTTTGGACAAGACCCCACTATAGCTCTTCTATGAACAGTCCCTCCTTGGGTATTTCCCAGATACTACTTGCAGGCTCATCCTTACAGAGATCATTCTAGATGCTTTATCTTTAACAGGAGAAATCAGGAGTTCTTGAGCTATAAGTTCACCAAATTGCCTCCTGCCTTAGGGTTACCACTGCTGCGATTAAACACTAGGGCAACTTTTTATTTTTTTTTTTTTATTTTTTTTTTTTTTTGGTTTTTCGAGACAGGGTTTCTCTGTGGCTTTGGAGCCTGTCCTGGAACTAGCTCTGTAGACCAGGCTGGTCTCGAACTCACAGAGATCCACCTACCTCTGCCTCCCGAGTGCTGGGATTAAAGGCGTGCGCCACCATCGCCCGGCTAGGGCAACTTTTTAAAGCAAGCATTTAATTGGTCGCTTGCTTATAGTTTTAGAGTGTTGGTCCATAGCCATCATGGTGGGGAGCACAATGGGAGACAGGCAGGCATGGCACTGGAGCAGTAGCTAAGACATTACATCCTGAACCTCAAGCAGCAAATGGAGGAGTGGGTGGGGAGGGCGGTGAACACTGGGTCTGATGAGGGCTTGTTGAAAGCTCAAAACCCACCTCCAGTAACACATCTCCTCCGACAAGGCCACACCTCCTACACCTTCCCAAACAGTTCCACCAATGGGGGATCAAGCATTCAAATATGTGAGCCTATGGGAGTCATGCTCATGCAAACCACCATACCCTTTACCCAAAACCCTTCCTCACCTGCCCCATCCACATGACTGCAGCTCTTTTTTAAGTGCTGATTGATCAATAGTGACACTGCCAGCATGCCCTTCCCAGGATGATCTTATAACTACAGGCTAGCTGCTGGCAGAACCCAGGCCTTAAGCCCACAAAAAAACATAGCTCTCATTTCCTTTCTTCCAGTGGGGTGCCAGTTCTGTTCTGGAGTCCAGAGGTGGCTTAGGTGAAACAGTATAGAAGAAATGTACAAGAAATTTAACTTTGCCCAAACACTGGGATCTTTCACTGTTCGGGAGTCAACACAACATGGACCCATTCTGAGCATCCATGGTCATGACTCGACTTCTCAAGCCTCTAGTAGGCTTCTCTCTGTGTCTTGTCTTTGAACACTAGGAAATTGTTTGGAAATGCCAGAAAGTGTGAAGGGTGCATCTTTGCTGAACATCCCTGGACCACAAAGATGACTTTAGCATCAGAAGAGCTCAGAGAAGAGCCAGGAGGAAGCAAGGAGCAGGGAAGCCAAATACAAATGAGAATTATGCAGCTGTGTTAGTTTGCTTCCTTTCTGAGATAAACACTATGATCGAAAGAAACCTGGGGAGGAAAAAAGTTTATGTGGTTTGCCTGTCCCAATCACAGAAGATTGCTAACAGAAGTCATGGCTGAAATTCAAGCAGGCACAGAGCCAGGAACCATGGAGGGATGCTGTTTACCGGCTTGCTTGCCATTGCTTGCTCAACTTGCTTTCTGATAATGTGTTCTCCTGCCCAGAGATGGCATCACCTACAGTAGGCTTGGCCCTCCCACAGCAGCCGCAGATCCAGAAAATGCCTCACAGATTTGCCCACAGGACAGCCCAATGGAGGAAGGTCTTGAGTCACCTCTTCCCAGCTGACTCTAGTTTTGTGTCAGGTGGACCCAAAGAGACCAGCGCAGCAATCAAGCCAGCTGATAAATGGGAGATGTGCCAGGAAGCGTGCTGGGGTAGCACAGAAAGTGTTTTGCTGTAAACAAGTTTTTAAAAGTAGGACTCCACTCTGAAGTAGTGCTAAAAGTATAATAGGGTAAATAGGTAATCCAGCAACATTGTTGCCTATGGTCATACTCAGTGTCCTTTCTGCACATCGCTGAGAGAGCTGTTGCACTTCTACAGAACAGGCAGGACAGTAGTGTTTACACAGAATCACCATGAAAAAGGGGACAAAGCATCGCACTATTGTGTCCAAGGGCTAATGGAAGACAGGACATTTTCTGTTCTATGGTAATCTTAAGAGGCCATCACTGACCCTAACGGCTGGTACAGCCTGTGACTGTATTGTGTTCTTGTGTACCTGTAAATGGTAAGGCGTGGGCCAGCTCTTCTCATTTCTGTATGAATCTAGGTACTACTTTGAAAGTCAGTGAATTCCTTGGACTTCCCACAGGGCAGGGAACCCTGATCGCTCTTTGGGCTGAAGAGGGAGGGGGACTTGATTGGGGGAGGGGGAGGGAAATGGGAGGCGGTGGCGGGGAAGAGACAGAAATCTTTAATAAATAAATAAATTTAAAAAAATTAAAAAGAAAAAAATGTCTTTGGTGGAAAAAAAAAGAAAGTCAGTGAACATCAAGATAGAGAACAGCAATTTGCATGATAAAAGTGATGCACTCGGCAATTATTTTTGGAGAAGAATTTATAGATGCCTCCCTTTTAGTGTTTGAAGAGGATAGACACAGACAATTCGTGCTCACTTCTGAACTCACGCATTAGACTGCTAGTGACAATTTCAGTTGAAACTGAGCACAATTCCAAACTCAGACTTACCAAAGACCATGCTAGAATTACAGCTTCTACAATGGCTCCCCAAAAGTCACCTATGTAATAACATCAATGAAACACAGGTTGTGTAAACCAAACTCAATTATAAAAATGAGGTTATTTATTGAACTATGTACCCAAAGTGAGTTTTATGGAATAAACGCATAGATTTTAAGAATCAGGGATTTGGGCCTGGAGCGAGAGAAAGCTCAGTCGGGAAAGTGCTTGCAGACAAGTGTGGGGACCTGAGTTCAATCCCCAGAACTCACATACAAAGGCTTGATGGGGGAGCCTGTGTTGTAATCCCAGAGACAGCAGATAGTCGGGGCTCACCGGCCAGCTGGCCTAGCCTACTTGGTGAGCTCCAACTCTGTCTCTAAAAGAACAAGGTGGTTGGTTTCTGAGGAATAATACTGGAGGTTGACCTCTGACCTTTGCATTGATGTGCACACATGTTTGTACACACACATGCACACAGTCTCTCTCTCTCTCTCTCTCACACACACACACACACACACACACACACACACACACACACACGTGAATCAGGACTGTATATTCCTGGATCTGAACCCCATAGCCTTGGGTACACTAGGCAGGACTTAACCAGTATATAGTTTTAGCTGCTTGTATTCCCTACCCATGTAAGCACCACCAACCAGTAACCAGAGCACCAGGACGTGTATAAAATTTAGTTCATGACCTTTAATATTTGCTCCTTTTCAGCCAAATGAAACACTTAGGCCTGTTTGAATGTGGATATGTCATGGGAAAATGTCTTTGTTTCCCTTTCAGCAAGCCATCAGTTTTAGTCATTCATATCAGCTCTGGGGCTGTGTCCGGCCTTCGTCTTTGAAGTATCAGGTGTGGGCATCTTGAGCGCTGACCTCAACCCAACAGGTCCAGATTAATCGTAACTCACTCTTATGCATCTCTAACAGGTGAGCTTTGGGTCAGTTAGAATTCTTTGCTACTTTAAGTCACACATCAGTTGACTTTGTTTATGAATTTTGGCAGACTTGGGAGATTAGTTCCTGGGAATTGACACACTCGTGTGCAGTTTCTTGGCCAGAGGAAAAGCCTTACTTTAATTCTGGCACATGTAGGCTGATTAACCTTCCAGAATATTGCACCAAATAATGTTTAGCCTCAGAATATGATAATGCAGATTATCACTGTTTCTAAAAGATAAAAAGTGAGCTCTCATAGATTAAATATTAATTTTTTTATTGATGAAAGATCTCCTCCTAAGTTTACTGGATATCTGTAGTTATTTTCATGTAAATCATTAATACCATTTTGTTACTATTTACTTTTTTCTTATTGACTTGTGGAAATTCTTTATTTATTATGATTCCTGAATACTTTGCCTATTACACACAGTCTATATTTTCCAGTTTGTTATTTATTTGTATATTAACTTTATTAGTGATGACCTTTGACATGGAAAGAGCCTGTAATTGTGGTGTAAATAAATGTTTATTTTTGAAGGTTTTAGCCTTAATGGATTCTTAGATGATTTGGGGAAGAATCTCATCCCTTGTTAGAGTAATATACCATTCTCCTGTATGTCACAGTAACATTTAAATCCAAATCCTTCTGTAACTAGCTTTGCTATACCGATTGAGCCTTAGCATGTCAGATTACTGACAGTGGTCAATATAAACCCTACCCTCATCATTCTCTTCTCCTAAATGTATCGGCCATTATTTTGTGTGTTCACTTTTCAAGATGAACTTTAGAGTCAGTTTGCAAAATTCAAAATTATCCTATTTGGACTTTGACTAGATTCTATCATTTATAGACTGCAATGAAAAGCATGTGTACACAAATATTTCCAGCAAGAGTATGGTCTTTTCTCGGTGCTTCAGCTCTTTCCTTGGCTCTTTCTGTGGCAGTTCGTACTGTTCTTAGATCTCCTTTGCTTTATGTAGCAGCAATGAGTTATCAACTCCTTACAGCTGTGAACGGGCCTTTCCCATTCTGTGTCTCCCGTTGGTTACCGTCAACACTCAGCCAACTTACTAAACCTCATTGATTAAATTATTTTTCATAACTTGGATTTCCTATGTTTATAGGGCATACCATAATTTATGATGAACTTGTCTAGATCCTTCCAGTGACTATCTCATATTTAAGACCTTTTGTTTTCTTTTAACAATAACACTAAATGGCTCCAATGTAATTTTTCTAAATTATTGTTTTCCATTTGGGTTGTTGATCTTTATAAAATGCACTTTTGAACTCTAACAAAATGATCATGGTTTATTTTCCTCTTAATTAATCTATTAATGTAATAAATTATAATACATTTTTAAATTATAGTAACAAATTCTGCAATGTTAAACAAGGTTTTCAGAATCTTATGTGGAATGAAGCCTTCTGGGCTCTAATAAATGTTTCCTTTTAATAAATTTTCATTTGGGGATACTTTGCTCAGATTTATACCTCTCTGTTTGGGGACTGTTCTGCATATTTATTTTTTATTTGAGATATTTTACTGCATTTCATTATCAGAATTGAAAATATTCCCACTATTTTATGCTATGGAGAAATTGATTTGATCCACATAATATCTTTTCAAGATATGATACAACTTTCCAGCAAAGACATGATACAACTTAGCTTGACTTAGATATTTTTAGTAAAACTAGAAGGGGGCTTTTGTCCTATTCAAAAATTTTACCCTATTCTTAAGACAATTTTGGACAATCTCTTTTTCCCAAGTTGAAGAACACCATTCGTATATATTTTCAAACTTACTTGAATTAGGTTGCATATATTTCCTTAATTACTTTTGAATTTTCCCAGCTTTACTGAAGGATAACTGACAATCAAAAACCCTTCATATTTAAGATGTCCATAGTGACGTTCAGACAGGCATATGTGTTGTGGAGTGACTGGCATCACCGAAGCTCCGTGTCTTGATTCATACTAAACAATTCTTTCTCCAGCTTATAGATGCTATGACATGAATTACGTATTTAGAATGACCATCCTGCAGTAAGAAGATGGGATACAAATTGAGGGGTAGAGATGGAGACCCTCAAGGAAGTACATGGTCAGAAGGGGAAGGAGATCTGAGTGGAGTCGTGCAGCAGAGCTGGGTGTGGAAACGGGAGAAGCCTTAGAGGTCCTGCAGCCCATGAGACTCTCTGCACATGCGATACCCAAGGTCCCAGAAGATGGAAACAAGCTAGTAAGGTAGCAAGGACAACCAGCCTTGGGGAGAGCACCTCTAGGGCAGGCCTCCTGCCTGTCTATCCAGTGCTCTGCACCCCCTTGTCTATTCAAATGCCCTGCACCCCTTGTTTGTTCCCAGTGCCCTGCACCCCCTTGTCTGTTCCCAGTGCCCTGCACCCCCTTGTCTGTTCCCAGTGCCCTGCACCCCCTTGTCTGTTCCCAGTGCCCTGCACCCCCTTGTCTGTTCCCAGTGCCCTGCACCCCCTTGTCTGTTCCCAGTGCCCTGCACCCCCTTGTCCGTTCCCAGTGCCCTGCACCCCCTTGTCTGTTCCCAGTGCCCTGCACCCCCTTGTCTGTTCCCAGTGCCCTACTGTCATCCATTCTTAGAAGATACCTGAACTACTTTTCTCTCTAACTATACTGTCAGATTATTGAGAAGGAATCTGTTGGATACCCACTGTGCTGAACCCCTGAAAAGGTCCTTTTTGCACCACATGCTCTGCCTGCAGCAGCAAGACTCACGAAAGCCTTCGCTGCCCTGTGAGTGTCCTATAACACCAGGTGGGGGATATATTTGCTCACAACGAGATTAAGTATACTTCAGCACACTTGAGAAAACAATTGGTTTTGAGCATTTAGGGTGCCAAAAATATTACACTGTTTTTTGAAAGAACTAAAAAATATCCTATTTTCCTCTTGTTGTGTGGTCTACACAAACACTCATTCTTCTGGGCCTCATACCCCTTGTTTCATTTTTTGACCTGGCCAGTAGAGGCCAGGTTGCTTTGCAAACCTTATAAGTTTGGATATAACTAAGATCCATCGCATCATCTTGTTGTGCCCACCTGCTCTCCCACCCACACACATGTCCTTTTCTCATACACACGTGTACACATGCACACACATGCACAAATTCATACATGTGCACGCACATACACATGCACACACATGTACACAATTACACACATGCACACACAAAAGAAATACCCTCTGCCACTCATCATTATCAACTTCTGTCCTCCCAATCACCTCGGCTGGTCCTCCTACTCTGCCAATCTCTTCCTAACCACAGAATCCCTTACACAAGAGAACAAGTGGACCATGCTCCACCATGCCCTTAGGGAGCACAGAGCTATGGACAGGAGACCTCTGCACAGATAGGCTGGAATAGTTGGCTGGAATACCCACAGAAGCTGGAAACATCTCAGGCCCAGTGTTACCAAGCACCACAAACTTGCTGTGAAGATGGAGAAGGACAAGGGTGAAGAGAAGACAAGATGGTCTCGTTTGTCCACTCCACTCCACCAAGGGACAGTCATCAGTCTTGGGCTGGAAATGCTGCGTTTGCAAAGGAAGGAAGGAAGGAAGGAAGGAAGGAAGGAAGGAAGGACAACTGGAGACAAAGACTTCACAAAAATGTGAGCAAAATCAAATGCATCAAATTTCCACAAACCCAGCCTTGCCTCTTTGAGCTCTTTCACCAAGTAGATGACATCTTTATCACTAAAGGCAGAGCAGTGGAGGTGGAGTTAGGGCCGGGAGGTATAAAAAGAGTAGCACTGAGTACAAAGGAGCAGGCACAGTGGGGGCTGGCAGGCACTGGCATGGACAGTGTTGTTGCATGGGTGTGCAGCCATGCTACAGCTTTGTACAAACCTAGGGGAAGTAGAGCTAGTCTTGTTGTGCTGGGGTCTGGGGATTCAGGCTAGATGACCAAAAGCTAGAGAACACAACATGTTGAAGCCGACAGCAGTGATCTATACAGGAAGGCAGATTTCTGACTCTAGCACATGGTGGTTCACATCTTGGTTATTGGGACATAAGAAATAGTGTGGGCTAAAGTAAGAGAAAGCTAATGGGCCCCCTCCTCTCCTATACGCCTGCAAGGGATATGCTGTCCATATACCTCAAGGAGATACAGCATCCATATGCCCTATTCTATAGCACGATTATTAAAAACCCAGAAACGGGACTTTGGACTTACCAAGATAAGATAGATATGGGGTATTTTCTCTGAATTTGTCAAATACAAATGAACTAGACATTGTTGATGTATTTTTTTTGCCTGTATATATTATATATAGTTATTGTACTTATTAGATAGAGTTTTCTTATATTAGTTATAGCCTTCCCATATTAATTTTAGACAAAAAGGGGATCATAGTGATATTTCATTTGTATTTTAATAAATAAAGTTTGCCTGAGGTTCAAAGAGTAAATCAACCGCACTGATCAGCCTTACAGACCAGGCAGTGGTGACATACACCTTTAATCTTAGTAGCCACACTAGTTTGCCATAGAAATCAAGGAAGTGGTAGTGGTGCACACTTTTAATTCAAACACTAGAGAGGATTATAAGATGGAGAAGACAGCTCTCACTCACAGTCTCATTCTGAGATTCCTGGAGGCAGGATCGTCATTTCAAACTGAGGTAGAGGTAAGAGCCAGTGACTGGCTGTTTTGCTTTTCTGACCTTCAGGTTGAACCCCAGTATCTGTCTCTGGGTTATTATTAATTGTGCTACACTATTCTTATTGTTCTTATATTGATTTGGGTGTCACCAGATTATATTCTCTCTGAAGCCTAAAATCTGGTTCCCTTGAGAGAATTTGGCAGCATAAAAACAAACACAGTAGCTGGGCCTCCTGAATTGATCAAAACCCTTTTAAGCACCTGGGAGTCACCTCTCATATGCAATCTCCATAGTGCATGTAGGCATGGCTGACAATCAGACACTTCAAGGGTACAGAAGGCATTTTCAAGTTCCCTTCCATAGACAGCAGGTGGTGGGGATATTTAGGCACAGTAGCCAGAAGGATGATAACAAGGGTAGGAGTATCCGTCTCTGAGACAGACTGGGCCACCATGCCCAGCCTGAATTCCAGAATATGGCACACTTGGAGACTGATATTTCATCCTGGACTCTCCTCGCTAATTCCCATCTCTCTCTTCTCCCAGAGCGCCTGGAAGGAGGGATGACCCAGCTAAGAACAGGGCAACAGTGTCACAAGATACATCACAGGTGAGTATTTCAAAGGAACTGAAAAAGGCAACATTTTCCGTTATGGCCAGTGCATTGGCACTAATATTCCCCTTGTCTTAACCACAGGCTATCCACCACCGCCCGCAGCCTCTTGACATCATTTCTATTGGGCTCCATGGAGGAGCCTGCTGCAGAGGTTTTTGTCTTGCTGACACATCTTATTCCCACCCTCATTGGCACAGAGAAGGCTACTTTGTTTCTGAGTTCAGCTCAGCCACAATGCACTCTTTTGGATGAACAGAAATAACAAAAGATTGCTAGCCGCTATGCAATGCAAGGGCCTCACATAGCCCCTGCCTGCCTCTGTGCCCATTCTTGCTATGCTTTTGGTCCCTGAACTACCTGGGAGGGTTCCAGCTAAGGGTACTTTGTAAACACAGTAGTCACTGAAACTGTGTGGCTGTCTGTTCTCCTTACTGGGCTAGGGAAGAAAGTACTGGGTCTATAACATTCTTTCTCGTGAAAACTGCTTTTGTTGGTTACAAGCACACAGGTAGGCCCTGTGATACAGGGAAAACATCTGCATTAAAACCCACAGAAATTCATGTTTTGTTCTACAACATAGCCAGTGATCACAAGACACTCTTCTAGAAGCTGGGAATATGCCAAAATGGTAGCTCAATGTGAAAAAAGTCCCACCTACTACAGAAGACACATCTGTGGGCCAAGAAGCAATGACAAAAGCTGGTAATGCTGGGAAAATTGCACAATCTCCCTGAGCCACTGATTCTTAATTTATCAAATAGGACGCACAATGACGGCTGCCTTGTTGGAGGGATTGTAGCCCTTAGTGAAGGCTCACACAGACGTTAGCCGCCGACACTGATATTCTCACAGCAGGTACACGGTGCAGGATACAGAATTTGATCCTCTGATCTGGATCTTGGATTCAGAACCTCTTCAAGACTAACTGAGGTCTCCATCATCTTTACTCCCATCCTGATATCTCTGTGCCTTGGTTATAGCATTCGACACACTGTAGGGGTGTGGAAGTTTTCATCGTCTATTACCCCAAAAGCCTTCAGAGAGCAGTTCATCTCTTACTCAATTACTGATCCCCAGTGCCTCGTAGGTTGATACTATTTTATAAGTATTTAAGAAGTGCTAAATTTAGAAGACCAAATTGTGACTGAACAGAAACAAATGAGCAAGGAACCCTGATGACAACCACTCTCCTGGTTGCATATGAACCACATCATACCCTCCAAGTAGAGAATGTGTAAATGATTCCTTGGGTGACATTGTCCTCCTCTACACATCTCCTTCTAACAAAAAGTCTGCTCAAAAGATGGGCTGCCTGTCTTCTGAATTTGCTTCTGCTCATCTCCACGGAGGCGGCTCTCGGGCATTCTGTTCGTTGCACGGTGCCTGAGGACTTGGACAGAAACCGCCTGAGCAGAGCGGGCAGTCTGTCACGAAGTGGTCTACCAGATGGCTTAAGCCATTCTATTGCCCAAGGCAACCCAGAGCTGGACCAGCTCCTGGAATCAAGGGTGACAGAATTGCAGTTTGTGTCCCAGTGTAAGGCAGCCAAGCTCTTCAGGGTAGGTGAGAGTACTGTACGGGTAATATATATTCTTCCTTCCTCGGGTAACTGCTAACCACTTAGGCCATGCTTTCAAAGTCATGCAAAGTTCTCTGATGGTCTCACATGCTTGAAATTAGACCAAATTCTTTTAATTCCAGCTCTGCCATTGGTTAGCTAGGGCCATGTGATTTTGTTCCTCAAGTCTCACTCTGTTTCTACATTTATAAAATAGAACTAATAATAGTAGTTATCATGATGTTAGTGGAAGTGTGATCAAAGTTTACCCATATAATCCAAACAGGAAAATGTTGTGCCCGCCTTGACCAGCAAGGATGACACGACACCGGAGCTCTTCCTGCTAGCAGTTTATTCAGGACCTTTTTACAGCAATCTTTCTCCTTCTCCTTCTCTCTCTCCCTCTCTTTCCCTCTCTCTGGGCAAATCTCTCCCAGCCCTTAAAAAGTCATGGGCTACCAACCCTGGATTGCCACGTGGGCACTGCCCATAGGTCCACGCATATGCAAGCAGCTGACAATCATTGCGTGATAATAGCATGAGTCAGGCCTTAGCCATAATCACCATCAGGTGTGGCTCCACACAGCTCTCTACAGGAAAACCATATTTGGTGACCCACTCCTGTAACCCCAGTTCTTGGGGGACTGAGACAGGAAGACCTCAAGTTCTTGGCTACCCTGGGCTGTGTGGCAAAACTCAGTCTCAGGAACCTATGAACACAGAGAAATTAGTACATAGTGGATCTCAATAAATCACACTGAAGCACTGGCCCATTCTAATACCTGTTCATGCATCAAATCCTCCACAAAAACCCATGAGTAGGTAACTCAAATGATAATAAGTGCACAATAATATGTATACTATGAATATAAGTGATCTACAAACACTGCATAAAAACAAACAAGAAAAATAAAGCACCAAAGTGTTAATTGCCTACGTCAGATCCCTCAGTTAAGTCCTGAGTCTGGATCTCTCTGCCTCAACCCCATCTCTGAAGCTTCCTTTTTGGCCACAGCAGCTGGTAATACAAGTTTCCAGAGAATGTCTACCTAGGTGATGTACACTACACATCCTCACCCTTGTCTTGCCTGGATTAAATGCAAAGCATCTGTGTATTGTCTGCCCTGTGGCCCAGGCTCAGTAAAGGAAATCATCATAGGAGAGCCCAGTTAGCAGCCTTGAGAAGCTGGCAAGACCAATGAATTAAAGGATCCAGGGAACCACACAAATGACCTTGAGCAGGTGATGGAGAACAAAGACCGCCCTTCTGAGCAGCACAGACTCACGGGCTCACACAGCTCTCCCAGAGCTTTCAGCTAGAGGCGAGGAGACCTGCAGACGAGCTCAGGCAGCACGGGCTGCTACTTAAGTTTCTTGGGTAAAGGATTGGACCAGTGACCCAGACAGGAAATGTTCCTTCCTTAGATGACAGACCAGGAAATTCTCAACAAAACTCGCCTTCACTGGAGTATAGTGAGGCAAAGAGCAATGACAACGCCCACTTCTCTTCCTAGCTGGGGATCTTGTGGGTCGGCTTGACTGGCTCTAGTAAATCCTGCTCTAGTTTTTCCGTGAACAGGCTCCACCCCTCCCACCAGCCTACAGCTTTTGAGAAGGAGAAAGTAGATCTCCTCACGACCCCTCTCTTGAGAACTAAACACTGAGTGCTGGATTGGCCCCGGTCATAGAGCGTGGGAGAAGAATCGGTTGGAGGTGAAGACCAAGGGTCAAGAAGCAGCATGCACAGCCATGACAAGTGGAGCAGGCAGGGTTTCCCCTCCATGGCCACTTTCATGTCATTGGCTTGCAAGACACTGGAGAGTCAGCATCAAGTGCCTGATGTCTTTAAGTCCTACATCAAGGCATTCTCTCTGGGCTCTGCGGTGTCCTGGAAGGAATGTCACCAGACTTCCTGAGAGCCAGGCCTGGTCTCTGCAGGGACCACCCAGTCCTGAAATGTCTCCCTCTTCCAGACGGAGCCAAAGCTGACCTGAGAGCTGAGTGCAGCCGTGGCTGTTACTTAAAAGCTTTCCCACATGCAATAACCTCTCATTATATTTTAATGTTGTTGTAACTTTATGGCTTAATCAGTATTTGCAATTTGTTAGTAGCCTGGGCGGCCATAAAATTGTTTTTCAGGTACTGAAACATCCCATCAAGGTTTGTAAAGCCGTGGTTCTTAGTTTATCACACCCATAAAATGCCCTGGCAATTTGACAGATATAATAACTTTTTTTATCAAGTGTCTAATTTGAGAGGAAATTAAGCCATATGTTACATGCAGCTCGTGCTGGGCTTGGGAGCTGTTCCGCTGCCCAGTCTCCTGGGGCTGCCTTGCTCCTCACCCATCTGTCCTCTTCGGCCAAGGGCTAGAGTCTACTCTGCCCTGTGTCCAAGGCCACCCTCACCTCCACAGGCTGTGAGTGGCCTGTGCGGGTGTTGCCGGAGGGACTGTGCTTTTACCTTGAGACCTTTGCAGTGGCTGAGAAATCAGACCCCATTGAGACAGTTAACGACCTCCTGTTATTCCTGCCCATGACTCTTCCTGTAAGAGGGTGGTGCTACCCAAGCTAGTCTCCATGAGGAGCCCATGTGTGAAAGGCGCAAAGATAATTCTCTGACCTTCACCTAACCCCATCTCTGTTCTCCATACCCATTAAACATCTCCTGCCACCCTCCACATTTTTCTAAGTCAAAGGGAAAGAACAAATATATCAAGAAGAATTTCATCCGAGTGATGTGAGCATACACGGCCTCCCCTCCCCAGCACACAAAATTTAAAAGCATTGTTTCTCTTGTCCTGGTGAAATGTTGACCTGAAGAACAATTACAGTTGAGGATTGCCATGTGTTTCTGTGCTTCTCGACCCAATCCAGCCTCAAGTTACGACTGACCCATAAATTCCCATAGCCAACCTCTTATGAGGTCTAGAATGGGTTAAGCTAATTCCTCCAGCTCAACTCTGCACCACCGTGAGTGCAGTTGGTGGAAAGTCGGTCTCATCTGGCCTCTAATACCTAACTTCAAAGGTTTCCTCTCATTGGGACACTATCCTTGGATAAGCATGTTAGAAAATGGGACCTGGACCACCTATGACATTATCTCTACCACGGGCTCGGTATTTACCAGACAATCAGCCACCAGGTGGCACTCAGCATCTTAAGTGTTCAGAGACAAGGACAGGGATCTTTGTCCCTCTGAAGAAACTGACCAGAAAAGCAAACTTTAGTACAGAGCTCTGAGGACACAGAAGAAGACCACAGCTCGGTCTCAGGTGGAGCAAGTTATCACCAAAGAAGGCTTCGCAACAGTGACAATCTTTGAAGCAGGAGAGAGATATGGGCGGGGGGAGGGGGGGCTTTTGATAGAGGAGGACCTATCGACCTCCATATTGACCTATCAATACGGGAAACTCAGAGTAGGAGAAAACACAACAGATATGAGAAAAGCCCAGCAAGCATGGTGGCGGGTCATAGCTAAATGTGACCTATGGGTGCTGGCTGAGACACATCCTGGAAGATAAAACAAAGGGCCAAGTCCATGGTTATCCGGTCCCTGGTTAAGATGACCAGGGTGGAAATTGTAGGTGGCTGTCAAGAGGATGATACTTCTGTGATCACAATAGAAGTTTTGGTCTCAATGGCTTACAAGCAGTTGACTTAAATAGACACACGGAGAAGCAAACTGTAGAAGACGCTTGATATTTATGCTGTTGAAAAGTCAGTCCTTTCCTTGTCCATCTCCCTCCTAACACCCTGATATTCCCTGTGAGGGAAACTGCATTGTGTTTAGTTTTGGAAGGAGACCACTGATGTTCTCTGTCACCTGTCCCTGAGATTCTTGATCTCACTACCATGGAGTGCTAGAAGCAGGCTCAGGCAAGCAAGACACAATCCAGGACTTCCTCGCAGGAACCGAATTTGAGAGGGCCACTACATAATACACTTAGTATTTCCCACGAAGGGCTACAACAGTATTTCCAAAATGTCACACACATACTTTCCATAACTCTGCCACTTGCGATCAAGAGGTGAACTCTGTTTCCTTCCAGAACAACCCATATCAGCAGGCCTCTCTATAGTAAAAAATAGGTGTGGAACTTCAAAATATCAGAGGCGATGCCATAAAAGTGAAATGGCTTCCATCTGGCAAGTCTCTCTCGAGAAGTTTGACCATGAAACCTTATACTGCAGGGAAGCCTGAGCCACACAGAAGCACTGTGTATGTGGAGGTAGATGTCCTAGCCAATGGCTAAAGTTAAGACTCCAGCTGACAGCTAGCCTCGGCCTTTAGACATGTAGTTCCAGACCCTAGCCCAAGGGACAAGTAAAGCAGAGATAGACCACTCCCCTCCAGCCGGTGCCCAAGTTGCAATGTGCTGTTGTCTGAAGTCACTGAGTTTGCTGCAGAGAGATGGCTCACTGAACAATGGCCATGCTTAGGGAGTGAGCTGCTTTGTCTTTAGAGAGCTCTTGACTCCTAGATCTGGGCTAGTCCAGATCCTCTTGTTTCCCTCACTTCTGCAGCTACTAGCTCTGTGCCCAGCAGCAAGATTGCACTTCCGTTGTCTATGTCCACTGCCCCCAGTGGGAGAGCTGTGTATTACTGTGGTCCAGCGAAAGCCTGCTGAGAGTCTGATAACCTATGGAGTGGAAAAGGGTTGGAGCCATTAAATATACAGGACACAGGGTTAGCCAGACTTGAGGCAGAAAAGGACAGGGAGAGATGCAAGTCTTCTCAGGTATCTTAGTGGGTTACTGGTTGGATGTTTATACCATGCAATGAGGGACATAATGCAAAAAAAAAGAAAGTAGGAACAAGGGAACAAAGATACACAGGCTAATTATAAGTTCTGTTATCCATGCGGATCTCTGAGGGGCTTGAGGGGAACACGCAAGCATCTGAAATACATGGGACCACAACTGTAGCTCTCCAGCATCACTGGCAGCTCAAGCGAGATCATCAAAGCCGAGAAGAGAAGTCAGCAGAGACACAAGCAACCGAGCTGAGTTTGGAGCTGCCAATGTTCTGGGTGAATCTTTAACTGCCAAGGTCTCTCCGTGGAGGTGTGTGTGTGTGTGTGTGTGTGTGTGTGTGCATTTGTGTGAAGGCATACCAGTGGCTATCCATGTTTCCTGAGTAGAATCAGAAAAGCAGCCATGTTCCCTACATACCCCTGAGGCCAGCTTGAAGTCTGATGGCCATCCCTAACACAAGCACCAGAGGAATGAGCGTTGATGAAGAGCCTTTCTCACAGGGACAGAAGAGTTTTGTCACTAAGAAGCTTATTTATCTTCAGAGCACCTCTGCAAGGCACTTACAGGGATGGGGTGCCCAGACTCACAGAAACAATGTCAAGGGCAGCATGAAGCCAGACTATGTTGCAATCCCAAAGCCCTGGATGAGATGCAGTGGAGGTCACCCAGTGACTTTATAGATAGGACAAGCATTCAGGTTATGGTGGCATGACTCATATCCTCTCTGAATGTCCCCTCAGCTTGCTTGGACCTGTCGCTGGTGTGGTGAGTCTGTGGTTACAGGGAATTAAGAAGTAAATCTGCCAGACTGACTGGTTAGAACATAATAACAGCTCCTTGGCCAGTCAAGCATTTCCTTTCATGCCAACAGGCACCAAATGGCCATTTGGGGAAACCGAGAGACATTGTCCATGCATGTAATGGGTTAGTGGCCTGGCCAACTCAGCTTCGAAATCTATTTCTACAATAAGCAATTGCAAATCAATAGAGAGAAAAATCGCCTTTGCCAGCCTCACACAGAGCCCCGTGAAAGCCAGGGCAGCATCTGTCATAAAAAAAAAAAAAAAAAAAGCCTTCCCCTGGCCAGAATGGGCCGGTTCAGAAGCAGCAAGCGAAAACAGGAGTTGAATAAGCGCTGTGTACTGTATTTGTTTAAATTTCGTCCGGCGAATGCCTGTGACGCAGGAGACAGGTTTATGGAGAGAGAAATAAAATGCTGACAAATGGCCCTGTAATCAACTGGAACACGCTATAAATCATTAGAATGCCAATAACACTTCCAGGACAAGCTTACAAAGGTCATTACTGTGTCACGATACATCTTCCAGCACCGAGCAAAGCAAACAGAACATGTTGGGAATAGGATTACGGGGGAAGCATCTGTCAGTCCTAATTAAGAATTAACTACAGATCGTATCTTGGGAGATGTATAATTTATTTTCCCTCTTCTTCCTCCCTACCCACTCACAAAAAGAAAAATAAATCAATAAAAAAAAATTTAACTCATGCGAGAGCAGAGAAGTTATTCAAACAAGAACACGCTAAGCAGAGGCCCGTGTGATCCAGGGGCAGCAGAGGGCCAAGGGCAGGAAGAAAAGGTTAGAGAATCAGCCTGGGTTCTGGAAGCTTCCATCTTTGTCCTGCCCTACCCAAGCCATTCAGTTTTATACCATCAGGAATGGCAGGGTTATTTACTACTTCAGCAACCAAGTTTCATTAGCAGGAAAGAGGCAGCAGGAAGGGTAGCAGTTAAAGCCCCACAGTGCCAAACCCTTCCTACCTGGGTGTTCTGGGAAAATTGAGTTTGGCTGCAAGGACTAAAAGCTCAACTTGGGGTGACTTCAAGAAGTGTCAATCTTTTCCACATAACAGAAGTCCACAGATGGGAGGTGCTGGGTCTGTTCTCAAAATGTCTGCCTTAGAATTATCTGGCATAGCTTTTGTTCTCGTTGACTCCGTGGTCACAGGTAGCCTCTGTAGCTCCAGGCATCCTGTCTGTGTTTCGGGGAAGTACATTGTGGAAGGAAGGAAGCCACATTCCTGGCATTAAGAAAACCATTGTCTTTAGAGGCCCCCCAAACCTTAAGCATCATACTTCATGTAACCCCCATTCCCAACAAAAGCCTGAAAGAAGAGGATAAATCGTCACCCCAAATATTTAGGGGTTCCAATCATGAGGATTTTCAGAGTAGTGATACTGTATTATCACATAACAGGGCTCCCCATGCAAGAAATGTGGCCTTGGGAACAAAGGCCATCTTGTAGGTATGCATGATCAGTTTCCTGCTCTTCACAGGAAGGTGCTTCTTTGTCCAAGGAGGAAGGCACTGTCCAGACACTCTCCATCTCTCAGGTCCCCTCTGTGTGGCCATGGTCACTGCCACCAGAGCCCATTGCCTACTCACCAAGCTCTGCTCTTTTGTACGAAAGAGGGCAAAGCCCCTGGTCTTTGTTCAATCTTACCTGTCCAGGGAAACGCCAGCTGGGCCATCTGAGAGGCACCGAAGGACAGAAGCGAAAACACCCAGCCCCTTCCAAGACACGGCCACCCACGATGACCTCAGAGAAGGCTCCGGGTGTCTTTTATTGTTTCTCCAGAATTTGTTTTCCCCCTTCTGCTGTATCTGCTCTGCTGTGCGCTTGCGTGTACGTGTGTACATGTGCACGCGTAGGTGAGTGTGTGTTTTCACTTCTAATCCTCCCTTCCCTCATGAGCCAGGCCTATCTTACTGTGCAGGCCCCCTTCCTCGGCTTGTTCAGGGAGATTCCCACACGCTGCCTGCCTTTTATGTCCTGATGGTTGCTTTTAGCCTGGTTGCTGGCATTGCTCTTCTGGCTGCTCTCTCACTCTTCCTGCCTTCCCTTTCCGGGTCTGTTTTCTGCTGGAGTTGCATTTCTCCTTTTTTTTTATTTCATTTTATTTTATTTTTTTCTGCTGACAGAGACAAGAGCTCGTCCTAGTTCCCCACTTCAGGATTTGTTGCAGACTTCAAGGTACAGGTTTACGGCTGCCCATGTCCTGGTTATAGCACAGCTCTTATGGGTCCTAATAAACCCAGCTGCTCTGGGGGCCTCTTAAATTCCGGCAGAAAGACGAAGAAAAAGCACGGCTTGGTCCTGTGCCACCCGGGACTCCTCACCCTTCAAGGCTGGAGATAATGTTTCTTTCTTCGGGGAGCCAAACGCCCATAACTCTTAGATGCTGCCCGGGAACAAAAGGTGAAAGATGCATCATCCTCTTCTTCTAGGTCTTGGTTGGTGGTAGGTGGGGCCTGCTGCTAGGGCTTGGAAGAAGGACACAGCATGGAGTAAGAGAGGACAGTAAGAGGGCTCACCCCACCCCACCCCCAGTGCTAAGCATGCAGCTGGGTTCTGAGAGACTGGGGGGAGTGGAAATCCCACAAGCAGACTGCTGTCCCTAACCCCGAGGCTGGCCCTTGAGGCCTGAAAAAGACATTTGCATTCTTCGCCAAAGCTGCTCACAAAGCACGTCTTCTGACTTTTGTGATAAGAACCATGTAACCAGTCTGGTAGCTATTGTTTACCACAGGAGACGGAGGTTAGTTTTTATTGTCACACTGGTACAAACTGGAATCCTCTCAGTTGAGGAGTTGCCTCAAGCAGACTGGCCTAAGGGAATGTCGTGGGGTGTTATCTTTTGATTGCTAACTAGACAGTACAGCCCTAAGCAGGTGGGCCCAGGTTATATACTAAAATGCAGCTGAGCAAGCCAGAGGGCACAATCCACTAAACAGCATTCCTCCATGTTTTCCGCCTCAGGGTTCTCTGGTTGCCTTCCCTCAGTGATGAACTGTGACCTGGAAGTATAACACTGAAATAAACCTTCTCCTCCTTGAGTTAATGGTGGCCACTGTTTGATCACGGCAACACAAGCGAGCTAGAACACCAAGGGGGTGGTTTGTTCATTGTTTGTGGTCACAGAGCTGTTTAGAGAGGCCACAGAATCTGAAATCCCAGCTGTTGTGAAGTGGCCCATGTTTAGCTCCATGTCAAGCTGGCCATGTTAGAGGTCAAGGGTTGAGGGACGGCAGGGTGGTGCCCATGGCTCTCTCTAGGAAGCACCACCAGCAGATTGCTTTCTAGAAAGAAATGAAAGTGAAAGACTGCCCACCACTGGGGTCTTTCATTTGGGGTCTCCAAAAGCAACCTAGACGTTCCTGCCTCTCGCCAGAGCTGGCTGTGTGCTCTTCAGAAAGCCACTTAACCTCTCCGGCCTTGAGCTCCCTATTCTCTAAAATAAGCAGCAAACACCCCAAGATGCCCAAGAGGTCACAGAGCTTATTCTGGAAGCAGGTTGTTCTGAGCGGCCCCTTATGACTTACACATTGAAGTCTGTGCAATTCTACTACCTTAAAAAGGTCAAAGATTTAAAAGGGCCTGGTCTGGACCATTGTCTGAGAGCCTGCTGTGGTTTGGGTAAGTGTGTCCATGAAAATTTCAAATGCTGTGTTGGTCCCCGCGCAATGGCATTGAAAGACAGTGGGGTTTTTCATGGGGGGGGGTGCTAGTGGGAGGTAATTAGTGGCTAGAAGGATACCCTCACGAAAGGATTAATATCTCTCCTTACAGTCAGTGGCTCTCAACCTACAGGTCAGGACTCCTTTGGTGAGTCTAATGACCCTTTCACAGGAGTGGCCTCAGATCATCAGAAAACAGATACTTTTATTATGATTCATAACAGTCGCTAAATTACAGTCATGAAGCAGCAATGAAAATCATTTTGTGGTTGGGGGTCACCACAACGTGAGGAACAGCATCAAAGGGTTGCAGCATTAGGAAGTTTGAGCTGCTCCAGAGGCTGGGTGGATTAGGACTTGAAGGGTTAGGTCTGGATTGGTAACCACAGGAACAGTGTGCAGCGAAGAGCTCCTTCTCTGCCGCTCATACACATCCCTACTATATGATGCCATCCACCCGAAGGACTTCACCAAAGCCTAAGCAATGCCAGAGCCAGGTCCCCAGACTTTCAGAACTGTGACTTAAACAAGCCTCTTTTGTTTACAAGTCAGTCAGCCTCCAGTACTTTGTTAGGGCCCTGGAAAACGGACTAGCTCGGGTGATGAAGCTCTGTCCGTGCCCGCATCAGCATCAACTGAGTATCTACACAGGTAACAAGGCGGTTTGCTAAGGACACGATATATATAAATGATGCAACTATCTATGACTCAACTTTTCCCTCCTGGTGACAGGAAACAGTTGCCTTCTGTGCATTTTGGGAGATCTCTGAGGGTAGTGTGGAGGGTTGGGTGGTGAGATTAGTTAACTAATTAGTAATTTATTGTTTTTGTTTCTTCTTGAGGATTTGGCAATTCAGGCTATAACACTGGTACCAAAAGATTTGTTTCCAGTGGTTTCAAGTTCATTCTCTTATCTCCAACATGGATTGAGAGAACTCGGGTCACCTAGCCTGCAGTGTGCTTTTTTATTGATAAAGCTGAGCAATCTAGAGTGGTATTTTAGGTCACCTTAAGCTCCCCCCATACAAGTCAGGTTCTACATTAAATGAAAACCATTAGTATTCAGAAACACTTTACCATGAGGGCAGCGGTGTGACCATGACCTCGGTGTTTATATAAACGTGTTTCCATTACCACCACGCCAGGGGTAGAAGGGAAAGTCAGAAAAAGAGAAAGCCACTGCTTATTAACATTGTTCTTATACATGTTCCATCCTTGCTGGCTCATCTCTCAAGGGTGAAACCTGCCTGTTGATTTGAGTCACAACCCAGGACAGCACACACCCCTGGCCACAGGTCCGTGGTAGGGGTTCTAGACCAGGGAGATGCTGCGTGGTCGTCATTGTCCTCTAATTTGTATTTGTCTCCAATTATCATGGATTTGTTCCTTCATTGCCCTTGACTTACCTCTAGCCCCCCTATCTATTTTATACTTCCTTCAAGGCCAGCCTGAGCTAGACAGTGAGACCGTGTCTGAAGACACTCAGATTAGTGATAACATCGTTGTCTGCTATGCACCTGGCTCTCCCTTCTATCCCAGGCATGGTGGTAAAGAAAGCACCTTTATCCGAGTGCAGAAGACACGGTCTCACAGTTCGCCCTGTGGGAAAGAGTTTGCAAATACTGCCATTTTTCATTTCTGACAAAATTTCAGGTCCAGTTCCAGCATCACAAACAAATGACATTATATCACATGAAAATTCTTTGGAGCTCAAATGCCATTGTCTTTAATAAACTTTATTGGAACATAGCTGTTGGCTATAGCTGCTTCTACACTGTGAAGGCAAAGCTATTTGTGACAGAGACCGTAAGACATCTAAAACTATGGCAGGGCCTATGAGATATTTGTAGGAAAAGTGTGCTTTCCTTGGGTTGCTGGCTTTGCTTCCTTTCTCCAAACCTCTACCATCAGTTGTCACCTACAGACTCATTCATTTCTAACGCTTCTGTAATCTTGTCTATGCTCTCATTGCCGGCCAACCCGCTGGTATTTCTCAGCAGGACCCCTGCAGTCACCCCAGAAGGGTCTCCCAGCTTCCAAACCTTCTCCTGGTCCACCCATTTGTGTCTTTGGAATGCAAGACTGGCTGAGAACAGATCCTGGAGCCCAAAACACCTGACTTAATCCCAACTCTTTCCCATGCTCTCTGTGTAGCCATGAGTCGGTCATTTCAACATCGGCCTCCTATTCTTCATCTAGAAGATGAGCTTGAGACACCACCTATCTTATAAAGTAACTGTGAACCTGACTAGCAAAGCCCTTTAAACAGTGCCCAGAATAATATCTGTTTTTGTCAAAATCACCCATGAAAGATATAAATGTGACCCGACCCTCCCTCCACCTAGGATGCATCAGTAGCTCTTCATCGTTCATCAGATGGAGCCAACAACCCTCAGCCTGGCAGACAGCTGTTCTGGATTCTCATCCCTGTTAGTGTATCTTACCCCACTTGCTGTCACCCCCTTGCAGGGCCAGCTAGTAGCCGACCCCAACGCCTTTACTATTGTTGGTCTCTGTCACTCCTTGCCACATTCCTCTTCAGATTCATTTCCTTCAAGAAGCCATTGCTGACTGTGTCACATGACTGTCCGGAACTCCAGCAGCGTCTGCCCTTCAATTGAAAACAATTAGTGCCTCTCGGCCACCCTTAAATGATGAGCCACTTGAGAATGTAGACAGGTTGGGATGAGGTAATATAAGAAAATGAGATACTAACCTACAGAGATAAGCTACCAACCTGCAGAGGACATGCTATATGGACTTCTTGAAGAGAAACCCTCTAAGGTAAACCTTGAAGGATGTCTGAGACAAAGATAGTTCTCAACTCTGGAGTTCCCAGTGCCTGAATTGTTTATACCTGTCCTAAATGTTTGTTGAACAAAAGGATGAATTACATATCTACTTACTTTAAAGTGTTCACTAGTCCAGATAACTATAGTTCAGGTCCCCAACTATATCCCCCCACTCTCTGTGCTCCTGAATTGGTGATTGCAGATAGAAGCACACAGTTGGTCGGAACAGAGACCAGGCAGGGGCATTCTTAAATACCCTGGCCATATTCATAGATATAGATAATCTCTATGTTGATAAAGCCCTACTTGTCCTGCTTCTCAGAGCCTGCCTACACCCCCAGGGATCCTTGTGCCTAAAGTGATGGCGAAGCTGCCTTCATTCTGTCTCCTCCTGCCTTGGGTCTTCTCAGCCAATCATATGATGCTGAGCAGGGCAGTAGGCACCTCACCATGCCTTTGCCCAGTGAGTACAGATGGTACACGCCACGGAGAGCTCTCTTTGAGGTCAGTTCTGGCGGCTGGAGGGGGCGATGTCAGACCATCCACATAGAGACACTGTATTCCAGCTCCACGGAGTCACATGCCCCCATCGTTAGACGATGCTCCTCAGGAGTCTCTGTTCATCCTCTACTTGTCTCTCAAGGAAAACATACAGGTCAGCCCTTCTGGAACTCTCCTCCACTCTCCTTTCCCACATAATCTTTGCTTCATATCGCAATTCCCGTATCTCCCTTGCAGGCCACAACCCCACTCCAGGCACAGGAAGACGGGGTCACATCTGACTTTGAGGCCCATGGCCAGCACTCAGCCTGACCCTGAGGGACTCCCAGGGTCTTCAGTGAGCAAGTAACTGGGCCTCCACCCCTCTCCACCAGGACTCTCTGGAAGAGGGCAAATTCTTGTTTACGTTACTAAGAGCTTCCTCTGGGCTCCAGGGCACCTGTTCTACCTCCCTATTATCCTCCAAGCTGACTTTAAAAACTCTTATTAGAGAGAAATGACACTCATAACAACTAGCATGTTCCAGATCCCCCAGCTAGCAAGCAGTGCAAGAGAAATCCCCTGAACTGCTCACGTCAGCTCCACTCTTTGTCTTGATGTTCTCCCTCCATCCCATATGCTCTGCGAGGCCACTGTCCTGCCAGACCACACGCTAAGATAATTACTCTGCTGGGGCTTCTGGCCTCTGTAGGATCACTTCCATCAGCAGACATAATGATAGCTATGACAAGTCAGAAACCAGTTGATATGCAACTGATGTCCTAATCCCTAACCATCTTGCTCCTTCTTCATTTCCACCTAAATGAAAGCTGCTGTAGGTGAGTCGTGTTTGTCCGGAAGGCTGTCGCTATTGTGAAGGATGCTTGCAGCAGGGTCTCAGTACCCATTTTATGGTCACCACTTATGTTAACATAGCACCCATTACCAGCACATCAGTAGATTTGACAAGCAAGCTGTATAAAGATGTTTATGAACGACGCTGTTAATTATCACTTCAATAGACCCAGACAACTGGAGGTGGCATGCGGTCACTTTGGCCACCTTTGTGCGTGTATACTTTTAAGAGTGTCTTCCCTCAACCACTACATGATCTCACCATCATTATCATAGAGCATGACACAAGGGCAGGAATGCCACATGAACATCATGGTTACAAGCAATGGGACAACTTATTTATTACATGATGAGGATTTTAGATGTCCACACGTTTAATGGGAGCCGAGAACGCAATGTGATGATTATAAAGAAAAGCAATGATAAATCCAGTTTGGGTTTTCTTAGTAGAAGCAGAAGGTGCAGGCTCAGGAAATAAAGACCCTATCATATTTAGTGATGAGAAAGGACCACACTTGCTGAATGTTGTAAAAACCTCAAGAAGCACATGGAAACCCCAGGGGTGCTTGGAGCAAGGTGAGCAGAATTTTGACATGTCTGGTAACTAGTCTGAAGCCATATGGCAGGCAAGAAGCATGTTTACACTGGAAAACAGACTCTTAGCAAGACTCATACATCTTAAAATGTGTGTTCTCTAACTGTAGGTACCTGGGCTAACTGTGGCAGAAACACTGACCCTAGGGTGGCACATCAGAGAGGAGCAAATCTATAAGAAGTCAGCTGGTCTAGGGTGCATCCATTGGCAGGTTGGCCGGTAATTGGTGCCCTAAGGGGTCTACCTGCCTCAAAATGTCCCAACCTCCCAGAAAGACTTACTTCTCATAAGAGATACCAGGAACAGATGTTACTGTGGGTTTCATTCTAGTGATGCTGTCTGTTCCCTGTCCACAAATGCTCAGAAAGGGAATGATGCTCTTCCTCAGTTCCTGTACACACAGAGGGGCAGGGCAATATACAAAATATCCTATATGTGACAAAGTATATGTTATGTTGTAATATATACAACTTCAAATGCCACAGCAAGTTCCCTCTCAAATGTCCATGTTAGAATTTCCTTCAGTCTTCATCCCAGCCTTCCCACTCTCCAGAACCCAAACTGCTCATTCCTCCCATTGTCTCATGTATACTAGCTTTCCTCCTTGATGTCTCAGCATCCAATGACATCACATTTAAAAAGCCATCCACCCCCAGGATCCTTGCCAAGATTGTCCTTAAAGTCAAATATTTTCTTTCATAAGGGAATTCTGCTGCCATATGTTAAGAGACAGAATTTACCAGTCTTCTGGGACCCTGAGGAGGAGAGTACCCTATGAAAGGCACTTGCTAAGGTCTTTGCAAGCCCATGTTTCCAGAACTTACAGGGCTATGGATTAATAAAAGCACCTTTTGCGCCCTGTGAAATAGCATGCACATAGAAAACTCACAAGAACCCAGGGAGTATGTGGCCAGGCCCTTGGAGCTAAAATCTCCTCATTGCAGAAGAAGGTTTGTCCTTTTCCCATCTCCCTGGGTGACCTTGGGCCCACTCCATCTTGTTCAGGGCCCCAGAGTTATAGGCTAGTCTGGCTTCGTGCTGGTCCTGACATTGTTTATTGTGTGAGTCTGGTCACCTCTGTCCTGTAAGTGCCTCACAGAGGTGCTCTGAGAATAAATAAGTCCATTAGCTGCAGAGTGCTGAGAGTTCCTTTGAGAAAGGCTTTACATAAATGCACAGTTATTCTTGCGCTTATATTAAATTGACTATCAGCCTCTACGCCGAACCAGTTCACTGTACAGTTTTACAGAGTTATGGGAAGGAAACAGATATGGTCCCTGACCAAGCGATGCTTTCAGTCCAGGTTGAGATGATGAGTCTGCTTCCCCATGTACTGGCACACATGCATATCCATGTGCACACTGACATACACTGGGCACTCTGGAGATCCAGAATTCAGGCTAAACAACGCTATGGGTAACACTTCTGCTAGATGCCCTCTACAGACTTCCATTCTCGTGGAACCCTCTTTATAACATATTTCTCCGCAGTGTTTCCTAAAGGAAAGTGGAGGCCACTGAGGTTAGATTCTCCAATGTCTCCTGTGAAATGATAGCACACAAGGGGCGAGGCAGTGTGCAGCAGCAGCGGCTGTGGACAGTGCACAAAAGAGACAACCTAAAATGCCTGAAACAAATAAAGCAAGGAAAGGATCCTTGTGAACCATGGCTTCAGGCCATCCTCCCCTGCTGTGGGAGCTGTGCAGAGGAAGAACATCTCAGTGTGCACAGCTAGGCACAGAATGGTGAAGAGAAAATGAAGTAGACAGGGAAGGAGAGACTGGACCTCCCCTATCCCTTTCAAAGGCATAGCCCCACTCATTGGATCCCCTTCCACTAGGCTCCACCACTTCCTACAAGCTGAAAATAAGACTTTAGCATGCTGGCTTTTGGAAACACTTAATATCCAAATCATAACAGGGAAGGATCCATAGCTTGTTTATAACCAACTTGCATTTAGATGTCTAGGCCAGTCTCATTCAAAAGCTTTTCCACCATGCTATAGGCTGTCCAACAGTTGATGTTGAGTTGACTATACTTACAGGTATTTGAGACAAGGCCAAAATCTTCTAATAATTCCAAGGGTAGGTGGTCTCGATTCTGTTACCTATACAGTTATCATCCCCATCTGAAATCTCACAAAGTCTTTAATGCTTACATTCCTATCAGCATCCTGATCTTCAGAGTCCCAACCAGAATTGCATGTAACCTTCTATCTAAAACATTCGAAACTTTCTCTTGCTGGATTCTCGGAAAATGTCCAAGTTCTTCCAATAAACCAGTTCCAAAGACTTCTAACTCTTTGCAGTGTCGGAGCAGCGAAACCACTTCTCCATCTAACACTGTGTTAGACGTTTTGTCCCTGTGACAAGACACTTGAACTAACGAGCCAAAGGGTTAGCCATTCTCATGGTGGTAAATGTTTTAGTCGATTACAGCAAGGAGACAATGGAGGAACAGAGCAGCTCATATTAGAGCAGCCAGGAAGTAGAGAGAGAGAATGCTGAACTATTACCTCTAGGCCTCTTGTCTGGATGCAAAGTGACTAAGGTACCGCCATCCTATCCCGACTCCATTTTGTGTCAGCTTATGTACTTCTCAGCCCTCTGTGTCCGCAACAGCCAACCTGCCTTGGTAATGCACTGGGAATTTCCATGACCATGACCATTGTCCAGATGTATGAAGAAAAATAATAATGCTTATAAAAAATAAACTAAAATAACTGAAAAATGTGTGACAAAATTAATTGTCATGTATCTGAAATAGCGATGTTCTGCTTAAACAAATGTTACAAGGTGACTCTGACCCTCATCTAACATGAATGTAATTGTGGTTTTTGCCTTTAAAATTTCTGTGCTCCTGAGCTTTGATACCATGAGACTTTCTGAGGCATTAGCCCACTCTTGGTCACCAGGCGAAAAAAATTTAGGAACTCTCATACTCTTAATTGACTTAATTAGCATGGTAGTCTCTATCCTTCCCATGGGGATTATTTCAGATGTACCCACATTCAAGGTAGGTTCGCCCTCCCCACCCCCACCCCTACTAAGTTAATCCCCTCTAGAAATGCCCGCACACACTAGCACATACTAGGTACTCCTAGGGGCTTCTAAGTTGAATCAGGTCAACAATCAAGATGGCCTGTTACAGGAAATCCAGCTAAGCACAGGCTTCCCATTAGCTGGTTGTGAATGGAATTCCATGAAGATACGAATGTTCCTGACACCACAGATCTCACAGGTAGCATTTTCTGTCCTATTGTCTCAGAGGATAGCCGTCATCTTCTGGGGAGACATCGTTTGTTAATGATACCCCTTTCTGGATATACAGGGAGTGTGGAACAGGGGGTTGGAAAATTTTGAATTCAGATTTCAGTTTTGCTGCTGCCAGTCCCATGGTCTTATACAAGAAACTCAACTTCTCTGAGCTGTGGGTCCATCGTGTGTGAAATCTCTTCTCAAAGCTCCGACAAAACCCCACTGGATATGTTCAACTGCTGACACAGAGCCTGGCACAGAAAGACTAGCTATTGTTTGCCCATGAGCCTAAAAAATTACACCTTTTATTTTGTCAAGTCAATCCCACTTAAATGCACCAGACGAGTTAGATGTAAGACGGATGCCTATCTTAAATCTAATGGGGGTGAGTATCTCAAAGAAGGGAGTTGCCGCCTTATTGGGAAATCCCGCCCCATCACCACATTGCTGGATGCAACCTACGTCTCAGACCTGTGCTCTGGGTTTTACCAAAGGTGAGTGTGTGCCTAACCCATGCTCGGGTACAGCCACAAGATTTTAGCGAAAGCCTTCCCTTGCTCAGGCGGCAACATATGAAACCAGACTGGCCTGCTAGAGGAACCAGCTTGTTCATAGAAGGTGCTAGCTGAGAAAGGATATGGCAGGGAGGTAGGGAGAACGGGGGGGGAGGGGAGAAAACAAATGCTGTTTTAATTAAACATGGTGAATCTAAATCAGAGAGGTATGCCTGCCCAGGGAGCAAGCAAGGGTGAAATGGAATTTTCAGAAGAAAACAACCTTTCCCTACTTTCTTAGTCTCATTAACATCAAAATGAGCCCCCAAGGAGGCTGCTTGGGCTGCAGACTAGAGGGGACCTAACAGAAGTCAGGATGGATTTGGCCTCTCCTGGAGCTGCCCCCTGTCCCAGTGCAGCCTTCCTAGCCTACCCAGAATTCACTGCCCTTGCTTTGCTTCTAGGAAGTGAGAGGGCTCCATGCTGGTCATACAAACCTGTGAGAAAAATGGCCAGCATTTTCCAGGTGTCTATGCTTGACCTTTGATTGTTGGTGTTTGGGTTTTTTTTCCCTCAGATCATCAGTTCCAGCTCCCCTCTCACCCTCTCTGTGCAGAGCAATCCCTGCACTGACAACCATTGAAATGTCTTGTGTCTGGTAAGGCTGCCGGTGTCTCCTCAGCTCTCAGCTCAGAGCAGCACCAGGAAGTCCTGTTTGGCTTCAGACCCGGCAGGTATGTAAGTGGCTGTACTAGGGAGCAAGAATTCAGGGTGAAAACACGCACCATTTCACTAAAGGGATGATCATTCTTCCCCTCTGTCTTGGGTTTTATCGCTGTGAAGACGCACCGTGACCACAGCAACAATAACAAAGAGAACGCATTTAATTGGGGGCTTGCTTATCGTTTCAGGTTTAGTTCATATTCATCTTGGTGGGGCAGGCAGGCAAGGTGCTGGAGCAGAAGCTGAGAGGATGCAAACTTGTGAGCCTATGGGAGCCGTTCTCATCCAAGTCACCACACCTGGGTGTTGTGGGATAGTTTACTCTTTTGGCTTTTCAGCGGGGGGAGCCACCCATCTCCTAAATAAATCACACCAGAGGCTTATTCTTAGTTATGAATGCCTGGCCTTAGCTTGGCTTGTTTCTTGCCTACTTTTCTTATCTTATGTTTTCCTGCCTACCTTTTGTCCCTGGGCTTTTATCCTTCTCTTCTGTAAATCTTTCTTTCATTCTTGCTCCATGGCTTCTGGGTGACCGGGTAGCTGGCCCCTTGCATCCTCCTCTCCTTGTTCTTGTGCCCCTTGTTCTCCTCTCAGATTCCGCCTCCTATTCATACTCTCTGCCTGCCAGCCCCTCCTATCCTTGCTCCTGCCTCGCTATTGGCCATACATCTCCTTATTAGGACCATAGGGGTTTCAGACAGGCATAGTAACAGCTTCACAGAGTTAAACAAATGCAGCATAAACAAAAGCCACACACCTGAAAATGATATTCCCCAAGACCTGGCCAGCAGATTGCGGCCAGACTGTAGAAAAGAAATCTAGTAAGGACCACTCAGTATTCAGCAGAGTAGACACTTGGTCACAGCTGCAGTTGCCAGGACAACTTAGACATAGGCTCCAAGCCATGTACCAGAGTGTCGGGAAGGATAGCAGAAGAACAGGACCAGCATCCGCAGCTGGAGTCCTGAAAAGCCCAGAAGTGTGACCAGCATTTGTAAATCGACCTGTGGAGGCTCACCCAATAACCAAACAAGCATCATCCACCCAAAGAAGGCCCAGAGGCATGAACGACACTGCTGAAGAGCTGTCTCCAGGTCTAGCTAGCATCTACCAGAGGGGTGGCAGGCTTCTGGGACCTGGAAGGAACACCAACATACCCGTGACTGAAATCAATAAACAGACTAGACTGCACCCTATACCTCACCCAGCTCTCCCTTCCTCACACTATTCCTCCCACATTTTAATACTTGATGTCTATTTATCAGACCACCTTGTCCTGCTCTACTCTTGTTTTTGTCTCCATATTTTCTCTTCCTTTTCCTGGAGTATTTTTTTTTCTTTTTTCTTTTCTTCCTCGTCGTCCTGTCTAAAGTCACGCACTAGTTTGCAGAGTCTCTGTGCCACAGCTAGAGCTATTCTAGTTGATCTGAGCATAGTTCCACACCTCTCTTTATCCCGTCTTTAGCCAAAACTGTTTCATCCCCTGTACCTTTGTTTCTGCCGTTCCTCCTTCTGTTTATGTTTCTCTCCTTTACGTCTCTATCATACCGATACTAAGCACTAGCCGCACTCTGGTTTTTCCTTTGACTTACATTGTAACTAACACATTAATACAAACATGATAATCAGTTCTCTTAGGATGGGATGACTGCTTCTTTTTCTCATCGTTACTGAATTTAATAATGATCCCACCCCCTTGACAGTGGCTTTAAAGACAGTGCCTGCTCTTAGGGAAGTAGTGGTGCTTAAACCTATAACATACATAACATCAATCTAGCAGAACAAAAGGACTCACCAACGCTATGCAACTTAGTCCATCTTGAGCACCACAGAATAAGAGAGGATTTTTAAAAAGACTCAATCAACTATCTAACCCCCAATGTACAAATCCCAGTTCAAAAATATAAGAAACATTTAAAAGAAATCAAGGTAAAAGTCCTCCAAAGATTATTAATCCTGAAATAATGCCCTCTGAAGAGAATTAATTACATGAAATTCCAGACAAAGGATTCAGAGAAATAAATACATTCAAAGGATTTCAAGATGGCACAAATGAACTTCTGAATGAATTTCAAGAAGATGCAAATGGTGAGAGGAAATACGAAAGTCAACCCGGGTCATGAAAGTGGAATTCATGAAAGAGACAGAAATACTGAAGAAAAATCAACCTGAAATGAACAATTCAAGAAGTCAAATAAAAAATACTATGAAGTCTCACCATTGTAATGGACTAAGGTGAGGCAGAATGTGTGGCCGTGAAGACAAAGTCAATAAATTGAAACCTTCAGATAAACTTTTTAAAAGACAAATTGGTAAGACAGTACAAATAGAACATTAGAGAGCTATGAGATGCTATTTTAAAAACTAAATCTACAAATATAGGAAAGGGGGTAAAAAAAAGTTCATGCTAAAGGCATAGAAAATGTTTTCAATAAAATCATAGCAACAGATTCCTCCAATCTAGCCGTACAGGTATAGGGGACATTTGGAACAGCAAGCAGAAAAGGCCAGATAAGAACCTCCTCATATTATAGTTAAAGCATTAAACATACAGATTAAAGAGAGTATACTAGAAGCAGCAAGAGAGAAACACAATTCCATATAGAAGCAGGCCTATCAGAATAACAGCAGATTTCTCATGGAAGCTCCAAAGGTTGGCTTAGAATAACGTATTTCAAATTCTGAAAGACAGTCCCTAACCCACATTATTATGGGCAGCAAAAATACGTGTCATAATTAAAGGAGAAAGAGAAGTCTTCTACAACAAAAACAAAATAAAGAAATTCATGATTCCTAACCAACTCTACAGAAAAATGCTTGACAGAATCCTTCAGGTTGAAGAGGAGGGTAAACACATCCATAGTGCTACAGGAGAGAATAAACCACACTGGACAGTAGTTAAGCAATGAGGCCTAGGAAAACACAAAGCCAGCACTATAAAACCAGCAATATGACACAATTAATACACATTCTTAATAATTCTCAATATTCATGATCTCAATTCACCAAGGCAAAGACACAGATTAGCACACTGGATAAAGATAGAATCTGTCTTTTTGGTGTCATCAAGAAACACATCTCACCATCAAAGACAGGCACTATCTTAATGTGAAGAGATGGAAATGGATATTTCAAGTGAATGGAACCAGGAACAAAGCAGGCATTGCTGTTTTACATCTGGAAAAATAGATTTCAGACTAATCCTACCCAAAGAGATAAAGTTCATTTCCTAGTGGCTACGGAAAGTATCCATCAGTTAAATATTACAATTCTAAGCATATATGTGCAAAAACATGTCGCTCTGGTTTCCTTTCTGTTGCCATGGTAACACTCTGATCAAATGCAACACAGAGAAGGAAGGATTTATTTGGCCTATACTTTCAGGTTACGGTACATCACTGAGGCAAGTCATGGCAGGAACTCAAGTAGGACCCAGAAGAGGAAACTATTGAAGAACTTCATTTCCTGGCTCACCCACAAACTCTTGCTTACCTAATCTTATACAGCTCAGGACTACTGTGCTGTAGTTTTAGATCAACAGGCTATAGATCTGAGTGGGGGGGAAACTCAATGGAAAAAATGTCTCCAGGAGATCAGGCTGAGAGCAGGCAAGTCTTTGGCTTTTTCTCAATTAGTGATCAATGGGGGAGGGCCCAGTGCATGGTGGGTGGTACCATCCCTGGGCTGATGATCCTGCATTGTATAAGAAAGCAGGCTGAGCAAGCCACAGGGAGCAAGCAAGTTAGCAGCATCCCTACATGGCCTCTGCATCAGTTTCTTCCTCCAGGTTCCTGCACTGTTTGATTTCCTGTTCTAACTTTTGTCAATGATGAACAGTGATGTGGAAGCAAAAACCAAATAAACCCTTTCCTTCTCAAGTCACTTTGGTAATGGTATATCATCACAGCAACAGTAACCATAACTAAGACAGCCAACTTCCCAGGAAATAGTGCTTCCCACAGTGGTCTGAGACCTCCTCTATCAATTAACAATCAAACTTATCTTCCACAGAGATGGCCTCAGGTCAATTTAATATGATCAATACCTCAATTAAGATTCACTTTCAGTTGCATCTTGGTTGTATCAAGTTGAAAATTAAAGCTAACTATGTCATGGGTAAACTCAATTTAATTAAATAAGTACTTCTAAGTGTAAAGTCACAGTTGATCTATGGCAAGAATAGTGGTGACTAACATCCCACTTCTACCAATAGATAAGTCTTTCTAATAAAAACTAACAAAGATGATGCCATCATAGATCAAATAGATTTATTAAAAGGAACATGGTCTCAAAAGAATAAAGGCTACCTACAACAAACCTGTTGCCAGCCATTGTACTGAATGGGAAAAACTCAAAACATTTCCACTGAAATCAGGAAAAAGACAAAGGTATTTCCACTCTTATTCAATTTAGTGCTTGAAATCTTGGCTAGAAAAGTCAGACAATAGAAAGAAACAAAATAGATACAAATAAGAAAGAAAAAAGTCAAAGTAACCCTACTTGATGATGACATGATTCTACTTGTGTGTGTGTGTGTGTGTGTGTGTATCATACAGATATGATTCTACTTGTAAGAGACCCCAAAGGTTCCACAAGAACTCTCTGAGAATTGATAGACATTCTCCTCATAGTAGCAGGATACAAAATTCAGAAGCCTTATCATTAGCAATAACAACTGAGGACAAAAATAAACAATCCCATTCATAATTACCTTTTTAAAAAATACCTGGAATAAACCCAATCAAGAAAGCAAAAGACCTCTACAATGAAAACTTTTTTAAACACTGAGAAAATAAATTTAAACAAACACACTAAAAGATGAATTGCAAAAATACCTTGGAATAAACCCAATCAAGGAAATAAAAGACCACCACAATGAAACCTTTTAAACACCGAATAAAATAAATTTAAAGCAGACACTAAAAGATAGATTACAAGAATTACTTGAAGAAAATGACTACCTTGCTCAAAACAACCTGCAGATTCAAAACAATCCCCATCAAAATTCCAATGGTAATCATCACAGAAGTAGAAAAACATCTTAAAATTCACATGGCTGCACAAAAGACTGTAGACAATCAAAACAATCCTGAGCAAAAAAAAAAAAATGGTGTAGATAAAACCATATCCTTCAAGTTAAACTCAAGGCTCACAGTAACAAAAGCAGCACAGCATGGTACTGACACAAAAACAGACACTTAAATCAATGGAATAAGACAGAAACGCAAAAATAAAGTCCACCAGAAAAATGCCCTGGATCTTGGTAGCAAGAATTATGATGTATCATTAGCTGGTCACAAAATAACCCAGCACATTCTAATAACACCTTCTGCCTTCCTCAGTTCCCCTGAGTATTGATACTATCTACTGAACTGAGTGAAAGTTATCTAGTCTTGATACTTAGTCAAGAAGCTAGCTACATCTTTAAAGTATGATATTGCTGGGGGCAGTGGTGGCGCACGCCTTTAATTCCAGCACTCGGGAGGCAGAGTCAGACAGATCTCTGTGAGTTCGAGGCCAGCCTGGTCTACAGAGTAAGTTTCAGAAAAGCCAAGGCCACACAGAGAAACCCTGTCTCAGCTATTAAAAGATAGCTTTTAATGTCACATGCCCTGGGGGAAAAGGGGTGGGGACCAACCAAGTAAAAGTGAGAAAAAGCCACAATCTCCACAGGTTAGACCCTCCTCACATGGGTCCCAGATTACATCCCTTATTCTTCCTTTGTTTGTCATCTAGTCCCTGGGCCCACAAGAAGAACCCCTTTAAGGCACTTTCCTAAGAACTTGGGATCTGAGGTGCCTGTGAGGACCTGGCTTTCCCCACAGCAGGCAGAAGAATGTCCCTTCTAGTGAGAATTAACTAGTGGGACAAAAGGATTATAAATCACCACAGGATCTAATTGGATCCACTGTCTCGCTTTTATATAGCATCAGTAAGATCAATGACACTTGTTCTGCTTCCTGGTGGGTATTAAATTCATCACATGGGGGCTTACTCTGCCCAGTCCACGTGCCTAACAATAGCAGAGCTCGGAGGAAATCCAAGTCTCTGTCTGAGTCCATCTATCCTGGTTAGAGATGGACCACAAGCTATCTATTTCTTCCTTGAGCATTCCAGCTTCTGGATGCTAATTTTGGAATGGCAGGTCATAAGAGGGGAGGTTTGTAGCAGATGGGGAGAGAGAGAAGAGGACGTATGATCGATTAAGTGTCTACAGTGCAGCCGTCGCCGTGGGTTTAATCTTCATGAGAACTCAAAGGGGTAAGTTCGCATAACTCATTTGATAGATGAGGAAACTGAGTTTCAAACACATTATTTGCTTTGGATGGTTTAGCTAAAAAATGACAGAGCCAAGATGTTTTTATTGGCAGGTACCGTTTGCACAAAATAATGGGGTTCTTTGTAACGTTCTCATACACATCTCTAAAGTGCCTTGACTATATTCACCTCCATTACTCCATGTTGATCCTTTGTCTCTTTCCAAATAGCATGCCTTTTCCCTTTCTTGTCTTCTTAAAAGGTTGAGTGTACATAGGAGAGAAAAATAGATATTTGTCTATCTAAATCTGCTTTGCTTAATACGATGATCTTCAGCTCTACCCATTTTTCTGAAAAAATGGCATGGTTTCATTCTTGTTATGCTTAATAAAAATTCTATCATGGATACACGCTACATTTTCTTTTGTTGATGGGCACTCAGGCAGATTCCGTAACTGCTATTGGGAATACATTGTAGTAAGCTTGGTATTGGGCTTTGCTGCAGGATGCTGGTTTCGATTGCTCCACGTTGGAAACAGGATTTGAAAATAGGCCCAGAGGCAAAGCCTCTAAGTCTTCTCTGGGACACCTTTAAATTGTAGTTGTATTGGATAGTTTCTGTCAAATGATCCAAGTTAGAGTCCTCTGAGAAGAGAGAAGCTCAACTGAGAGAATGGCTTGTTGGCATACCTGTGGGGCATTTTCTTGATTGATGGATGTTTGCTATGAAAATCCCCGGATTACTGTTGGCGGTGCCATCTCTGGGCGGGTGGTCTTGGGTGTATCAGGAGGCAAACTAAACAAGTTGGAGGGGACTCAATAAACAGCACTCAGCCCGGGTCTCTGCTTCAGCTCCTGCCTCCAGGTTCCTGCCTTGACTTACTCCCATGATGGGCTGTGGCATGGAAGAGTAAGCCAAATAGACCCTTTCCTCCCCAAGTTGCAGTTGGTCACAGTCGTTATTAAAGCAACAGCAGGGCACACTAAGACAGTAGGAAACACTAAAGACCGCCGAATAGAAGCGAGATATAATCACAGGTCTGTGAGATTTAACACACAGATTTAAAGTACCAAATACACGGTTAGCAGATTTTCCTTAGTGGCTTATTCTGTCTGTAAGTTAACCTACAGCCCCACCCAGAGAAGACGAAGAAGAAGGAGGAGGAGGAAGAAGAGGAAGAAGAAGAAAGACCTTGTTTTTCAAATGAGCCACAAATCAAAGTCAAATATGTTGAGAAGTTGGTAGCGAAAGGAACAATGCAACCGGCGTCTCCAGCCAACACTTGTCTCTGTGCTATATTCTCTTCTTTTTCTTGGTTTTATTTTACTATTTTTAATGATTACATGTGTGTTTGTGTGTGTTCATGCATGTAAGAGCAGACGCCTGCCAAGATCAAAGGCAGTGTTAGATCCCCTGGCCTGAGAGTTGCAGGTAGTCATTTGCCAACATGGGAGCCGCGAACCAAACTTGAACCTCTCCACAAGTAGCAAGCACAGCCCTTTCTCCAGCTCCACACTCTCTCCTTAACCCTTGTGGTGAAGGCACTCGGTAACTCTTTGGAAATAATAGGAAACTGCCTCTTTGTGAAAGGGAAATGACAACTGGATGAGGATAAGAGATGCTTAAATTTGAATATTTAAAGATGGAACATGACTTCTTATGCATGTTATTAAGGAGAAAATCAGAAACCAGCGTAAACATGCCTTTATACACTGGGAGACTCTGGGAGGCCCAAGTCTTGGTGTTGATATTTTCTAAAGACATGGATAACACTTCGCCGCCAAGTGCTACATGGAAGGGTGTCAGGGATAGACAGAGAAACAACACACGATTAAAATCTCATCATCCAAAGCTACTACAGAGGGAAACTAGAAAGTCATATGAGAGCTGGCACAGGTTGGCGTGCCTCCCATCCAAGTGCTAACCCAAGCTAAACCTGCTTAGCTTCTGAGGTCAGACAAGGCCTAGGGCACTAGGAGTGGCATGGCCATAGGCCCAGCATTCCATTAATTACCACAGAGAAGGGAATGAGTTGGTATTCGATTCTAGATATTCAGAAGGACAGTTTGTGAAGAGCAGCCATATTACTTTTATGGAATTGGTTAACAAAAGAATATTAAAATTTGGGAATGAGTGGGATGGGACAGAAGGAAGAAACTGAACCAGATTATATACATGTCCAAAACTTTATACATGTATTTTATGTATGTGTCTGTACATTGGACATATACCTTACAATATATTATTAGACATGTAGTAAAAAATTAGTATTAAAAAATTCTTTTGAATGACAATGTGATAGTCCTCAAAATGGTGTTCTAGCATTGCTATATATGTGTGATGCAGAGGAAGGCACGTTTGCCTCTCCAGAAAGCCCAAGGTTTAGGGGAATGGTATAACCTTTCTAGTTTTCCACATCCATTTTTCAGACTCAGCTGGCACTGGAAAAGCCAGGGCCCACATCCTGTTAAAAGCCTATTTAAGATTTTTATCTGAAAGAATTGGGGTGGGGTCAGTTATGCAGTAGTTAAGGAGACTTCTTCTTCATGCTTTGCTTCTCAAGACAGGAAGCTCCTTGCCTGGAAGCTCCTAGGAGCAAACTCCCCGGTGGCTGTGTTGCCTGGTGCCATAGGCCTGAGCCCTCAGCATCCAGGAAGTATGCAGAGTGCCACCTTTGAGATCATTTCCCTTCCAAAGGCTGAGAGACATTAGAATCTACAGCTAGAAGCAAGAAGGAGATCTTCAATTGCCACAGAAAGGCCAGTGACTTTGAGGTCAGCGGTGCAGGTCACAGGCTTTCTGGCTGCCCCGAGCCACTTCCCCTGCTCCACCCTGGCTGGGCTACTAGGGAGAGAGGCAGATCCTCCACCACTGAGCTAGTCTCTCAACGGAGATACTCCATCTGAGAAATCGCCATGACGGCCCCCTCAGTAGCTCTTTAAAAATAAGTGCTTGTCTGGATGTGACCGAGTTTGCCAATGGCTAAAGGTAAAGAAAAAATAACGTGAAACAAAAAGGGCGATGGAGGCACGGGGACGAAGAGGACAAAGCACCATCAGCAGCTTTGATCTCAAGGCTGTTTCCTCACTGTGCTTTGGCTGAAATGGAACAGGAAAAAAAGAAAGCAGCACTTCAGGCAGGAAGTGTCTATTATTCAGAAATGTAATATAATTATGTGTCTGCATGGCCCAGTTTATCAGACAGCTTTCTCTGGAAGGATGTGGTGGGATTAGACAAGCCGCCACCTCCTCTCTTCCCCAGCTTCTTCCCACCCCAGACTCCTACCTCCCCCGCCTCACAACCTTAACCATCCCCACCTCCAGCCCTCCCTTTTCTTTTTTCCTTCCTCCAGGACACTTCCAATTTCCCAGGTTTCGTGACCACTTACATGTCTTTCCTGAGTGTTTTTATATAGCGTAGGAAATTGGGTAATGAAAGCCGAGTCATACATTTTTGCTTTATGTTTCCAAAGAAGCAAGTGTGACTGTCAGGTTTACAAAAGATTGTTTATGTTCACTGGCGTGAAATGGGGAGCGAGCGTTCGGAGCAGAGAGAGAAAAAGGCCGGCCAGGCTGGGATGACAGGAACGCATTCATCCTCCACGCTAGAGCAGACAAAGCTCCGTCCCTGCCTGACAGGGACCATAAATCATGGGCAGGAGATGCTGTACCTACAGCTTATACCATTCCAGATGACAAACACACAGTAATCCACAAAGCACAGCACTTTCGCTCCCTTCTTCTCTCCCAGCGCCAGCCTTCTCCCCTCCTCTTCCTCCCCTCCCTCCTCCCTCTTTCTTCTTGATTCCCTGGCCTTGCCTGTCTTCCCCTCTCCTCTCCCCAAGGTTCCTCACACCACTTCTTCCTGCCCTTTCTCCTCCTCTATCTTCTGGCTGGTGTTGTGTTCTTTCTTTTCTAAAAGCATCTTCCTGTTACGTCTCTGCTCTCCTCCTTCTCTCCCCTGCTAACCTCCCTTTGTATCTGGGATTGTTATTTCCCATTGTTCAATCTGTTTTTTCCCCTTCTGTTCTTCTGTTTTTAATTTTATTTAGCTAGCTCACTTGTATATGCATGTATATATGCATTAATGGATGTGTTTGGATGCTGGGCATGGAACCCAGAGCCACATGCATTCCTAAGCACACACTGTATTACTGAGGTCCATTCCTAGCTTTATGGCAAATAGAAAGATCCTAGCTTCCTCTTATCTCTCCATCTCTCCTGTCCTCTCTCTTCTAGCTGCCTGATTCCATCTGACTCCCGCGGAGCCCTTGTTCATTAAAAGGAATTTGATCTGCATCTTAAATCTCTGTTGGTTGGAAGGAAAGAGAGAAGAGGCATGAATATTCTGGAAGAGTCGTTCTCAACCTTCCTAATGCTGAGGCCCTTTACTACAGTTCCTCATGTTGCAGTAACCCCACCACCACCATCACAGAATTATTTTCATTGCTGCTTTAAAACTGTAATTTTGCTACTGTTATGAATTATAATGCAAATATCTGTATTTTCTGACGGTCTTAGGTAGCCCCTGTGAAAGGGTCCATTGAGTTGGAGGTTACGACCCACGGGTTGAGAACCACTCTTTCAGAATGTATGCTTCATCTGCTGGCACTGTGGTCCCGTGGCAGGGAAAGTCACGTAGCCTATGTCTACGTGACCCAGCTTCCTTTTTAGCAGAGTTCACGCAGAACCATGGCAGGTCTCCTCAGCAGAGTGAGACCACGGGTATATGTGACGGCCCAGACTGGGTTCTGTTCATGAGCTGATTCTTCCACAGACCTGAGAAGCTCCTCGTTCCCTTGTCCCTGTTTCTATTCTGTCTAGAGTTTGCGTGGCCTACCCCAGAAACACATCTTCAGTTACAGTCCTTGGTATTCACATAAGTGCTCTGCCACAGAGACTTGGGAACATTCCAGGGGACAAATATATAGCTCCCAGTTCCCTCTCATCATCACCTGTGCTCAGACTTTTGAGCAAGCGCCTAGACATAAAAGACTAAATCCTAGAGACTTCTCTTCCAGAACGCCATCTATGTATAACTCGGCTCTTTGTGAAACCTGAGTTCCAAGGAGGCCCTGGTTCCCAGAACTAGGATGACTGACAGTTCGTTCTTGTCACACTTGGCATTAATACTAGGATCCTTGCACACCGGCAGCTGTGCAAAGTGAGGCTGCATAAGCAATACAAACACACACCCTGACACAGTAGTGTTTGCTCCTCCTGAGGGTTGCCCTCACCAACCCAGTGTTTTGAAACATCAACCTACCACTCTGAAGACCCATTCCATAGAGATCCAGATATCCCAGGTCTCTGAGAATGATCAGTCTTCACTGTGTAAACATGAAATCCTTACCATGAAGCTGACTTTTTGGACTCAACTCTTGGGGCCAAAATAGGCTTGGCCAGGGATATGAGGAATGGTTTTCAGGGATGACTTCCAGTCAGCGAGCCCAAGAGCGGCCTCTATTGACCAGGGCTGAGGTGGGGGAGACTGTCAGGGAGCAGATTAAGGGTCCTCATTCTGTGCACCTTAAGGTTTGGATGACCTTTCCGAGTTCATTTAACTCTGGGCCCCTTGTCCCTAGCATGACTTGGGTGGTAGAGAAGAAAGGAACTCAGGAAGATCTTCATCCAGACAGTGCCTGGGTCATCCACTCCTACGGTCCAGGTGAGAGGTTAATGGCTCACACTGGAGAGACCAGGGCGATTAATGAAGTCTGGAAAGAGACCAGCAATGTGCAGAGAGAGCGAAGCCTCGTGTCTGTCCTCTCTCTACCCATATTTGCTGGGAAGAGGTACAAGAACTCTCTGCATGGACAACCCTTCAATCAATACCTTCTAATTAACAGAGGATTCAATCCATCAACGTGACAGTGACTCTATTTAGATAATTTCCTTTAATAGGGCTTGGGGGTACTTCTCTCCCCCCGTCGCTCACTTCAGCTTTTCCAGTTGGCCCATACCAAGACTTAAGGAGGAAGATAAGCTAGCAATCCCCCAAAAGTCTTCCTAATAGGGACCTAGGCTCTCCAGTTGGACTCGCAGGCTGTTACAGAGACAAGATGATAGCAGGGACTGATGAGAGGGCTGGTGGGGGAAAGCTGGGCATGGGGGAGCCTCCATTGGGAGCTCATTCTATACGCCATCTTGCCATTGTGGATCAAACGGCTACCCTGGCAGACTCCATCTCATTTTTTTGAATTAGATGCCAAGATTGAGAGAAAGAGATGCCAGGCTCAAAATGACACAGATGTTAGGGCAAGACTCAGCTCTCCCCAGAGTCAGGCCGCCTAAGAGAATGTTCCTCACTGTGCTGGCTCCCTCGTTTGGGTTGAGACATTCTCTTCTTTCCTCATTTTGTATTATGATTAGCTCAGCTCACCGCCGTGATTAAAAATGGTTAACATCTATTAAACACTCACCACACGTGAAGCACTTATACTTTGTGTTTTATCTAAGTGAATCTTCTCAACATCATAAGGTGAGTAGAGCTTTTTATTCCGACACAGATTAAGCGACTTGCCCAAATAGAAGATGACTAACCGCTAAGCCTGTTCTCTCAGCCACTAGCTATAATGCCACTTTTAAATTGAAATTACTCCCAAAGGGCATTAAATTAAGCTCTTTACATTTTAGCGTGAATGAATTTAACTGGGACTTTGTGTTCAAAGAGATATTTCCCCAGCCCAGAGCATTTAAAAACTATAGGAAAATGGAAGCTCTATTCTTGCCTAGTTTACCTAAGGTCCTAGCTCTGCTCCCAGATTCCAGGGCCAGAAGGATTTGCCTTTGAGTGTAGTATTGATAACAAAGTCAACTCCTCGGTTTGAACAGAAGCAGCTATCCATCAAGAACCTTCCAGAAAGTATCTGCTTTGGTCCATTTCATCACCCTGGATATAGAATTCCGCTCAGGCTTTTCCCCATCTCAAAAGGCCTCGTGTTATAATTGTAATTAATTGGGCCTATTAGAATACCAAAGGGAGGGACAGAAGGGAAGAAAAATGAGCCCTGCAGGGCCCCTCCTAGCCTGGTCATTAGTCACTAACTGCCGAATGGAGGCTCGGAGAAGATGGGACGTGGGAGAGGCACAGAGCAGAAAAGCCGGGACACTCTTGGTGAGAGACGCCCCTTTCTAGTCAGGCTATACTTACACCCATCAGTCAGCCCCAGATGAAAGGCTATAAAACCAACGTGGCGCCGAGACCGTATGAAAATATACATCCTCATGTGTCAGGAATACCTGCGTGCCTTTAACCTCAACTTCAGATGAACCAACACACCTCGGAGCACATTTATATGCAAAGGCATATAATATGTCCCCTGTATCTAATTATCTGTCAACCCGAGGCAGTTTGTTTTCCAAATCGGCCTCTCGGCTGTGACTTTACGAGGTCATAAAGAAAACGATGCCACTCTGCACCGAAAGGCAAGGAGAGCCCAGATCAACAAATTATCCTCTTTAATAGTGTCTCTTGGCCTCCAGAGCTGGGCCTGGAGGAGGAAAACAGCCCAGGCCTGGGCCTTCCTCCCAACCTCTAGAGGAAAGGGCACAAGCAGCAGGGAAGGACACAGGGCACAGGGCACAGGGCACAGGGCACAGCTAACTAGAAAGTCTTCCCTTGTCTGGTACAGCTGTCCTCAGCTTTGTATCTCTGCATGACCCGCATCAGTTTACAGAACTGTCAACCGATGCCTCCAGAAACAGGATGCTGCCCATGTTCCTGCAGGTTTCAAAACCACCCCTGCCTAGCTGGACAGCCCTGTGCCCCCGCTTATCTTTAGCTCCCAGTAGACCTGGGACACTTGGTTCTCAAAGAGAGGTGAAAAGATTGAGTCCATTCTCCATGAGACAGCTCCTTCCTGAATGAACCCTTGGTTCCACCGGAAGAGTGAGCTGCAGAGAGTTTGCTTCTTTGTTGCATCTAGGAGGAAGCCGTGGTGGCTCTTTTTAAACTTCTGAGCAAGACGAGAAAATTCCTTCTCCCCAAATCAGGAAGGTAGGTGGCAGCAGCTGCAGCAGGAATGCAATGTGAACTGCTGGAGGCCAAGCTCAGCATCCTATACATTCAACACTCATCAGAAAGCACAAACACACACACACACACACACACACACACACTCGCGCGCGGGGGCCGAGGGGTGGTCCCAGCACACAGTCTTCAGCTCCTATTAGGCCTCTTCTGATCTTTAGCAGATTAATTAGGAAGTTTGTCAGAAGCCAGCCGTGAACTCCAGCCGCTCCTCTCTGGGAGTGGTAACCGTGCCAGCGAAATCCAAGCTGCAGGAATTCCTCTACCCACACGGCTGCCGTGATTAATGATAGAAAGGAGTAAAAAAAAAAAAAAAAAAAAGAGGGGTCAACAGCTGAGTGCAAGGCAAGTTGCTAGACAGGGAGTAATTAAGATACTTGGGTAAATATGATTAATAAGCTCAAACTGGCATGGTGTGCCGTAAACACGACTAAGCAGATGGTCCCCTCTCTGCTGAGAAGGCTGGGCACTCGCAAACAAGGAGGAGGGAGGGGAGGGCGACTCGAGAGGCATGGCTGTGACTTTATTGCCTTAGCTGACCCTGCTAGAGAGACCAGTGGAGCCCCCCAGGGGGCAGTTAGGACACGGAGATTAGGTCTTGGAGATTCTCTACCCATCGTCGAATCCAGATACGACACAGACAGTACACGGAGGTTCCTGACCAGGCCCAAGGCTTCATTTCCAAAGCTTCTCTCTCCCTCTCCTGCCATCTCCAGGGCAGAAGCGGTGTTCATTTGCTTCTGCTGCTGCCCAAAGAACATCTCACATAGCACCGCGTAGGTGCCTGAAAAACAGAAGCAGATTGTGTCCGGGAATGGAGGTGAGAAATCCAAGGTCAAGGCATGGTGAAAGAATCTGTCCCGTGCTTCTCCGGCATCTGATGGTTTGAGGGCAATCCCTGCTTGCCACCTACTTCCACAAAAGGTCACTTTGGGAGGTCTACACTTAGACTTTACTATCTAAAAGTTAAAAGGACACAATTCAACCTACCACAGCTACTGTTGGGATAGAAGGGAAACTGGAAATCAAATTCCTTATCAGTGGGAATGCAAGCCCGTGTGTGTTTGTGTGTGTGTGTGTGTGTGTGATAATGAACACACACGTGTGCACTATTGAGAAGGCAGACATGACAGGGACTCTCCTATCTCAGATCAGTATTAAAAAAAAAGATAGTCCATGCTAGGTATGGTGGCACAGGCCTTTAATCTCAGGACTCAAGAGGCAGAGATAGGAAGATCTCAGTGAGTCTGAGATGGCCAGCCTGGTCTACATAGCAAGCTTTAGAACAACCAGGGTTACATAGAGAGACCTTGTCTCAAAACAAACAAAAAGAGTCCAGATCATAGAGCATCCTTGTGTGATGTCAGGAGACAGGTGGAGGCTTCGAGAGAAGAGCTTCAGGAAGAGCCATGGCCAGGTGTCCCCAAAGAGCCTGATTGACAAGTAATATCTTTAGGATTTAAAGAGATGATTGAAGACTTACTTCAAATGGTAGTAGGGTACCGAGGTGTCTGTGCCCACAGGCAAGGACAGCTGTGTTATCTGAAGGGCAAAGCATTGCCCCAGAGACAGACAAAACCACAGCTCAGAAAGTTGATTCCTATGTCAGCTCACTGGAATCAAGACAAAATTACTACACCAGCAGTAATAGTCCCTTCAGAGGACTGGAGGAGGAGTCTGGAAGCTCCTAGTGTTCTTGGCTTGTGGCTGCATTCTCCAGTCTTCAAGCTTCTTCTTAGTGGTGTCTGTCGTTTTCCATGGTCTCTCTCAGCTCTCCTCCTACAAGGGCCCATCTGGATCAGCCAAGTCAATTCCCTGTCTTGAGCTATGTAACAACATCTGCAAAGACTCTTTTTTTTTTCCTTCCAGCATACTGCAATTCCCATAGAATTTGCTCTTCCTAATCTCTCTCTCTCTCTCTCTCTCTCTCTCTCTCTCTCTCTCTCTCTCTCCCCGAAACCAACAGCCTGCAGCCTGGCAAACAAGCAAAGCAGGCACAGGTGTGCAAACTGCACCTCTTCACACCAGGTCAGCGTTCAGGCTTAGGTGAGGACTATTTAGGTCCTTGATTTGTTCCTGCAAGTAATTCCTCTAGGGTATATCACATTCATATTTAGAACATTTTATTAAGAAGAGGATGCTACACATTTTAAAGTGGCCTTTTCTTTAATTTGGCCAAGCAAAGGACATTCATATTAAAACCTGCCCTGTATTTGTATTTCATGCCAGGAAGCACATCAACGCTACAAAGTATCAAAGCGAGAAAGACTAGTCTCAGGATGGAACACAGAGATCCAGAAAAGGCCATTGGCACCTCAACACCTGGCCTGTCCCATTCTGGTCTTTCTCCCCCTCTCTGGACCCAAGGTTTTAAGAGACTTCAAGACCTGCTATGGAGGAATGCTTGACCGGACCTGGGATCTCCTCTCAGTGGAGGACTTGGAGGGCTTCTCCCTAGTTTAAAGCCCACAGAAGTGACCCTCTCTCCCGTGTGTGCACACTCTAAACGGTAAGGTTCGGAAGGCGATACCTCCTCCTTAAGGCCTGTCCTGGAGGCAGTTTTTCGAAAAGTAAAAGAAGAAACAAAGGCACCTGCTAGAGATGAGGCCCACATCATAGCTTGCAAATCTGCAGCCCCAGGAGGGGTACTATATTCTGGGGGGCCTTTTCCTCATCAACTTACAGCAGGCCCCAACCCCATGTGTCCAAGAACACAGCACACTCTGTGCTCAGACATTCGGGCACACTAGTTTAAAGTTCCCACCGCCTATATGATAATAGTTATCATTATCTGCCTTGTATAGATGTTGAAACTGACTTATCTGGGCACTTCATCACGAGTATCTCAGCCTGATGTCACACATCCACTGATGGGCAGGTAAGGTGCCTTTGTTGGCCCCTCCATCCTGCATCTTCCCTGGGAGTGATTTCGCTCCCTTCTATTTCCTTGCTTCTATCTTCCCATAAAACACGCTGTGACACTTCACCCAAAGAGCCACATACACAAATCAATTGCAATCAACTGTATTTCTTTCCTGATGTTAAAAGACTCATAAAGGAAAATGCACTTGTTTCAAATACCCTTTTCTGACACTAAATCAACCCTTCACATTCTTGGTGGTGTTTCTGCACAAATTGAGCCGGTCCCACAAGAGACCACAATTTACCTGTATGAGATCCCGGTTTGCAGGGGCTGTCTAGTTGTGTTAATAAAAATAGCAGAGCTGGTGGCTGAGCTTTCTGGGGGTTGGTAGGTTGCGTCATCCTGACTTTTAGTTCAAATAATAAAGGCACCGGATAATTCACACGGGAGCTGGTGGGGATATTAGGAAAGCACTGTGGTCAGAAGTAAAGTCTGCCTCACCTGACCATACCTCATCCCTATGCCCCCAAGGAAATCTCAGTCAGGAGCATCTAAGTCAGTGGAAAGAGCTGTGTCAGCTCAATCCCAACAAACTTCCAGCACAGAAGTCGGTCAATTAGTCTCACCCCTATCTGAGGAACGATGGGTAATTGACAGCTATCAAGAGAGTTTGTTGTTTTTCAAGGGTGTGCCCCCCCCCCCGTAGGAGTAACACACCCTAGTGGATCACACACCCAAGAGTAGGTCGCCAGCATTAATCGCACTGAACGGATTTTTAAATAAAATAAACGAAGACACAAAGTTGGGTGGGTTGAGAACGGAAGATGGATCAGGAGGGGCTGGGGAAGGAGGCTGAATCGAAATAAAATGGAATTCTTAAAGAATTAATAATGTGTGCTAGAAAGCAGTGAATTACAAGGCTTCTCATGGGATATCCTGAAATGCTCCCGAAATCCACTTGACCCCAAACTATTTTGCTTCTTTGATGCCTGTTAGACCTGTCACCACCTACTGGAATTTTGCAGGCTTCATAGCTGTGGTTGCATAAGCACTCATTGGCCCGGTTTCCATTTGGACTTAGTTTGTATAGTGTATAATGCAAATACTAATGTCTTCTTACTTAGAAGAATGTTTGTAATAATAATGTCTTCTTAATCAGGAATAAGGTTGGGAATCCAGGTCCTTCCTTTTTAACACCCACTCCAACAAGGTTATGGAGATTTTCCTTCAGCACCACCCCTTTTTTTTTGATTCTCACTAACCTTTCCACCACTGAGGCACAGGGGTTTGAAAAAGAGAAGCCAACATCAGATTTGCATTCAGAACGCAGACTGTCAACTAATTTGGTTTCCGCATGAACATAAACAAGGTACTAGGAGACATAATGAAATCAAGAAGAAGACACCTGATGTAGTTTACATTTTGTTACAGACAGCAATTTAGCATGCTGTTTAGAAAAGAAGATGGATGGTGTCAACAAAGGAGGAAAAAGGGAATTCAAAAGTTGACATATATTTATGTTTACTTAGTTTAAAGAAGTAACTTGCCAAGAGACTCTCCTACTGTCTAGAAGGATTCTCCTGGCTGACTGTGGAGCTTTGAGGGAGATGCTGTCATGGTACCCGTCTTTCTGGTTTAGACTCGGGCAATGTAGAAATGGGTGTACACGGGATCAGTAGAAGTATGGGGGGGGCACTATGGGAACACAGCCACAGTGTTTTAGCCTAAGTGTTACTCAGATATTTATTAATGTTACAGATTCCCAGGATAGATCAATTTGAAGAAGAATAGCTTGCTTTTAGTTCATGGTTTCAGAGATTTCAGCCCACCTTGCTTTGGACCTATGATAGGGCAGTATGTCATCAAGAGGAAGTGCTTAGTCGAAGAAGTGTATTCACCTCATGATAGGCAGAGAAAGAGAGGGAGAGGAGAGAGGGGAAGGGGAGGCAGAAAAGGGTGGCTGAGTTTCTCCTAGCCCTTTCAAGAGCAGATATAGAAGAACCTAACAACTCTTCCCACTAGGCTTTATGTCCTAAGCATTGCAGGATGAGGACCACATGGGACGCATGAGTCTTCGATTCCACACTGAACAGCAGGTAGGCTGGAAGGTTTCAACTCCAAGGAAATGTCCGAGAGAAATGTTCAGAGGTATCTGTGACTACTGAACAGAAGGTGATTGCAAAGACCCTGAGGAGGAAGTGCTTGGAATGCTGGGAAAGAATCAGGGTCTGGAAAGCCCTACCAGAGACTCCCCTACAGGCTTCTTCCCAGGCAACAGATGATGTCATCAGAGTCACCTGTAGGACAGAAGCTAAGGGGGTGATAGGGACAGTGGGTGAAGTCAGTTCTAGGGAGGGGACCATGAATGAGGAGCTGTTGCAAGGCCAAGTGCAGAAAAGGAACCAACTAGCTGTAACCCAGGGACTCTTAAGGCTAGAAGGAACCCTTGCTTATCACAGGGTAGACCCGTGTCAGTCACAAGTGTTCCTGAGAACCAAATATTGACTGAGCTTGCATCTTTGTTGCTTTGAAAATGCAAGATTCGTAAAGTTCACTGACACACAAGATTATTCGATGTATATTATCTGCTGAATCGGAAGCATTTACTTAGTCCGAACAAGATGGATCAATGATAGTCATTGGGTAGTAGGATTCTTGCAGATTTACTGATCTTCATATATACTTCTGCACCTAGCTGCTTTGTCCAGATTTGCTCACGTCTCTGAAAGGTGAAAGACACACCACAGGAGTGGCTCCGAAAGTTCCAGAGTACATTTTGTCTCCCTAGAACAAGAGATGAGCGAAGTTATAATTGAAATGGTTGTTCAAAGATCTCCTCTCGTGTTTGTAATGGCATCAAGGAGGTAGATGATAAAATTATTCCCTTCATCATGCAAGGAACTGCAACAAAGTGCTGGTACCACCTTGAAAAAAACATGCTTCAGGAATGGTTTTGCACGAGAAAAATGCATGCTCCGCTGGAAAGCAAGGAGACTCTCTGCGCTACTGGGAAGAGGGCAGTCGGAGACTGAGGGCCAAATTGCAACTCCTTGGCACAGCACATATTTTTCCAATATAAAAGCAAATGGAGAATCCGTAAATAAATTGACTATATAAAAGTGTCCCTTTATATTACTGCCTCACCTTTCTAGGGGAAAACAAAAAAAAAAAAAAAAAGGAAAGAAAAAAAAAGACATTGGTTTTCTTTTCCTCCTCAGCCCTAGTATAAAAATATCATTTCTTCTGGGTAATTTTATAGTACCAACAGCCGGTCCGATTCTATTTAAAATACATACGCAGCCCCACATGGAGACCCCACGCGTAAATGGTCCAGTAACCAGCATCAGTCCGGCTATAGAAGCAGCTGCCCCGTAATTACAACCCCTCATCACACGCGTGGGGAAACAAGTTGTGGCATTCGGGAAAGGCCTGCAAAAATAGGTGTCAGACCTTAACTAATAGTGATTGTCCTTCCATTCTACTGTAATTTACATTTAATTCACACATTTCATTTCCATTTAAAATATGATTACAGTGTTTTGAAGCACATCTCACCTGTCCCCTCGAATTACAGGGCAATGAGAATAACAGGGAACAGCAGGCACCAGGAAGGCAGAGGAGCCCTTGGCGTGGGGTCGGCGCATGCGCTGCCTCTCAGAGGTCACAGGGGAGGGCTGTGGGTGGGAGCAGGGGAGCAGAGTTGGAGGGAAGGGGTGTTAGGGAGCAGGGGCTGGGGAGGAAAGGGGCTCGCCAAGACGAACAGAGATCCCATCTCCAAGGGCTCCCGGTGAAATTGTATGGAGCGGTTATTTTCTGGCAGAGCGCCCTCTTTCATTTCATTTATTTCATGTTAATGACCTACTACTAAATACACCCAACAGAAAGCAGGTGCTGCCTGAGCTTTAGGCTTCTCTACACTGGAGGCAGCAGAAGGAAGAGAGAAAAGGAGAAGGCAACAATTTCCTGCGTTGACTCAGAAAGACCAGGCCCAGTGTATATGATACCCTTCAAAATAATCTCCTTGGGGATGGAGAGATGGCTCAGTGTTTAAGAGCACTGGCTGCTCTTCCAGAGGACCCAAGTTTGAGTCTCAACACCCACATGGCCTAGCACAACCATTCTTAACTCCAGTGCCCTGACTCAGTGCCCTCTTCTGGCCTTTGTGGGCATTACATGTGGTGCACAGAAGACCATGGAGGCAAAACACCCATACATTAAAAACATAAAGAAAGAAAAAAATTAATACTCCACCTATACCTTCTACCTCCACCCTGAACTCAGAGCTTCATCAGTTGTGGCAATTTATAGAGCACTAATCTTTAGGATTTAGTGGCCAAGCCTCTCTTGGCAAGCGCTTGCCCTAAGGTGAATTATAGTCATGGTATGGAATTCAGAGCGACATTCTGGCTCCAGTTCAGCGGCAGAAGAAAAGAGCCATTGCTTGCTCACAGTGATCCCCAGGGGCTATCCTGCAAATCTCGGGGAAGCTTATGCGCCTATCAATAGCCTAGCACACATCTACAGAGCATCTACCATGTGAGGACTGTCAAGGCAGTCATGGCATCAAGCTTTCACTCACTCTCCTCAAGTTTCCCCTACCCCAGATCTCCATTTTATAAAATGAATGAATGGGTGAATGAATAAATGAGTGAATGATAGAAAAGGGAACTCCCATGTGCTTATCACCAAGCGGGCAAATCTGCTTGTGACCCGCGGATACCCTCACTCAGTCTTCTTCCCCTTCCAGACTGACAGTCACTGTTCTTCTTCCTCAAGCCACTGCTACACTTAGGACTTACATATCTTTTTTTTTTTTGCCCATATTCATTCTGCTTATCCCTTTCTCCCTAATATATTTAGCCTTCCTTTTGGAATTGGTTCAGTCCCAAGGAATTTTTAGTATGCACCCATCCCAGAGATGATGTTCTAGACTTGGCACAGACGCTACACCCATGAAATCACAACAGTGTGATTTGCCTAAACATGACTCGTATAAAAATAAGATCAGCCAAAATGGCAATGTGGATGGATGAAATTTTATGAAGCCCTCACCTCTTGATGAAGAGCTTTGGGTAATCAATAAATGGCTGCTGAGAAAGAAAGAAAATCGGTTTTCTTCAGGAATGAGCCCTGATAGATTGTCCAGTCCCAAATTGTCACTTCTAAACATGGAATTTGACAACCCAGATAAAATACCCAGAGTATTCATAGGCAATACTAAATGGACTTAGTAGATGCTGTGTGTGTGTGTGTGTGTGTGTGTCTGTCTGTCTGTCTCTGTGTGTAAAATAATAATTATGGAAGAGATTGTGAATTCAAAAGTAAATTGGGGAGCAGATGGAAAGAATTTGGGGAGAAGGAGGAGTGAAAATAATGTAAATACAGTACTCATGTATGAAATTCTCAAAATATAAAATTATTAAATTTTATAAAATTAGTAAAAAAAAAGAACATCATGAAGAGCATTCAGTCAGCAGAGCAAGAATACCATTATAAGTAGGGAAAAGATTAATGACTACTTCACATTTATCATTAGAAACAGTTTCAATCAAAGGATAACAGAGAATTTTTGCATACTAGAAATACTCATCAGTCTAAAATTAGATGCATAGAAAAGAATTATTCCAAGGTAAAGACATCACACAGTAGAGAGAACTCACCACTAGAACTGCATGACAATATGCATAAACATTTTCAGGTGGAAGTGAAATGAAAGTGGAGCTGGCTCAGTAAGTTACTCAAAGTGGGTTTTGAAAGATAGAGCATCACTACAGATCCTACAGACATTTAAAAACATAATAAGACATTTTGAACAACTTTATAGAAAACTAGAAAACCCAAACAAAATGTTCAAATTCATAAAACTATGTAAAATAATTTCACATTGTTAACCACCAGTAAGTTAATTTAGCTAAGGCACAGAGTACAGGCTCAAAATACAAAAACCAATTGACATTTTATAGCTGCAAGAACAATTTGAAATTAAGGAAAAAGGAAACATGACAAAAATATAGTATAGTATACATATAAAAGATCCCAACGAACTACTATAAAATTAAGTGATAGATATGGGGTACTTGGAGGAATTAAGTCATTGGACACATACAACCTACTAAAAATACATCAGAGGAAAAGATAAACCACAGAAACCCTAAATAAACCAATAACCAGAGAGGAGACTGAAGAAGAAATTACAAGCATCCTACCACAGAAAAAGCCAGAATATTATGGTCTTATTGCCAAATTCTAGAAATAATTTTAAAATGAATTAACTCCAGAGGTGGTTCAGCAGGTATGAGCACTTGGTGTGCTTGTGGGGAACCTGAGTTCCCCAACAACCCAAGGGCAACTCACAACTATCTTTAACTTCAACTCTAGGATATCAAATGCTCTCTTCCGAACTCCATTGACACTAGGCACACATATGCATGCATGCAGACAAAACATGCATACACATAAAAATTTTAAAACCTCAAAAAATGAATTCACTCATTTTACCAAACTATCCCCTTCCCTCTTCTAGCGAGAGGGAGACTTGAAAAGGAAGAAACTTAACCAAACTTACTCCACAAGACCACCTTAACCCTGATTCAAAAAACAAACAATAAAAATAAGAAAACTGCAGACAGATGACCCCAATGAATATAGATGCAAAAAGTTCTCAATTGCCGGGTGATGGTGGTGCACGCCTTTAATCCCAGCACTCGGGAGGCAGAGGCAGGTGGATCTCTGTGAGTTCAAGGCCAGCCTGGTCTAGAAGAGCTAGTTCCAGGACAGGAACCAAAAGCCACGGAGAAACCCTGTCTTGAAAAATCCAAAAAAAAAAAAAAAGTTCTCAATTAATCACAGAACAAACCATAAACAACACCCACCTCACCCCCCCCCCAAATACACTAAGATCATGTAGAATGTTTTCCAGGATACTAGGAGCATGAAATATATGCAAATCAATAAGAGCAATAAATGTGCCAGCAACAGAACTAAAGATATCTGATCATTTTAATAAATGTAGAAAGGGGGTTTTGTGATGTTTCACCCACTGTCAGGATATAATCAATAAGTTAGCTATTGTAAGAACCTAACACTATAAAGGCTGGGTAGGAGAATCTCAAAACCAACATCATACTTGCTGGGGAAAACTGGAAAGTGTTTTCTCTAAGAGATCTATTTTCATTACTTTTATCCAACACAGACTGGAAGAAGAGAATGCAAGTAAAGACGAATAAAGGGAAGGACAGCTGAGTGGAAAGAGGGAGTCAGATTATCCTTGTCTTCAGAACTATTGTACATGATAGAGTCGGTCCACCAAAACATGACTTCAACCACTGGGGAAATGTGATGTACTATACAAGAAAAGAACTATATTCTTACTTCTAACCATTTACAAGAATCAACATGAAATAGTTCAGAAACCTATGAGTAAGGCCAGAAGATATGAAAACATAGTGTCAATGCTCCAAGTCATTCAAACAAATTTTAATAGGACTCCAAAAGCATGGGAAACAATAACAGATAAAAGGGATAATGTCAAAATCTGATCCTACTGCTCACCAAGGACTTGGACTTCTATCAACCTACTGTAAAAGTGGAAACCTTCCAGGAGATGATCTTAAACATAGTTCTTAATGACCAGAATTTTATCAGCACTATAATCTTTTATGCTATTAAAAATTAGACACAAAAAGACTAGCCACAAACTGGCAGATTGTACATTTATGTAACAATACTCTTATCCACAATACAACTTATTAGTAAGAAAAGCCTCTATTAATTAAGGGACTACAGGATGGATTACACTATTCATAGAAGACATGTAACATCATCAGTTGTTGCAACAATAAAATTAAAACCACTACAAGTCCACACCAAGGAGAAAGACTAAGATTGAAAGGGTTGACAAGTTCTCTGAACTGCTAAGCCATCTTTCTGTATGTTGACTTAAAAATAAAAATAACCAAGACTTGATTGTCTTATACTTCTCGTTCCCTCTCGTTATTTTCAGAATAGAGGCCGAAGTACTGGATGCAATGTATGAGATGCTGGGTAGTCCGGATCCACAAGTGTCTCCGCCTGCTGCAGCACTCATTTCTCTCTGTATCTCAGGCATTGTTCTCCCTTCAAGAAAAGTTCTAGTCTCTCCAAATTCCAGAATTGCTTTTACATAACCTGAATTAACCTCTAATTCATTTGTGTGACAAGCGTGGTCTACATTGCTTAATTAACTAGTAAAGTTGTTGTACCTGTGGATTGTGCTTTAGTGTTGTATTGTGCTTTTGTAACTACTCTCTTCTAGCTCTACTGTTGACTTCTGGGAAATCTTAACAGGTGAATTTCGTGATATCCTTAGCTAACTCACACACACCCCAACTTAGCTCTTGGGCTCTGGAACCAGCTGCCTGGCCAGATGTACCAAAATCACCTCAAAATCATCACCATGAACCAAACTCATTTTCCTCCTATTTCCAAAACTCAGAACTAGATCCACCATTTGCCTGCTTCAGGAGGAAGCAAGTACCCCCTCTCCCATCCCTCTTCTGCATTCCCCATACACAACCAGGTGGACTTGCCACCTTTTGAGTTCCTCTAATCGTCCTCCTTTCATATAATCCAAATGTCATGTCACACTTTGCTGACATAGCTTCCCAGCCAATCTCTCTCGCTTGTTCTCTTATCACCAGTAGTGAAATATCTATGGTATAGTCAAAATGAATCTTTTGGTATATAGATACAAGTATGTCCTCATACCACTAGATCCCATACAGCCCACACTCCGTCTACCCCAGCAAGCCCATCCCATCTCTCTCTCTACTCGGTACATTTTTCCTTCAATATATGCAAAAATAATCCCCTCTCTCCATACAATGCTTGCTTTCTAATCTCAGTAAAACAATCATAATACTCATAATCGTTTTTGTTTGTTTGTTTGTTTTTCAAGACAGGGTTTCTCATAGCTTTGGAGCCTGTTCTGGAACTCACTCTGTAGACCAGGCTGGCCTTGAACTCACAGAGATCTGCCTGTCTCTGCCTCCAAAGTGCTGGTATTAAAGGCATGTAACACCACCACCTGGCAAAATTCATAATCTTAATAACTTATCATTAGCCATAAATGGCTTGGTTCAGTTATTCATTCACTCATCCATGGACATATTTTGATATGAAATATAATAAATATTTATAAGTCCATTCCAAACAAAAGTAAGAACTTTAAAAATAATCTACACACTATGTCTGGGGGTGCAGGCCTAAAATCTCAGCTTGTAGTTAAGTTAGTTAGGTTTCCTGGATATATAGAGATACATTTCAGTTAGGTAGGTATTCTTCAAATCTTTCAGAGACCTACAGAATATGGCATTTAAAATGTTTTGAAAACTTAGGGCTTTTCACAACAATGAGACACATCTGCTCCTGACAGCACAATTACTTCAAAAGGATAATGGAGTTTGCTAATCATTTGGGGAAGAAATTGCTCTTGTCTGGACTGCTTGATGATATACTGTATGAATTGGATGTGCAGGACCCACAGAAAAATGACTGCTGAACTTGCCTAAAGGTGAGACGATCCTTCAGGGTTCCTGCTTCATGAAAGAGTCTGCTAGACATTCTGCAGGACACAGAAGAAGAAACTGCCAATATAGGCAGAACTAACTGTATTTGAAAGTTCCTGCTTTATGGAAAAGTCTGCTGAATACTATGGGCAAGTAGGCTAAATATGTATGCCCCAAAGTTACAGAAGAACATTGGGTGACTGTCCAGGCAATAAGATGTCTCTATTAATTCTAGAGATTTGGAAGTTTCTTTTAAAGTACTTTCTGTTAACTTAGGTAATATTGTATCTTTCTGTTGTCTTTGATGGAGTTGAAGAAAGATAGTTATAATTATAGTTTCCCTTAGTTATGATAAAAGATAAAGTTGATATAAATATTGTAACTATAATCCTTACTTGATACCTGTTTTGTTATATATAATTTTACTATGTTAAAATTAAAACCTTCCTTTTCATTTAGACAGAAAAGGGGAGGTGATATGAGATTCCCCTCTGCATGCTGTGAATGCCATTGGTTAATAAAAATATCTGTCTTGGCCAGTAGCTTAGAAGAATAGAGTTAGGCAAGAAAAACTAAACAATGCTGGGAGAAAGAAGGGAGAGTCAAGGAGAAGCCATGTATCCCCACTGGAGACAGATGCTGAACTTTACCCGGTAAGTCACAGCCTCATGGTGATACACAGATTAATGGAGATGGGTTAATTTAAGATATGAGTTAGCCAGAAATACGCTTAGGCTATTGGTGAAGCAATGATTTAATTAATATAGTTTCTGAGTGGTTATTTCAGGAGTCTGGGCAGCTGGGAACAAACAAGTGGTCTTCCTACAATACAAGAACATAGTTCTCTCGCCTGGCTGGGGAGCTTGGAATCACATAGTTACGTTTTCCTTTCCCTTCCCTTCCCTTCCCTTCCCTCCCCTTCCCTTTCCTGCACTCCCCTCCCCTCCCCTCCTCTTCCCTCCCCTCCCCTTCCCACTTCACCTAATAACCTTCTGTTCATCCTCAGATCTTCACTCTGCTGTCACGTCCTCGGGAAAATCCCTCTGTCTTCTTCAATTTGATCAAATCCTACTATTCATGTTTCCATGAGCCCATTTGACACTTCTTCCCATTTCTGCAGTTCTAACCTCTATGTGTATGCCTGCGATGCTTTGGAGCATGCTCAGAGATGAAGATGCATCTATATTCATTTTGCTTACCGTTCATCTACTACACCTGACACTTTTAACGGTGCCAGGGATGGAACCAAGGGCCCCGTGTATGCTAAGTGCATGTTGCACAGAACGAGCTACATCCTAGCCAAATAAATACTTTTAGGCAGATGAATAAATGCTACATCTTGCTTATGTGTTATTTCACATCTGTTCAAACTATAGTCTCAGCCAAGTGCTTAACTGTTCCACCTTCTCTCTACATCACCCATTCTCTGCCTTGTTTCAGGCTCTTGGCTTTCTTTTCTTAAAAAGTCCACTGGTGTTTCCTGAAAGCAGTCCCAGACCCAGTGCAAGAAGTTAGTGTTCACGTGCTTGCCTGAGAAGCTTTTCATTTCATGGGAGGAAAGGGGTAAGAGAAAGAGTACCAAGAGCTAAAAGACACCCAAGACGGTTGGTGAAAACAATCCAATCTCTAGATTCCAGGGCAGTTAGGAGTCTGTCTTATTAACACATGACAAGAAGACCATCACAGGAGAGGTGTTTGGTTGTGGGTTCCAAATGCTGTTTGGTTTTATGGAGCAAAAACCCATTTGGGGAGGATGATAGTAAATGGGAAGTTGGGTTCAATAAAGGGAGGAGCGGGCATGGCACACCTGTTGCAAGCTCGTTTATTAGCTGGAGGATCATCCTTAACCACCGCTTACTTAGAATATCCTGGGCACGCCTCCAGCCACACCCCTTGAACCCTGACATCGCAGCCAGTTCCTCTGGACAGGTCTTTTGGGCACCTCTCAGGGCCATCTGTGAAGCCACCTCTTTTTTCCTTCACATCAGCCCTGGATACTGCCACAAGCACATTTGTGGACTCTCCATGTACACTGATTCTTGGGTTCTTACTTGTTTGTGTCAAGAAGGTGAAAAAAATGGTAGAATAGATATTGTCGAATTCTATTCCCACCAGGACAGCCCTCTGGAGGACAGCTGACCTCGGGGTGGACAGTTGGTGGCCAGAGGTTGACTTTCTCGTTTCAACTGGAAGAGCCCGTCTCAGGGTGTCTTTCCTGTTTCCCACTCATGAGGTTGTAAGCATTTTTATCATTTTGAAGTATTATTTCCCCCTTTAGGACTATGTACTTGAATCTGGGTTCTTTCTGCTTTGTTTACCCAGTAATCATTTCGGCAAGAGAGATGCACGCACCTGTTCAGCAGGCCCATTAGGCGAGGAATTGCTTTCCTCCTGAGCAGAGCAGAGAGGAAAACTAGCCTTGGCACTCAGCTCACACTGCAGCAGAAGAGAACATTGCAAAGAAGGCCACGCAAGACCCACCCTCAAGCTGTAACCTAAGTGGCTAAGGTTGAGAGAAGGTGGGGCAGTGCGTGGACCGAGGCTACAGTTCCAGAGAGGGAAGGAACCAGACCATGGCAAAACTGCTAAGCAGTTCTAAGCCCTACTTATGACCACAGAGAGCAGGAGAGTGTGGGCCCAGGCCTTCTCCATCTTGCTATATCAGGAAGCAGCTAAGAACAGAGAAGGGTGGACGTGAAAGAAGAGGATGAAAAGGCAAGTTCAGAGAGGTCTGCAGCCCCATCCCCATGCTAAAAACCAGAGAAAGGAGCCAGCAGACTCCAATAGGACTAGTGGAAGACGTTCGGAGAGACAAAAGCAGGGAAAGATAAGCTCAGGTTCTTTGCATCAAGGGCTCCCTCTTCTTCAGCATCTTTCTTCCCATGAACCCAAAGAATATTTGGATTCTTTCAGGAAAGGGATAGGCACATGGCACCTTCCCCTCAGGCCTCCTCCACCCTGATGCCTACCCATGTTGGAAATGGAGAAAACACCCAGACAGGATCATCTTTGGTCTTTTGTTCCAAGTGTCGGAGTCACGGCCCGACACAGAAGCTGCTCCTGGGCTCCCGTGACTTACTTTATCATCTGCCGCCTCTTGCGCAGGTGTGTGCATTTTAGCTGGCGGTGCCCGGGCATGGAAATCGCTCTCCTTGTGCCCATGCGTTATCAGTATTTTTACCATGTGGCTTTCCAAGCAGGTAATGCATTTGCAGAGACAGTGATCTTTCATCGGGAGATTACGATGATTTGTGCTCCCCGTCTAAACTCCGGCATAAATTTCAGAGGCAGCGAGGCATTGGCTTGTGTCAAGAGCCGCTTTTGGAGATGTGGCAGGCAATCTCTGCAGAGCTCGGGTTCCCGGCCATTTGTCCTGGTTAGGAAAAGGTTTAGAAATTCTTCTTGTGCCTCACCTTGATTTCTTTCTTTGAAATTACTCTTCCAGCCGGTCACCTTGTGGTTGGGTTCAGCCCTCAAGTTGTTTCCTGGACTGGTCCTGAAGCAGAATACTTAAGCAAATCAACCATCAGAATCCCGGGCTCTACTGAAGTTCATTGTGTGGCCAAGTCGCCGAGGCCCCTGGGCTTGTTTCCCCGTCAGCAAATTGGAAATTGCAATCATTTCTTTAGGAGGTAAATGGAAGGATTAAACAAGGAAGCCTAAATGAGAATTCCTCCTACACACCTAGAAAATCGTAGGTGAAACTCGTGCAATTGTTCCCAATTACATGCCTACCCCAGGCCTTGGCCGGACAGGCCCTTCATTACAGCCCACCGTTTCCAGATCACTCTGAAATTCCCCGGAGTATTTGTAAATGAGATGAGTAAGTCCATCTGCCATGTGCAATAGTCTGCTAGGACAGATGTAATAAAGCAACATCTGCCGAGAGGGCCCAAACCACAGAGACTTATTTCCTTGTAGTTCTGTAAGCCGGGGACTGGAGATCAAAGTGTAGGCAGGGCCGGTTTCTTCTGGGACCTCTCTCATCGGCTTGCAGATGGCCACCTTGTCCATGGGACTTCACGTGATTCTCTGCTCTATTAGCCATCTGTGTCTCCTTCGTATTGGATTAGGGCTCACAGAGCAACCTCAGCTTTTTTTTTTTCCTTAACTTTGTCAAGTCTTTAGGGACTGCATCTCCAGGTACAGTTGCAGACTAAGGCACATTATGAATTTGAAAGGGCATAGACAGGGAGGCAAATTTATCTTTATCCTCATGCAATAGTTGATGTATAACTTCAAGGGCATCTCAAAGTCAGAGTAACGGCTCAGGGCCTCCCATCACCAACGGTAGTGTTGCCTGTGTCTTGAGAGTGCTTTGCTATGAGTCCTGTCTTGGTCACCAGCAAGTTTGTTGTCTGTCCCCAACAGACTAACGGAGACGCTGAGGGGTATGAAGACAGGAATACTGAAGGCTCTTCCGTCTCACAGCAGAGTCGGCAGGAGAACTAGGCCTAGAACCCTAGCATACGGCTTCTGCTTGCTCCAGGGTAACTCAGTACTAAAGACATGGACTGGAGAGACACACTGTATCACTTGCTCCAGGGTAACTCAGTACTAAAGACATGGACTGGAGAGACACACTGTATCACTGTCAGAGGCTGGTGTGGTGGCAGAGCCACATGGCAGCAGCTCACAATTTAAACTCTCAAAAAAATAAGAAAAAAAAAAAGACCACTCAGAACCAGCTGGGACTGACGCAGCCAATCTAGATGACCACAGAAGGTCCTTTGCTTCATTTTAATGGCATCTCTATATCTACAGTTTTGCAAAATACCCAGCTCCTACCACGCATCTGGTACAAGGGCACACTCAACAGTCCACATAAGAATAGAAAAGTTGAGTAAATCCTGCTCTGGGAAATTCCCAACCCATTCCTGGTATTCCTTTCATAGAATTTCTCCTTCCTTTCCTCTTCCTAACTTAAGAATCAGCCCCGCCCCCCACGTCTAATCAGCCCAGCTAACCAAAATCCTGCATCTCTCTTAGGGAGCCCGTACTCGATCCTTGATAAAACTGTTATCCAATTCCAAACTTTGTCTCATCTCTGAATTCTTTCTCTGATGGTGTCAGGATCTGAGAGACCCAGGAAGAGGCCCACACTGGTCTACCTCTGAGACATCCCCAGCCCTTCCCTCCAGCAACACTACTGACTTAGAAAGCTCTAGAAACAGTACACTCACAAGCAGATTGGTTCCCACATCAGATATGCAGAAAAAGCTTGCTATATGTGGCCCGCCTCCTGCCCAGCCATCACTCTTTGCCTCGTTGTGTCCGACATAGCAAATGTCACCCACCAAATGGCCTCTGGAAGGCAATGCTGATGACTTAGGAAGTTTCTCCATGCTAAACTTAGATTTGGTTAATAGAAGACACTTTGAACTCACCCTGCCTTTGCAAAGAAAAGCAGATAAAAGAGAACGTTTGTGTTGCCTGCACACTCGGGAAGAAGGTAACTTAGCCAGTGATCTCAGAGGACCAAGAGGCCAACCATGAAAATCCAGACCTACCAGAGACTTGCATCAAAGCTGCCGGGGAAAATAGTACCAGCGGAGTTCTTCCCTACCTGACTCCAGGGACCACAGCCACTTTGGGTATTTCCAAGAGGAACAGACACAACAATATCTATATGTAGATACCTAGATTGATATGATTGGTGGATAGAGAGATAGGTAGTGTATAGATAATAAATAAATGTAGTAGATGGAGGATAGATAGATAGATGATAGATAGATAGATAGATGACAGATGAGAAAGAAAGCCATAAATAGATGGTAGATATATATATGAAAGATGGAATATGGATGAAAGATGTGATAAATGGATAAGAGATAGATAGATTGATAATAATAGATAGATAGATCTCCACTCTGACACAATTTATCTACATATTCCCCAGTGCTTATTAGTCATCAGAGTGAGTAAGTGTTCTAGAGCCAGAAACTGCTGAATGGTTTTCCCCCAAGCCAAGTGGGAAACAGTATAATGAAGTAAAGAGCGATTTCTGTGTCCAGCTGTGCGGTTACTCGGTCCTGGCACTGGTCAAACCTCTTTATTTTCTAAAGATAGGGTCTCACTATGTAATCCAGACTTTTCTTGAACTCACAATCATCTATTTTAGCCTCCAGAAAGGGGGTGTTAAAGGTTTGCACCACTATACCCACTGGCCAAGCCTCTTAAAGTCCTATTTTCAGCTTCCTCAGAGGCTGAGGAACAGTCCGATGGGAGTTTGAAAAGTATGGGCTTAAAGGCCAGATAGACTTTGTCTAAATCACTTACAAAGTATGTGACCTTGATTTATCTATCATCCTCTCTAAGGGGCTCTCACCGGGGCTATAGACAAAGATGATGGCGCCTACTGACCTCTTCGGGTGCCGGACAGGGCAGTGAGGTCACATATGCACAGGCTTCCATAGCCTGGCCTGGCATTTGGTTTATCCTCTTGATGGAGGAGGGATAGTTGGTTATAACAAATGTCTTAGCATCCAGGTACCAGATATGCTCTTGAACTGCCACCTGTCCTGGCCGCTCTCACTATGCCAAAGCCCCGTTCTTCCTCATTTCTCTTCTCCATCCTCTAGGACCAGAGTCTGCAAAGACAGTCCCTGGTCACTAATCACCAGCCAGCTAGAGCTCCGAGGAAGCATGGAAGCTGGTTTTCTAACTGTGGCCAGGCAGCTGGTGCTCCCTCCAGGGCCAGCTTTGGCCAACAACTTCAGCATCCCTTCTGCAGCTGTGTGTTTTCTCAACTTAGCTTCCTCAGCCTCCAAGTCCCAGAAGCAGGCCCAGAATCCCCAAATGTGACTTTGTCTTCTTAATGCTCTCTGTGGGGACATCAGCCATCAGGGAGGCTGGATGAGAGCCTAAGGTGGGGAAAGAGATTGGAGACAGGGAATGAAAAGGCCAGTTGAACAGAAAAGAGCAGGGCCTGGGTAGCAATCAGCCCCAAAGCAGCAGCAAAGGAGGAAGATGTCGCCTGTCTGGGAGTCGGTGCCAAGGAAGAAACAAGGATTCCCAAGTGTTGGTGATTGAATAAATGGCCACCCAGACCCCAAGCCACTTCCAAGATTTGTCACAGTTGAACTCACTAACTCCTTCCTTTGTTTTATTAAATTTCTCTGTGCCTCCGTTGGCACGCCACAATCAGCTGAGCAGCCATTCATCACGATTCTCTGGAATCCCATCAGTACCTCCAAGGCAGAGGCTGCTTAATGCTTAATTCCCAGGGCTTCAAAACTTACAGAGAAATTGCTCAGTAAGTGTTTGCTAATTCCATTAAAGATGCCCACTAGCGCTCTGCGCCTCTTTTCAGATTCCTAGGTTCCTTGGGACACTGAGATCAGGTCAGAGTCATCTGTGAAGGACCTTTCTTTTACTGTAAGGGTTAGTCACAGGTTCTGGAAGGAAAAATCAGTAGGCAGAGGCTTCAGGAACCCCTGTGTTAGGATTGTTGTGTGCTGGTCCAGGATTCAGTCTAGAGCATAGTTCACTTCAAAGATCTCCCCAGAAGTTTAAGCACAGTAACACTGCTGCCAGGGCTAGGAAAGACTCATTGTGTATGTAGGGAATATTTTAAGAGCAACCCCAGTTAACACTGGGGAGCTTGTAAAAGTAAGAAATAAACTCAGAGACTCTCCAGGTCTCCGTGTAAGCTTTCCCCCATTTCGTTACCACCTACCCGCTGGTCTTAAAAGAATAAAAGAAAAAAAAAAGCAAGCACAGGCAATTGGTCCCTACCACCTTTCTGTTCAAACACGAAGTTGAACACAATCACTAACTAGAGGGTGACCATCATTCGCGAGCCTCATGTGAGTGTGAGTCATACAACCGAACAAAGTCATTTCTTATCTAATGGTACAAGCACACATGGGACAGCGGAAGCTTGGCCCTCTGTCCCCACACCATTCTGCACTAAACTGGACTGGAGAGATTCCCAGGAAGAAAAGAAGTTATTGCTTTAAGACAGCTCAGAATTCAGCACCCAACCCACGAATTCCAGTCCCACCACACCCCTGCAGAAGGAGGCTTTGATCAGTATCTACTCAAAGAAGGGGAGGGGTGAGGAGGAAGGAAAGGAACACTCAGTAAACAGTGTTATTAACCCATAGGCTGGCGATAAATCAGGGCAGGAAGGTGACCTCAGCGGGCTGGAGTAATCCTGCATGTCAAGATGAATTTATGAGGCCAATTTTATTGGCCTGCGTGACCCGGGCTCCCTGGAGATGTCTCAGTAACGAATGCAATCCACTTCATTTATGGGCTGTGTGCAGTACCAGCCATGGGGTTAGACACATCACCCAACTACCCTCTCTAAAAGGGCGCCCTGAGTGTGGCCCTGGGAAGGGGTGTTCCCAGCCTAGGCCCCTCCCCGAGAGTCAGGCAGACCCGCTGGGGACTTCCCATCTCCAGCTGTCCTGGGTTCTCTGGCCTCTGCCTTCTGAGCCCAGGTAGCAAGGCCCTTGCCCTCACTCTCCAGGGCTGTTTCCTCCCTGTAGAAAGAGAAGTCTGGGTTTCTTAGGTTTCTCAGCAGGGTGCTAGAGGTGTCTGGAGGAAAACACATCCTACTCACACATTCTACTCACTGCCGGGTTGGTCAGGGGCACTGATCCCGGCTCCTGGTGGCCATTATTTCTTCCCCCTTACCAGGTTGACCGAAATTGTCCCATCTGTTTCTAAATGCTGTCACATGGCAACTACTGGTCGATGAGGCAAAGGTCCCTTCCTGGGCACAGACATCCCAGGTGCCTGTAGAATGAGCGGTTCCCTGCCCATACACACACTAAAAGCAGAGAATCAGACATTCTTACTAGCGGAAGCCAGAGGCACCTGGGAATCAGCCAGTACCATCCCCACAGCAAGAATCACCAAGGTCCTCACCGAGGGGCCCCAGCTCATACCTGGCCTTCACCTGCTCTCTGCTGGCTCCCAAAGCTGGGCGGAAGACATTTAAGTCTATTTGACTGTCCCTGTCATCATAAGGTTTACGGATGGTTAATTTATTCTTTATAGCACAGCCATTGATGGCTGTTAAATCACAAATGAGAGCCAATAAAGGGTGAATTGCAGTTGAAATTACACTGTTTATATGACAGCAGAGTGCCGGCTAAAAGATTCATATGCTGCTGATGAAGTATGTTATAAATTTTAATTACCATAGTTTGTACAAATGACATGTTTGAAATGCTATTGAGTAATGTGACCCTGATAATGAAACGATAAAATAAATCATTAACTTTCTGAATGAGCTTTTTTATTTCACTGCTGCAGAGAGTAAACTTTTCCGTTTATTCTGGATCAGGCTTTCTATGCCCCCACCTTCTGCATGGGGGCCTCACAGGCTCCTACCCACTCAGGCTGGGACAGAGGAGCCTTGGGAGGCTGGGAAGCCTCCCGGAAGAACTGATGCCCAACACGCAGCTCAGAGCAAGGTGGGGGAACAGCTGGGCGCAAGCCTGAAAGACCCAGTTAAGGTCCCCACCTGCAGGAAGACTTGGGAGTGTGCAGACCCTCTGAGATCCTACCTCTTAGCTACTGGGTGCTGACGCTGGATCAGCCAGAAGGGGCGCCTTGGCCCTAAAAGGCTCAAACTCGTGCTGAGTCTCAGACTACGCGAACAGCTCAGAAGGAAACTGGTCAGCTTTCCAATTATAAGTTCAGAGGAGAAAATGTGGGCAGCTGTTGAGTGGCATTCCCATTGTTAAAGCGTCTTATTTCCAAATCCTGGCCCATGCATTTATTGATTTGCGGTTAGCAGCGTTCTTACGGCATACTGTCCCTGTGGGGTTTCAGTGGGCCTTTTGCTGTTTGATTGTTGAGGTGCGGAGTTCTTTTGTCTTGATATAGAGTCTTACAACATGGCTCAGGCTGGTCTCCAATTTATGATCTTCCTGCCTCAACCTCCCAAGTGCTAGAATCAGACACGTGCCGCCATGCCTGTCCAGATGACTGTGATTAAATCCATTTTATGGATAGACTGAAACTCCAGGAAAGACCTAGAAAATAGAGCTGCCAGTGGCCACTTAGGGAAGTCCTTCTACTCTCAGACCCACTGGCCCAAGCTCTCAAGGGACAATGTGTCTCTCAGCCCTGAAGGACAGGAATCACACTGGTAAGTTGTTAAACCAAGACAAGGTTTAGCACATCAAGAGAACTAGAATACAATTTAGCATGAACACCAGCTGTGTGAAAGAAAGGGACATAGGGCCAGTGTTCTATTGTTGTGAAGAGACACCACAGCAACTCTTATACAGGAAAGCATTTAACTGGGGCTGGCTTATAGTTCAGAGGTTTAGTTCATTATTGTCATCATGGCAGGAAGCATAGTGTCATGTGGGCAGACATGGTGCTAGAGAGGAGTTGAGAGTCCTACATCCAGAATTAAGGACAGTAGGATGAGAGAGAGACACTGGGCTCGACTTGAGCTTCTCAAACTCCAAAGCCCACCACTGTGATACACTTCCTCCAAAACCTACTCCAACAAAGTCACACCTCCTTATCTCTGTCAACCACTCCCTAATGACCAAACATTTACATCTATGAGCCTAGGGGGCCATTGTTATTCAAACCACCATGCTTCTGGGTACGTATGGATTCCAGAAGAAAATATGAAGTTTGGAAATGTCTCCAGAGATTTTTCACACACCCAGTCCAACCATCTCATGAAGGCGTAAGTCACAAACAATGCCACACCAATTTGGGATTATGATTAATAGGGTGGTATTTATTTAAAGGGGAAAAACCTTACAGATCACTGTCCCAGGCAACAGCCCTCTACGCAACCAGGAAAGGAGTCTAGTCGCCGGAGGAGCAGGAAGTGAAGAGAGAGAGGAGAGAGAAGTGGCCGCTTTTTTAAAGGGAGAGAAACCACGCCCCAATGGGCTGGTACCTCAGCGGTGATAGGCTGGAGGAGTGGGAGGACCTCCCGCAACAATCTCAAGATGCACCTAAATGGGGGGAGGGAGAGTCAGTAGGGTAGTGTTAAAGGGGATTGTCACCCACATAACCAGGCTAAACAAGGGGGTGGGATTTCTCATACCCCAAGGACAGGCTCTGCACCACATGCTTATGAGAATGCAGCCGGCATCCTCTGGTCTCACGTTTGAGAAAGGTCACCAGGTATCTCTCTCCCTGTACAGACAGACTGCAGTCTGCCAGGACTCAAGGCAAAGACGGCTACCCCATTCCCTCATCAAAAGACCCTGTGGAGTGTGCTGCCAGGAAGAGGTCAGCTGGAAAGGCACCCTGTGGGTGGGTGGCAGCGTCCAGAGGCTTCCTCGGGGTGATGTGTAGAGAACATGTGCCTGACAACGAACACTGTTGTTCAACCACTGGGTGACAGAGGGAAGGGACACCGGATGCACCTTTCCTGCTCTGGCTGAGCAAATGGGATTCGTCATTGATCCCAGAGCCTGCAGATGGTTAGAGCTACATTTACAGACAAACTGAGAAACCCGTGATGTCAACCTGCGATGTAACTGGGTATTTGATTCTGCTAAGGAATTGTCACTGCTTTTTAAAGGCCTGATCTTTTAATTACTTTTTAATTCTTTAAGTCTGTATTAAAACAGATGAAAATAGATGGTACCCATTGTTTACTCTGGAGTAATGCAAGGTAGGTACAAAGTGAAGAATGTCGAATAAAACAAATAAACCAGCAGTTGATATGTCTAAATCTAGCAAAGCGTACATGAGGAGAAGGGCAAATACACTATTCTTCTATATATGATTCAAATTTCCCTTAATAAAGGAAACTTTTTTAACAAAATCATCCTGATCCCCAAGGTCTATTTTCCAATACATTCCATGCAATGCCCAACTGTAATAAAAGAGCTGCCCTCTATGTCCTGGAGCAGGCTTCTAGTGATGGGGGCGAGGGGATGAACTTTCATTCTCTCTGTGGTGTGGGAGAAAGTAGCATAGCCTCAGGCTGCAGCCTGCTCATGGAATTGGAGGTAGCAGTTCCTGGACTTGGGTCTCACTAGCACAGACCCCTAGCACAGGCAGAGGCAAAGGGGGGGGGGGACAGAACCAGCAGGAGTCAGCCATATTGCATCTACTTTAGTAGGTCCCCACATCTCTTAGAGCTCTGCCTTCGTCATTTGGAGACTCAAGAAGATAGCCTCAGCCTGCCTATCTGTAAGGATGCACCTACCGAGGTGAGTATGAAGAGGGTCTTTCAGGCAGAGTGGAAAGGGGGAACAGGAGCACAGATGTTGGGCTCCACAGCAGATGAGCTATTAATAATAGCTGAGCCATTAATAATAAATCCCCAAAATACTTCATATATTTTAAACTGGTATCACTCCCAAGTCATACGGTGAATGTTCATGCTATCCAGTACCATCCTGCTTGAGGCATGAAAGCCACCGTGTCCAGCATATCCACATTATATAAACTACCCACCATATGGCAGTGAGAGAAAAAATAATGCCCATATCACTATTAGGAGAGCTTTGCCATAATCATTCTTTCTCACTATTAGTTATTCTTCTTAAGTTTCATAGGGACACTTGTGCATTCAACATGTAGGGTTTGGCACATTCAGTACGTAGGGTTTGGCATTATCTGCAGGTTCAGGCATCTGCTGGAGAGGGGGTGGTCACAGAACCTATACCTTTCTAACAACGAAGGATGACCCTGTTCAATTCCCAGCCTTGCTTCATAACAGCTCGGTGGTTCAGGCAAGCTTTCTCTTCTGCCTCAGGGTCCTCTACCACAGAAGTAAACCATTTCAAAGATTCATCGAGTTAATATATGTAAGCAACTAAAAACAATACCAAGCATGGCTTAAGTTTTTCATATTACTGCTTTCTAATAGCGTGCTAACACAAGATGCCAATGTTGTTAGAAAAGCCTGGGTATGTCATAAGAGACAGAACTTGAGAAGCGACTTATCCCCAGATCCATCTTTTTAGAAGCACCAAAAGGAGACATGTCACCTGGAATCATGTGACAAGTTAGTGACAAATCTGAGCATTTATGTCCCCTGTATATCCTGCCACATCTGTCTCCTAAGCAAGCATTTATCCATAAAGATGACCAGGCTATGCTGCCTCCCTGATCCAGAGAGTCAAGCTGGACCAGGGGTCTGAAGTCTTACTGGGTCTGCAGGGCAGTAGGTCCAACTGGGCTGAGAAGAATCCCAAGCTCTGTGAACATCTTTGGTCCCTTGACGACACACAGGCAACCAAGGTTGCCCCACGTGACCTTTACTTTCCTTGGTTTGTTTCCAGAGTGGGTGGTCCTTCCAACACCTCCCCTCAAAATTATCAGCCACCACACACACACACACACACACACACACACACACACACACACACACACAAACATTCTCAAGGCAATGGTACAAGCTGCCCTACTTACCATTAAGAGAAAGGACCACATTATTGCTGTTATAAACCATTGATTAAGGTTTATAATAGCAATAATCCCCTCGAAATTCATTGTTACTGCAGTTAATGACCAGTTTATTAGAGCGTTAACCATCCTTGGCAATGGGCTGAGTCGTTTAATGTGGGTAACGACCAATTTCTCAAGGATTATTGCTTAAATAACAGTTCTTTGTGAGATGTGTGAGCCACCACAAGGTGCGGCTCCGGCTGGAAGCTTCTCCTCTGAAATAATTGTTAATTATTTCCTCAGAACTGCCCCCCCCCGCCACAGCACCATAACTCGCAAGTCCAAAGGATGAATTTCCTGTGATGTATAAGTCATGAGCCAAAAAGTTGGACCCAACCTGAGTCTTAGGTGGGGATTGTGCCCTTCCAAGAGAGAGCCAGAAATGGAGATGCCACCCAGACATCCTCAGGCCTCCCAAAGTAAACTAGGGTCGGGAGGCAGCATCCGGGTTAGACTGTTTCTTTCTTTCCCCCTGGGCTTCATTGCCAGGGTCTTTTTCTGACTCACAACCTCAACTCATCCTCTTGACATGTAGAGTCGATCATGAGGCATGGGGGAAAGCTGAAGAATGGGCAGTATGACAAAGCCACCTTCATACAAGGTTTGAACTCTGAAACAAGTGTTCTCCTGCTCTACCTGGCCAGCCAGGCCCTGGGAGACCTGGGTTGTGAGCCTGGAATGGCATCCAATGGCTCACATGATGCTGAAGGATGTTCTTGGTAGCCACCAGGCTTTGGAGTTTTCATTTGTACTTGTTTCAGGCAAACAAACATAGCTGGGGACAGCTTCACATGTTTCATTGCTTGGCTGAGGCTCCGAGAAGTTGCTGTACTATTAAATGTAATGAACAGAGCTGGGACCTTGCAATCATTATACATCCTCCTTGCTCTCCAGGCAAAAGCTAAGGGCCATCGTGCAGCCATTTAGAGAGGAGTTAGAATTAGATCTTGGTGTGGTTTTCTGTTACCAGCCTCCAGACCACTTTAAAAAACAGACCCAAGTGGGGAAACTTTCCCCCAATAACGGTAAACCTGTCACAGCCTCATCAGGAAGTGAGCACCGAGACAAGGCACCCCTTTCTAAGCATTTAAAGATTCTCTGAAGAAGCTGGCACCCTCTTCCATGCTGCAGTTTCCTGTCTAACTGGGTGCAAGCATCTCAACGTCTTAACCGCTGTCTATCACTTTTCATTAGTATTAGTGTTTCAATAACTTTTATTTTTCTTACATGATCTGAAAGCTGCTGATATGATTATACTGTAATTGTATTATATTAACCAAAATAAATACTAATAGGGTGTGAACCTAACATAATGAGATAGGAAATTGCCAGCTCAGACCCAGTGTAGGCCAGAGAAAAATCTGGTGATTCACTAAGCAAGCACGTATCAGTGCCCTGGTGCCCTTAGCACTGAGACAATGTCCTATTTTCTCATAATTTCCAAAGGTTAATTTGGCTCCCAAATAGAAAGGGAGCCCTTTAGAATCTGTGACTCCTTCCTTCCATTTCTCCAGTGTGATTTAGTTGCCAAGAGTCGCTATCTCAAGATAACATCCCCCTCCATGGCTCAGGGAAACAAAGCCCCAGGAAGCCAGTCAAGCATATCGCCATGGTTTAGATGCATGGACCCGCATTCACCTTTGGGATCTGGGGTCTCTCACACACCTATGAATTAGATGTGTATGATCCATGTGATAGGAAGCTCGGGCTCCATTCCCAACGTCTCCCCGACCCTCCTCCACAGACATCAGCCTCACTGCGGTGCAAACTACACTACACTGTAGTTTGGGTAGACCTCCCTGTTTTAATGCTTGCAAGACAAAATGTCAACATTTCTTTACGTCGGCGAGCAAAACTCCCGAAGGTGTGGATCAGACCTTCTCATTAGGTCACAATAGGTCTGCATCTGACATATGCAGATTCCCAGCTGCTCTGCCATCTCTGTGGCTATAGGGTATTATGAAATTTCTATTTGTAATCATGCAAGGTGCTACCAGTTCTGACTCACATTTAACTTCCTGGAGGTTCTCCGTGTCGAGGAAATGAGTTAATGTATGCAATGTGTTTCAGAGAGTGCCTGACACGTGGGGAGAGCCCCCCGAGTGTTAGCAGTTATCAGTGTTGACTACTAAGCAATACATAATACTAAGTATGATAAAAGTCTAGCCTTTTCTGTATGTAATCATAAAGGGAATGAACAAGCCAGGCAAATGAAAGCAATATAATTTAATTTATGCAATGATTGTAAATACTTTTCTTAAAAAAAAATTTGATGATTTATTTAACTTTATTTTATGTACATTGGTGTGAAGGTGTCAGATCTTGTGGAACCGCATTTTCAGACAGTTGTGAGCTGCCATGTGGATGCTGGGAATTGAACCCGGGTCCTCTGGAAGAACAATCAGTGCTCTTAACCGCTGAGCCATATCTCCAGCCCCTATTGTAAATACTTTTGACATGGGGTATATCTATATGGATGTATAAGTGGTATGTGTGTGTGAAACCTAATATAGTTGATAAATTATACTTGTCTTTGACTTTAACAAAGGCAGACAACCAAGAATTGATTTTTATTCCATGAGAATCACTTCTTTCCATCAAAACTTACAAAATCTACCTTGGTTTTCCTGATTCTTGTCATTCTTCTACTCTGGACTCAGTTCCTTCTTTAAAAAAAAAAATCTTTATTTATTTTGTATACACACGCCAGAAGAGGGCACCAAATCTCATTACAGATGGTTGTGAGCCACCATGTGGTTGCTGGGAACTGAACTCAGGACCTCTGGAAGAGCAGTCAGTGCTCTTAACCCCCCAGCCATCTCTCCAGCCCTCTAAGTTCCATCGAATACCAATCGTGGGGTGTTCTCAACAAGCTAGAAATTGTACTACATGCTAGAGATGCAAAGATGACCATGGTTTTTCTGACAATCCAAGGAAGGCAGGCATGACGACCCTAAGTTGTGAATTAAGGATGTAACAGCAAGGGCCCAGTGGTAGACATAGGAACAGTCGTTTCTGCCTAGTGAGAGCGGACACTTCAGCATGGAGGTGACATTTGAACTGGAGGTAGGGCTCCTTTACCAATGTGTAGATTAAACACAAGTTTAAGGCTAGGAGGGAAAAGGAAGAAAAGGAGGAGAAGAGAAAGAATGGCTCACCTTTGGTAGGCTAACTCAATTATTTGCTTGAGCTAAAAAATCACAGAGGTCATAGCAAAACATTTTCATAGCCTGTTAAAGGGCGAAGGTCAGTGCTTGGGGCCTAGAAAGTATTAACACTGTCATTGGATCTTCAAGGATTGAGATGGGATGGGATAGATAGGGTAGAGAAGAAGAAAGAAGAGCCAGTGAAGAGGATGGGTAAAAATGCAGGTGTTGAGACCCAGGAAAGCACGGAGCTACCATGAGGCCACCTTCCTCCTTGAAGATCCATAAGGAGAGTTCCAGTCCACTCCCTGGAGATCAAGGAGCCCTGATTCCTGTGGCTGCACCACAGAGCTGGAGACACTTGTCAAACTACAGGAGCCCAGGAACTGAGTTCAAACAACCCTGTAGTTGACCAGGAGAGGGCAGGTGACTCGCTGCAGCTCCTTCTCCTTCCTTCCAAATCCCAGGAGGTCCAGCCCCTGTTAGTGGCATCTCGGCGTCATCCCAAGAGAAGGGCAACAGGATGGGGGATGAGGATTCCTTACGAGGTTTCTTTTGTTTCTGGTGTGGTTTCGCTTCATAACTTTGTTTAGAGATCATTTCTGGGTTTTTATCGTTACTAGAGCTATGTTGGGCCCCTAAGCCGGCTTGACTTGTGGTATCAGTCTGTAAGCGACAATGATACTGACCATCCTTCGCTTCCACAATCATCTGGAATCACGTCGCAATGGCCCACGCCAGGAGGGACAGAGGTTTTCTGCACTGGGGTCTGTTGTGTTTCGAGTAGGACACAGAGGCATTCTCGGGGGTACTCGGTTCTTCTGGGTTCTAGCAGTCCTTTGGTTAATGTAGGTGGGGGGTGAGAGGTCACAGTTAAATTCCCATCCAGCAGGTTTGACAGGTACATAGCATGTAGCAAGACTAAAAGTCCCAATTCCACTCCTTAATTAAAAACATTTTTCATTCCAAACCTATAAAAGGCAGATGTGCCGCATTCCCCCCGACCACAGATCGCTGCTCTATATTGAGTTCTGCAGCTCCAATTCTTCTTTCCCAGGACTTGGAAATATAAGGCCATCAAAGCGCACAGCGCAGGCAGCCGAGCTCCTTCCTCCACCTCCTCACCCCCTCCGCTTCGCTTCCTCTTTTGCTGAGAAACACTCACTTCCATCTTTGCAGGGGCTCCATGTTAAAGCCTCTTGTGAGGCCCCATCGCTGAAATGGAGCGAGACGCCAGCCCTCCCTCTTCCAGGATAGACAGGAGGCAGCCCTGATGGTTCATTGTTCTCAAATGCCTTTTAACCAGAATTGTGGAAAAACAACAAAAATCAGCTCAAGCAGCAGTCGTCCTGGTTTAATCGGCCCTTCTGACTGCAAATGACTCAGGTCCTCACCAGCTCTGGCACCTAGAAGACGCCTCCTGGAAGACACATTGGCTTATGGGGTTTCCCTGCCTTCCATGACCCCCTCGCTTATCGAATGTCTGCAATTATGACACTCTGTTTGGTTCTACGATTCCAAAAGCTGCAAATTAAGCCCAGTGGGTAGCACATGCCTGTAATCCTTGCATTCTGGAAGCCAAGGCAGCAGGATCATGATTTTGAGATTAGCCTGGGTTGTATAGGAAAATCTCATTTTCGATTTTTCTTTCTAAAGAGCTGGATACATACCTCATAAATAAGAGTATTTGTAGAAAGAAAAGTAAACAAAGGGAAATAGAAGGAAGGGAGGGAGGGAGGGAGGGACAGAGGGAGGGAGGGAGGGAAAGAGGGAGGGAGAAAAGAGAGAACTTGCAAATTAAATTCAGAATTTGCTGCTCGTGTTTATTGGTTGTTAGACTGGTTGTGTGTGTCTCCCACTGACTGTTCATGCATAAAAGGATTGGTTCCCAGCCTAGAGAGTTATTGGAGGGAGTGGAGCTTTTAACAGGTGGGTCTAGTTAGAGGAAGGGAGATTGCAGGGGGCAATGGCGCTGGGGGGGGGATGTGGTGGGTACAGACCCCTTCTTTCTTTTCTTGATGGTTAGCAGAAAACAAGATGCTTCCCCTGCTGTATGCCCCTGCTGTGATGAGCCACACCTCAACAGAACCAAAACAAAGCAACCAGCCAATCCTGGACTGAAGTCTCCAAAACTGTGAGCCAAAATCCTATTCTCTCTCTCTCTCTCTCTCTCTCTCTCTCTCTCTCTCTCGTACCCTAGGTAACAAACATCCGGTTAAAGCAGCTATCAGACTCACTACAGGCAAAGAAAAGAAGAGCCTCACTGTTCATCCAGCCCCTCAAACCTCCTGGCTTTGCATATTCCTCTGACACCCTCTGCTACTAAACAAGAACACCCAGCCATCCTCCCTCTCTCTCTCCACTGGGCACAGCCAATGCCTCAATTCAAGTCTGCCTTCCAGGTTGTTAGTTCATACGTGTGAGGTTTTTCCATGCAGTGTTGGTACTCAGTCACTTTATAGACTGTCTCTTTCTGGGTTTCAACCAAATGGTGTTATTAAATGTTTAAGAAAGAAAAAAAACTTTTCCTGCTTTTGTGAGTAATATCTAATACAATCAATAAACTTGAAAGAAATGGGAGCCCAAAGCACCCACAAGACACTTTTAAGATTTAATTGTTCCACCGAATTTTAAGCAAGTAGGAGAAAGAAAGTAAATTGCATGAAACCAAATATTTTGCTCCAGGCTTCTAATTCATCTCACTTGCCAGTTCCCAGGGGCTAGTGCCAGCACAGCAGAGCCGGGGCTTTCCAGTGCCGACAAGGGTTGTACCTCATGTGCCCTAAAGAGGCTCCCCGTCTCTTTGAAATGGGGATAGTTCATCAAAGTCTTGCTTGTCATGAAATTCCTGGGATTCAAGGATGCAGCTGGCTGAGCAGGTGGGAGGACATTTTGCTAAAGCAAGAGCACACTTTCTTGTTAAAATTTAGCCATAAAAAATCAGGGTGGGGGGTGCTGGAGAGGCATAGGTAGAGTATTGCCGGGCCAGTGTGAGGATCTGAGTTCAGGTCCCCAGCACAGAGGGAACGGTTGGGCATGGCGGCATGTATCTATAACCCCAGTGTTCAGGGTGTGGGAACTGGTTGATCCCTGGACCTCATCTGCCACTTAGTTCAGCCAAGTCAGCAAGCTGCTGATAAGTGAGAGACCCTGTCCCAAAAATAAGGTGGAAGATCCTAAAAACAGAGGAAGATACTGAAAGTCAACCTCTGTGCTCCAAATGTGTACACACGCACACACACACATGTACACGCGCAAACACATGCACATACACATGCAAATACTCACACAAACGTGTGCACATGCAAACACATGCACACATGCGTGCAACCCATGCATATACACACTCATGCAAACACATGCACATACACATGCTCACATTTACATCAGACACATATACACGGATTAATTTTTTTTTTAAAGAAATTATGGGAGTGGTTCCAAAATCATTGTCAAAGTTGTGGGAGATGAGAAAGTGGTACCCCAAAAGACGAGTTGAATCCAGACATCAGCAGGAACCAAAAAGAACGTCCATTGCCCCTGGTAGTTGCAGTCTAGAAGCCTGAGGATGTTTCTTGCATGCTGAGGGGAGCTGTTAGTGAATCTTAACTGTTTCCTCCCAGCTAGACCACCCAGGATAAGAGGAACCCTCGGTTACCTGGGAAAGCCTGCCCTGGATACTCCACAGACACACAGATGGCACAGGCCGCAGTCCCTTCTACCCCATCACTATGCAGAGGCCTTTGTCTCAACTGACCACAGATGTCAGAAGACCAGAGGTGGTTGACCAGGAAGAAGGGTTCACCATTGTCTCTGGAAACATGTGGTTGCCAAGGAGGTCTAGAAAGAATGGGGCTGGGGGGATAGGGAGGGCAATGGGTGCTGGGTGCCCAAGAACATGGGGATCTGAGGTTGGTAGACTTGGCACAGCCTCTGAGCCTGAGAAACATTTCCTTTCAAGCCTCAGGGAACTGACTTATTCTCTAGGCCTCTGCTTCTTTTCCTGCAAACAGAAAACAGCGGAGGCTCCTACAACACTGCAGTGACTGAAGAAAAGTCATGAGCAAATTACAGTTGGGGCTGCCTGCGGCACTTAGCAGGTGCTCATCAAAGGGTGTATTACTTTTACAACAATGATCAGCAATTGTGGGCTGGAAGGCAAGAGCCTCTGGAGGGAGTTTTCTGGACAAGAGATGAATGGTCTTGACTGTGTCAAAGGGAAGGGTCTTGTTGCCTGTCAGGAAAGGTCTCCAGGATCGGTGGTCAAATCCCCCCCCATCTCACTTACTGCTCTGTTCAATGGGGCTTTTGTGCCCAAACTTGCTCCTAGAACCATTTCACAAACTCAATTCAAGACAAGATTACAGCGGCAGTCCAACTCCCCAGGGATGCCAGACTTTCTATGGAAGAAAAGATGTTCTGTAATATAGAATAAAATGGTGTGGGACAATTCTGTATTCTGTCAATTATGTTTTAAATAAATGCTGATTGGCCATTAGCCAGGCAGGATGTATAGGTGGGACAACCAGACAGGAAGTAGAGGAGGGCAAGGAGACTAGGAGAATTCTGGGAAGCAGGAAGCTCCCTCGGCAGTCCTGCCCAGACCACCGAAGAAGCAGGATGTGACTTGCCCTGCTGACAACATATGTTGTCATCTATGTGGCTAACATAGATAAGAACAATGGGTTAATATGAGCTATAAGAACTAATAAGAAGCCTGAGCTAATGGACCAATCAGTTTATAATTTATATGGAGACTTCTGTGTGATTTTCTCTGGGACTAAACGGCTGGGGGACCTGGCAGGACAGAAACCCCCAACAAGCAGGACCTCACGTTACAAAAAACCTAAAAATACATCACAAAAATGTCTGCCACTAGGTGCCCAGAGAGTCGGACAATAGACACAAAACTGAGTTTCTGACCAGTTCAACGGACACAGTGCAATTTCCTCCAGCTAGCATAGACTTCCAAAGTCATGCAGCTGACGGTCTTCAGTCCCAGCCAAGGGCACATACTGTGGTCCTGACTTACACTGGCCAGATCCCCCAAAGCACCTACGTGGTGATGGCAGAGGTAGGGTCTGTCATAGGTCAGAAGAGGAGATATTTACAGAATCCTGGTTAGTACCCAGAAAGTGGTGGCTTCATGATTGCTGTTATTGCTGTAGCATGAAGATTGGTCCCAACTCTGTGATCTTTTGTGAGATGCTGGAACCTTTCAGAGATGGGGCTTTGTGGGAGGAACTTAGGCCATTGTGGGTGCTCTTTAAAGGGATCGTGTGACCCCCCCCAAACCTCTTCTTTTTTTTTTTTTTTCTAGACAGGGTTTCTCCATGGCTTTTGGTTCCTGTCCTGGAACTAGCTCTTCTAGACCAGGCTGGCCTCGAACACACAGAGATCTGCCTGCCTCTGCCTCCCGAGTCTGGGATTAAAGGCGTGTGCCACCACCACCCGGCCCCCAACCTCTCCTTGACATTCATGTTGGCTTCGCGGATGTCATGAAGTAAACAGCTTCTCCTGTGTGGTGTTCTCACCGTGAGGTGCTGCCTCGCCACTCGCAACAATACCCCCCTCCACCCGTAAGTTCATCTCCTCAGGGATTTCGTCACAGTGTTAAGACTTGGCTAACACCATTCCTCTTCAACAACAATGAGGCAGAGCCAGCCCATACAAATAATCAAACTTTCAATGCCAGCAAGAAGAGAAACATAAAAGGAAGTCGGTCATCAGGCTAACCAGAGCTTTCTTCTCATTCATCGCCTAAGAATTTAGCCCGAGCAGTTCGAGGCCCCAGCAGAAAGTTACACTCCAAAGGACAGAACATCTCCATGTGGGGGCCCGAGGAAACCCCAGGTGATTGTCCTCATGACACCCTGAATGACTGTGTACTGTTGATATGAACACAACCATACCAAGGACCCCAGTGCCTCACGCCCACGAAAACGTCTTCCCTGGGTTAGACTCAGAGTGATGGCAAAGCCTTCCTCTGCGCTGAGGGCAAATATTGAGGGTCTCTGTAGGAACTGTCAACCACATCTTCCTCTTCCAGGATGGCTGCACTCCGAGACTGCTTCCTTACAGAGGCCTCGAAAGAAAATTAGCTAGACAGGCCTCCTTGCCCCGCTGCGCACAGTATCCTGCGTCCTTGATTCAGATGTATGCAATAAACACGCTGAGCTTCCGGCTTGCTGCTGGTGGTGATACACTGCCATCTGAACCCACAAGACTGTATCTTTCCCGTATGTGTGTCTGTCCAGTTAGGGTTCCAGGACCGAGCCATGCAGACACAGTGTTTCCAAACCAGAAATGAGATGTTAGGGTGCAAAAGGTCAGGAGGGATTCAGAGGTCTGTATATAACTATAACTCAGTTGAGCACAACTCTGCATATGTTCACACACACACACACATACACACACATACACACACATACACACACACATACACACACATACACACACACATACACACACACATACACACACATACACACACACATTCACACACATACACACACACATACACACATACACACACACACATACACACACACATACACACACACATACACACACACATACATACACATACACACACATACACACACACACATACACACACATACACACACATACACACACATACACACACATACACACACACATACACACACATACACACACATACACACACACATACACACACATACACACACACATACACACACACATACACACACACACATACACACACACACATACACACACACACATACACACACACATACACACACACACACACACACACACCCTGATCAGTGTTAGGAACAGGTCTTCCTTACAGGTCTCATCTGCCCCTAAGTCCTCTCCTTGCTCTAACTCTGCTGACACTGAGGGTCCCAATAATGAGAGTCCGGTGCCACCGAACATAGGACTGTGACCACAGCTAGGTTCAGGGCCTGCCCAGCCATCAGCATTCAGCAGGATTACTCGGGTTTCCCACAAGGTACCGCAGAGCACACAGTGACAGGAAAGACAGAGTCTCTACTCTCAGGTGGCCCAGGGTCATGCTACAGGAGACCAGGAGCGAGACTTCTTCAAGCAGATTCCAGGATCTGCTGGTCAAAGCAGTCCAGGGATTGAGTCCAGGAAGCCTCTCTACCATGGCTAGCTCTTTGTGATCCCAACACTACCGGTGGCAGTGAGTCTTGAACTGGATTTTCAATTAGCCAGTGCTCACTTGTAGAGGGCTTGAGTTTCTTGCCCATCTGAGGAGGCTGGCTGTGCTTGGCCAGCCTAATGTGGGGCATGAACTAGAGGCTGTGGCAAATGCACCCCCCAGGACCACCCTTTGGGCCCTGGCTACAGAAGCCCTCCACTGTCCCACCATTTGTTCTGAGCTACTGCTTTCTCTGGGCCCACCTCGCCTCTAGCGTGTCCCCCAAGTGCCGGGGGTAATTTTCCAGATCACCGAGGAACTGATGGCTTGTTTGTGTACTTTCCACTCTGATTCTGTTCCTATCTCCCTGGACAACTCAAAAGGAGACACAGCCGAGGGGAGCCTTTCCAACCTATGGCTGTCCCTCTGGGTCTCCTCTGGAGCAGTAACTGAGTCTGAGAGAGCGCTGTGGGAGGAGGGAGGTGCTGGGGCAGGGAATGACTGGATGGGGCAGCAGAAGCCACCTGGCCACTTCTCCGAGGATGAGGAGGATGAGCGCTGTTGTCTCAGCTGCATGAAGAAGGAGGAAGGGTGTTTCCCGGCACCTGGCTCCCCTGCCCTTCACATTCGGAGCCGCCAGCCTGATCGCTGGGGAGCTGGCCCTCTTTTCCACCTACATGTTATTCCAGCCATAAATCCAAGTGACAAGCTTGAACTTTCCCCAATTGACATGTTTACAAGGGAAGTCCACATTTGACAGGAAAATTAAGCCTATCAATCACCTAACGAGCTCGCTAATGAATGGTTCTCTGATCTCTGGTAGCAGGATTATTGATTAGAGGTGAGCAGCCCCAGCCCCCTTCCCTGTCTCTGCTCCCTCCCAGACGCCCCCCCCCCCACCCAAGCCAGATGTGGCTGCCCTCTGACCTCCCTCCACCACCTTTGTCCCTCCTCCCAAAGCTCGAGGAGGGTTCTGGTTCAGGGTTTATCGAGAGGTCAGCCCCCCTCCTGGCTCTGCTCTCCGACAGAACAAAGGGAACAGATGCAGGCTGGGCCCCCAGCACCCACCGGCATATGGAAGCTATCTCCTCCATCCCTGTAATTACCCAAGAGCTTGCTTGTTCAATGGCTTTGGTTTTTATTGCACAGAAACCAAGCTATTCCCCAACATAAAACATTTTAACGGTGTCTCCCTCCGGGGTTTCTGGGAGAGGTCCTGTCAGGTATAAAATGTGCAGAGCCCCCTGACAGCCCAGAGGGGCAAGGGCTCCCGCAATTAAAGGAGGGGGTGGCGGGAGCTGCTGAGACACTGGAGGCAGAAGGAGCCAGGGTCTCGTCTCTTTTGGAGGGTCCCAGAGTGTTCACGTGGAACTTTCAGGAGAGTTGAGACAGACAAGTTGGAGAGCTAGAATCCTTTTAAAACACACACTAAGTCTCCTCGTGTTGCGAGAACACAGCCTCAAGTATGGGCGAGACACCAAAGACGTGTGGAGTAACATTTGTGTAAGAATGGCTAAAGATAACGAAAGACTTGACACTTACTTTATGCCAACTTAACAGAAACGATGCAGTTCTGCTCGGTTCTGCTCTGGTAAGTTGGACTGCACAGGTTCAGGGAAGGAAGGAAGACCGGAGGGGACTTGGAGGGCACTTCCTCTGCGCGTTCTAGACCATGGGAGTAGTCTGACAAAACTCCAAGTGATCCGAGAGGGTGTGTTTCTTTCCTAGTACCACCACAGGGCATCACCACAAGCTGGATGGCTTACGATACCCGAAGAGAGGTGTTTTCTTCCAGATCTAGAATAGGCTAAAATGGTGTCAATTCGCCAGCTCCCTCGGAAGGCTCTTGGCAAGCCTTCCCTTGCCACCACTAACTATCCTAAGGGTTGTGAGACTCAAGGCTTCATCATGTCTGTCCCCACTTCCCTACCACTCTCTCTTCTGCTTATCTTAGCCTCTTCTTAGGAATTAGATTTAGGGCCACAGTAACCAGGATGACCTCGTCACTCCTAATTTACATATCCGAAGACCTTCCTTCCAAATAAGGTCGTATTCCGAGATTCTAGGCGGATACAGCTCTCTTGAACTTGGTCCACAGTGTACACAGCAGAGAACACAGATCCACTCCAGGCCTTAGACAGTATACCCCTGATCTTCATGGTGTTTGCTATAGAAATGCTGCCACAGGGGCTCTCTCCAGCGGGAAAGAGTCCAAAGACTGAGCGCCAGGGGTGTGCCAGGGAAGACAGTAGAATCATACTAAGGAAAATTGCAAATGTTAAAAAAAAATTATGAAGATGGCGATTTGAGTGTTTAAAATGTGCTCTGGGTAATTCCAAACAAATTTGAAAGCCATTTTCCGACCATAAAATCTTCTAGTCTAAATCAGCAAGTCCCAGGCAGGCCAGGTGCTCAGACTGCAGAACCTCCATAGCTGGCAAGGGCAGCGGACTTGGGAGTGATGGGTGTGTGTGTGAGTGTGTGTGTGTGTGTGTGTGTGTGTTCCTGCTCCTTTTCTCCCAGACCAATGCCCTGTCACTTCATGTCCTCCACTGGGGCTCTTCCTAGAAGGCAGCTAGGTCACTGGAAACACAAAAATAATCAGCCATGCTGTCCAAAAGCCCATGCTAGCCATCCCCCGTTAGCCGAGAGACAGGAGTAAGAGGGAATCCCGTTCTAAACATCCTGAGTCTGGAGAGGTGGAGACTTTTTCATCTGTCAACTTTAAGCACCCAGAACACAAACATGGCAAAACTTATGGGCCACATGC